>NC_136072.1:106274704-106878157 GCF_964261635.1 Lissotriton helveticus
ATAGAGAGGAGAGGGATGGAGAGAGAGAGCGTGGGAGAGGGATACAAAGAGAGGGGAGAGGGATAAAGAGAGGAGAGGAATAAGGAGAGCGATAAAGAGAGAGAGGGATAAAAAGAGGGAGAGAGCGAGAGGGATAAAAAGGAGTCACAGAGAGAAATATGTGAAAGGACTGAAAATTCTTCTGATCGCATCCAACTGTAAGGGTTGTTGCACAGTAGTGGCAGCATGTCCCACTATAAAAATGCAAACAGCACTGCGTCGTGGTCACACACAGAAAAAAAGATCGCATTCTGAGATATAGTTGCCATCATAGTTTATTCGAAAGTTTATTCAAAAGACTAACGTGTGTCGACCGGAAAGGTCTTTGTGGTGTTTTTTCTGATATTTATATGTGTTGATCGTCTTAATTGCTTAATTTTGCTTGCAAGAAAGTGTCACTCATAGTCGTTGAAATGTCACTCATAATTACACTGAATCTGTGAAAATGTCACACATGGCAACCTGACATCGTGGTAGCTATGCCCCCAGCATTCTGCCGGTATATCATACTTTAAATATTGTTCGCTTATATATAGGTTACCTCAATATTCTGAGCATATGTTTATAGAGGCAAGAAGAAATGTATTCAGTTTAACATGACATATATGCACCCCCTTGACACTTTCTTTCGCACAGACAAAAGGGGCATCATTTGAGTAAACTGCTTTGTTTATTTTGCAGCTGAGCTTGTTATTGTTTTGCCGGTCACTTAAATATTTGCACCTTTATGCACAAATAAATGGGGCATTGTTTGAGTGGACGGGTTTGATGTTTATGTTGCTAAATTGTTATTACTTTACAAGGCACTTTGCAATATTTATGCCTTCATGCAAAAACAGAAGGGGAATTTGTCTGACTAAATAGATTTGATTTATGTATGCTGCTGCTTGCTGTACTTATTATTTTACCAGTCACTTTGAAATATTTGGACCTTCATGCACAAACCAAAAGGGCATAGGTTGACTAAAGTGGTTTGATTTTTGTATGCTGCGGCCTGCTGTACTTGTTACCATTTTGCCAGTCACTTTGAAATATTTGAGCCTTAAATAAGGGAATTGTTAGTTTGAACTGGTTTGATTATTGTATGGTGCTGTAGTTGTTATTGTTTACCAGTTGCTTTGAAATATGTTCCTTTATGCACAAACCAAACGGGGAATTGTTTGACTAACCTGGCTTCATTTTTGCATTACTGCTGGACTTGTTTTTACCGTGCACTTTGAAAGTATTTTCACATTGATGCATGACGAAAATTGGATTGTTTTACAAAACATGCTTGATTTTTGTATATTACCGGAATGGTGATTGCTTTATAATGCACTTTGCCCTTTTTTTTGCTTTACCAACTACAGTTTGCATAGATTGTCATTAGGTACTTGCTGATATGGTTTGTTTTTATTCTACATGCAGCGTTATATATGGCGTTGCTTGCACTTGTCTGTAATATGTGTGCCTTAAATCTTGTAGTTAGCATTGTTTACACTACAGAAATGATCAATTAAAACAGACATAACATCTACATCAATGTTCTGAAGCATCCAAACAGTTTTCTTCCTCAGCCTTGTTTGCCTGCCTGTTTTGCAATGCTTAAGAAAGACATGATGGTAGAAATTGAAATTGCTTCCTCAGTTCACTTTATTATCATGCACAACTCTTGACAGTTGCTAGTGTGTGGCATGCAGATAATTCATCAGTCTATTTCTCTTGCCTTTCGCAGGATACTGAGTTATATTTTTTGTCCTTCTCATGTATATTGTCAGTCGAGTTTTTATGGAATTGCAGGTAAGGTGTTGTCTTTAAAATTTTCAAGTTATTGTCCATTAATGTCAATTCTATTCAGAACCTTCATAATTGTTCTTTGTTCTTTAGCCATAGGCAGTCCCTGAGACAATAGGATCACTCCTTGGCATTGTTCTGATTGCTGTCCCAGTTAAATAATCTGCTCTTGACAGTATTGTTACAAATGGCAGAGATGCCTGCGTTGGCGCACAGCATGACAATTATGTGTCGGCTAAGTGGAAAAGAACAGGAATGCGCCGTATCTAATAGATACAGTGCATTCCTGCCCTTTTCTTTTGCCATAGGGCAGGGCAACCGGACGGCCTGCAACACAGCTCTACGGCAAAACCTCATAAATGAGGCCCAGGATCTTTAGGAGTGGTTGGCTTCACCTTTGATTTTTGGAGAATTAATCTTTTTGTGCAAGGATTTTTGTCCAGTCCAAACTGTGTCAGTTTTTGATTGGAGGTAATGAGCATTTGTACAAACCTTTCTACTACTCTTACCAAGCCTACTCTACTAATCTTTCAATGTCTGATCTGAATTTCAGAAATCAGAGACGTTTTAAGGCATGATCAAAGTGGACAAATGCACAGGTCCCCCACCTTCATAAAGGCGCCCAAGGGAAAGTGAACTTTCTTTCTAGATCCCTTCTGTGAATTTTTGTATCATAATCTTTAACATATAATTCAATATTATTAGGCAATATAGGGTTTGAATTAGCATACAACTGGTCATAAAATTCAAAGTCATTCCAAACAGGGGCCCTCAAATTATTCTGCTTGGAGTCCCCAAAATTCTTAAGCTGACGTTGCTCTACATGCTCTCTGCAAGCAAAACTGTGCCACTGCTTCTAGAGTGGAATGTTTCTAGTGGGTGTATGCTTACATGACCACTTCTATGACCGCCTGAATGACTATTTGCATGAATACTAGCATGATGGCGTCTCTTATGTTTGAACATCCTATCCTTCACAAATGTTCACTTTATGCTCATGCATATTCACAGCAATAAAGACATAATATAAGACCAGAACTTTGGTTCTACACTACCCATATAGTCAGTACTGCAAACACACTCTTCCATCCATGGTACTCCCACAGAGTAGCATGGTACGGATCCCCAAAACGCTTCATTACCTCTTCAGGGTTAAGAAGAGCTACGTAAAAGCAAATACAATACTATGTCTACAGTTCTATACTTTTACTTGTGACAGTGGAAAATCTGCCATACTGCTGGGTGTTCCTTGGATGCAGTGGGGTTTAGTGCCAGAGAATTCCGAATACAGGAGTTTGAACACCAAGCCCTTTTCTGTGGTTACAAGTGTAAATTACGAACAGAAAATAGTCCAGTAATCCCCATTTTCATTCTGTTTTTTGAGCCTAAATACTGACACCTTATCAGTTTCTGAGGTAGTTACTCCTAGTGTAGTGCTGCACTAAAGTTCATGAAAACAACCATTTTAGGCAAATATGATTTCAGAGGAACAGCTGTTGCCTGTTGTTTCCAAATAGATCCCTGTGCTTCATACTATAGCTTCCACATCTGATTTGAAGTGGTGCATGTGCTGTGTGTGAAACAAAAGAACCACACCCTCCTTCATAGGACACAAATGCTTCCTCAAGGGGATTTGCTTCGCGATAACCATGACTACCTGTATGACCACTTGCTTTGTGAGAAATTGGTTGTTCAAATGAGTTGGATGATCAGTTTCAGAGTGTAAATTCTTAGGAATTAGAGGTTATGGTGGAAAGAGGGTGCCTGCAGGTCCAGGTTAAGGGCCACTATTACAAGATGCTTGGATGCTTTTGATGTCTCAGGAGTATCATTTGGCTTAGGGACAGGTGAATATTTTGGTGATTTCAGGAGTTGTGTCTGTTGAAACATGGGAGGTTTGTAGTTATCCTGGAGTCATTTGCCACACATCTCAGAGTAGGTGCAAAACAATGAACAACATATGGCTAGGGAACATAGAGAAGAATGTTGTCAAGTTTACTTTGGGGAAACGCCAGGACTCCTGAGCCACTTGTGCACAATTAACGTATATTTGTATACTTAGGTGTATGATTGGAAGCCGTGTCACAAGCATAAGTCTGTTGCTTTAGGGTACAGTCATTCAACAGGTAGCACTAGTATCATAGTGGTGGACACCACCTTGTGTGTTGGGGTAGGGATGGTGGGACCTAGCGTCATGCCTGATTTGGTGACTTGGAGTGCAGTGAGATGGTCTTGTTAGGCCATCTTGACTGCTAACCCTACGACTGCAATGTATTCAGAACGTCAGGTGAAAGTGGGAATAAGACTGTGTGACTATCCCTGTAACGGAAGTTTTGTAATACATGTATTGAAATCCGTAGACATGAGCAGAACAGGAAAATTAACCATAATAGGAAACTGAGGCCCCCATATTTGCATATCCACATGAGAGGTCATGTTTCATTATTAATATATTGATTTTTTTCCAGGCTAAACTTGAACTTACAGAGCTTCTTCTTCCAAAAGCGACATGATGCTTAGCTTACAGTAATACACTGTTGACTTTCAATTACTTTCCAATATAACTGACAAATGCAAAACAAAAAATTGAAGCACAGAATGCTGCCAATGTCAAACACTCACCTCCAGTCAGAGATCTGGGCCTAAATCCATTGTTTTTTAGATCATCACGTTATTCCAGTTTGGACACAGCCCTATGCAAATCAGTCTTGACCCTGCTTCCCATGGGAACAGTCCAGTGGGAACTGCCAGTTTAAACCCATATCTCTTTACTGGGGTTAAGTGTTTAACAAGGAGGACCTGGTCTGGCAGTTCAGGCTGGACTCATGGGGAGCAAGGTCAAGACTAATTTGCATATGCCTGTGTCCAACCTGTGGTGGCGTTGTGAGAAACCATGTATCCTATACATGGAGCCCCTAACGGAAATCCTCAAACTTGCCCACATCTCCTACAACATGCATGAGGACATCACTCAACTCTATATATTTAGTTATTTATTAAAAAGTTTTGTATAGCGCTAGCTGATCCCAAGGGTATCAGAGCGCTTCACAGCAGGTACAACAATGTGCCTTAACGGCGATGGAAGGTTGATAACTTGAGAACTTGGGGGCATTGCAAATAGCATAGTCATACATATCATAAGGTCTACAAGGGTGAAGGGTACTAAGATCATCGCCATGGAGTTCAGGTGGCCTCAAGGAAGAGGGCTTTGAGTAAAGTCTTGAATTTCGGGAAATGGGAGGTCATTCTGATGTGAGGGGGGATGGCGTTCCAAATCCTGGGTGCATTGCCCGCAAAGGATTTACTTATATTTTTGCGTTTCCGCGATTTCAAAGGAATGAGAAGAAGCGTGTTGGAGCTTCTGAGGTTCCTGGATTGGCCAGCCCTTTTGAGTTTCATGGCCAGGTATTCTACTTTGCCTGTGTAGAGGGCTTTGTGTGTAAGACATGCTGTTTGAAAGTTGGCTCGTTGTTCAATAGGGAGCCATTTCAGATCCTTGAGCGCGGGGGAAATGTGGTCGAATTTCTTGGTTCCTGTGACCATTCTAGCCGCGGCATTGAGGGTGGTTTTCAAGGGGCCTAGGTGTGATTTGGCTGAACCGGTCAGGGCTGCAATTCCATAGTCAATTCTGGAAAGCACCAGTGCTTGAGTGGCCTGTTCAAGGTCCTTTGGAGGCAGGAAGGGTTTTATTTTGTAGAAAAGTTTCAGATTAAGGAAAGCGCTTTTGGCGGAGTTCGCGATGTGCTTTTTCATGTCTAATTTGGGGTCTGAGGTGATACCTAGGAACTTGACCGAATCTTTCAGTTTGAGGGTGCCATTGAGGGCGTCGATGGCTTTGAGCCATTCTTCAATTTGGGGGTTTTCGTCTCTGTTGGAGATAAGTAGAACTTCGGTTTTTTCCAGATTAAGCTTCAAGTGGTTTTGTGAGAGCCAATGTTGAACGTCTTTGAGCGTGTCATTGAGTTTGAGAATGTCATCCATAGAGGTGGTTTCCAGATAGAGCTGCGTGTCATCAGCGTAGAGGTGGAAGGGGATGTTGGAATTCCTGAGTACTGTGGTGAGGGATTCCATGTAGATAGTGAAGAGTTGGGGGGAGAGTACTGACCCTTGTGGGATTCCTCTAGTGACATGGAGGGGATCGGATTCAAAGTTTTTGATTTTTACTCTTTGCGATCGATTGTGTAGGAAGGAGGAGAACCAGTTCAGTACCGTCAGTTCCAGGCCTGCTCTTTCTTGAAGGACTTTTAGGAGCTGTGTGTGATCGACAGTATCAAATGCGGCCGATAGGTCAAGGAGAATGAGATGGCAGCATTGGTCTGAGTCAAGTGATTTATGTAGATCGTCTATGACGTTAAGGATGGCAGTTTCAGTGCTGCATCCCTTTCTGAAACCCGATTGGTGGGGGTCGAGGAGCTTGATGTTCTCTAAGTGTTGGGTTAACTGTGGGAGAACACATTTTTCCAGTGTTTTGGATAAGAGAGGAAGGTTTGACACGGGTCTAAAGTTGTTCATATCTTCCGTGTCCAGCCCTGTTTTTTTTAGTAACGGCGTGACTTGGCCGACCTTGAGGCAGTCTGGGATAATTCCCGAGCTCAGCGAACTGTTGATGATTTTGCACCAGATTGGGGCTAGGGTGTGTTTCAGGACTTGGCCAGGTTTATAGGCAGCTGATCCAGGGAGTGGGATGCAGGTTTGGCATTGGCAATCAGGGTGATGATCTCTGCTTCCTGAATCGGTGTGAAGACGGACCATTGAGTGGGTGGGGTCAATAAGGTGTGGTCAGTCAGTGGTGGAGTTTTGGTCTCCCTGAGAAAAGAGGGGTTTGTGCTGAGAGAGAGGTCGATCTTGATGATTTTTTCGTTAAAAAAGCTGGCAAAATTGTCGCATTGTTTTTTGGAGGACACTGAATCAGATGTGATGGGTTTGGAGGTTTGCCTTCTGATGATGCTGAAGAGCTCTTTGGGGCGATTTTTTGCATTATCTAGAGCGGAACAGAAGAAAGAAGATTTTTTTTCCTTCATGTGTATGTAGTAGTTTCTGCGTGCTGTCTTGAGTTGTTCGCGGTGATGGGTGGAGGGATTGCTCCTCCAGATTCTTTCAAGGGATCTAAGAAGTCTTCTTTCGTCATTGATGTCCGTGGTGAACCACGATCTCGATGGGATATTTCTGGATATATGAAAAACACCTCTCAACAATACAATGGAATGGTGTATCTCCACACTCTTGGAAAGAAACAAATATAATTGTCTTCACTAAGAAAGGAAAACCCCCCTGAGCAACTAACTTCATATCGCCCTATTTCTTTGATAAATTCGGACTCCAAATTATATGCCAAAGTGATGGCCACGAGACTCAGCAGAGTTATTGAACAACTTGTCTCCCCTTGGCAGCATGGCTTCGTTCCTGGTAAGGGCACTACTGATCATACATGTAGGGCGATTGCCCTCTTTGATGCCATGTCTGTCACGGGGGGTCGGATGTCAATGATCTTGCTGGATGCCGAAAAGGCTTTTGATCGTGTCTCGTGGAGCTTCCTTTGGGCAGTTATTCAAAGTCAAAAAGGTTTATTGCATAATTAATTAAAACCATTACAATTTCCACATGTTAATTTTATGGTACAAAAAATGCTTACTAAAAAGATTAGACTCTTCCTTTGTTAAAATGATGTAACACAGTTTTAAAAAGGGGTTTCTTCCGGGGAAACTCCCACCGGCATTAGGAGGTCAGAATGTTATTACATGTTTGTGCAGGGATTACCAGACATTGGGATCAACGCAGCGTTAATTAACCCACTTCTTTCACCCTGTCCTTGTTCCACAAGACTCAGGCATTTTTTCACTTCTGCCAGGAATTTTGTTCCCCGGCATGCCAAGATAACTGAGCTCCCTCCCAGCCAAGAAGTTACCGCTTGCCTGCAGGTGCGGATTTTTAACTCGTTGCAGATCTGTTTTAGTAATCGACGACGTGGTTTCAGGAGAGCCGGACAGACGCACAAAAAGTGAGCTAGTGATTCTGTTTTGTAGCCACAAAGTCTACAACTCTCGGTCTGGTGGTTACCTTTCCAGGATGGTACTAAGTCCTTCGAAATGTGCATACCCATCCTATAGGCTGTAAAGGCTCTTTTTGTGTGCACATTGAAGTGAGAGGTTAAGTATGCATGCGGTCGACCAGCTTTGAAGGAGTTGATTATGGTCCAACCTTGTCGCCGCTTGAGAAGTAACGCTTTGTCGTCTTGGAAAGATTTCATCCTTGCTGCCTTGTTGGCTAATTTACTCATGGTTGCTTTATCCGTCACAGACTCCCATGCTCCTTCCAGTCCGAGTTCTATTACGCAGGTTTTCAAATGTTTTCCCCAAGGGCACAGGGTTCCCATCACTCCTTGATTTTTTATGGCTTCCCAGTTTAGCCAATCCATTGAATCCGGATCTGCAGATCTTAACTTATGACACAGTTTTATGAAGCCGCTCATGCTCCTATATTTCTGGTTTTGCAGACCGAATTCCAGCCTTACTTGCGGGGCTGAAGCACTCTTTGGAAGATTAAAAACTGCTTTATAGATTTTGGTTTGGAGCTCATTTAGTAGGTCTATTTCCTTGCCACACCATGTGACGAGACCGTATGACAATGATGGTAAGATTTGTGCCGACATGACCTTCAAGAGGTGATTGTAGTTCGGGCAATTCATTTTTGGTTTTAGCAACCGGTAAGCAAAGATTAGACTTTGGGCTTTTGCGCGTATTGCAGTTATTTGCTCCTTTAGTTTTGCTCCCTGGGATATTGTTACTCTGAGGTATTTATACGAACCTTGCTCGTTCACCTTCGTCCCATTGAACGTCCAAGTGTATCTAAGTTTTTTTGGGTCTACTAAACGGACCACTTTGGTTTTTTCTTTGTTTAAGTCCAGACCTTCTTGTCTTAAGTACACTGATAAGATGTTTAGAGCTCTTTGTAGACCAACTGGTGTTTTGCTCAGCAGGACTATGTCATCTGCGTATTGCAGACAGGGAATTCGCCGGTTTGCCAATGAAGGAGGGTGCACTTTATCTGTGTCCAGCACTATTGCGAGATCGGAAAGGAAAAGGTTAAAAAGGGTGGGCGCTAAAACACAGCCTTGTTTTAGGCCTTGGTAGGTTGGTATGTTCCTAGTTGTGTAAGCTCCATTTCCCAATTTAACCTTTGCCCATGTATCTTCATGCAAAACTTTTATTGCCTTTATTAGTTTTGTTGGTGTCCCCCAAAGCTGCAATTTACCCCATAGACGCTCTCGGTTAACTCTGTCGAAGGCAGATTTGATGTCAACAAAACAGGCATATAATCGTGCACCCTTTACTGCTGTTCTGTCCGTTAATAATGACAGGCAAGTTAAGTTGGTAATTGTCCCCATATTCCGCCTAAATCCTGTCTGGAACCAGGGGATTCTGTGAGATTCTTCGATCCAGTCTTGCAGCTTTAGGAGGATACAAGAGGCGTAGAGTTTTGCTTCAACGTCTATCAGCGATATGAGTCTGTAATTTGTTGGGTTGCCATGGTCGCCATGTTTAAATATTGGATGTATCACATTTCCCTTCCATGATGCAGGTACCTGTGTGTCATGATAGATTTGGTTAAACAGTGGCGTTAGGATTTCTGCCCAGAATTCCGGGTCATGTTTAAAGATGGCGTTGGGCAGTCCATTCGGGCCTGGAGCTCCTTCAGCCTTTAGCCTCGTGATGATTTTACAGAGTGCCCCTCTAGTTGTTAATTCTGGGACTGTCATCTCCTCTTTTGAGCAATCCTTTATCACCGGTCCTACTGAACCTGTGTTGTAAGTTCCCAACTGGCCATTCTCTACTGTCTTTGTTACCCGTGTGTGGTTTTGGAGGCCCGCTGTTGTTATACTGTAAAGGGATTGCACGTGTTGAGACCAAGAGTCGGCTCCTACTCCCGCTTCCTGGTAAAGTTTTTGTCCTTTATTTAGGTCGTTAATGATGCCCCAAAATTCTCGACTATTGGGGTGTTTTCATGCACTTAGCAATCTATACCATAGCTTCTCCTTGTAGGCTGATTTTGCGATGTTTAGAGACTTCCTATAAGCACTTCTGGCTTTTGTCAGATCCCCTTTATTGTTTGTAACCCCAGTTTTTATGCCGCGCTAAAACTCGGACCGCATTTGCTACCCTCCTTTTTTTTATTCTTAATTCGTTGGAAAACCAGGGCTCCTTTTTAAGGGCGGACTTTCTCGGTACACCTGGAGTTGCTGGAAATTTGTAAAGAAGGTCAAGGACCAATAGCTCCCAACTTTTTACCAGTTCCTCCTTTTTTTGCAGCCCTAACTCGGATTTGCGAGCAGTTGCGGCGAGCTGGATCTTTTCCAGCATTTCTCCTCGCCATTTTAGTTTCTTTAAATTGAATTTAGAGGCTTGGTGGAGCAGACTTGATATTTTCGGTGCCACGTTGGGCGCAGTGTTTAGGGAAGTTATTTGGGGAAATGGTCGCTTTCTGACCGTTGGACGATTTTGAAGGTCTCGATGTCTGGAATTAAGTCGTCACTTACTATTGTGTAGTCTATTGTTGAGTGGACCCTTCCACTCAGGTACGTAATACCCGCCGGCCTATCCCCCGTCGTATTGCCGTTTAAAATCGTCAGACCCAGGACTTTTGGATCGAAGGATAACATGAGGCCTCCTTTGGGCTGTCGCATGATTCTTTTTGCCTTATCTTTACCGATAAGATCACAGTTGAAGTCCTCTGAGATTAGTAGTGGATATCCTAGGTAGGTTTTTTGCATCGTTTTAATCAGCGACGTCAGGCACATTTGTTTTTCTTGTTGCAACTTCCGATCAGGGTGTATATAGACATTGAGGATTATGATTTGCCACTGTTTGGGCCCAGCTGACATGGATTCAGTGATTCTGGTCACTTGTACCCAGTTGAGGCCTACATCCAGTGTTTCTGATAACCAGTTGAATTTTAGAGTGATGTGAGTTGATAGACCACCCGGGGGGTGCCCAAAGTTTGAGTGTCTTTCTGCCGGGATGTGGTGTCTTAAAGCCTGGTATTACACTTGGTGCTAATTTCCATGACTCCTGAATCAGGATTATGTCTTGGTTGGAAAAAAGTATTGTGTTTCGTGGTCCAGCTCCATTTTTTGGAATCCATGTACGTTCCATGTGCATACTGAGATTTTTGTTGAGATTATTTTGGCACTCTGCGTTTCCTCCCTCCTACATAGAGACGATAAGATATGTTTCTCCGTGTTAGGGTCCCTTTTTACACAGGAACATTGGGACCCAGGACCAATCTGTTTTGTCCCGATCGTGCTGCCTAGTTGGTTGGTTGGAATCAATCGAGATTGCCTCTTCCGCTACGCTTGCAGTGGCTGGAGAGGTAGCACGTGCACCTAATAGACAGGAGAACGGAGGACGTTTTTTTCCGTTACCCTTTGATTCGTTGTTGGTGTTTATTTGTAGCGGAAATGGATATCTTGGGCTTGTGTTTCTTACCAGCGACATTCCCCATATTTCGAAGTGATCTTTTGTGGAGAATATCTTGTCAGCGATGGCTTTTGAGGCCCACGTTGTGACGGTGACTTCAGATTCTGTATGATGGAGGATTCTTTTGAATTCAACTGTCAGAAGGTCCTGTGACGTTATCTCATTTAACTCCTCTATTTCCCGGAATAATTTTAGCAGGTTGCCTCGGTTTAAGAAGTCCTGAGGCCCCTTTGATGGATATTCCGGGATAAATGTTAGATTGTGGAGTGATGTTTCAGAATGATGAAGGATTTCTTTGGAATCTTTAGGCTTCGTAATTTCGTTGAGTTTGGGAATTGTAGTGGTGAGGTCTCGCTCCCGGTCCGTATTAGCTGTGGATGTCAGATTAGTTGGACTTTGGTTTGGACCTGGATTGTGATGCCCCTTTGAAAAAGAGTTTTGTCGAGTTTGTAGTAGGGCACAGGTGCGCTGCTTTTCCGAAACGGTAACGCACATGCGGGTAGGTAAATTTTGTAGCTGTGGTCCTTGAGTTTCTCCTGACTTTTTGTTCTGGGGGACTCCGGTTTCTGGCGGCTGGACTGTCTTCCGGTGGACTTCGGACTGTTGTTGTCAGCCGGTTTTGACAGACCTTGTCCCCCTATGTAGTCTCCCGTGTTTTCTCTGGGCCTTATTTGCTCTGGGCCTCCCAATTCGGTGATCCGGGTAAAACTGGCGATTCCTTCCATGTGAATCTGGATGTTCTTTGGTACTGGTGTTTTTTCAATTGGGGCGCCAAGAGCTTCTGCTAGTACCAAGTTCATTGTGCTGTGTTGGTTAACAGATGTTATTGTTGTGCTCTGCCTAGGTTTGTCCTCCCTCGAGGGTATTTGAGACTCTCGATTCACTGGCATTTGCATTAGGCCGACCTTGCCGTCTTGGGGCATGGTGGGAGAAACGGAATTGGGGTCCTGAGCGGTGTTTGCGTTAAAGATCGGAAACAGCTTCCCTGGGTCTGAAGTTTGTTGCTGCTTATATTTTAATCTGGCTTTCCTGGCCTTTTTCTTTTGTCTCTTGGTTGCTGTTTTTTCCTCCTTAGCGACAATTTTTTCCTCTTCAACTAAAGTTTGGGGGGGCAATGCTGGTTCCAGGTCTTGTGCTGATCTTTCTAGCCCCACTTCCCTCGAGATGTGTTTTAAGTCCTTTAAATAATTACTGGGTGAGAACTCCTTTACGTTTGACCTGTGGGGGGAGTATGATTTTTCCGGGGTAAGGTTTCTGATTTTTCCAACAGAATTGTGTGGGGGTCTTACCTCCCGTAAAATGTCCATCAGAATTGCAGGCAGACTTGCTAGTTTTTCAATTATTGAGCCACAACCGCAGCAAAGCTGTAGTTTATTAAGCTCTGGTTGGGCCTCTAGTTTCCCCTGATTTTTTAATAGTGAGGTAAGTGCGTCCATTTTTGAGTTTAAGCCCGCAATGTGGCCTGCCACTAGAGTGATGAGGTCGATTTGCACCTCCATTTTATTCGATTGAAGGTTCAGAACTTTTATGGCTTGATCTAAAGAGCTTAGTAAGGTCTTGATCCAAATAGTCGACTGATCTCCTTGATTCTTATTTGTAACTTTCGTGTCAATGTCCATCGAGCTGCCCGACGAGATGGTTATTGGTGCGGTTTGATTTACGTAAGGGTCGTTTATTGTCATGTTGTTACTGTCATTTATGGTGAGGTTTTGCTGGTTTCTTTTTTCTACTGGCCCTCGGGGAGTAGACATCGCCAGACCTAGACTCGGGTGTAGATTTTTCGGACTTGGTTCAGATCGTAAAGCTCTGCCTTGGGTTTCTAGGTACATTGATATCCTTTCCGTCAGTTCTTCCAGTTCAAAATCGTTTGACAAAAACAATGGTTTGTGCCATGGGTCACTATCGCACGGGGATTCAGCGTGTAAGTTGTCCTGGCTTGTTGGGCCCTCCTTGGGTCTTGTCAGACCTTTAGGATCCTTTACTTCCACCACATTGGTAAGTGTTGTACTGTCAGTTGTTTTCCGGCTGTTGTCCTTTGTGCTGGCGTCCGTCAGGGTGTGCTTTTGAGATTCTGAATAGTCGTATTCCCCTGCGTGGGGGTTTAGATGGTGTACTTGTGCGGTAATTTTCAGTGTGCTTCCCTTGGGTGAGGGACCCTTGGATTGTATACAGGGATTTGGCCCGTCGCTCATGCTTGACTTGTTTTGGTCCAGAGAGGGTAGAACGTTGATTGGGGAAATTGGGTTTAGTAAGTTGCTGGCTTCAGCTGTTGACGTGTAGATCGCTGCAATTGGATCTTTTAAATAGAAGAATTTTTGGAGCCCCGACTTCCTTGCGAATTTTGACGTTGATTCAGGGGTGGGTGCTGAGACCAACCTCTCCCTTTGGTCGGCTTGAGCCCCCGAAGTTGTGTCTGCTACTTTTGACTTCTTTGAATTTTTCGGGGGTTTCTTGTTTTCCACCGGTCGTCAAGTTCTCCCTGACCTCATTGTCCCCCGGTTAGGGCTCCTAGCCCACTACTCCGTTCGGCACGACTTTTTGGGGTTGGGGTGGCTGAGTGGGTGGGTCCACTTGTCCTCCGGGTCTGACTTCGGCGTTGGAGTTGGCGATGGCTCCAATGCTCTCTGTCCCCCCAGCTGTTCTCCCAGCGCCTTTCGACTACAGGGTGCCGGATCGGCTTTTGGTCCCCCCCCCTGGGAGTTTTTTTTCAGGGGGCTAGGGAAACTGGGCAAGGCCGGCTTGGCTGGACGGGCTCCCCTTCTACCTTCCCCTCCCGCGTGTCACCAAAGCTTCCACCAAAGCGTCTCCCTTCCGCACATGCGCAAGAAGCCGTGTCTGATCTGTCAAAAACTGCAAAGGTGGGTACTGTGGTTCATGTTCATAGCACTAGCCCAGGCGTTAGGTAGGGTAGGGTAGGAGTATGATGTCGGCTGATAATTGCGCTTTTAATCAGCGTACTCAAATTCACCTCTGGCTTCCGTGCTAGGCTCTGTGTGCATTATATGCCAATTATGCAAGTAACCGCCCGTTGAATGCAGGGGTCCGCTGAAATTAATACTGACATAACACAATGCCTGAGTAGCTTTCCCTGCTCAGCCCCGCTCACCGTCTAAAGCAGTCAATGGTCCCTCGCGGCTCGGCTCTTCCTCACCCTCCCTGACTCGTGGGTGGAGAGCCGTATGCTGCTTGCCGTTTGTCATGTATTTTGAGCCGTGTGCAAGGAGGGTGCCTGGAGGCTGTCTGCAGGGGGGCAGGAGGCGGGAGGCAAGAGGCAAGAGGCAGAGCGTTTTCAGGGCGCCAATTCAATGCCAATTCAGTGCGCTTCACAGCGCCTCACCTCACCTCTATGCTCCTCTCTTCGCCTCGCCTTGTCTCTTCGCTGCAGTCCCGACTGAGATCCCGGCTCAGTCTACAGGGTTGCCCACAGGTATCACAATGTTTGAACCCTGCTGCAAGCTGCTGAGTTTGGCGATGGTGACGGCGATGGCGTTTTCGGCTGCTTGCCCGCCGCTCGCTTGCTTGCCGCAGCGGTGTCTACTGTGACTGCTCTCGGCACGCTCTGACAGCTCTCTGCTGCGCTCTGCTGTCCGAAACTGGAACTCCACGTCTACATCTATGTCTGTCACAGATGTGTTGGAGGGGAACCTGAAGCGAGCGATCTCTTCGCTCGATGCTTTGGGCAGTTATGTTACACAATAATTTCGGCCCCAAATTCATTAAAGCCATTAAATCTATGTATATATCACGAGAGCCAATCTTCAGATGTTAGGAATCGAATCTGATTATATTAACATCACCAGGGGCACCAGACAAGGGTGCCCATGCTCACCCCTATTATTTGCATTGTATATAAATCCATCAATTTTAAAAATTCTTGAGAGCCAATCCATCAACCCAATTATTTGTGATCAATACGCGACAAAAGTTCTGGCATATGCCGATGATATCGCGGTTATTACATCCGACCCGATTGAGGCTATGGAGGAAATTGTGTCCCTCACCTTTGAATATGGTATCCATTCAGGGTATTCTCTGAACCAGGGGAAGACAATTGTACTTTGTACTGATAACATTAACTATACCGATCAGAGAAGAGCTGATAGAGCTACCTATTTAGGAATTACTATCAGCCCTGATGTTAAATCAATAGATGTTCTTAATTGAAAAAATTTAAAAAGATCTGGATCGGGTTAATGGTTTACAGTTATCAATCATCGGAAGAGGCAATTTCCTTAAAATGAATGTGCTGCCTAGATGTCTGTATTTGTTCCGTGCAATTCCCTTTGCAGTAGCCTCTAAAACTCTAAAAATACCCGACTCTCTTATGAGCAAATTTTTATGGCAACAAGGAAAGATCAGGAGATCCCACAAGTTATTATCATTACCTAGAGATAGAGGTGGGCTTGCCATTCCCAATACTAGCCTATATTATTGGGCAGCACTCCTTAAACAAATGTCACCCCTGTTTAATTTTAGTCCTGAGATAGCTATCGTAGACGTCAGTGTTTTACCATCAATCTATGAGCTAGTACTCGGAAGAGATGTAAACGGGCTGTTTTTACAACAAACAGAAGCCAAAGATATTAGAAAGATATGTAAGTTTGAAATTGTAAGCAGTGCTTGGAAGGTTTGGGCTAAGATTGTTAAACATATGAAAATTACGAAATTCAATAGATACACCTCACTATGGCAACCGAAAACTAGTCATAGCCTCTCCCATGATGTTATAGCTAGGAAATGGCAAAGACTCGGAATCTGTAGAATAAAGGATTTTCTGTTAAATAATTTTGAAACTAAGTTTATAGATTTAAAGAATAAATATCAATTATCTAATGGTGATTATATTAAATATGTGCAAATCTATGCTAATCTCAAAGCAAAAGGATCGGCCATAAGTCTAACAAGAGTGGATATTATAGAAGCTGTTAATAGACCAAATATAAAAATAGGATTACTGTATGATATTTTATTAACTAACATCCAAGATGATTTGGAGAAAACCGAAGCAAACTGGGGTAGAAAAATGAGTAATCCTAATGTCGATATTTATAAAGTGTTGGAACTAAGTGATTCTTTGTTTATGGCTAGTAATCTTAAAGCTCAGACATATAAAACTGTATTCAACCTTTACTATACTCCTGCCAAACTATTCAACTGGGGTAAAAGGGAAAATGATTTGTGTCCTAGATGTTCGCAGGGCCCAGCGACACTAATACATATGTTCAGCAATTGTCTAAAGCTCAATCTCATTAAAATAGCGATTAGTGATTATTGGCAGGTGATATTTGGGCGTAAACTCCCTGAATCCAAAACACTGTTTATGTTTGGCTATGACTCCTCGCTAGAACTCTCAAAACTAGAGGAAAGATTGTTGTTCATTGGAATGGCCGTTCTTAGAATCATTTTGTCAGCCCGCTGGAAAGAACTTGAACCCCCTAGCTTTCATATGTGGTTAGCCCGATTCTTAGCAGTTTTTAGCTTTGAGATGGCTCTTTATGCTACTAGGGGAACTAGAGCAAAGAAACATGGTGATTCAATATGGCACCCAATAACAAACTGGAAAACTGGTGTCGTAACTATGAGTTAAGTCAATGTTTTTGTTATATATGCTTTTTTGTTATATGCCTTGTTTTACAACTATATGTAATTTCTCTCAATAGTTTTATTGATTTAGTATTGATGTATTATCTGTGTTTGTATTATTTGTAATAAGCTAGTGTAATCTGTCTTTTTCTGTTTATACTTTCTGTTCGGATCTGGTTAAAAAAAAGAAAAAAAAAAGAAAAACACCTCTCCCGATGACATCAATATCCTCAATAACTCTTTGACAAAAACACAAACATTGACTGACTTGTAACAACCGCGAACTCAATGCCCTCAAAGCAGAATTCTTATTGATCTCACCGCCCACCATCACCCTTAATATCAAAGATTGGCACCCACATTTTACTGCCTTGAAGTTTATCACACACATCATTGACTAATTGGCTAAATCTCTTGGTATAACTTTGGACAATGCCCTCTCCATGCAAAAACACATCTGTGGCGTCACAAGAGGAGCTAACCATCAATTGCATATTCTAAGGAAACTTATAGCTTTCCTCCCCTTGGCAGACCTCAAAACAGGGGTTCAACCTCTTGTGCTATCAAAACTAGATTATGGTAGTTCTAACGCCTGCCACTCTGACCTTCAGAGCACATCTCCTCCTACAGGTAATTTGTTCAATCCAGAAAATACTTGCAGTTGGGCTACAAATTGTTATGAAAAGTAACACAATTGAGCACAATTGTCTTCCTTTTTTCTCTGCTGGATTTATTTCTTCATTGAGTATTGCTAGGGAGTTATACACACAGAGTTACTTTCTATCAGGCTCCCTGTTATTTAATGTGCAAGATATAATAACTCATGTAGTATAATGGTTTGATAACCTTAAAAAGTACATTAGCAAGGCAGCGCTGATTCAAATGGGCTGCCTAGCAGCGGAGATGGCTTTCGAAGTTTGAAACCTGTGTGGTGTTAAACGAAACCTTGAGGTTGACTGAGCAAGTGAAGCGAGTGAGCACAGTGGTTCCAACGGGGGTTCAGAAGGTTCATCTATTGAAAGAATGTGTTAAAATGGCGGTCAAATTGTGCATTTTACAGCACAATTTCTTTAATAAGATGACCAAAAAGCAATACCCTTAAGAGGCACTTCTAATGGAACATTTCTAAGTAATAGGAAATTCCTTGGTTAGTAAGCAAGCCTGACCTCGCCAGGGATGCAGGCACCAGGTCAGAGGGATTGGCTTGGGATCTGCCCTGAAATTTCTGTAAATGTATTCTTCTTCTTGGAGATGCTTGTCTTGAATATACTTTACTCTGTAAATGTGGTGTATTGTTTGATTCATTTCAGGGTCCAACATAGTAATCATCCCTTTAAACTTGATGTTTTAGAAATGAACTTCCTGGGCCTGATTCACAAAGGTAAACCTACACTTTTGTGCAAGTTTGTTTGTTTGGAATTCACAAAGCTGCATTTTAATTGTAAGTTTACGAATGCGGAGACTCCACAGTTGGGACGCAGAACTCTGTGCATAAAAAGCCACAACGAACCCATCTTTTTATGTGGGGAGTTCTCCGACCAACTGTCGAGTCGCCGCACTCGTAAACTTATGATTACAATGCAGTTCTGTGAATTCCAAACAAACTTAAACTTACATAAAAGTGTAAGTTTACCTTTGTGAATCAGGCCCGATTGTGGTTTTGTGGCTGTGATGAAGCAGGGTTTTACTCTAGTTATTAAATTAATAAATAATCTTTTAATATCAGACTTCTCTAGAATGGTTAAAAGTCCTTCTAACCTCCATAATGAAATGCCCCTAGGGTTAGGGAATCATTGGGGCTTGTTCACACTACTGGTACATCACTTTTTCCCATATTAAAAGTGACGCACCAGCGTCGCAAGGGGCTTGTAAATAAGCCCCATTGTTTTTTTTGTGCAACGCATTTATATCTTAAGTGCCAATGATGGGTTCTAACAGCTGCCCCATCCTCATCTAATCAGGCACTTGGTGGTTCTTCCAGAGACATATTCTTTAGTGTCTTTGGCTCATCCTTCTCACACCTTCATCTCCAAAGCATTCCAAAAACACCATTCTGTAGTTAGTGGCAGCAGAAAACACTGTACTGTTAAATTCTGACTAGGGACACCCTACACTTCAATACTGAGATCTACATGCGCATTTATTTTTTTACCTCTGGCTAGATTTGGGAATTTCTTTGTCTTACCCTGTCTAGGTTCCACCTTTACAATTGGAAGCACAAAGTAATCCATTAAGGGGGACATGGTCTTTGTACCTCTCCAGTACAATCATCCACCAGTTGTGTTATTTCCTGTTTATTCTCTACATTACCAGGAGCCAAGTTCTATGCTTTTGTATGATTATATATTGTGAGAAGCAGATACGTGAGTTTTCTGGCCTTCCCATTTAACTTCAACAAAGTTATTACTTGAGGGTGGTATTGGAGATAGATGCCAAGAATGTGGTGTACATGACCTTTTTGACACCAGTATTTTCTAAGTTGTTGTCAGGGTGAGAGGGGTCCACATGGTAAGGATAGTCTCATTGTTAATATGTCTAACTGAATATGTCTAACTAGGCTGGACAGTCAAAAGTCAAGAGTCTTCTAAAGCAACTAAGCAGGCTTTTGGCTAAATGTTCTATTGCTTAAATTTATAGAAATTAATTTAGTTTCACTGCTACAAATTTCATTCAATAAGCTCATTTTGTACACACGATTTAAAGGTGGTCATCAGTCTTAGATAGTGTGGCTGAGCCCTTCCCCTGCAGTAAATGTTTCGCACGAACAATGATGGTTGCGTATAAAGCACATCTTCTGCTTAATTTCTGCGAGCCTTTGTAAGGTTTGCTTTCTACATTTTTTCAGTATATATCTAACTCCTAAACTAGGCCATAATCTAATTAATCCTTCTCATTTTTCAACCTAAAGATGTCTGGATTCTTTGGAGTGGACATCCACCATGTTAATGTATTTCGACCTGAAAAATAATTTGAGTAAATCCCATTCTGAACATAACTGTACCTATCTACATCACAGTTTTGTGGCCTACAATAACTGTTTTTACGTTCTGGAATCACTCAATTCTTGACCCTACTGCAAAGGTTCTTTAAAATAAATTCACCCAAGCACAGAACATTTTTTCACACACTACATTTTCTGATTATAAAACATTCCCCTTTAATACTCTTTTCCATTCAGCTCCTAATTCAGATGCCCCAAGTGGAAATGTGTCCTGATGATGGCCAAATGAGTACCGCTGCTTGGCTGAAACATCAGCTATACACATGGATAATCAAATGTCTGTTGAACTAAACACCAATACATTATTGGCCTTATCTTTTCCAAAGTCTGACCAGCCACTAGCCTTTGCAGGTTATAACGGGAACATGTGCTGTTGAATGATCTATCTGTACAAATCTGTTTTTGACTGTACACACTTCTCACTGGGCACTGCTTAATTCTATTTGCTCTTATCAGACTTTATTATTTTCGATACATGAATAAATGATTACATTGAAAATCAATTCTCTTGTAGCTCGTGGATTCCTATGAATGTCTGAAATTATAACATACTCATCATCACAGCAATTGATTAAACGTATAATACAAACAAGCATAACATATTTGTAGCTCTTTTGGAAAGAAATTATTGTTTATCTGTGTTGTCAATTACTGGGTTATTTTTTTCTACTGGGTTACTCTGTCCTAATCAATTCGTAAAAATGCTGCCAGCAGATAGAAAAGGAGGGCTGCCACAATTAGCACCACAACACTGTTCTTAGAATAGTGTGAAATCCATTGATGGACAATGGATTCCATACACCTCTATCAGGCAACACCTTTGTTTAATCTCTAAAGAAATATGGTAGTACTAACAGTACTATACTATACTTCAGTTAACTTGAATGAATCCTGACAGTCATAATTAGAAGAATGAAACTGCATCGTAAGCTCTGGTTGATACTGCTGTTAAAATCACTGGGTTTTAGAAGATGTCGCCCAGCCATGCTGCGATTGCAGTTTCTAGAGACCCAATGGACTTGTGAATACATTGTGACATTTCTGAAATGTATTTTTTTTAAACATAGAGCAAACCTTTGATAAGTCTCATCTCTCTGAAAATAAATGAATTTTAGAAACCAAGAATGCTGATGTATTAGCTAGCATGGTTAGGGATCCCCAACGTTCCGTATGGATAACGCGTTTAAATGAATTGTAATACTTTCTTTTTTAACCATGTATAATGATGTTTTTACCTGTGATATTGCTTTTATGGTTTTTTATGTACTTTGAAAACCGAATAAAGAATATATATATAACTGCATCAATGAGCAAGCCAGTCTGAGCACTACATATCTCCTTTGATCAGACCACAGGTTGTAGATCCTTTCCAAAGGCTGCACAGATGTGCATTTTGGAGGCCTGACATTGTCATCTGCCCCAGAATTCAGAACTACTCCACATGTCAATAGTCAGCCCAAAACCACAAGGGTGGATTGTGGAACATCTTTCAAATTGCAATATTTAGAAAGAATATACAAGTTATATGGAAAATCAATTGATAGTTTGGAGTAAGCAGTAGTTTTGATGAACGCTGACATAACCATGTTGATAGGATGAAATACCTGTATCAGTGTCTGTCTCAACAGAGATTAGCTTAGACAAGTCAACTAAATTGGGGCTGGGGGTTATCTATACCCTGGTGCCTGTAATAACTAAACTAGGTTAGGAGGCACCTATTCAACTTGATAGGCAGGAGATCAGAGCAACAGTGACCAACAACCCCACCAGCATTTCTAAGAAATACGAAGTTGGGACAGGGCTCCATACATAAAGAAATTAGCTGAGCTTGATACACAATATAGCTATGTATAGAATGTGGAAGAATGGTGCTTCTAGTCAGAGGTACACCCTTCTGAGCTAACGCTATGGATGATATTGAGTGAACAAAACACCAGATGTAGTAAGAGTGCCATCACTCACCCTTTGGTGAAATGACAGACCTACTGTTCTATCCTAGCTCCTTAACAACCTCCTATTTACAGTTGTGAGTCTATGGAAAGGTCAATGAGTGGAAAATATTGAAAGTGAACAGGGTTTTATAGCCCTGATTACTTTTTTTAATTTCCTGCTGCTTCTTCCTTATCCGTGATGTCAAAGGCTGGAAGGGCAGTGCCAGAGGTACTAAAGAAAAAGCCATAGGTAGGTGGCTATGCTTAATTAATTTCCACAGAAAAACCCCCTGAAAAGATACAATATTGCCTCAATGGTCCACCTCCCAGTGTGCATTTGGGAGCTGTGGGTTTTAAAGTCAATGCACCTTAGGAGCACATCTTACTTGAAAACCTCCTAGGACCCTACATCATGTCCTAGCCAGAGACCTGTGTTGGCATAAGACTAGCATGGTGTGAATGGGCAGGGAACTAGAACTGAGGAAATCAGAGATGCAGCCAACAGACCAGTTAAACCAGGCTGCATGCCCCAAAATGACGACAAAGGGACCCTTACAGAGAGGATAAGGATCTTCCTTGATGTGATAGTCATTCTCTTTGAGAACACTTTGTCATTTGCCGTCATCCCCCACCAAAAAACAAAATGAAACAGACACACTGGAAAAAACAGAACAAATAAATAGGATGTAATATCTTTCTGTTTTCTAGAGAAAGCTTTTAAATAATCCATGCTCCTCATCAGCTTTCTGACAGCCTAATATAGTTTCTAAACCATTTTAGAGGATTAATTTGGCTCCTAACATCGTTTTTACTGATCTTGTTATTTACTTTCTACCTAAAAAACTTTGCTTATGACAGTTTCTGTGGCATTTCCTTCTACAACCAATTGGACTTCAATGATATCATAGATTGGATAAAAATGTTGGCATAGGTTTATATTACTATTCAATCAGACTTTGTTTTACATACATACATAGCTTGAGTTACTGATGGAAAAACCACGCACTTTTCTTCTCCAACACCCAGCACATAGGCTCTGGTTTAAAGTTCGGCGGACGAGTTGCTGTTACTCCATCACAGACATAATGGATATCCGATCCGCCATATTACAAGTGCCATTGGAAATAATGCACTTGTAATACTGCAGAAAGGGAGAATTCACAAAACGTGTCTGCTGGATGTCGAATAAATTACCCGTGCAGAACCTGTTGAGTGCTCCAGTTTGTTCCGATGGAACTTGTGGTTTGAGTTATTCCACGAGGCCACGCTCACGTTGGATTCACCTGTCATTAAGGGTTCAACAGTTTCTGTGTGGCAATTGTAAGGTGGAAAGAATATATATGTATATATATATATATATATATATATATATATATATATATATATATATTTCCCACTGATAACCACTGGTACTTATAGCCACTGGGTAGTTATAGCTTGGACCACGTTTCCATAGGAGATAGATTTTTGGTTTGCTTATAACTTGGGCGCTGTTGGACAAATCTTCACAAAATGTTCCAAAAAAGAGTTCATCCACTTTATTCTTTGAAAGTTTAAAAGTGATTTGTCAAACGAGTGCCAAGAAATAGGAGGGGTCACAATACATGTTTTTCTCTTGCAATTTTCCAGAGGAAAATTGAACAGCAATACTGCAATACCACAGACTTGGCTGAATGGATTTACAAAAAATGTTGCAGAAAGCTAGATCTTGATACAGAAAGCGTGCTTTTTGAGATTTGGTGTAAATCTGTTCAGTATATTTTGAGAAATTAAGGTTTACAATGTATGTATGTATGTATAGGGTGGATTCAGAAAATCTAAATATTGACTTATTAGCTGATACTACATCAACAAAGGTGTGGTGAAAGCCATTTTAGAACTCAGGGACTCACTCACCTGTCCTAGAAAAAAAGATTATAAAGGACATATCGGGGCAGGGAAGGGATACCCTTCCCTCCTTAGGTGTGATGGAGTGACCTTGCCAAGGCCAAAACTAGAACCACGGTTCAGTAAAACAAAATGATTGGCTCCTGTGCTTTTCAATTTTAACCATCCCTGGGTTGGCCAGGGCTAGGGGGGCTGTTATTTTTTTACAATTTGTTAGGGTTGAGGGTATGTGGACCCCCTCCCTAAGCCATTAAGAGGCCTAACTTTTGTGCTATTTGGTGGTGGTCCCTTTTCCATCACACCACCCAAAATGTACTGAACGCCATCTTTAAACCGCAGAAACACACAAAATAAACAAAGGAACACATTCCTTAGTCAGTACATCCCACCCATTCCACAATAATCCACCCCCTGTTTTAGTGAAATTATATCTATAATTCATATTTATGTAGCCACCCTCATCATGCATTGGTCAGTTGTTGTATCAATTCACTTTTTTCTTCTGCCACCTACAGCATACAACTGACGGAAATTGGGCAGCCCACTTCAGCTATTGGTTAATTTTATTTTTTAGCAATGGCATTATGTTCTTTCACAATGAGCACATAAGCACACAAGGTAGGTCCCGTTAGTGCCAGGTACTACAGTTGCAATGTGTGTTTTTCAAATCCAAAAATGCATTTTTGCATTTTCTTTTTATATTGGCAATAGCCTGACACCCCATCATCCCACAACATAATATTAACATTTTACAAACAACATGACAAAACAAAACGAGCAATAGCAAAGCCAAAAGGTTATCGCCAGACTTATTAGTTGTGCCAATGCTTGCTTACTTGAAGAATTTTTTAGTGATGGCTTTATGTTCTTTCACAATGAGCACATAAGCACACAAGGTAGGTCCCGTTAGTGCCAGGTACTACAGTTGCAATGTGTGTTTTTCAAAACCAAAAATGCATTTTTGCATTCTCTTTTCATATTGGCAATAGCCTGACACCCCATCATCCCACAACATAATATTAACATTTTACAAACACCATGACAAAAGAAAATGAGCATTGGCAAAGCCAAAAGATTATCGCCTATTGGTTGTGCCAATGCTTGCTTACTTGAAGAAGTAATAAGATTTGCATATGTTGATACATATATGTCATCGGTAATAAATCCTAACCTGAAGTCAAGAAGGTTTACGCAGTTTGAAAAAATATAAACATTTGGCATTTAAAGATCTTTGTAACATGTATATGATGCCTATTATACATTTTAGGATATTTATTATTTTTGTCTTACTTGATTTTGTTTATCGGTTTTACAGCAACCAGGCAAGCATCCATTGAGGTAGTGAACATTTGTGACTCTAATAATCATAATGAACCCTTTTGTTACTGCATGAGCTAAGAGCCATGCCATAACCAGATTATAGTTGAGCATTCTGCAAGAGACTGAGATAAGTACCTGTCTGCTATTTAATAGGAGGAATTGTAATTCAACGTGCATTGTTCAAAAGAAAAAACCAAGTATCATTTCCCAAGGACTGTTTCTTCCTAAAATCATTTCTTCTGTTCAGCCTCATTTAGGCGTACTTTTATAAACTGCAATTAAGCTCAATTTACCTCGTTTAGCATGCAAGCCCTTGTCTCAATATTTCAGTGCATAACCCATCTGACATTTTAATGACTCCTGAGTGCTGATTTTCTGCACCCGATGAAGTTACCATTAGCCTGGAAAATGAGCCAGACACTAAGGAGGGACTAAGGAGGACCAGGATCATTTGACCCCAATGGCTAAAATTATTTAGCCTTTTTTGCATTGTCGAAATAGCAGCAGTAGTAATAGTGGCGAGTGAACAAAAACTGAGAACCAGCTAAGTAAAGGTGTGTTAAGTAAATCTGAATAAAACAGGTATCAAATGAGATGGGAATGCATATGGAAAAGGTTTGGAACAGGCAATTTGTTTTGTCAGAAAGGCATATTTTCATAGTATATAGCTGTATGAATGAACAATATAACGTAGAATAATTTAGAAGTAAATGTAGCAATCTGGTATAAATATATACTATATTTTTGATGGTAATTTTAATGTCTTAATTACCTACCCATAATCCCATTGCTTTTATTTCTATTTCTCGTCCCAGTATTTATTATGAGGGCATAAGATGTTACCAACCATATGACAAACACTGCATAAAAACAATCCTCGGCCCATCCACCCCACGCAGTACTATGCATGGGCTTTCGTCCATCCTATGATGTCCTTCTCCAAGCCTCCACAAAGCACACCTTTCTTCCAAAGGTGGCTGAAGGTCATCAAGAATGGGTAACAGAATTCTTACCACATCTCCTTGCTCATCAATTTCTTCTCCAAGTCCTTGCAATTATACAACACATCAATGCCTTCTTCCTGAAATAAGCCCACCAGAATTGTATTGTTCTGGCCCTCATAACAAGTCACCAGCATGTGTAGTGTTAATTACACACCGCATAGGTTAATTGTACAGGGTTCAAATTAACTCTGGAGATGTAGAATTAACACAGATTCTTAACCCTTAAATTCACCTGAGAAATATAAGATTCTGAGGGAATCGGTAATTTTGGCTTCAATTCCCCCAGTAATACCTCATTTTGCCCCAGACTTTCACAAAGAGATTTAAGCTTTCAGCAATCAACACGTCTGGGTTAAAGGAAACAGATCTGTAGTGTTCTCACAGATCTCATTATTCTGACATTGCTGTTCCCATGAAAATTAAGTGGGCACTCACAAATAGAGCCTAAAGGATTACTCAGCCACTTTACATATGTAATGGAAAATCAACATCCTATAAATTGTCATACTTACCCATTCGGGTGAATTTAGCCTATGGGTTGATTGCCGAGGGCCCTGTCCGTTTTCCCCACTCTACACAGCCACAGTCTAGCTGCACTGCCCTATGGGCTAATGGAAATCTCTCCCAGGGGCCAAACACTCTTAAAGCTCACTGTAACTCTTTCTGCCAGGTAATAAATGGAAAAACTTGTATGGAAAAACTGGTTGGAAAAAAGGAAAATGAGGAGGAATCAGGTGCGATTCTACATTATCCCTCTTTCTAGGCAGATAAATTTGGAATCCTGGGGTAATTTCACACACGGAAAAACTTCAAGGGGCAGTAAAGGCAAAATAAAGCACAGTAAATCGAGTCTACTGAGAATGAGAATCATTATATTGTTAGTAGGCAATGGCGAAATGTACATTATGCCAGCATAATTTTTGTAATTTTGGGAATATGGTGTTAAACTTGTTGCGCAAGTTTCAAGCAATTGCACCATTACGACACTTCGCATAATTAGGTGCCATTTGTGTAGAGACTTACAGCAAAATATGCCCTTTTGCTGCATGACCGGATGAGCTTGCAGAGGCTTTCTAGTCTTTGAGTAAAGAGTTTGGTATAATTCTTGAAGAAGTACGCGGTTCGCCTGATGGTGTACAATAACTTAGCTCACATGTGGGAAAATGTTTGGGAGTTTAATCTAGACATATTAACATAGGCTCATGATGTGTATTGTGGACTGAAATTGTTTTTTATATGAAAAAGCTGTGTGATGACATAACAATACTTGTGGTGCATCTTATAATGCTGACTGCTAGTATTGACTAAGGCCCTCGTTGAGTAACCTGGGAAATGGATCAGTATTTTCACACCCTCAGAGCAGTGCTTAACTTGTAAAAGAATAAATGCCAGTGCCCAAAGCTCTACATAGAAGCCCGTGGCTGGTGGTATTGAATGTCAGAGGGCCAACTACCAAGGCTGCGTAGTTTTGAGTCCAACTCATACCTCTTTAATCAATTACCAGACACCATCGGCCTCTTTTTGTTGCTCCTACAAGTTAATGCTTTTTCTGTTTGTGAAGTTTGTTCTGTCTTTCACTTACTCCTTCTTTCCTCTTTGGGCTTAATTACGAGTCTGGTGGTCTACGGACCATCAGACTAGTGGAGGCGCTGCAGTGGCGGTTTCCAATCCACCTTATTACAAGAAGGGTGGTTGGACGTCATTGCCCTGCCCAGCCACCAGGGATTCGCCATTCTCAGGCGGTGTTGCGGCAGTCAGGAGGCAGTAATATGCTTGGCAGGAACTCCACGGTCCCGCCAAGCATATGACAAGTTTCTTCTCCACTATGGTTTTCATTGAGGTTTCACCGCCATGAAAAATGTGGTGGAGAGGAACAAATGGAGCCTTACAGTGCCCCCTTGTGCCTCTGCGCCATGTGGATTTACACAGTGGGGTACAATATGTGGACCCTTGTGTGCATGCACACCAGTTCCTGCATGGCATGGACTCTACAGTCTATGTCATGCAGGAACTCTTTTTGAAGAAACATTGAAAATCCAGTATATTATGAGTCAGGCCCTGATGGTCTACTGGGAAATGAGGAATTACTGAGAGGTTCATAATTCTGGATCTCAGTCTCCTGGTATTTCCCCCTTTTGCCTCAGATTTTAACCTGAAGATTTTGTCTGCTTTCAGCAGCTGAAGTGCCAGAGTGAAGGCAGATATATTTGTAGGGCTCCAGGGATCTCATAATTCTTATGGGGCTGCTAGCTACTATTGCAGGCCCCATCAAAATTAACTAGCTACTTGAAATGAGGGCATGTAGTCAATGGGATAGTGTGAAATTAAGGAAATAGGGCCCTGAAATTGGTTTTCTATATTTAATGCTTCATTTGAGCTGGATGTTTAAGATGGGCGCCCTGGCAATAATTTTTGAGGCCCGGTGCTTCTTTTTATTATTATTATTATTATTATTATTATTATTATTATTATTATTATTATCAGATTTTGACCTAGAGGAAGAGAGAGAAAAACACACATGGGGTAAAGACATAAGAAAAGAATCCTACAAAAGTGGTCTAAAGGGCCAGGAATGTCCAGTGGGAAATGAAAGAGATATGGGGGGAAATCAAGATTATGCAGCCTTTGTAATCAGCACCCAGATATCCCATGCTCCTGAGCGAAACTGTGAGTCCAGACAGTGATTCTTTTACAAATAAAGCACTGTTCAGTGCCACACTTGATTTGTTTAACACCTCTGTGGTGATTTTTAAATAAAGGGGTAGTTTTGCTTAAGCTTAAATGTAGCTTGCTCTCCTTTGGTTTCATTCAGTTTCCAATTCGTATCTGATCACGTGTCTACGGTCTTACAGGCAGTGCTTCATTTAAGTCAATGGTTTCGGTGCTCAGCACTGGCACTTACTCATCAATACAGGTGCCTTTCACAAACACCAGTTAAGGACACATTCACATTCATTATGGTAGGCACAGGGAGATTAAGTGATTTGCCCAGAATAACAGGATGTTGAGCCAACACCGAGATTCAAACCTGGCTCCCCAGCTCCAAAGTCAACAGCTCTGGCCATTACGACACATCCTCTCCTCACTTTCATGCATAGTAGTTGGTTCTGTTTTAGACTGTGTTGGCGCCAATAGGAGAAATGGGCTGGTGGAAGCTGCCTCCTGATGACAGCCCCGGCACTTTTTCTTTTTTTTTTTTTTACAAATTATCCACTGCTTACCAGCAAACTACTTGCACTTTGCAGACAATACTTCAGTTCTTAAAGGAGGAAGAGTGCTGCACGAGGAAATTGAGGCAGCCTACAGCTACAATTACCGCTCCAGGCACTGAAATTACTGAGAAGTAGATTGTTCAGCAGCGCACAAAGTTTATGAAGTTTTTGTTCCTGTTATTTTGGTTTCAACTTTAATTCTAGGGTTGTACAGCATTTTTCTCTGACAAACTTCAATAATTGTCACAAATGCCGCAATTACAACCCCTGCTTTGTAAAGTTTTCTGCACAGGTATTAATCTTGGCTATTTGTTGGATTTATAGAGCTGACACTTTACTTCGGGGACAAAAAGCTACCCAGTTGCAAAATCACAAGAAAACCTGTTTTGATGTTATCTCAGGAGAAAACATCAATTTTCAGCACCAACTGCAGAGGTAGTGTTGGAAACATAGTACAGGTGGAAACATAAGAAAGCTGGAAACGTCATCACCAATGTGTGGGCTAATGACAGGCTCAGCTATAGAATTTGCACCAGCACACATCACCTTAATAAAAACTTTCCACACCTTGGGGCAGAAAACAAAAACTTTTGACTGGCGCTATTCCATGTAGTTGTTGGTAAGTAATGACAGGGCTTGCTCCAAACATCTTTTACCACTGTATTATGAAAACAGGAATCTGGAGTTGGTAATATGCGACAAGAATGTTTGCTTACATTGCCTGCGTAGAATATTGTTGCAGTCGCAAGTGTTCTGTTGTTTGTTGTGTTGCTGTGTTTTTTTGCTGCTTTATCAGAATGCGATTTTGTTGTGTGCTGTGGTCATTGTGTTGTGATCTGTTTTCAAGCATATTGTTGGGATTGGCTATTCTATATTTGAGCTGTGTTGGAATAGCATTATGTCTATAGCAGTTTGTTTTCTTGCTTACTTTAGATATGGCTGGATATGCTGCTATAATTCCATCCAAAAGCTGAACATGCCTTGAAAGTTCCTGTGATGAGCAACCATTAACCACTTTCTAGATGGATGTTTGAAGGAACCACGCATGCTATTACAACTTGTCCATTACAAGGCATATGCCTTTACCATGCATGCCTTAACCACGCACATTTTACCTTACATATGCCTTTACCACGCATGCCTTTACAATGAAAATGTAAGTATTTCTCAGATAAGTAGAAAGCCTTATAAAAATACCCTTGCCACCCAAATACCCCTACCCTCCCTAAACCCTAAAAATACCCTTGCCACCGGCATACTCATACCCACCCTAAACCCTAAAAATACCCGTGCCATCCAAATATCCAAATACCCTTACCTACCGTAAACCCTAAAAATACCCTTGCTACCCAAATACCCTCATGCACCCTAAACTCTAAAATTGCTCTTGCTGCCCGAATACCCTTACCCACCCTAAACCCTAAAAATACTCTTGCCAGCTAAATATCACTGCCCATCCTAAACCCTAAAAATACTCTTTCCACCCAAAAACCCTTACCCTTCCTAAGCCATAAAAACACCCTTGCCACCCAAATACCCTCGCCCACCCTAAATCCATAGCATTCCATTGCCACCCAAACACCCTTACTTAACCTAAACCCTAAAAATGACCTTGCCACCCAAATACCCCTATACACCATAAACTCTAAAAATACCCTGGCCGTCCAAATACAACTACCCACCCAAAAAGCCTTAAAATACCCTTGCCACTCAAATACCCTCACCCACCCTAATCCCTCAAAATACCCTGAAGCCCCAAATACCATCACCCACCTAAACATAAAACTACCCTTGCCACCCAAATAAACCTACCCACCTGAACCCTAAAATACCCTAGCAACCCATACCTTCGCCCACCCCTAAACCGTAAAAACACCCAGCAGTAATATATATATATATTCAATGAAAAAACCATAGGTTTGAGACCATATATAGTTAGGTGAATATTTTAATCATACAAAACCAATGAAATTCCATATATAGTTAGTTGCACTAACTATATATTTCGCGCACCCGCAATCCACTGCTGATGATGTCACATATTACATCATTCATGACATGGTCAGTGACATCACTGATGACATCACTGATGACATCTCAAATGACATCACTGATGACATCACTGATGACATCTCATTTGATATCATTGATCACATCACTGATGACATCATTCTTATGCTAATACGATGAACCTCTTCAGACTCTAAAATAACCTTAGATACACTCAGTGTATACAGACACTCACACACTGTCACTCATCCATGGAGTTACTCACACACCTAGTCAGTCATGCAAAGAAACAATCTCACCTCCATTTCCTCAACTATACAGTTATACACACCTTACTTATTCAAACATATACTAACACATATTTACTCTCTTATACAATCCCTGAAACAAGTTCACAATGATCCATATAGCCACTCACACATTCACTGGCTCTCATGCACAGTTATTTATATATGCCAACTCTCACATGTACTGTGTTTTACATATGTACTTACTATGACATGTAGCATTCAGATATCCATTCACTCATCAATACACTCATGCACACAGTCAACCGCCCATGTAGCTGTTTCCACATGCACTCTTGAACTCATACACCTAGTGAATCAACTGCTCACACATCTATGCACAGAGTCACACACCTCCCAGCCACCCCCACACACACTCAATCTCCCATACAAATACTTGAGCAACCAATCAATAACACATATAGCCTCTCGTATAGCTAATGATCAACACATGCAGCAGTTTACACCACAACAGACATACTGATGCACACATTCAGACAGTTTAGTCACTAACCCATGCATTTAGTACGACACATTTATTCACTCACTCATACAGTCAGTCACGCACCTACTAAATCCTTCATCCAGACACTTATACATCCACTCATTCTTCAATATGTAAAACATATTTAAACTTTACAGAAACACACAGTCACTGGATGATGTCATCAGTGATGTCATCAGTGATGTCATTTGAGATGTCATCAGTGATGTCATCAGTGATGTCACTGACCATGTCATGAATGATGTAATATGTGACATAATCAGAAGTGGATTGCGGGTGCGCGAAATATATAGTTAGTGCAACTAACTATATATGGAATTTCATTGGTTTTGTATGATTAAAATATTCACCTAACTATATATGGTCTCAAACCTATGGTTTTTTCATTGAATTTTCAAGGTTTTGTAAATGCAAATATTTAACTATATATGGTCTCAAACCTATGGTTTTTTCTGTGAATTTCAATGGTTTTTTAATAGCAAATATCAATAGCTGTAAAATAGATACTTCATTAAAATGAATAATGTATTTTATATTTATTTAATATAATTTTTTTTATGTTTAATTTATATTTTTTTTTAAATTTTTTGCCCCTGAGCGCTCCCGTTACGCGCACCGGGCAGTGCACCGGTAAGCGCAACTCTGTTCAGCGCCCCGGTGCGCGTTACGGTAAGCGCCCCGTCAGCGCAATTGCCGCGAACGAAAACAACATCGTGACGCGCCGCGTAAGCGTGACGTATCGCGTAACCGCGTGATGCGTTCTTTCGGCGCGCTGAGTAAACGCGCCCGGAAGCGCTCCGTGACGCGACCCAGAGCGCGTAACGTAAGCGCATCGGGACATGTGACCTGAAAATAACACTTTTCATTGGTTCTCAACTTTTTTTTCTCCAAATGATGAAAGCCCCCTCCTTTTTGACTCATTCTTACTTTCTTCTTTGAGAGAGCAAGAGCTATTTGTGAGCAGAGAAATGGCTTCAGTAGTAGCTGCAGCTGGTGTACCCCCACCACCACCACCACCACCACCCAGAAAGGAAGGTCCACCACCCCAGATCCTTCCAGGAGTTGAAGAAGTGGAGGAAGAAGATGATGAGGAGGAACAGCGTAGGAGATTCTTGCCGGAAGAACCTAGGGAAAGGCATGTAAAAGTGCATTTTATATGGGAGTACTTCTCCATCCCTGCTGGGCAAAAAAAAGTGAATGCCCCACATGTCACCTGTTTAATTTGCGACAAAGTCCTCTCCAGGGGCAACCTCAACAAAAAGTATTCCTTCGGGAATTATACAATGATCCGCCACATGGAGAGGTGGCATCCTAACAATTTGGCACAGGCTGAGGTACGGGACATGATTCAAAAGAACAGAGATCCTCAGGCCAGCACCTCCACAGGTGAAATTACGGTTGCAGCACCAGAAGGGCGCCAAATGGTGCCAAACATACAAAATAAATTTGGTGGATTAAAGATGGTCTGCATTTATTGTGGAAAGACCATCTGCTACGGGCAACTAAGTATTTCCCTTATTAATGATGCTGTAGACAACCACCACTGCAGCAAGAAAAGAAAGCAGTAGCTTTTTTTTTTTTTTTTTGCTCCTGTTGAGCCACTGTTAATTCACAGTTTTTTGTTTCTTCCCTAAAAAAATACACCCTCAGATAAACTAGGGGGTCATGATATGTCTACCGTGCCCCCTTTAGCCCATTCCCAACATTGTTTATCCTCCATCTTCTGTCTAAATTCGACCGAAACACAAGATGGCGGACTCCCGTTACGCTGCCGGTAAACTTTCCGGTGCGCGCACCGGGAAGCGCAACTCCCGCGAAAAAACACAATTTTTTTTTTCTTTTTTTTTGCCCCGCGGGGCCTTTTAATAGCCCCCACATCAAACCTAGGGGGTCAGGGGGGATCTACCCTGCCCCCTTTTGGTCATTTCGCACTTTGTTTTTTCCACCTCTTGTGTCTCTATCCTACCGAGACACAAGATGGCGGCCGCTCCGAACTGTTTGGAATGTTGTCAGACACCGGAGAGCCAATCCGCTTCTCCTCGCGAAGTTCCGTAACGCGCTCCGGTGCACGCACCGGTGCGCGCACCGGAGCGCTGTCACAGATATATATATTTTTTTGAACCCTAATTTCTCAAAATCCATTGGACCACATATCTTGAGACCTAGCAAAGGCACATCGGGCTAACAGTCCCTACAAATTTGCCAAGTTTGGTGGAAATCCATTCAGCCGTTCGGGCTAAAAGTGAGTCCAACCGCCCTATGGAAAATTGCATGGGGAAAACATGTTTTGGGACCCCCTTTTATCTCGGCCCCTGTTTGACGAATCCCCCCCAAACTTTCAGGGAAGGACCGGAGAGTAAATGTGCCATTTTCAGGAAAATTTCAGCCAATTCCGTCCATCAACGCCAAAGTTATTCAACATAGAATTTTATATATATATTACCTACTGGCGGTCGCCAGTAGATAGTTATAGTTAGGACCTAGTTTCCATAGGAAATCCACAACATTCTATTTGGAATAACTTTGGCGCCGGTGGACGAATCTTCGCGAATTTCTCAAAGAAGATGGCCCGCTCCGCTCCGCTCCTTCCCTGAAAGTTTTGGGGGGATTTGTCAAGTGGGGGCTGAGAAAAAAGGGGGGTCCCAAAACGTGTTTTCCCCATGTTATTTTCCATAGGACGATTAGACACGGATATAGCCCGAAATGCTGAACGGAATTACAAGAAATTTGGCAAAATGATAGAGTCTGATTCGCAGATCACGCTTTTGTTTAAATGGTGTAAATCCCGCGTTAGTCCTAGAGCCACTGGCCACCGTAATCAGAACTACCCCGTTATTGAAGGGGATACACTGGGGGGATAACTGGGAAGACAGAATCTCCCTCTATGCTGATGACATGCTGATATACTTGACGGACCCGGAGAAGGGTATCCCGGAGCTTTTGGCACTGTGTGACACACACGGGCGGGTATCTGAATACACGATTAATTGGACGAAATCAGTGATTTACGAATTGAAGGGTCCTTCTCCAAGTCTCCCCAGTGACTGCCCGCTAGCAATAGCGGACACCTCCTTTAAATACTTGGGTATTCATGTCACGCATAGCCCCACGGACTTCTATGAGCGAAACTTGCTGCCACCACTTGCTCGATTGCGAAATGATGTGAGACACTGGAAAACCCTTCCTCTGACATTGTTAGGGCAAGCGGCGCTGTTCAAAATGACGGTATTACCACGTTTCCTTTATGTGCTCGAAAATACACCAACCCTGGTGCCTCCACGATATTTCCAAAAAGTGACGGCCATGGTGACTGGTTTATTGTGGGGCGAACGCCCAGCCCTGATAGCACATCTAAAGCTCAATAGAAGCTGGTACGACGGTGGGATAGCCCTGCCAAATATACAATTGTACTACAGGGCGGCGCACCTTAAGGTTCTCAACCAATGGCTGCACACCCCACAGAACGACCCGGCCTACCTCGCAGACAGAACACAGTTAGGTACACACAGCCTGTTGGCACCACTATACCACAAGGGACTGGCAGCAAACCTAATGGGTCCAACTAAACACACAGTGACATTGTGGCACAAAGCGCAGGCGAGGCTTAAGTGGGGGGGAGTCATAACGAAAATAACACCCTTATTGGGACACTAAGGCATTGGGTCACCTACGACACAGTAAGGGATTCACTCAATGGGACAATATAGGAATCTCCATGGTGGGGGATATGTGGACAAAGGAAGGGGTAGTCCCGTTTTCACACCTCCAGCAACAATACAACCTGGGCCCCAATGAAACCTACCGTTATGTCCAAATTAGACATGCATTGATGACAGCAATTGAGGCAGGTACGGAGGTCCTGGAATCCTCTCCACTAGAGGATCGCCTACTTACTGATTACATGCAGGCTAACACCACCTCCCTCACATACCGTAAGCTGCTGAATAACCTGTCAGACCCACTGGGCAAGCTGCGGGAAAAATGGGTGGGCGAACTAGGTGATATGGACGAGACAGACTGGAACGCTGCACTTGCGAGGAAAGCGGGCATTTCGGCTAGATTCCGACTGGTGCAGCTTAAGATACTACACCGGGTATACTTCACGAGGACCACATTACATAAATTGCACAGGGTCGACCACCCGTATTGCCTCAGGGGCTGTAGAGAGTAAGGTACTTTCTTACATACACTCTGGGACTGCCCGATTATCGCTGACTACTGGCGGCAGGTGCTGCGCACCATCTCCCAAACTCTAGAGGTCTCACTTACACCTGACCCACGTGTGTGTCTGCTGAATGTATGGGGCCAGAATGACCTAATGCGCCAGGGACAACTATGGGCCATCATAGGTATCATGGTCACCAAGCGAGATATAGCACAGCGATGGGGGCAGTGGACTCACCGACTTTGGCGCAATGGTGCCAAAATATGGACATGCTTATGGAGACTGAACGCGCGGTTTACAAAATGAGAGCCAATCCACGCAAGTGGAACAAGATCTGGCTCCCTTGGAATAGATACCAGGGGGACCTGTGTGAATCTCTGTTGGAGGTGGGCAATGACAGCTCAGAGGATGAGGAAGAGGTAGACTGAATGGCTCTGATCGTGGACTGACAACGGTGCTGGAAGGGTACACTAAGGACCTTATAGACTGAATTATTGGGGTGGGCAATGACTGAATGGTTGCAATACCGTGTGATGTTTACCTAAACTATTGAGTCACAAGTTGAGTTATGTTTCTAAAAATATAAAAGTAAGACAATCCCTGATTTTGACAAGAACTTGTTATCGTATGTATTGCCATTAAGTTCAACTTTGCTGCCGGACCGATGGTTGTCGGCTGAAAAACTGTGTATCACTTATCCTCTACGAACATTACGTATCACTGCCGGCCTCAGGGTTGTAGGCATAAAGCTGTGTAACACTGGCAAATGAAAATAAAATGTCTTACGTTAAAAAATAAAAAAATGGTGTAAATCCCTCCAGTAGTTCCTGAGAAAATCAAAAGAAAAAAATATATATATCTAGCATTCCGAGCACGAGCTGCATGCTGATTGGCTGTCAATTCTATGTCAGGACCGGAGGCTCCGAATATGCTTTCTCATTTCCTTGCTTTATTAGAGCAACCAATAAAAAACTGTCTTTTTTATTCAGTAAACCATATAAACTACAAATCCCATGACCACACTGTCATGGTCAACCATAGAGACTGTGCCTATATAACTCCCCACTGAGCCACCCACGTCCTCTTTCTTTGCAAAAACCGTAACAGTTAAAGTCCAACAGTCCAATTCAACAGGATCATGCACACTGACCATGGTACTAACATCCAGAAGACTCAGTTAGATGGACGACCGATCGGGAAAGACACCAGGTTCAGCAGACCAACTCTTGAATGAGAACTCCGGCGCAGAAAACGCCAACTCTGAAGCAGGGAACACCCTTCGTGCTCAAACTGAAGCCACAGACTGCGAGTTTCACTTGCCAGTTGAATCTGAAAAGGAAACAAAATTCCGTAATAACAATCCTTCTTAGGCCTGTTTTAAATATCCTAGAACACAGGGGGGGGGAATATAATCCATAACATCCAGCATAGTTGTAAACCAACAATAAGCATACATTATGTAAATGAAGAAACACATCAAAACAATCCTTGGGTGGGATAATCCTCGCCTCCGTTGTCCTTAATAGAATTGAAAAGTCTGGGACTCAGAGCATGATCTCTCCAGATTCCTATGAGAGTTTTAGATGTTGGGGCAAACTAAATGTAGAGGCCTTTAACATCTTATTAGCCAAGAACTTGCCAGACATAAATTTGCCACTGGCTTTGCTTGATCCGGCTGTATCGAAATGGCTCACCGCAGCAGTAAATACATGTTTGCCTCTTGTGTCTAAACATACCCTCCCCCATCGTCCCCCGGCTCTGTGGTTCACAGATAACCTCAAAGCCATTAAAGCCAAGTGTTAAGCTCTTGAGAGGAAATGGAGGCAATCCTACTCTCCTATCCAACAGGTTGATTATAAAAGAACCCTTAAAGATTATCATAAACTTTGCAAAATGGCCAGAGTCACTTACATTGCTGACACTGTCACACAGGCCCAAAATTGCCCACGCACCCTCTTCTCGGTGGGAAAGAGGTTGACAGGCTCTGACACTACTCCACCTCCCCCGATCCCCGATGAGGTTCAATGAGATAAAATTGCTGACTCCTTCATTGAGAAGGTTGAACTTATTTATGGTACTCTGGGTTCCTCTAGGGGTAGACAGGTAATAAGGTCTCTCTCCCAGGTTGCTGAGAGTAAGCAAGGGGGTGTTATATGCTAGAAGGTCAGCAAGTTCCTTGACGGAACTAAGGAAGCCTCACACAACTGATGAGCTGGATGACATGTCTCATTCAGCCTACTTGGGATGTTGTTTAAATCATCGGCTTCCTGCTCCTACGTCAGGCCGGCGCTGCAATGCCTGACGGGTAACAACAGGTGTCACTCTTTTACGGAGATCTTTTGTTCCTTGCCGTGAAATGTAGAAATGTGTGAGGCTAGAAAAAGTGAGGTAGTAAGCAAAAAGTGAGTTATTTAAAAAAAGTTGGATAGTCCACGAGGTAATCTTTATTCATGTGGCTAACCACTTTGTTAAAAAGTGCAGAGAGGGGTATTGAGGACCAAAGTAACCATTAGTGTGGCCTCATTTCAACCCTCCAACTTGGTCAACATGTTTCATGCCCAAAGGGGCAATTCTTCAGGACCGAAAAGTGCTCATATACTCGTTGGGTGCCCAAAAAAATGACGCTGTTCCGCGTGCATTGACACGCCGTTTGTGTGGGGGTAGGTTGTACCGGCGCAGTCTCCTCGCCGCTAAGGGTTAGGTCCTTAGCGCAGTCCCCACAGGAACTAGCCGCGCAGACTGCCAGTGGGCTCGCCTTGGTCTGACGGTGATGCAGGACTCCTCGCCCGCTATATACCTAGACCTATCAGGTTGTATTACTAACATCCTGTAGCTAATTTTTTTTGGCACCCAACGAGTATATGAGCACTTTTCGGTCCTGAAGAATTGCCCCTTTGGGCATGAAACATGTTGACCAAGTTGGAGGGTTGAAATGAGGCCACACTAATGGTTACTTTGGTCCTCAATACCCCTCTCTGCACTTTTTAACAAAGTGGTTAGCCACATGAATAAAGATTACCTCGTGGACTATCCAACTTTTTTTAAATAACTCACTTTTTGCTTACTACCTCACTTTTTCTAGCCTCACACATTTCTACATATCACGGCAAGGAACAAAAGATCTCCGTAAAAGAGTGACACCTGTTGTTACCCGTCAGGCATTGCAGCGCCGGCCTGACGTAGGAGCAGGAAGCCGATGATTTAAACAACATCCCAAGTAGGCTGAATGAGACATGTCATCCAGCTCATCAGTTGTGTGAGGCTTCCTTAGTTCCGTCAAGGAACTTGCTGACCTTCTAGCATATAACACCCCCTTGCTTACTCTCAGCAACCTGGGAGAGAGACCTTATTACCTGTCTACCCCTAGGGGAACTGTGTACAACTTTGCTTCTTGCTCTCTGGACAAGTACACTGGACCCCTTTAAACATAGTCCATTCTCGTCCTCCCTTTTGTTTATATACTCTGGGTTCCTCTCCACTCCCCGTCAGATCCATGCTGACTTCTGACCCTACTCATGAAAGTGAGCTTCAATCAATCAATCAAAGCATTTATATAGCGCACTACTCACCCGGAGGGTCTCAAGGCGCTAGGGGAGGGGGGTCTGCTACTGCTCGAACAGCCAGGTCTTGAGCTGCTTCCTGAAGGAAAGGTGGTCCTGGGTCATGCGGAGGTGGGTCGGGAGGGAGTTCCAAGTCTTGGCGACCAGGTAGGAGAAGGACCTTCCTCCTGTGGTGGCTCTTCGGATGCGGGGGACGGAGGCGAGGGCGTGGCCGGTCGATCGAAGCTGGCGTGTGGGGGCGTAGAAGTTGAGGCGGCTGTTGAGGTATCCTGGGCCTTGGTTGTGTAGGGCTTTGTGTGCGTGGTTGAGGAGAAGGAAGGTGATTCTCTTGTTGACCGGGAGCCAGTGCAGATCTCTCAGGTGTCCGGAGATGTGGCTGCGTCGGGGGATGTCCAGGATGAGTCGTGCAGAGGCGTTCTGAATCCGCTGGAGTCTCTTCTGGAGTTTGGCGGTGGTTCCGGCGTAGAGGGAGTTGCCGTAGTCCAGACGGCTGGTGACGAGGGCCTGGGTGACCGTCTTCCTGGTCTCGGTGGGGATCCACCGGAAGATCTTACGTAGCATGCGCAGGATGTTGAAGCACGACGAGGAGACGGCGTTGACTTGTCTGGTCATGGAGAGGGAGGAGTCCAGGATGAAGCCCAGGTTGCGTGCGTGGTCTGTTGGTTTGGGTGCGTTGCCCAGGGCGGGGGGCCACCAGGAGTCGTCCCAGGCGGAGGGTGAAGATCCCAGGATGAGGACTTCCGTCTTGTCCGAATTCAGTTTCAGGCGGCTGTTCATCATCCACTTGGCTACGTCTGTCATCCCTTCGTGTAGGTTGGCTCTGGCGGTGGCGGGGTCGTTGGTGAGGGAGAGGATCAGCTGGGTGTCGTCGGCGTAGGGGATGATGTTGAGGTTGTGTTGGCGTGCGATGGCTGCGAGGGGGCTCATGTAGACGTTGAAGTGGGTTGGGCTGAGCGAGGAGCCTTGGGGAACGCCGCAGATGACTTCGGTGGCTTCTGATCTGAACGGGGGGAGGCGGACTCTCTGTGTCCTTCCGGCGAGGAACGAGATGATCCATTCCAGTGCCTTCTCCTGGATTCTGACGTTGCTGAGGCGCCGCACAAGGGTACGGTGGCAGACAGTGTCGAAGGCCGCGGAGAGGTCTAGGAGGATGAGGGCCGCTGTTTCTCCGTTGTCGAGCAGGGCTCGGATGTCATCGGTGGCTGCGATCAGGGCGGTCTCGGTGCTGTGGTTGGCCCGGAAGCCAGACTGCGAGAGGTCGAGGGATCCGTTTGTCTCGAGGAAGGCGGCCAGCTGCTTGTTGACGGTCTTCTCGATGACTTTTGCAGGAAACGGGAGCAGCGAGATGGGGCGGTAGTTCTTGAGGTCGGTGGGGTCGACTGATGGCTTCTTTAGTAGAGCGCTGAGTTCGGCGTGCTTCCAGCTCTCCGGGAAGGTAGCGGTGTTGAAGGAGGTGTTGATGATGTCCCGCAGGTGGGGTGCGATGACAGCGTTGGCCTTGTTGAAGACGTGGTGAGGGCAGGGGTCGGTCGGAGATCCGGAGTGGATGGAGTTCATCGTGTGGATGGTGTCTTCGGTGCTGATCGGGGTCCAGGCGCGGAGGGTGGTGGTGGGGGGCAGTGGTTCAGTCATGGCGTGCGTCGGTTGAGTGCTGAAGCTGTTGTGTATGTCCGCGATCTTGTTGTGGAAGTAGGAGGTGAGGGAGTTGCAGAGGTCTTGCGAAGGGGTGATGTCGTTGTTTCCGGCGTTGGGGTTGGAGAGCTCTTTAACGATGTTGAAGAGTTCCTTGCTGTTGTGTGCGTTGTTGTCCAGTCGTTCCTTGAATGCAGTTTTCTTGCTGGCGTGGATCAGTTGGTGGTGTTTTCGGGTGGCGAGCTTGAGGGCAGTCATGTTGTTCGGTGTTGGGTCTCTGCGCCAGGCTTTCTCGAGTGCTCGGCAGTTCTTCTTGGAGCTCTTGAGTTCGTCGGTGAACCATGGGACTTTCTTGCTGCCGGGTCTGCTAGGCGGGGTCTTCAGAGGGGCGAGGTCGTCTGCGCAGTTGCTGATCCACTTCGTGAGGTTGGTGGCCGCCTGGCTTGGGTTAGTTGCGCTGGTGGGAGGGTTCATGCTCAGGGAGGTCGCGAGCTGGTCGGCTGTAATCTTGTTCCAGCTTCTGCGTGCAACTTGTTGTTGGTGGTGGTGGATCGTGGTCCTTCTGAAGCTGAAGTGGATGCAGCTGTGGTCCGTCCAGTGGAGTCTGGTGACGTGGCTGAAGGTGATGTCCTTGCTGGATGAGAACACGGGGTTGAGTGTGTGTCCGGCGTAGTGGGTGGGGGTGGTCACCAGCTGCTTGAGACCGAGGTTGGCGAGGTTGTCCAGCAGGGTGGTGGTGTTGCGGTCGTTGTTGTTCTCCAGGTGGAAGTTGAGGTCCCCGAGGAGGATGTAGTCAGTGGAGAGGAGGGCGTGCGGGCTGATGAAGTGGGCGATGTCTTCGCTGAATTGTGTGCGTGGTCCTGGGGGTCTGTAGATGAGGGTGCCTCTGAGGGTGGTCTTGGGGTTGATGTGGATCTGGAAGTGCAGGTGTTCGGCGGGTGCGAGGGTGTCGTCGGTGTTGGTCGTGATGCGGATGGTGTTCCTGTGGATAATGGCGATGCCTCCTCCTGTCTGGTTGACGCGGTCCCTCCGGATGATCTTGTAGCCGTCCGGGATGGCGATGGCGATGTCGGGCGCTGAGGAGGCGTTCATCCAGGTTTCCGTGAGGAAGGCGACGTCTGGGGCTGTGGTGTCGAGCAGGTTCCAGAGCTCGACGGCGTGTCTGTGGATGGAGCGGGTGTTGAGCAGGATGCACTTGAGGTGGTTGCTGCTCGGCTTGGTCGGTGCTGGTGTAGTGCAGGTCCGGATGCAGGTGAACTTGCAGGAGTGGCAGCAGAAGGGTCCGTGGGTGCGTCTCGGAGTGGCTAGAAAGCAGCACGGGATTCGGCCGGCGTTGAGTGCGTAGAGTTCGGTGGCGTCGTAGGTCCGGCGGGTGGGCTGGTGTCTGCGCGAGACAGGGGTCCTGGCGCTGGGCGCGGGCCAGGCGCGGACGGGCGCAGACGGGCTTGCCTTAGGCGCGCCTTCGGCGCGGCAGCAGCGCGCCCGCTGCGCGGCCTCCATTTGAGTGGGAGAGGGAGGGAGGAGCAGCTGGGATGTGGGAGCGGGGCGGCCAATAGGGTGTGAGGGGGCAGAGCTACGGGATGCGGCAGCGGGAAACGGGCGGTGAGGGGGAGACGCGACGAATGACAGAAGAAAAAAAGGGACACAATCTGGGCACCAAAGGAAAGGGGAACAATCAAGGCAGCAACATACACAGGTATAGTGGGGGAGAATCACTCACTCGTGGGTACAGAAGAGAAGGAGGGCACAGTCACTCTTAACGCAGGCAGACACAATGCAGCAGCGGTCAGTGGTCACACAGGGGGCTGCGTGGCGGTGAGGGGAGCGACCTGCCTGGTAAACAGGGTCAGAGGTCGCTCCATTGATTCCATAGCTAAATTATGTACCTGGCTACCATTTGATGACTGCCTGTTAAGCATTAAATCGGGCTCTCCACGTGACCCTTTGCCAACTAAAATATTGCATCAACTCCTTCCTGACTCTCTTAACGTCCTAAAAGAGCTTCTTAATTCCTCACTGAGAGATGCCTTTGTCCCGCTTGAGTGGAAACACGCAATGGTTATTCCACTCTTAAAAAAGGTTGGAGCTGACCCCTTGATACTGTCAAATTTTAGGCCAATTTCTTTACTTCCCGTGCTCTCTAAGATCTTGGAAAGACATGTCAACAATCAATTAACTCACCATGTGGAGAGATTTGGTTTCCTGCATCCGTCCCAATTGGGCTTTAGGGCCAACCACTCCACAGAAACGACTCTTCTTGGAGTCACTGAGAGATTGCATCATTGCATGGACCGCGGAGAGACAACCGCACTCATATTACTTGCTTTGAGTGCCGCATTCGATACTGTGTCGCATTCCATTCTTCTTGCCTCTCTTCCGTCCTTGGGAGTGGAAGGCCCCGCCTTGGCCTGGCTTGCCTCCTTCCTTAGTGGCCACACATTACAGGTCTTTTCCTCTAAAGCATCTCCTAAAATCTGTTCTTCAGCGTACGGAGTGCCCCAGGGTCTATTTTGAGTCCCTTACTCTTTAATATCTATAATAGACCCCTGGCCACCATCGTGGAGGATGCTGGTCTTTCTCTATTTTCATACCTGACAACACACAAATCATCTTTTCTCTTTCCGCCACCGAAGGTGATAACATCTCAGCCCTCAAACAGGGATTGTATAAAGTCTCAGAATAGAAGCGTAACAACTTTTTGAAGCTGAACGGGACAATACAAGACAGAGGTTGTCATCCTCGGTAAACGCAAGGACCTATGGGGCCCCCAACACTGGCCTCAAGAAATGGGTCCGCCCCCCCAACCCGTTGCCCAGGTCCGCAACCTTGGCTTTCTCATTGATGAAAACCTTTCTATGTGGCAGCAGGTGGTGAGGGTGGCAGCTACATGCTTCACCATTTTGAGATAGCTTCATAAAATCCTCTGGATGCTTCCTGACTCCACCAAAAGGACGGTTGTCCAGGCCCTGGTCACCTCTCGCCTGGATTATGGCAACGTTCTTTATTTGGGGGTGTGTCATGAAGCTCTTAGAAAGCTTCTGGTGGTGCAGAATGCGGCTGCCCGCCTCCTATGCCATGTCCCGCGCAGAGTCTCCATATCCCAGTCCCTCCTGAACCTTTATTGGCTCAGAATTGAAAGTAGAGTTAAGTTTAAGGCTCTTTGTTATATTTTTAAGATCAAAAAGGTTGTTGCTCCTCTATATTTACAGGAACTCATTCATGCCTATTTCCCTACACGCTCTCTCCAGTCTTCCTCCAAGGGTGACTTAGTGAATCCCAGATTTAAGTTGGTGAGAATGGGCGGTCGCTGGTTCTCCCTTTTAGGCCCTAAGATTTGGAATTTCTTGCCTACTTCATTGAACTCTGAAACCATCTATTTCAACTTTCGAAAGGGCCTCAAGACATGGCTTTTTCTGCAATAAGCTGCATTTTGTTCTCTTTTCACTCTTTTAGACTATCCCTTGGCGCCGAGAAGCTTTTTATAGGTAGCTATGCGCCTTAAAAGTTCAATAAATAATAAATAATAATGCAAGTCCCATTGTTTTTGTAAACCACATTACTAATGATTATTCATTTTGACAAGACACATTATTATTAGCAATTTTTTGATTTCATATTCTTCTTCTTTCTGCTTGAACCATCTCCTCTACCTGCAAGCAGGCTATGTTCTTATAGTGCATTGGTATCTCTACGGACAGTTTCTTGGTTGTTATTCTTCCTAATTCCAGTTTATTAACCCAATATTTTTCATGTGTAGTAGAGTTGTCAATCCTCCAGTGGATTTTTATGTTCAATATTGACTTATTCCTATGTGCTTTGTCCTTTAGTGGTTATTTTCTCTATATTTAGTCACCAAACTTTAATTTAATTATATCAGTAGAGGATAATTTCTCATTATTTTAATTTCTCATTTTATCTCATTTTCTACTGAACAGTTCAGCACCCAAGTAGTCTAATCTGTCTGTTATGTTTTTTCTTCTTTGATTATTATTCTTGAGTTCATTATAGATGTACATAAAGTTCTTAATTTTGGTTGGGACCTTTCGGATTCAAAGTCCTCAATGATAAGGTGTGTCTTGATTCTTTTTGTTTGAAATGTTTTTAAGTTACCCCCTCTTTTTAACACTGGAATTTGTTTGATTGTGTAATATTTGAGTTCTTCCCAGTTGCTTTTGTGATTTTTTCCATAAGTTTTGCAACAAAATTGTTGCGATCCTTGTTTGATGTGGCTCTGATGTGTTACAGAATTCTTTTTTTCCATTCGCATGTAGTGCTACCTACATATTTCTTTTCGCATGGACATTCTACTATGTATACTACAAACTTAGTTTTGTAATTGATATGTTGTTTTATTTTCCACATCATGCCATTATATATCATGATTTGTTTCTTGTTTACAGCAGTTTTGCAGGCTTTACATTTGTTGCAAGACCAAAAACCTTCAGACTTTGGCCATGTTTTCTGTGAATCATTCTGAAATGGCTGTGGGATGATATCCAACTTTTCCGGCTGCTGTGGAGTCCAGTTCTAATATACTTCAGTGTATTTTTCAAGATTTTTGAGAGTTTGTCAGTTTTCGCAGAAAACGTTCTCAACCTTATCATGTTCTTTGTATTCTTGTCCGTCACTCCAATCCATGTAGGATCTGTAGGATCTGTGTTCTTTTCTTTGATGTTGCTCTCTGAAGCCCTGTAGAAATCACTTTTATCTGATATTTTCTGATGCTAAATCTCTTTTGTGCTTCATAACTGTCTTTCTGAAACTCCTTATCTAACGAGCAGTTTCTGCAGATTCATAAAAACTCCCCATATGGGATACTCCACTTTACATTTTTTGATGAAAGCTCTCTGTATTTAAAAAATCATTTGTTGCTGTCTCTTTCCTATGTAAAGTACTTCGCAATGTTTCACTGAGCTCAAGGATTTCTGTGTCTAAAACGTTTACTCTATTGGGACTGATTTCAATTGTTAATTTGCGATTTGTTAAATTGTTGTTCAATATGGCAAAATATTGTTGTTAAATATGGCAAAATATGCCGTCCCAAATGAAAAGAGATAGTCAATAAAGCGCAACCACAATGTTGTCTTTTCAGTGTACTTGTCATGTTCTGGTAACCAGGCCAATTTCAGTTTCTACCAAACTATAACTAGGTTTGCGTAGTTTGGTGAAAAAGAAAATCGCATGACAGTTCCTCGTAACTGTTTAGAAATCTCTATATTAAATATAAAAACATTATGTGGCACATAGATATAATCTCCAATAACATTTCATTATGCTTGTTAAATTGAATGTTCTTTTTGCCCAAAAAGTGTTGGCAAGATTTCAGACCTGTTTGATGTTCAATATTCGTATTGAGAGATTTCACGTCCATTGTTTACGAGTTTATATGTAGATTGCCGTGGTATGCCATCAAGGTTTTTTAATAAATCAGATGTATCTCTAAAGTAGGAGTTTGACATTATTTTCCCTGATGGTAACGAAACTACAGGAATCATCAAGCATTGCAAAATGGGAAATGATGTCATCTGACATGGGAAATAAATGTTATACAGGGTTGTTGGGAAGTAACCCGTGATCAAGGTCTATGAGGAGACGAAATGTGTTGGGTTCATTGTACTCACAATAACATTTCAAGCAAGAGAAACCTGCTGTGAGTGCGTTTTTCTGGTGCTGTGATGCCAGGGTCAGTGGAGATTGCTGGTGTGGTCCTGCTGGGGGAAAATGCACCGCCAGCAATTTTTAGCACCATACCGTCCAAATTGGGACCAACACGGCGGGTCCTACACAGAAGGTTGCAGTTCCCAGCTTGCAACAAACCGCAGGTGGTGCAGGGGAGGGAGCTACCGCCAGCACATTTGTTAACAACACAAAAACGTCTTCCAATCCAAAAGAAGGTCTGCACTCACAGATGGAAAGTACTCCGTATCTTTCATGAAACAGGTTGCACAGCACAAAAATCATAAGTTCATGTGCCCAGCGGCACAGCAAATATCCAAGTTGAAAAAATAAATGTGTTTCAGCTGATTTGACAACCATTATCAATCTTAACATCACAATTGTGGTTGCTCTTTCAATACCTAGTAATCACTAAACATTAAAGAAACATTTCCATGTTTACCGCATTTCAGTCTTCATAAATATACATGTTCTTCCTCCAGATGTCACATTTACTTAAAAGTTTTTTTCCAGTAATAGGAAATGTCAAATGTTTCAAGCATCTTGGTCTTGAAATTTTTATCAATTCAATGACGCATCGAAGTAATAAATTGTAGGTGCCAAAAGGCACCTACAAGTGTGAACAGCATGCCGTTCGGACTTTGCCTACAACTGTATTCAATTTAGTCATAATATTTCTGTTCATTGCAGCATTCTATATCATCAGTAAATATTCAGACTCACGGAAGAGGAAATAATGTTATTAAAGTTGAGCATAGTGGATGACTTTCACAAATCCCTGGATACAGATCGTTGTTGCCTGCTCATACTCCTTGATCTATCAGCGGCCTTCGACACGGTCGATCACAAACTCCACCTAGACTACCTTCAAAAAAAGGATTGGTGCCGAGGGGGTGGTGCTAAGCTGGCTCACATCCTTCCTATTAAACCGGTCTCAACAAATAAAACATAGCAACTAGACCTCTGCTACAATGGCAATAACCCGGGGTAGCCCGTGAGGCTCCGTCCTCTCGCCCACTCTGTTTAATATCTACATGGAACCGTCATCCTCAATGAAGCAAACATCTCCTTTCATCGATACACAGATGACAACCAGTTGTACATGGACATCCCCTCACTAGAAAACACTCACACATTTGGAGGCCGAGAAACACAAAATGCACTAGCTTCTATACCTGACGTGCAGGGCAGGCCCATGTTTCCAGACTCCTCTGTTTCCTAACTTCTAATAACAGCACAACAAAAGCAGGCCCACAACCTTTCACCGAATCAGAAGCTGAAATAGACTTGGAGGCACCAAGGTACACCTTATTACTCTAGTCCGACTCTAGTCCGATTAAGCGGGCGCATTATTGGACAGCCCTGAAGCCCGTTATCTGGCATGCTTCACGTCCTTACACCAGTGAAGCATGTCAGATATGTATTGTGACTGTGTGAGGCTGAGCTGTATCAGCCCCAGCCTGATACATGTGCAATACATCCAGTGGAGCTCTCACCTGCTGGCAATCTGTAATTATAGCTTTTACATGCAAATAAATGATTGATGAGATCATTTGTTTTCATGTAAAAGCTGTACATTCTAAGCAGTTAGTGGTAGAGCCAGGTGGTGGGTCAATGCCCTGGTGCCCACTATGGAGCAGCCGCTGATGCTGTCTAGATTAGACTATGGAAATGCCACCCTCACAGGAGCTGCTTACTCCTAACTTGCTCCCCTCAGAACCACTCTCAGTGCAGCAGGCAGATGGGTCACAGTATTAAAAATATGACCACATCTCCCCTACTCTGAAAATACTGAAATGGCTCCTGCTGGTAGCCCGATGCAGCTTCAGAACTGCTTGTTTGACTTACAAAGCCCTCCACACAGGGAAACCTGCTTCCCTTGCCTCAAACTCCAAAAGGCAGGTCAGACGAGAAACCTTAGAAGCCCAAACACCCTACTTCTCATTTCACCCAAAGTCCATAGACAAAAAACATGAGCATGCTTGTTCTCGAGAAATACCCCTAAAATCTGAATGTCCATACCAACACACGTCAGGACGTACCCCTCCTTTTTCAGCTTTAAGAGACATTTAAAGGATATCCCCCTCAACAGACAAATAAATTACGAGGTCATCAGTCATCAAGTGTGACAGGCTCTTCAACCCATGCTCTTGCTATACTTCGTCCGAGCTATTTGTCTCCCATCGTGCTCAACCACTGACTTGATTGGACTCACTGGAAGAGTTTTTTTAAACTCCTTTTGGAAATGTAGTAATTAATATGAATTTGAAGCCTGTTGTTTTTAAGTGTGTAAATGCTTTTATGGAAGTTCTGTCATGGCTCGTTGTGCTGGGGATGACTTCTCAGGTAGATTAAACACTAGCCTGAAAGTAATAGTCTGTATTCTATCCACTGTTGCTGCATCCAGGCCTCGGATCACCACGCTAAGGTAGGTAATGGCTGGTAATGACTTGGAAGCAATGACTTTTACGAATGGCTGAAATGAAGGCCTATCCAATTTTTCGACAGGGTGATAAAGGCATGGATTTGGGCCAACCCCTGCTTCTCAATGTATTGTTTTTGCTGCATGAAATTCCTCTCGAATCAAGGTAAAGCCGCAGGGATTTGTAGTTTGTTACTGATTCCAGCCAGAGATCATTTAGGAACATTCTGGCTGCCTGTTGGTTCCAGACTGATATTGTTTTTGATTTGGCCACGTTTATCTCTAGGTGGTTAGTTCTTGCGTAATGAGCCAGTATATTTAACGATTTTTTAAGGCTCACTTTGTTTTGGATAAATAGCACAAAGTTGTCTGCGTATGATAGGTGGGTGAGGTGGAGAGGGCCCAAACGGAGAGGGTGACAATTTTCATGATCCAGGGCAGGCGAAAGATCCAGCATGAAATAGGTGGGTCCTAACACTCACTCTTGTTTTAGACCTAGGTGTGTTGGAATCTTTCTGGACAAATTTGTGTTGTCTTCAATTTTCATTTGAATCCAGGTATCTGAGCACAACGAGGTAATTGCTCTCAGCAAGGTGTCTGGTAAACCCTTCTTCTTTAGCTTGTTCCATAATAATGCCCTGTTAACGCGGTTGATAGTGACTTCAAAGTCTATAAAGCCATGATGCAATTTTTTCTGTAGCTACTTGTATTGATTAACTAAGACAGCTTATTAGAGTACCCATACCTTTTCTGAAACCAGTTTTTTTTTGTGGGATTATTTTATTTTAGATCTGAGTGTAACAGAAAGGCAAAAAGGGGCAAAGGGAGAAGGAAAGGGACTCCAGTTCCGGACCCGGCCACTGGGTGGCGGAGGAGTGCTCGGCGTGTGAGTGCAGAAAATTTTTCAAGCTGCAAAACTACACCGATAGGTAAGAAACTGTTTGATATCCACCACTCAAATTACTTTCATATTTCACCATACTAATTCACCACTAATCCTTTATGGTCCCGGAGTAGCGTGCTACTTGCCGAAAAAGTGCTTTGACGCCTCGTCAAGGGTTGTAAGTGCTATATAAATGCAATTACAATACAATACAATACAATAGTCTTTTGCCTCTGAGTTGAGGAGGGGGATGCGGCCGTAGTTGGCAGGGTTTGCCCTGTCCTGCCTTTGTGTTTACAGTAGAACCCTGCCAGCTTTCGGGCTTAGCGGAACCTTCTTGAATAGCGAGGCCACTACCGCAGACCAGAATTCAATATCCTCTTTGAAAATGGCCTGTGTTAGGCCATTTGGTGCTGGGTTTCCTTCTTGACGCCCTTTGCGGATAATTTTACAAACTAGTATAGGAGTGTATATGGTTTCGTCTCCAGTTGGATTTGGAGTTTCGCTTGCGGAGCACAGTTTCAGTTGGTTACATGTGGAGTGTACACAAACAGAGAGTAGCAGTGGGTCATTGAATAGCTATCTCAAAAATATATGTATCTGGAACTCGTAACACTCACCTAAGGAGACTAAACCTCAAAACAACGTGTGAATGCGCTATCTAAGTGTGAGGTATCTTTCCTATGTGGAAAAATATCCATCAGTTGCCGATCCTTGACGCCCTGTTCATCATCTGGGTTCTTCCATATCGGGAAGATAAGGTTTTCTTATACTCACTGGAGACAAAACGTTGTCATTACAGTGGAACCTAGTGGACATCAAATGGTATCAAGGTATGAATGGACAACTGTAGAGCAGTGCAAGTGAGAAGTGAAAAAGAGTGAGCTGTGTAATGGACAGATAAAATTGGGTAGTAGAAAGGAAGAGAGCTTTATTGGAATTAAATAGCCCAAACTATAGAACTTGATAGCAGACCAACGGACTGTTTGCTGCCTTGAGGTGGTATAATGAAGTCAGCTTGGCTGACATGTGTAAGTAATCCTTGTCTTCGATTTGTTTTTTATGCTCACTAGTGCGGGGCAAAATTAACAAAAGAGGGAGGTAGAGTAATTGAAGTAGGATTCTTACTCCACAGATTAGTACGCATAAACAAAAGGAATCCTACCAGGGGAGAAGTGCTGCCCATATAGGGTAAATGTAAATGTGCAGGAATTTATATAGCGCAAATCACCGAGCGGTTTCTAAGCGCTTGCTTAGGGAACCCGTCCTGGTATTCCCCTGTGAGATAACCCTGGCAGGGTATCCGCAAGGTGAAAGCCAGGCATCCCACCGCGAGGGGCCGTTGTGGAGATTAAGCAAGCTATTGCCCAGAGTCGCAGAGTGTGAACCCATGAATCGAGTAGGCACCGGAGCGAGAATTGTCGAGTCCATGGACATTTTAGGACTCAAGACCCCGCCGAGCCGGGAATTGAACCCTGGTCCCGGGCTGACTTCTGCTTCCAGGTCTGCCTCCTCTAACCAGTGAGCCACACTTCTCCACTTTATATGGGTATGGGAGCACTAAGTGTTTAGTAAAGAACTAAAAATTGAGATCAACAAAATCGAGGTCCAGCTTAACACATACATATCACCAGCCGACCTAAAAGCGAGACTGGATGAACTCAATCAGCAAATGACTGATTTTGAGTTCACAAGTCAGTGCTACGTTTGGGGAGGATGAAATTGACCGGATACTGCGTGATATCAGCCCTTTCGAAGGCCTGAGCAACCCGGAAACCGGTCCCAACATCAATGAGTGGAATGAACTAATCAATCTGAGACGTAACCAAATAAAGGCAGCGCTACATGGCGTTTTCATGAAAGAATACCTTAGGAGTAAAATGGCACCACCAGGGTTAATTGTTAAAAATGAACCATTGATTTTCCAGAACGATCTCATTTTTAAAAAAGAGTGGTCACTGATCTCATGGCACTGCTCAAGAGACTGGCTGGTCTTGATAGTGAAAACAGCGGCTAGGATCACCCAAGAACTAAAAATTGAGATCAACAAAATCGAGGTCCAGCTTCACACATACATTTCACCAGCCGACCTAAAAGCGAGACTGGATGAACTCAATCAGCAAATGACTGATTTTGAGTTCACACTTAAACAAAGCAAGACCAACAAACTAAGTAAGTATAAAGCAAAATTCACACCAGAAGGAGCCTATCCTTACACAAAAGCTGATTATACACCCAAAAATGCCAATAGCGATTATGACAGCGATGGTTCTGACAATGGTTCCTCTGGGTCTAATTCTAGCGGGAATAAAGGATACAAGCCACGGCGAGGTGGCTGGAGACAAAGAAGACAACAATTCCCTAGACAAAGGGGGTGGAGAGGGTACCAACATCAACCCCAATCCCAATATCCAACATATCTGGGTCCACCACAATTCACCCCTTTTCCATTTGGTCCGCCCATTGCAGGACCTAATTACCAACAGTGGAACCCAGAATACAATGAGGGTTTCTATCATCAACAGCCTTTTTTAGGCTCACGCCCCGGGACACGGGGAAGAAACAGAAAAGGCAACAATGTAGCCTGGGAAGACCAACAAGAACAGAACAATTCCAGGACCACGAGGAGTATGACAGGATCCCTCCCGAACAACCCGTCCACAAGCAAAAGGGGGACTTAGTGGTAAATCTGACTCCCTGGCCTCTAACAGAGATTCAGGAAAATGTATTAAACAAGGGATTAGGGTTTGTGCCTACACATAAACCGGACATTTTCAAACTAAACATGGAAATGAAAGACTTCGTGAGGAAGCTGAAACTACAAGCTTTTTTTCAGAATAAACCATCTATCCAAGGAACAACAGATACGGGACTACGACCAAAGTCCACATTCACCCCCCCTGACTCCACTTTGCCTATCGAAATACTAACTTTTGAGAAGGCAATTATGACGGAAGTCAATAAAATCAATCTGTCAACGGCCAATGTTTTTCATAATACCAACAAACAGGAGCAGCAAGCCATAAGGGAACTAGCTGATAACAATAAAATAATCATAAAACCGGCAGACAAGGGTGGTGCTATAGTTGTGCAAACAATAGAGTCGTATGATACAGAGTGTCTGAAATTACTATCTGACAGACGGACCTACACTGTATTACAAGATGACCCTACGGAAAGACTCAGGACAAGGATAGGGAGCATGATCGAGGAGGGGCTTGCACATGATTGGTTGAGTAAGAATGAAGCTGAATTCTTGCGACAGCCAACGCCACGCATCCCCTACTTCTACTGCAGCCCAAAAATCCATAAGGACATGTCTAACCCACCGGGAAGACCTGTTGTATCGGGTATCGGTTCCATTCTTGAACCACTTTCCAAATTTGCGGATGCTTTCCTACGCCCACTGGTCCAGTCAACATCCACCTACCTTAAAGACACCAAGTCAGTGCTACAACTGCTAGACAATAGAGACTTCGACCCATCAAATCAACTCCTGATGAGTCTGGACGTGGAAAGTCTATATACGAGCCTGCCTCACGATGAAACACTCCAAATCATCGAAGAAGTACTATTTACCACTCCTTGGAAGTACCAAATACCAAGAGGTCTGGTCCTGGAATGTATCTCTTTAGCACTGCAACAAAACTTTTTCCAGTACAAACAGACTATCTATTTACAAAGCCATGGCACCAGCATGGGCAGTACTTTTGCTCCGAGTCTGGCTGGACTATATGTCCACCATCTAGAGACAAACGAAATACTACATCCAGACAATCCATACAGGGGCAACATCAATACCTGGAGAAGGTATATTGATGACATTTTCGTCATCTGGAACGGGGACCACCAATCAGCGGTGGATATCCTAGTATGGCTGAACAATCAAAATGCCTTCCTAAAATTCACCAGTACTGTCTCAGACCACTCTATGGTCTTCCTAGATCTCAATGTCTACACTGAAGGTGGTAAATTAAAGAGTACCACCCACTTCAAACCCACGGCGAGGAACTGTCTCTTAAGATATGACAGTTTTCACCCCAGACATTTAAGAGAGAATTTGCCTTATGGACAATTTTTACGATTGAGACGTAACTGTACCGAACTAACCGAGTACAAGTCACAGGCCTGTGACCTCAAAGAAAAATTGTTGCAGAGACAGTACCCAGAGAAGACCATCAATAGAGCTATGAAAAGGGCTAAGAATAACCATAGGGAGGCTCTTCTAGAAGACCGAGAACGAGAGACTAGTGACAACAAACGACCAATTTGTGTCACTACCTTTACCACTGTGTCCAATGAGGTGTCCAAAATTATAAATAAACATTGGTCAATTCTTAACTGTGGCACAATGAACCTGGAGAAACCCATGCATGCCCACCATCGTGGACGGAACCTGAAAGACATTTTGGTACATACCAGACCAAAAACAGATTTAGACACAAGGACACAACCTATTTGCATTCAAGGCCATTTTCCCTGTGGAAATTGTAGTAGCTGCCACCTGACAAAAAAGAGCAAGATCCTTACATTCAGGAATGGCACCACGTGGGAACAGCGACGCCTCACGAACTGTAACACCAAAAACGTGGTCTACCTAATAACTTGCCCCTGTGGTTTGGAATATGTGGGGATGACCACCAGACCAGTGAAAACGAGACTAAATGAGCATAAAAGCAATGTCCAGTGCAAAAAGAGTACTACCAAGATGGCAACACACTACCTCGAAAAGCAACACTGTGTCAATGACCTGAACTGGACAATCATTGAATCATTGCCATCTGAAAAAGGCCTTTTTCAAAAAGAACAAAGATGGGTGTTCCGTCTGGGCACACATATACATGGACTCAATGATGATGTCCCTTGGTCACAACTGTCCAATTTATGAATATATACCCATTCTATAAACTGTGAATTACATGAACAAATGCCTTTTGCCAACGGTATTTTAAGACATTATTTCCACCCTGTCCTCTTGAATACCCACCCACTACTAGTGTGGAAGTATTAGGAATGAGGATGGAGGCCCACAACGTCCATTTCACTAATTTTTATCATAAAATACTCCCCACAACAACTGAGGGAGCTATTTCTCTAACCGCACATGCGCGGTTGTGTAGCGTCTGCCTGCCGCGCATGCGCATACCCGACATGGGTTACAACGCAGGCGCGAGGCAGTGATGCTTGGGCGGCAGCGCACGCATGGGTAGGGCGCATCTCTCCGCCTCTCCCTCGAGAGTTCAAGAACTTAAGATCAGTCCTCAACCGGTAATTAGGCAAGCGGATAACCCATATTTGGGCATGACACCGAATCCGCCAATTAATTAACCGAGCACCACCGGGTATAAATACCTCCCACAGTAGGCTCACAAAACCATACGAGCGGAGCAGCGCGAGGGGTAAGACGGTGGATGATTCGTCCCTACGTTGTGAGTATAGGAGTTGGTAATCTGGGTTTCACCTCATAACCAAGTGAGTAAAAACTGATCACTAAAACTTGTTTTGTTAATTTCATCTTTCCACCCAGATTGCACACAGTAGCAATCAACCCCCAGACGCTTCTATGAGCTCATGAAGCAAGCAACTTATTTCTATTAAGTATGACCCACATTTCCTTGATATTTTTATTAAAAGAAGTTTGTGTGTTCTCTATGTTGTATGTCTTGTGAGTCCTTTCTTTTACAGGACAACAATGGTTTGTTCCAGGTGACTGCACCTGTTGAACTACCCATACCTTGGGTGACCATCCTTTTGTTTTCTTTTTTCAGGTCATGCAACTGCATGTATCCTGAGCAAAAATCCGCTGTAGGCACATTATAGCCTATTGATCACTTAATTAATTTGTCACTTTTAATTAATAATCCATTAATTTTTTAGTTACAACTAGTAAAACGTGAGTAAGGTGGGGAAGTTGTGCTCCCGTCCTGAAGAAGGAGCGCCAGCTCCGAAACATGTCGACGCACACATGAGGTACTGTTCATTATCACGACAGACTTTACCTCGCACTTCACTTCTTTTAATAGTGCCAGCCCGAGGTCTTGAAAAAAATAAATTCTTTTCACCTACGAGCCAGGTACTTTTTAATTTTTCACTACCCACCACCACTCACATTATCACCCTTATCACTTGCACCACACGCACCACACATAGTCATCCAACAAGTGCTCCCGCGTAGCCGTAGGTCGCAGCACGCCGCATCCCGATAGAGGGGTGCGAAGACCCCGATGATGAAGCATGACACCAAGGGGCCTTTTGGTGTGTGAGGGGTATTTTACTAAACACTTAGTGCTCCCATACCCTATATGAGCAGCACTTCTCCCCTGGTAGGATTCCTTTTGTTCACTAGTGCGGGGCTCCATGTACCTGCGTTGTGGCCAGGTGGGGTGGAGCGTTACTCTCCTCTGAATGAGGTAAGTGAGAGTGGCCACTTCACGGTGATTAGAGTGGTGGTGTCATTAAGAGGCACTTGATTGGTATTTTGAAATCCAATCATTGATACAAATTACCTAATGGAAAGTATAACCGAACTGACTGTTTGCTGTTATGGTTGTCTGCCTCTTTTTGTATGTGTCTGTTCTGCATGTCCTCTCCTTTCCATGACGATCTGGAAATCGCAATAAAGAGTAGAATGAAGATCTACTGAATACCCAGGTGATAGTTCTTTTTCTTTTCACATTTCTCACTGAGCAGTCGCGATTATGGTCCTGAAGAAAGCAGCAGGATACCTTTAGGCTCCAATCAAGTCTGCAGAAACATGTCGACCACACATTAGTATTAGTGATTATTTGTTGAAATCACTATCATAGCACGCTTTTTAATGATTTGGGAGTATTAAGGTTCCAATAAAGCTCTCTTCCTTTCTACTACCCAATTTTATCTGTCCATTACACAGCTCACTCTTTTTCACTTCTCACTTGCACTGCTCTACGGTCGTCCATTCATACCTTGATACCCTTTGATGCCCACTAAGTTCCACTGTAATGACAACGTTTTGTCTCCAGTGAGTATAAGAAAACCTTATCTTCCCGATATGGAATAACCCAGATGATGAACAGGGCGTCAAGGATCGGCAACTGATGAGTATTTATCGACATAGGAAAGATACCTCACACTTAGATAGCGCATTCACACGTAGTTTTGAGGTTTAGTCTCCTTAGGTGAGTGTTACGAGTTCCAGATACATATATTTTTGGGATAGCTATTTAATGACCCACTGCTACTCTGTGTTTGTGTACTGGTTGATTTAGGGGCTGTAGCAGTGTCAGGTCTCTAAACATCCCCTAGGGCCCTCCTCTCCCTTGTTGTTTGTATATACATGTGTACATGTGGAGTGTTCCACATTAGGGAGTTGAGTTAATTGAGAATGTACTGAGGAGGTAAGACACCCATGATAATTCTGCGATATTTTAGTTGTTTATGTTTCCTACTTTTGAGGTTGTTTATGGTTTCCCAAAATTGGTTTGGTATAATTTTTACCCAAAAGGCATCCTTGGCTGTGTTCTTATCTTCCCTTATCTGCTTTTCGTAGGCTTTCTTAAGACCTTTCAATTTGGCCAGAAGAGCATAATTTAAGGGATGTGCTTTCAGTTGTCTGGCAAGTTCATTTTGCTCTTTTTCCAGCCTGCTGCTGTGCTTTGAGAGAGGGACTTTCATTATTGTCCTGTCTTGTGGACCTGAGAAGTTTTGTGGTGACGGTGCTGGAAATTGCATTAAGAATGTATTTGCAAAGCATAGCTAAGCGTCCATACAACATTGAGTGCAGCTTATGCTGTTGATCATTATCTCTTTGGCCAGTGAAGCGAGGTCTACTATGGTTTTAGTTGACCATCGCGTTATGTTTGTGATGAAAGTCATGCTGATTTCTGCTTGGGCCTGTGTGTGTATTAGGGACTTTTCCTCGACATAAACTGGTAGGAGTGATCGATGCATGTACTTTTTTTTATTGAGAAGTGCTTAACCAATGGTATCAAGAGAAGAGAGGCAATTGTGTAGTCATTGGTCAATTGTGAGTTAAGACCATGAGACGTGCAATTTAGCGGTTGTCATCTTGAAATCTTTCATTTAGAACTCCCATTCTGAGGAATTCAAGTGTGGTTACTACCTTTTTTCTGTTTAGGTCCTGCGGCTTGACGTTTGCACTGGTCTGAGCTGGAACACTCCAAAATATTTTGTCATTGTTAAGTATGTCATCATCCTCTGTGCTGTGCATTTGGTTTGAGTTGCAGTCACCCATCATTATCATATCCAATGTAGACTGAGCTTGCTTGTAGATGGATTTTGTGGATGTTAATTTTCCTATGAAGGATTTCTTCCTGGAAACATTGGGGTGAATGTAGATGTTGAATAATAGGACAGGAGATCTATTATCCTGCATCCAGTTACTGATTTTAATGATTTGTAGACCAGGGTCTATAGGAGGTAGTTCTTCTGTGGCGATGTTTAGGCAAAGTGATATGTAGACTACAAGGCCTCCATTTGGTCTTCCGAATTGTTCGGATTTAGTAGCCCTGGTTTGGTAGGACATAAAGCCTTGTACTGGAAGGTCCACCACTGACCCGGTTTCTTGGACGGCTATTATATCTGCATTTGCCCAGGTCTTTGGGGGCAATCATCCTGGAGCAACAATTTTGCCCCTGCGATGTTCCAAGATAGAAGACGAAGGACCACTGATTCCAATGGTATTGATCTGGGCTGAGAGGTTCATGTGGAACGTGGTGCATTTAGGGCTAAGCGGAGCCACTCCCATGGGGACTCTGCTTGATTGATCTGAGGGATGTGTGGACTTTGGTCTTCAAGGTGAGTGAGGGAGGTACTTTGTCTGCCCCTCAGTACCTATTGGACTGTCCTATACTGATTGGTCTGAGATATATTTGGACTTTGGTCTGCTGGGTGAGCGAGGGAGGTGCTTCTTGCACCCTTGAGTACCAATTGGACTGCCCTGGCTGGTGAAGATGGCAGACGTTTTTTCTGACAGTGGAAAGGGGTACATAGAGGGCTGGTGCCTTTTTAATGCAATACCCCAGCAAAGAAAAATGCGAAAGTGAATTCATTTGATTTCCAATTTATATGGGTGGGTTCAGATTGGTAGCGATTGCTAGTTGGCAGGAATTCAACTGCGTGTAGATCTGGTGATGTTATGTTTCTCAGTTCTGGAATCTCTTGGCAAAGCCTTATGACATTCCCTCTATTGAGGATGCCCTGATGAACTTGAGTATCGTATTCCGGTTAAAATAAAAGTTTGCTCTATCTGCCCTCGGTTTTGGGCAATGATTCCTGAGAGAATAGGTTTTTTGTGGTGCATTTCGTAAGCAGTTTAACTTGTCTGGCCGCATCTGAGATGTGTGGTGTACCATTTTGGTGTCTTGTGGCATTGTCATTTTGTCTCAGATTCAGAGGGCCTGGTTTCTCTGTGGGTTGGACAGCTTTTGAGGGAGTTGGTTTGTGCTATACCCGTTTTGAATGTTTTAAGGGATGGTTTGGTCATGACCATTGGCTACTATAGATATTCGATTCACGTTTGAAGTGCATGTTTTTGATTTATTGTGTAACCCTTGTTGTGTATTATTTCTTAATTGAATGGGAAATGTCATTAAGGCCCCTGGTTGAGTGTGGAGATGATTAGAACTTGAGTCCTTGTTTAGTGTACTGTTTCATGACTGTTCACCTTGTCTGGTGTTGTGTCCTCCAGATTCGACCCTTTGAATCGCTTCCTCTACCAGAACTGCATTTATGTGGGCCTGTGTCTCGTGTTACTTGGCTCTCCTGCTGCATTGGACCGGGGATGGGATTTGAGTAGTTTGTTACTAGGATTTCCTCCTGCCTGTGTGAATGAGTTTTGATGTTGTCACCTCTTTGGATTGTTTTATGGGAGGAAATTGTTGAGTCTGTGTCTGAGATTCCTGTGTCATCTAGATAGCAGGCTAATGGATTAGATGGATTTGTGAGGTGCTTTATGTATCCACTGTGCTGTTTGGGCCAAATATGGGGTACATTTGTTTGGGGATTATTTCTTTAGTTTGTGTATTTTTATATCTTGCCTTCCTTGCGTGCATCCATTGCTTTTTGGTTAATTTGAAGGGCACTATATTTGCCCCTTTTTGGTCTGCTAGGTTGCCGGTTTTTGGGCATTCTCGTGACACTTCCAAGGGTCTGGGTCCACGCATTGTATTTCCTGTAGTTCTGGAGTGGTTGAATCATGTTTGGTGGTGGTCCTGTCTGAGGTTAAAATGGTTGACAAAAACCCTGAAAGCGAAGACAATTTGTCAGTTATCAGATCACATAAACATTTTGTCGGTGATGGTGAGTAGATGGCTTGGACTCTTGTGTTTAGGGATATTAAAGATTCCAGTTTTGGATTGATGCCAGAAATGTGCATAGACATCAGATTCATTAAGTCTCTCTAGATGTCAAGTTTGTCTGACTGAAAATTCAAGACTTCAATTGACATTTGGAGTGTTGTTAATAGGGTTTCCCAGCAGTGAAGGGCAGATTGTGATTGCTTTCCTGCAGTTGTGGGAGGCTTGCTTTCACTTGCTGAGAGGAGAGGAGGTGGTCGTTCCTCTCCCTCATGACAAATTTGAAGTATGTTTAAGTTTGAACTTGGTTTTGGAAAAATCATTGGGATAGTCTTCCGTGGGGAGCTTCTGACCATTTTTGTTTGTGGTATTATTTGTGATGGCCACATTTTTCCTTGTTAGTGGATAAGGAAGTGTGGCCACCCTGTCATTTGTTTCCATTACTTGCCTCTTTGTTCCAAGGGAAGTCCGCATGCCTGAGCCTGGAGGAGACACTGAAGGATGATTAGCTTCTAGACATATTGTTTTGACTTCCAGGGCCTAAGTGAGATCTGTATTATTGAGAAGAAAGTCACGCTCTACGTTGAATTCGCTGTCTAGCATTGAGTCATTTACGGCAATTTTGTTGGTACCATGTAGGAAACTGTGAACCTGAATGGTTACCTGTTGAATTTTGCAATTTGAATTAGGCATAGACGGGCTGAACTTCCCAATGGAAGCCTCTGCCTGAAGGGTCAACTGCTGTGGCAAACTTGCGTACAGTGCCATAATTTGAGCTGATTGGTTTGGCAGATAGGATGCATGGGAATTAGTGACTTTATACACTTTTTGTGGAGTTATGAGACAAGGCAAGCCTAGTACTCCCTCTGGGTTGGCATAGATTACAGCCATGGGATCTTTCAAAATGGAGAATTTGTTAGATCATTTTATTTTTCCAAAATAGGACACTATAGACTCTGTGATAGGTGATGCTACCAAAGTTTCATTAGAGAGTGTAATTTGCTTGCTAGATGTTTTTGAGGCCTTCGGCACTACTCACTTCCGTGACTTATAGATCAGTAGTTGGTGAGACTTTCCTGATCTCATTTTATGGCGATTCTTGTGAGGTTTGACTGTAATACGAGTTAATCGGTCATTATTGGTGATTTAGTGTTTAGGTAGGCTAGGCATTCCCACTGTTGGGTTTGAGTGCAGTCATCTCTGATCTTTCATTTCTGGGATTAGAAGAGCTACCACCGCCTTTTCACCAGTCTTCAGAGTGCAGATTGAATGAGGTTATTCTTTTTGGGCTGGGAGGGCACAAGCATGGTTGGTTCTGAGCGGCCCTGCTTCTGCAGAGCACAAGTGTTTATTGTAATGTGGTGAGCCGCTGTGTACAGACTCACCACCTCACTGTTGTCACTATCAGAGGTTGTTGTGATAGTTTTCTTTCAGAAGAGATGATTGAAGTCTGGGCTGTACCGAAGGTGAGCCAGCCCGAGACTCTTCTCTCCGTACTTTTTCTAGGGGCGCGGAAAAGAGGCTGCATGGAAGTAAATTTGATTTATAACATGTGAGTCACTCAAGGGGAGCTCACCCAGCCACAAGCTTGCTCTGGGATTGTGCTCTACCCGCTCAGATCAGTGACCTTGTGCCAGCTGCACTCCTTAGTGACGCTAAATCTGTTCCAGTATCAGTGGCTGTGATATTAAGAAGTGTTTGTGGAAGCTCCATGCACTGCTGTGTTCTGAGCCCTTGGATTGATTGCCACTGCCATGCTCCTATCTCCTAAAGCGCAGTTTACTTCATTAGCATAGCGATGGGCCAGAGAGGCAGTGAGAAGAGGAGTATAACGGTCAGCCCAGTCTTTGGCCCTGTCCCTGGCTTTGTCCAAGGGTTGGTTTATGATGATGCAGTGAAAATTCTGAGATCCTGAGGGTCCGGAGCTGACAGTCGATAAGCTAGATATGGTGGGGGTGTTGAGGGGAGGGCTATGCATGCAGCCCACCTGTAATTGAGGGCAAGAATCAGGAGCTGGCCCAGGGAAGTGAGGTCTGGGCTGGATATAGGCAGATGCTAGCTAGTACCTGCAAACTCAGGCGCTCAGTGGCCCTACATCCAACATTGGCCCAGAGTTGGTGGGGAGCCTAGTGGGTTGAGCCATGTGGATGCTGTGCACTGGCTAACACCAGCACCAGCCCAGGAGCCGGGGGGGGGCAATGGTTGCTCGAGGGCTTATTTGCTCATACATGCTCACTGTCAAGGACAAAGCCCGTCAGACTCCACCCAGTGCTCTCCGCTTCCCCGCTGCCTGCCCCAGGATGCAGCTTGGCCACCGCCACTCAAACCAATTTCATTTCGCTTCTTGTTCACCAGTAGTTCTCTACGTACATCTGCACCCACGAGTAGTAGAAGCCCCAAGACCATAGAGGCACATTAGGGCCAGGGTAAAATAATGACTATATATTGTGGCGCAATCCAGCTTAGTGGCGTTCACTCCACAACTACATCCAGACAGTGCCCTGGTGTGAAGCAGGAATTCCAGTTGAAAATCTACTAAACATAATTTGACATTTTTGAGGGCTAATCAATGAGACTACTGAAGATAAAAATAAGTCTACATGGAATAGGTATCAATTTAGGACATGCATTGGCAAAGCCAAAGGGGCTGCCCTTAGTAGTTTTGTAAAATTGTTAATTGCATAGGCTAAAAAAAAAGAAAAAAGTAGAACCATGCTCCCACTTAAATGTGGTGGCCAATGGGCATATGCCTGCATTTTTAATTTTTTTTTTTATAAAACATAACCATCACATATAATTTCAATAGAATGATATGAGTACTCCCTAGAAGGCAGGTTTACTTAGGATAAGCATGTAAACCATTGTTTAAGTTTAATTGGGTATGATTGGAGAATATGATTATTTTGTCATCTTGGAAAAGTAATATTGGCTTAGAGTTTCTATAGCCTAAAGACAAAGTTTAAACACAAATGTATGACTAAAAAACTAAAAAGGGTTAAACGATGGAAAGGAAAAGGAACTAACCAAGTAAATATCCACTCACCAGCACTTGTATTGAAGTGGACTCTTTTTTTAAGGGGAGGTGCACATGATCAGACTGCATGATCAGGCAATATACCATGACAAGCAATGGCTTAAGAGTATGGATACATTGCCTCCATATATGTCTGCTGTGGTGTAACACTTATTAATCAGCTTGCCTGTCTCTCTGCTGCAAGCACAGAAGCGGCAGGTGCACAAAATTGCATTCAATTAAATTGATACTTTAGTCTATACTTTATGAGTACTTTGATTTTGTTCATACATGCAATTCATTCCCTTTCTGAAAGCCTCAAAACTCTATAACACTGGGTGTTTTGAAGAGCGGACCTCTAATTCCGGGATAAAAGAGGACCCAAAAACTGCAATTTACTCACAAATCCTCCCCTTTTTTACCCAAAGGGAAAAGACACAACATTACTATCCATGGCTTCAGGTCTATGTTCAATCCAGTAACTTCACCAGTCTCTTAGAAAACATCTCAATAATTAGCTCACAAAACCTCTTTGCCCCAAAACTGGCAGTTCGGGCTGGACTGTTCCCATGAGGCACAGGGTCAGACTGATTTGCATATAGCCATGTCTGAACTGGGGTGGCAGAGTGGGCTAAAGAACGGTGATGGGTCAAACCCAGATCCTTTGACTGGGTGTGAGTGTTTGATTGGTTCAGATGCTCCGTCCATCACCACCCCCTTTTGTACCGCTTTGGCCGCCATAAGTGTGGCAGGGTATGCTCAGACGTGAGTCCCTTGCTCACTTTGCCACTGGATTCAAGCAAGCCGGGCTGAAGACGGCTGGAATGCCAGAAACCGGTCCTCGGAAGCTTGTTTCCGGTCCAGGTAAGGCATGGCTTGGCATTTCGGGCTGGACTGTTCCCATGAGGCACAGGGTCAGACTTATTTGCATATAGCCATGTCTGAACTGGGGTGGCAGAGTGGGCTAAAGAACGGTGATGGATCAAACCCAGATCCTTTGACTGGGTGTGAGTGTTTGATTGGTTCAGATGCTCCGTCCATCACCACCCCCTTTTGTACCAAAAACTGCCCCAGCATATAGGCAGCACACTTGGGGGCTTATTAGGAGAGTTCCTATAATTGGGATGGAAAGGGTGCCATCAGAATTATGAGTCCCAAAGAACACAACAGATGCAGTATTTTTTCACCCAAAGACTTTGGCTTCTGAAAATGTCCTCCAGAGAGAAGATGAAATTACCATTGAATCAGGGGTGGTATTTCAATGCCCAAGTAATTTCTAATTTCCCTGTGGTGCCTATGGTATTAACCTGTGCTCTCTCAGCATTTTCTCTAGCCTACAGAGTTACTGATACCCCTGGTATTTACACAAGGAAAATGGTGGGCTCGTGATGGGCCAATTTATTTTAAATAAAGACTTTACTTGTCTGCTTGTGCTCTCAAAATAGTGAGGGGAATATTTGAGCGATACACACTTGGGGAAATCGACACACGTAGTCTCATTCCAAGTGCCACATGTAATCTGGTGCAAAAACGGCCCTGGGATACAACGATTGTACATGGTATCGGGTTTGTTTTTTTACCTCATTTCCTGGTCTACCCTATTGAATGGGGACTAACCTACTTAAAACAACGTTATGACCAGTTTTACAACACGTTATTTCCATACTTCACTCTATCGCCAACACAAAATAATTTCCTGCTGGTTTTACTAGCTGGAAATTGAGACAACATTCTTGGGACTCTGGACACCTTTGCGAAATGTATGGTTCTAAAATGGTGCTGAAAATCCTTTTGCAGCCAGTAGTACAATTAAACAGCACTAAAATGAGGCTAATGAGGTGTTCACAATTAAACTAAACTTCAGTAACATCCAATTATTGAGTCTCCGCTCTTGATTTGCATAATTAGTATGCCTAAGGTGACACACATCTGCCCCCAACAGTCTATTACCAGAACATTATCATATCAATATTGTGCATTGCATTAGAGAGTCTTTCTACAGGGATAAGCATTGTCCCTGTCCAGCCATGAAAGAATAAAAGTGGGAAATATTGTCCATCAGTTTCAGTTTAAGAGCAGTAAAACTGTGATTGGTTACTAGACCTTTCGCATAAGAGAATTATAAAAGGTAAAAACATAAATGGAAATTCACTCTTAATTCAATTTAGGGAAAATAAAAATCAGAAGCAATAGAATCAGCAGATTTAATTGTATATATGTTCTCTGTGGTTCACATAGCATAATAAAATAAGTTAGAACAACTTTTGTGGTTATTCTGTACTTTTGCTTGGCCAGTATAGTTGGAGTATTTACATATTTATGCATTCTGTTAGAGACTCCCTGTAGGGATTTGGCAACTGTTTTTGAAATCTGGAGAGTCAAATCCCTCAAGAGAAGCCCTGTTTCTACATACCTGGGGCTAGTTCTTCTTTTTACGTATTCATACAGAGGATAGATCAGCAAAGATAAGACAAACCTCAATTGTAAAGCCATCAACAATTCATCGAGCAATAACCTAATTTACTTTGAGAACAGTATCTTTTACAATACCAAAGAGTTTTATTCCATCAGTTAGTAAGGTTGCATTTTATTTCTTGAATATATATTCTAGCTTTACAACATCTTGGTATTACTGTGCACTTGGAAGTGGTGAGGGACAATATAGCAGGAATATAGTTTACAAAAGGAATTTTGAGTTGTGTGTGCAGTTTATATAACGCGTGGTTTGAGGGCTAAAGACAAAACTATTGCATAGGCATAGCTTGTACATACCACCCTGATACATGCATGTGATGGTGTAGGAGAGATGATGTTATAGGACAATGGTAAAATGTGGTCTGAGAAGCCTTGAGCAGGTGGACTGACCCAGTGCGAGTAGATTAATTAAGCGAGAGGAGGGACACTTAACCACTGTTTATTCTACACTTGAATGTCACTATAAATTAAAAAGTTTGAATTCCGTTTACAAGTTCTTAACAATTCAATCTTTGGAATGTGATACAACTCTGTTTAATGTTCTAGGTACATCCAGCAACGATTTTGCATCTGTCATTTTATGATAAAATTGAACTGATTGAGTTGCATATTCACATTGTTATCTAAAGCAGTAGGATTTTTGTGTGGTTTTATGAATCAGTGTGATATGCTATGGCCTTTGTGGCTATAGACCCCTTATTTGAGTTGCAGTGTGTCACTAAATTGGCCTAACCTCCCTTATCTGTTTGAACTGGGTGACGATAGGCAAGTAGGGAATTCAGAGGATTTCCCTCCCCCTCCCCTACTTAATGGAGGTCGCTGCGCAGAGGATCGAGCGAGTTCCCTGACCTTCTGGCCTGGGAACCACTCTCCCTCCACGCAGCTCCCCCTGGCCGTCACCGCCGCTGATGACCCAGGGGAGCAGGGTTCAAGACCGCTCTTGTCCTGCATTACTTCTTTCACTGCCTGATTGCCTACTCTCCCTCTTAATGTGGTCCCTATTGGTAGTACTGGGGATAACAGCTCTCAGTTAAATATGGAAATACCCGTAATTGTACCCTTGTCCACCTCATCAACAGAAAACACTGGTGGGATAAACGGAGCATGCTTTAACACTACTGAACAGCCTGTCATTAAACACCATCAAACATTTACCGAAATGAGCCTAATTAATGGGACTAATGGAAAAGGCAATGTGGCTGAAACTATAGCGACTATAAAAACAGGCTCGGCTGAGATAACAGAGATGGACAAAGATCTCACAGACCCCACTGACTTTTATTCATTTTCAGAAGATATCAGCTGGTCAGGAGATACAGAGGGGGAGATTGATGAAATAGAAGAAGGAGCCGAATCAGTCATAAGCACAGAAAGTGACTCAGATCCGCGCAATGAGGGGTCGCGGGACAGGCGGAAGACTGTATTAAAAAAGAAAAAGGGAGGGCATCATGGGGCAAATGACCTGGTATGGGACTATACCCCAATAAACCTCGGCCCGAACCAAATCCACCCTTCTCAAATACCTCAACCTTCCCCCCCTAACTCAGGCATCCCCAGCGGACCAATCAAATCAATCAGATCAGTCAGGTGCTTCACTAACTCAAGTTATGGATACAGTTCTGCAAGCCATTGCTTCTCACCGTGAAGAGACATCTAAGGATGGACGTAAGGCACGGGCTGCTCTACAAAAAGTTCAAGGTGTTGTACGCAAGATTTCTAAAACCGTAGGGGCCTTCAATGAGCGAATAAACAAGATGGAAGATCAAATTGTTTTGAATGAGGCAGAGACGGCAACGATAAGTGAGCAAGTAGATGCCCACGAAGCTGAACTTCAGGACGTAAGGTGGAAACTTGAGGACTGCGAAAATCAGCTATGCCGAAACAACCTACGCGTCCTTGGTATACCCGAAAAAGTCGAGGGGGAGGACTGTCGATCCTTCATTATACAGCTATTTCGAGACACCCTCCCTGAACTCTCTAGCTGGGAATGGAATTACGAGGTACAGCGAGCCCACAGGGTTCCATTAACATTAAAACCCACAGCAACGGGGGCGTGGCTTGGAGGGCGTCGATGGCGGTCGCAGCTTAGAGGAGCTCCCGCCGGCCCACACCTTATCCGACTGATATCCTGGCCCCCGAGCCCCGCAAACTACCCTACCTGTGCTGGCAGTGTTCCGGGTGACACCGAGTGCTGTCCGGTGTGCCGCCCCGCTTCCTCAGCTGCTCCGGCGACCCACACTTGCTGGTGACGAGGTGCGGCCTACTGCCCACGAGTAGAGCCGGGGCCTCGATTTTTGCGACCCGAGACCGTCGGCCGGCGGTTGTGCCGGTCGGGAACACCCTCACCCAGCGGCATCGGCACCGGAGCCCGCGGGGACCGCTGAGAGTGCCTGGATCATCGGAGGCTACCCCTGGGGTGTTCCCCGGACGGTGTGGGGACGCCGCGGCCTGTGTGGACCCCGGGAGACCGGGGCCTCGAGTTTTGCGACCCCGGGCCGGTCCGTGACTGTGCGACCGGGGGTCGCGGAGGTTGGCTCTTGGGGTCAGTGCGGCACCTGCTGTGAACGGTGACCGCTGCCATCGTCCGGGGGGACCCTGAGGGACTGGGTCGCGGATCGCCCCCTACTGCCCGGTGGCCTTACATTCTCCTCGTGACGTGCGCTTTGAGGCGCGACTCCCCGGGCCTGTTCCCAGGATTGCTTGGGGCCGGTGAGACAACGGAGGGAGTCCCCGCTGGATCCTGCCTCGCTGGAGTGTCCTTGCAGCCTGCCAGTCTGGTGGGCCTTCGCCGGATGGTGCTTTCCCTGGCTCCTGGATCGAGAGGTGGGCTCAGAGCGGATGGAGTCTTCGTGATTTGCACGCCACGTCGGTCTTGGTTGGCCGGAGCTGGTGGTACCTGGGGGGACAAGCCTGCTGCCCGGATGGTGCGTGGAGGTCTCCTACGGATAGCCCGTGACGAACTGTGAGTGCCCCCCCCCCGCCCCCCCCCTCCTCTGCATTGGCCGCTGCTCTGTGACTTGGGTGGGGTGTGGAGTGGCCAGGCGGTCGACGGGGCTGGACGTCCCCGATTCCTGGAGCCTTCCGCTGCGCGTCCCGGCTCATAGGTCCGGGGTGGGGTCCAGTCTGCGATCCTGGAAGCCCTTCCCTAGTGCCGGGACTATCCTGCCTGACATTCCCGCTGGGACTTGCTGCCTGGAGCTGGGCTGCGGTGTTGGTGTGCTGGGGGTGCTCACTGGAGGCGGCATTTGCACCCCGACGGAGTTTCCCTGGCCCCCCTGAGTGGCCGTACCTGTTGCATTGCTGTCGACGAGGGGCCCCCCACTGAGGCGGTGTGGTCATTTTCCTTGCTGCTCACCATGACGAGAGGAGGAGGTGGCACCGGGTCCGCCAAGCAAGGGACAATTGATAAATTCACGGGGCCCAGTGGAGGAGCCGGGGCCTCCGGTGGTGGCCAGAACGCGGGCCCTGATAATGCGGCCCTGATGGCCGCCATTACGCAGTCCAGGGACATGCTTGATGCCAAGATTGGGGCCGTTGGCGCCGATGTCATGCTGCTGCGTCAAGATCTCCGCAATGCTGTGGCCCGCATCACCGAAACCGAGACCCGGATTACTGGAGTGGAGGATGATGTGGTGGCCCTGAAAAAGAAGGTGGAGGACATGGCCAGGATTCAAAAAGGGCTGGCGCTCCGTGTCGAGGATGCGGAGGGGAGGGCGCGAAGGAATAATCTGCGCTTTGTGGGCTTTCCGGAGGATTGTGAGAAGGGGTCCATGGATTCATTCTTGGCACACTGGTTGGAGAGCTGGCTTCCCCCGGACGCTTTATCGCGCTGCTTTGTGGTGGAGCGTGCCCATAGAGCCTTGGCGCAGAAACCGCCGGTGGGGGAGCGACCGCGCCCGGTCATCGCTAAGATCCTCAATTTCCATGACCGGGATGTGATCCTTAGGGAAGCAAGGGCGAAGGAGGACTTGTCGTTTGAGGGTCACAGGATCATGATTTTTCCGGACTATACCAGGCTGGTGCAGCAGCAGCGCCGATCCTTCCAGGATGCGAAGGCCAAGCTACGTGGATTGAAAATTCAGTATTCGCTGTTGTACCCTGCACGTCTGCGTGTTGTGTTCCATTCCAAGACCCACTTCTTTGACACCCCGGAGGCGGTTTTTCGATGGACAGATGAGACTGTCAGGATCCGTCCGAATGCCCAGCCGGGCCTGAACTCCGGAGCATCGCGTGGGTCATCGCCGGAGAGGGGCGACTCTTCCAACGGGAGCAAGAGACGCCGGAAGTCCAGATCGCGACGACGCTCCCGCTCCGGGGGTGACCTACTGGATGGTGCACAGTCAGATACTGCTCAGTCTGGGACTGGGACCTGAGGGGCGTAAGGCCCTCTCCTATCTCCTGCATGTCCTTCGTTTCTGGCCTGGACTGGTGGCCGTAGGGGTGACGCTATTGATTGATGGGCTGGTGTGTGGTGTGGGGTGGTCTGGGTCGTGGCTGGTCCCGCAGGGGATGGGCGTGATGTTTATAGTTGCTCTGTCCCGCTGCACTTAAGCGGTGGGCCACATGTGAGTAATGGGGTTCGGGGTGCTGACCCATGGGCGGCCCATTCCTCCCATGTTCGAGGGGGGCCCCGAGGGGAGGTACTGTTAGTTGGGGAGTATGGGGGGATCCATTGGCCTGGGGGACCTTGGGCGCTCTGTTTTGGGCCCGGGGCTCTCTATGCCGCGACAGGTACTTCACTGTTTCATGAGGTATAGGGGTGGGGGAGGGGGGATAGGCGGGGGGTTGGTGGTTGAGGATGTTGTGTGGGTGTTCGGGGGGGGGGGGGTACAGGGTGGTTGGATAGGGATGCACGTGATTTTTGCTGCTATGGTTTTTGTACTACTGGGTGCTTGGGCTGGGTCCGGGGATTTCCAGATGCTCTCCCACCGTGACTATGGGTGATTCTCCAGGAGCGGCGCCTGTTAGTGGCTCCATGAGGATTCTTAGCTGGAATGTCAGGGGCATGCTGGACAAAATTAAAAGGGGGGCAGTGCTGCGCTGGGGTAAGAGGGACTCGGCAGATGTCATGTTACTGCAAGAAACACATATGTTAGGGACGAAGGTGCTGAGTCTACAACGTTTTGGTTATACCCAGGTGTTCCATGCAGGCTTTACCAGGGGGTCGAGAGGGGCGGCTGTCCTCATCCATCGACGCTTATCTTATGTTCATGAGCGCCATTGGCTTGATCCCCAGGGTCGGTTTGTGTTTGTTAAAGGCATGATTGGAGTGGAACCTGTAGTGTTCGGCAGTGTGTATGCTCCCCCCCCCCTGCAGTGGTCTCTAGCGGAGCGCCTGTTTGAATTATGGGCCGACATCCCGGACTGCCTGGCTGTCATAGGGGGTGACTGGAACGATGTGATGGATGTGAATCTGGACAGGCAGAGACTGCAAGTGGCCGCGGGGGCGCCTGCCCCTACTCGTCTGAGAGCTATGAGTGATGGGCTCGGTTGGGTAGATGCATGGCGACATCTGCATGCCAGGGCGCGTGAGTACACGTTTGTGTCGGCGGTGCATGGCTCCTTTTCCCGACTAGACTGTGTGTTTGTTTCCGGGGCCTTCCTCGATAGGGTGCAGCAGGCCGTGATCCAGCCCCGTGGATTGTCAGATCATTCCCCGGTCGCAGTGCGGATTGCACTATGTAAACCCCGTCAGCCGTTCCGTTGGCGGATGTCTTCGTGGCATCTCCAGCGGGCGGAATATACAACCCACTTGCGCGGTGCGATAGCCCGATATTGGCAGGAGAATTTGACCGAAGGCATGGACAGTGTGACGGTCTGGGAGGCCATGAAACCCACGCTACGGGGCGTAGACATCGCCTGGTGTGCTGCCGCCCGTCGGGGGCGTCAGGAGGCCACTGTAGCGGCTGCAGCTGCGGTGAGAACTTTGGAGGGGCAGTGTGGTGACAATGCAGGGGATGTGGCGCTCAGGCTACTTCTCCAGGCGCAGCGTTCCTATGCTTCGATCCTGCTGGACGAGGCTCGTCAGGCCTGGCTGGCCACGCGCAGTAGGGTGTATCAGTGGGGTGACAAATCGTGCACTATGCTTCACCGCCTGTGTCAGCGTACTCTACAGCCGATCTCTCTGCCGGGCCTTACGGACGGGGAGGGGATTGCTATGACGGACCCTGCTGCGCTTGCGGCGAGTTTTGCCGACTACTACAGGGTACAATACGCTTCGCGTGATTGTCTCCCACCGGAGGCGATCGACAAATTCATAGCTGACCTACCCCCCCGGGCGTTATCGGACGAGGCCAGGACAGCCCTTGACCTTCCCCTGTCGGCGGAGGAACTGGGCGATGCGCTGGGACAGCTTAACACAGGCAAGGCGCCGGGACCGAGTGGCTTCCCTAGCGAATTCTACAAGAAATTTCATTTGCAGCTGGGACCGCACTACCGGAAGGCTTTGGAAGCGGCGCGGGAGGGTGGTTGCTTGCCGGTCGACTGGCGCCAGGCTGAAATAGTGGTGTTCCTGAAACCGGGTAGGCCCCCTGACAGGCACGAGTCGTATCGCCCGATTTCTCTTATTAATTTTGAGGCCAAATTATTGGCTAAGGCGTTGGCAAATCGCCTCCTCCCGTATGTGACGGATCTGGTTCACCCGGATCAGGCGGGATTTATGCCGGGCAGGGCGACAAGGCACAACATCAGACGGGCGCAGGTGGCGGTCAGTGCGATGGGGGCGACTGGGGAGAGGGCGGCGCTCTTGCTGGCAGACATCGACAGAGCGTTTGATTCTGTCAGTTGGACATACCTCTTTGCTCTGTTGCCGCGCCTCAACTTAGGCCCAGTTTTTGTCTCGTACGTCCGACTGCTGTACACCGACGTCACGGCCTCGGTGCGTGTCTCGGGCGCCATTTCGGAGAAATTCCCGATTGCTAGGGGGACCCGGCAAGGGTGCCCCCTGTCCCCGTATCTCTTTGCGCTAGCCATGGAGCCGCTGGCGGCCTGGGTGCGCATTGATGCACAGCTTCGTGGCTTTGTGTGGAGTGCGAGCCTCACGGACAGAATCGCGCTGTATGCGGATGATGTTCTTTTCTTTTTGACAGACTTGGATCGTTCAGGCCCGCGTATTTTGGAGATAATGCGTGTGTTTGGGGAGGTCTCGGGACTATACCTTAACCCACGCAAATCGACCCTCTGGTTGTTGGGGGGCCGGCGCGAGGTGTCTCCTTGGGCAGTGGATCTGCAGGTGGCAGTTGGTGGCCTGAAGTATCTCGGAGTCTTCCTGTCGGAGTCTGCCGCTGTTGCCTGGGAGCGTAACGTACAACCGGTGTGGGACAAGGTTCAATCCGACATTAAGACGTGGTCGCGCATGCCTCTGAACATCTATGGCAGATCTGCCATTTTTAAGATGGTGGCCCTCCCTAGACTACTTTACCAACTGCAGAACCATCCATACAGAGTGGACCCGCAGTGGTTCCGGCGTGTGAACTCCCTATTGGGCCGGTTTTTGTGGGCTGGGGGTGCTTCTAGGGTGGCACTGCGGACCTGCTTTTTGTCCACGTACTGTGGAGGCCTCGCGACGTCGGACGTATTGTCCTACTATCAAGCCTCTCATTTGCTGGTCTTGAATGAGTGGTGGTACGGGGGCCGCGACGACCCGGCGTATGCCCTGGAACACTTTCTGATGGGAGGTGCCACGCTCCATACCCTCTTGTATTCAGCGGGGCGGCGGAAGTTGCTGCCTCATGCGACCCAAGTGGTCTTCCTGATTTGGAGGCAGGCACTACGTCGAATGGGTTGGTGGGGACGGCTGACGGCCGAAACTCCGCTGTGGCACAACGGGCGACTCCCGGCGCTGGCTTCTTTGCAAGGGTTTGGCGGCTGGGACTCCATAGGGATCTCGTCGCTTGGCCACGTACTTACCGGGACTACCCTCAAGTCCTTTGAAGTGCTCAGCGGTGAGTTTGCGATGCCCAAGACCCAGTTTTTTAAGTACCTACAGCTTCGCCATGCGCTGGCGCCGAGCCTGGTGGAGCTAGACCAGCTTCCAGACTTCAGCCCCGTTGAGGCTAAACTGTTCATGGGAGACCTTGGGGATAAAAAAGTCTCGAAAATCTACCAATCGCTGGTCACTCACTGCTCCTCTTCCCTGGTGTCGTTGAAGGCCGCTTGGGAGATGGATGTTGGACCGCTGGATGAGGATGACTGGAGAGAGGCGCTGGAATCCCCCCGGGGGGCGGCTATTGCAGTACGGTTGAGATTCATACAATTTAAATACCTGCATCGGGCCTATTACACCAGGGAGAGACTGTGGAGGGCGGGCCTTATTGCTTCCCCAGATTGCCTGCGCTGTGGGGCCGAGAGGGGCACATTAGTGCATACTGTGTGGTCATGTGTGGGCCTGGTCCGGTTCTGGAGTGGGGTATGGGACTGCCTGTCGGAGGTGCTAGGGTGGGAGCTACCTCGTACACCTCGATTGGGTCTTCTTCATGTCCTAGAACAAGTGGGTGGTAACGTCTATAAGCGCCATCTCCTGCTGTTGGGCCTTGTTGTGGCCAAGAGAGACCTGGCGAGGGCCTGGAAGAGTGACCGTGCCCCCCCACTTGGCGCCTGGAAGGCGGGCTTAGACTTCCTCATGGGGCTGGAAAAGCCGGTGTTTGAGGCCAGGGGCTGCCCTAGGAAACACTACAAGATCTGGAAGCGGTGGGCGGACTACAGGGACCTGACCTTAGATCCTCCCAATGTAACGGATGATGGTATGTCTGATGATTGAAGCCTCGGGGCCCAGATAGCTCCAAGACACTTAGTGTGTTTTCTCTTGTTTTCTGCAGCTGATTGTGATCACGTGCATCGGGTTAGGGTGGGATAAGGGGTGGGTAGTTGGTACTGTTGGGATTGAGGGGGGGATACAGGGGCGGGTTGGGGTTAATCGAAAGTTTGAGCCATACGTATTTTCTACTGTACTTTGCATCTTGTCGTGTTCCCCTGCTCTTGGGGTGCTGTACACTTGATCTGCTTGGACTTTTAATAAATACGGTTTTGAAAAAAACCCACAGCAACAACAGGGAAATATCCTCGGGCGGTCCTAGTTTATTTCGGGAACTTCACGCTCCGACAGGCCATTTCAGATAAAGTTACTCCTGACAAACACCGTAGTAGAGATACGATCTCATACTTCGTGCGCCCAGACTTTTGCCACTTTACAGTGGAAAGAAGATGGCGCCTTAGACAATTAATGAAGCCTTTTCAAGACAAAAAAGCTGCGGTGTACTTGAATAACCCAGCCAAATTGAAAGTCATATATGGTGGTCAAACAAAGTACTTTACCTCAGAGATCAAGGCGAAAGAGTACTTAGAAAGCATAACATAAAATAATTGTAATTCCTAGACTCTAGACCCTTTTAAGATCCTATACATAGACTGATTAACTTTTGCAGCACCGTAGGACAGGGTAGCTCTGAACGCACTTAATATCACAGGCCTAAGCAGCGTTGTACTCATTGTATAAAATAAGATACAAAGACAACATATAATAATAATGTTTAACTGATAAGTCTACTAACCAGTTGTGTTTGTATTATGAAATTAATGATATAAAAGTTTCTGTCATTACTCTTTTTTTTCAGTCTTTCTTTTCCGCCTAGTTTTTTTCATTCTCCATTATTTCTCTTTCTTTTTCTTTTATTCTCCTTATTTCTTTTTTCTCCTTATTTTTTTATGATGCATGTTTTTCTAGCACTGGTCAGGCAGCGCTAATCCATCACTATAGACTCTTATAGAGTCTAGCTGCCTTTTTGCGGGGTGTAAGGGGGGAGGGTATGGCAGGGGAGGTGGGCAGGGGTGTGGGTGGGGAAAAAAGCAACTTAAAATGAGCAGGTTAAAGGATACAACTAATTCAACAAACTGTATAATTGTCATGGTTCAATGCATGAAACCAAACGATATTACACGCAGTCTAATTTATGGAAGGATATTATGGGGAAGTTAAATTTAGGGTGTTGGAACGTAGCAGAACTTAATGACAAGGGGAAGAGGGCACAACTGTTTCAATTAATATATCAAAGCTCATGGGATAACATATGTTTACAGGAGACCCATATCCCAATAGGCGAAATAGATCATCTGAAAATCCCTGGATTTAATATTTTAGTTTCAACCACACAAACTTCAAAGATTAGGGGCGTGACCATCTTAGCAAGGGCGAATCTGGGCATACCAACATGTAAAAAAGCAGACCCCCACGGCAGGTGGACAATTATTCAGCTTGATATCAGCATTACCATCTGCTCGATTTATGGGTCTAACTTTGACGAGCCTACTCTATTTAATGAACTAGATCTTGAGTTGGCGTCATGGGCCAGCACGCTCATAATATGTGGGGATTTTAACATAACGATGGGCCACCCACAGAATAGACAAACTCAACATCCATATGTAGGACGTAAGCCCAAAGTATATAGGGCAGTACAACAACTGATGGCCAGCCATGATCTAAGAGACATCTGGAATCTGAAAAATAAAAGCGACCCAGGATACACCTATTTTTCTTACCCTCATAACAAATACGTACGCATCGATTATATATTATCGACTACTGATATTGCCCTAAATGCCATTATAGCTAAAGCCCCTAAGACGATATCAGATCACAATGCACTCTCTTTAATATTTGAAGTCACCAGGTATAAGAAAGCGTACTCCCAATGGTCATTTGACCGTAAGCTTCTTGCCAACCAGGAATATTTAACACACATAAGGCAATGGACTAAAGAGTTCTTCAATATTAATCAATACAGCGCATCCAGAGTAACCGTCTGGGATTGTTATAAAGCAGCTTTAAGGGGGGAAACTGTTACTTTTGTAGCTACGAGGAAAAAAGAGCGTGATAGATTAGCTGTGCAGCTAGAAAACAAATTAATAAACTTAGAACACCTGCACGCCACCCAGATCCATCAAGGGCGACCTGCGGAAGATACTCTTCGCAAGATTCTAGTTTTAAAAGCCGAGATTAATAGTGATCTCTCACAAAAAGCCGCAGAAACTCTCCAAGTTAATCGTAATAAAACATACGAAACTAGAGAAAAGGTAGGGAAGCATCTGTCTCTTAGAACTCGCCAGAAGCAATCATATAACTCTATTCAAACCATCGAATATGGGGGACGGAAACATACTTCCCCGGAAGGTATAGCAGCATCTTTTCAAGATTACTATCGGAAGCTATATCAAAACGAAGACCGACAGTTAATATCTGACACTAAAGAGTTCCTGAATAATTGGCTTACAGAGACAAATCTAGGTAAAACCATAGATGAAATAACAAGAGAAGACCTCGAAAAAGAAGTTACAAGAACGGCGGTAGAACTAGCCCTAACAGAATTAGCTACAGGAAAAGCAGCCGGGCCAGACAGAATACCGCTAGATTTATATAAAGCACTCGGTAATCTAATTACCCCACTTCTTTATGATCTTTTTCTCGGGGTACAATGGCATGGCAAACCCCCTGAACATTGGAAACATACTAATATAGCCATCTTCCCAAAAAAAGATAAACCACCGGAACTAACCTCTTCATACCGACCAATAGCGCTTATAAATTCAGACTCAAAGATTTACGCCAAGATCTTTGCCAACCGTCTCAGCAGGATCGTCGAACATCTGGTCTCCCCCTGGCAGCATGGTTTTATACCTGGTAAGAGTACGACAGATCATACTCGTAGAGCCATCTCCCTTTTTGATATCACTGGAGTAGAGAGAGGCCAGATGTCGATGATCCTGCTGGACGCGGAGAAGGCCTTTGACCGGGTCTCATGGCAGTTTCTCTGGGAGGTATTAGAAGTAAACAATCTAGGCCCGGTCTTTATAAAATCTATCAAGGCCCTGTATGTCGACCCTACGGCAAAGATCATGATAGGCGGTAGTGAATCAGAGCTCATAAAGATCCAGAGGGGCACACGACAAGACTGCCCGTATTCCCCGCTGCTCTTCGCCCTCTATATTAACCCACTTATCCTTAAACTCATAATTTCACCGATAATTAAACCAGTTAAAGTAGGTTCGTATAGAACCAAAGTACTGGCTTACGCCGATGACGTGGCGGTATTAAGACCAAACCCCACAGAGGCAATCTGCGAGATTGAGGAAATCACACGATCTTTTGGTCTACATTCAGGATACTCCCTATATAGGGACAAAACGATGGTCATTTGTACTGAGAACACGCCTTATGTCAGCCATTACAGAGTTAATAATGCAAAATATTTGGGGGTGAACATCTCGCCAAAAATTAGTGAAATCAATCAACTAAACTATGACCCGCTTATTAAAAAAGTCAAAAAGGACCTGCACAGAGTTGATAACCTCCATCTCTCTATAATAGGCAGAGGAAATTACATTAAAATGAACGTATTCCCAAAGATATTATATCTATTCCGGGCAATTCCCTTTTTAGTTAACAACGACACAATCAAAATATTAGACTCACCCATCTCAAGATTCGTTTGGAATTACGGCAAAGTCAGGAGAGCTCTTCCTAAATTAACACTACCATACTGTAGAGGCGGTTTAGCAATCCCAAATCTAACATATTATGTATTGGCGACCCTCCTACAACAAATGACCATTTTACTTACAGCAGGAGCTCCACTAGATACCACTCTGGACCAGGTTATACCCTCAATCTACGAATTAACTCTAGGAAGTAAGGCCAGGGGTCTGCTATTAAAACAAGTCGAGCCATCTTACTTTAAATAGATTACATTTAAGATCATTATAGATGCTTTAAAAATCTGGAAACGAACTACCAAACTACTATGGATACCCAGTTACTCCAAATACACACCCTTATGGCAGAGCTCAATAATCCCATTACATCTTAACGACAATACATCTGGGAGGTGGGAGAGACTAGGCCTAGCAACAGTTGGGGATCTCCTAGGCGGAGAACGTAAACTCACTTTCGAAGAGCTTTGTGTAAAATATCAAATCCCCCGCACGGACCATCTAAAGTTTATACAAATATCTAGCTCCCTTAGACAGATGGCATCAACTATAGATTTAAAAACCATACCGCTGCTAAATATCATAGGTAAACAAGCAACTAGGATAGGCAACATCTATGAGTTATTCATAAGGAATCATCCTGATGATCTCGAACATATTGAAACCAGCTGGGCCAACAAATTGAACAATGTAAACATCGATATAGACATGTCCCTACTCTTATCATCTAAAATACTGCTGGCTTCTAACTTAAAGGCCCAAACCTATAAAACAATATACAACTTATATTTTACCCCCTCCAAATTATTCACCTGGGGAAAAAGAGCACATGATCAATGCCCAAGGTGCTCGTTAGGGCCAGCTAATCTTATTCACATGTTTGCCGAATGCCCAAAATTAGCCGAGATTAAAAAAGGCATCTCTAAGTACTGGGACGAGATTTTCGGCCACGAAATAAGAACATCAACAACTCTCTTCGTCCTAGGCTACAACGACTCTCTAGGGCATATCAATAAGGAAGCCACGACTATTTTTGTAGGCACAGCTGTTTATAGAATTATCCTGGCAGCGCGGTGGAAGGACCCAGATGCTCCCACTTTTCAGGGGTGGTTAAGTAGATTAGTGGGCACATACAAACAAGAGGTAGCAATTTATAGAACTAGAGGGAAAAAGTCGAGAACACTCGGCGAACAGATCTGGGCCCCGGTTGCCACCTGGTTCGAAAATCACAGAAACACATAACCCCTCATAATTAGAAATAAACTAGATATAAGTAGTTTAGGCGGACCTCCCTCCCCTAAAACCCAGTGCACTGCTAACGTCTTCCATTACTTGGAAAATATTCGAGAATCCATATATGACATGAATACTTAAATGAATCATGTAATTTAGTACTAATTATCCAGTTTAATATGTTTATATAGATCGAACAATGTATTGAATACTTTTTTATCTTGTCTTTCTGTTTTCTGATATTTGATAGTAACTGGACCGTACATTTTATATTATATGTACGATACATTATTTACTTTTTACTTTGTTTTTCTTCTGTATGTACCTTTTTGACCTGCTCAAAATAAAAAAAATAAAAAAAAGAAAGAAAATCCATTTGCAGCCAGTAGTACAATTACACAGCACTAAAATGAGGCTAATGAGGTGTTCACAATTAAACTTAACTTCAGTAACATCCAATTATTGAGTCTCCGCTCTTGATTTGTATAATTAGTATGCCTAAGGTGACACACATCTGCCCCCAACAGTCTATTACCAGAACATTATCATATCAATATTGTGCATGGCATTAGAGAGTCTTTCTACAGGGATAAAGCATTGTCCCTGTCCAGCCATGAAAGAATAAAAGTGGGAAATATTGTCCATCAGTTTCAGTTTAAGAGCAGTAAAACTGTGATTGGTTACTAGACCTTTCGCATAAGAGAATTATAAAAGGTAAAAACATAAATGGAAATTCACTCTTAATTCAATTTAGGGAAAATAAAAATCAGAAGCAATAGAATCGGCAGATTTAATTGTATATATGTTCTCTGTGGTTCACATAGCATAATAAAATAAGTTAGAACAACTTTTGTGGTTATTCTGTACTTTTGCTTGGCCAGTATAGTTGGAGTATTTACATATTTATGCATTCTGTTAGAGACTCCCTGTAGGGATTTGGCAACTGTTTTTGAAATCTGGAGAGTCAAATCCCTCAAGAGAAGCCCGGTTTCTACATACCTGGGGCTAGTTCTTCTTTTTACGTATTCATACAGAGGATAGATCAGCATAGATAAGACAAACCTCAATTGTAAAGCCATCAACAATTCATCGAGCAATAACCTAATTTACTTTGAGAACAGTATCTTTTACAATACCAAAGAGTTTTATTCCATCAGTTAGTAAGGTTGCATTTTATTTCTTGAATATATATTCTAGCTTTACAACATCTTGGTATTAATGTGCACTTGGAAGTGGTGAGGGACAATATAGCAGGAATATAGTTTACAAAAGGAATTTTGAGTTGTGTGTGCAGTTTGAGGGCTAAAGACAAAACTATTGCATAGGCATAGCTTGTACATACCACCCTGATACATGCATGTGATGGTGTAGGAGAGATGGTGTTATAGGACAATGGTAAAATGTGGTCTGAGAAGCCTTGAGCAGGTGGACTGACCCAGTGCGAGTAGATTAATTAAGCGAGAGGAGGGACACTTAACCACTGTTTATTCTACACTTGAATGTCACTATAAATTAAAAAGTTTGAATTCCGTTTACAAGTTCTTTACAATTCAATCTTTGGAATGTGATACAACTCTGTTTAATGTTCTAGGTACATCCAGCAACGATTTTGCATTTGTCATTTTATGATAAAATTGAACTGATTGAGTTGCATATTCACTTTGTTATCTAAAGCAGTAGGATTTTTGTGTGGTTTTATGAATCAGTGTGATATGCTATGGCCTTTGTGGCTATAGACCCCTTATTTGAGTTGCAGTGTGTCACTAAATTGGCCTAACCTCCCTTATCTGTTTGAACTGGGTGACGATAGGCAAGTAGGGAATTCAGAGGCTTTCCCTCCCCCTCCCCTACTTAATGGAGGTCGCTGCGCAGAGGATCGAGCGAGTTCCCTGACCTTCTGGCCTGGGAACCACTCTCCCTCCACGCAGCTCCCCCTGGCCGTCACCGCCGCTGAGGACCCAGGGGAGCAGGGTTCGAGACCACTCTTGTCCTGCATTACTTCTTTAACTGCCTGATTGCCTTGTTTTTCTCTTAGTCTTGGTTGCTTTTTGCCTGATCGCTGCTTCTCGCCTTCCCGCCTTCCCGCCTCCCAGCTGCGCTTTCCCTTCCCTACTTAATGGAGGCCGCTGCGCGGCTGGGTCGCCGGCGTGCCGAAAGCACGCCAAAGGCAAGCCTGATCGCGACCAGTGCCAGGAACCCTGCACCTTGCACCACCCACCGCTGCAACCCTGCCGCTCTCCACGCACTCAACCCAGAAAGACTCAGAGACTGCCAACAGGCCACACTAAACACAACCCACGGCCAGTTCTCCTGCCTCCACTGCTGCCAGACATTCACCACCAACCCAGCCTACAGCACCACCATAACCAACACCAGCGACGCCCTCAGATGCATCCTCCTCAACGTGCGCTACATGCACAAACACGCTGTAGAGATCTGGTACCTACTTGACTCTCTCTCGCCAGACATCGCCTTCTTCGCGGAGACCTGGACCAACGCCTCCTCCAGCCCTGACATCAACACCGCCATTTCAAAAGGATATAAGATCCAGAGGAAGGACCGCTCCAACCACCCGGGAGGGGGCCTTACCATCGTCCACAAGAACACCCTCCGCCTCACCACCTCCAGTGAAAGTTTCCCCTCCGCCGAACACCTGCACTTCCTGATCCAGACCAGCCCCAACTTCACGCTCTGTGAAACCCCATCTACAGACCCCCCGGCCACCGGGCACCCTTCGCCACCACCATCACCGACCTCATCGCACCCCACGCCGTAGCCTCAATGAATGACATACTCATCGGAGACCTGAACTTCCACCTCAACAACCCCAGCGGCACCAACTCCACCACCCTCTGGGACAACCTCGCCAACATCGGACTCAACCAACTCACCACCACACCGACCCACAGGGCAGGACACATCCTCAACCCCATCTTCGCAGCAGGAATCATCATCCACTTCAGCTACACAACCTAGCCTCCATGGTTCGACCACCACTGCGTACACTTCACCGTCGACAAACCCAAAACACCCAAACCAGCCCCACACCCACTAAGAAGAAACTGGAGCAAGGTCACTGATGAGCAACTTCACTCCACCCTCACCCTAGACAAGCCCACACCAGCATCTGACGCCAACGCCGCAGCCAGAGAACTCCACACCTGGATCTCCAACTGCGCCGACAAGCTCGCCCCGCTACGTAACACCGACAAACAGCGCCCCAGAAAAGCCGCCTGGTTCACCACCGATCTCCAAAAAACCAAACGCACCTGCAGGTGCCTGGAGAAGTACTGGAGAAACGCCAAGACACTCGAAAACTACACCACCTACAAGGACACCATGACCGACTACCACAACCGAATCAGAATGACCAAGAGGACCTTCATCCACACCAAAATCATCGCCAACTCCACCAACTCCAAGGAACTCTTTACTGCCATCCAGGAATTCACCAACCCTCACAGCGAAGCCACAGACATCACCCCATCCCATGAGCTCTGCAACAAGCTTGGAACATACTTCCACCTTCGACTCTCCAGCTGACGCCACATCCGGCCCACACCCCACACGCACCAGCCAGCCCACCATCTCCATCTGGACGCCGATCACCCCACCGACCCCTGCCACCCACACATCTACCACAGAGCCGCCACCACCATCGCACCCGAACTACAACGCGCCATCAACATCACCCTGTAAACAGGCAACTTTCCAGATGACTGGAAATGTGCAGAAGTCAGGCCCCAGCTCAAAAAGCCAACAGCTGACCCCACCGACCTCAAAAACTACAGGCCCATCTCGCTCGTCCCCTACGCGGCCAAAGTGGCAGAGAAAACAGTCAACAAGGAACTGACACGATTCATCGAAGAATATGCCATCCTCAACCCATCCCAATCCGGCTTCCGAAGTAACCATAGCACAGAGACTGCCCTACACGCCACCACAGATGACATCCGCACCCTCCTGGACCAAGGCCACTCCGCAGCCCTCATCCTCCTCAACCTATCAGCAGCCTTCGACACAGTCTCCTACCGCACACTCGTCACCAGGCTACAAGGAACAGTCCAAGACTGAATCCGATCTTTCTCACCGTAAGAAGCCAAAGAATTAGATTGCCCCCCTTCCTCTCAGAAACCACCTGCGGATCCCACAGGGATCATCGCTGAGCCCAACCCTCTTCAACATATACATTGCCCCCCTCACCACCATTGTCCGACAACACTGCCTCAACATCGTCTCGTACGCTGACGACACCCAGCTCATCCTCTGCCTCACCAAAGACCCCGCCACCGCCAGACTCAACTTCCAGAAAGCAATGCAGGAGGTTGCCGTATGGATGACCAACAGCTGCCTCAAGCTCAACGCCGAGAAGACAGAAGTCCTCGTACTCAGAACCACCCCTTCAGCAAGGGAGAACACCTGGTGGCTGACAGCCCTCGGAAGCCCACCAACCCCCTCGGACCACACGCCAAAAACCTCGGCATCGTACTCGACTCATCCTTCACCATGAACCGACAGGTCAACACCATCGCCTCCAGCTGCTTCAACAACTTCTGCATCCTCCGCAAGACTTTCAAATGGATCCACCCGGAGTCAAGGAAGACAGTCACCCATGCACTCATCACCAGCAGACTCGACTATGGAAACGCCCTTTACACCGGCATGAACAAGTCCCTACTCCGAAAACTCCAGGTGATACAGAACACTGCCGCCCGACTCACCCTCGGCACCCCCGACAAGAACACATCAGCCAACACCTCTGAAAGCTCCACTGGCTTTCGGTGGAGAAAAGAGTCACCTTCAAAATCCTCACACAAACCTGCAAATGCCTGCACAACACCGGACCGGAATACCTCAACGACAGAATCAACTTCCACGTACCCAAAAGAAACCTCAATCTTCCAACCTCGTGCTGGCCAAAACCCCTCGCATCCACAGAGCCAGAGCAGGAGGGAGATCCTTCCAGTGCATTGAGACCCTCACGGGTGAGTAGCGCGCTCAACAAACCCCTGATTGGTTGACTGTGTATGGAAAGTGGTACTACAGTATCATTTCTTACATTCTGTTTCATGCCTTTGTGAACCAACCCTGAAACCTCTAATTTCCTAGTGTAAAAGTGCAAAGAGGGCACAGTCCTTTCTATTTGAACTAATTATATATGAATATTTCTGTTTTGTTCCTATTTTAGATGCTTTGGTGCCAACTCTCAAAGGCATGTAAGAGTACATAAAAGACTAAATAGGCCCTGTGCTGGGATAATTTAAGGAAGGATATTGCATTGTGTTTGCTTCCTATTTTAGTAGTAAATATTCAGTTTTGTACTGAACTGGTTCAGAAATACAATATGAAACATCCTTTTTGGAGAGATAAAATGATAAATACAATTTTTAAATACGTTTAGACTCAATCCTGAACCAGGGATCAAGGCCAATAACAGCCAATAAATACTCTAACATGGGGACCTTGGGTACCATGCATTCTTGTCATGTTTGTTTTTACAAAGAGGCGTAAGGGAGTTATTTAGGGTAGACAGAAGTCCATTCTGCTACAGGAGCATTTCTCTGGAGCATAACTACTGTCGAAAGTGACAACTTTGCTTATTTTATATATGGAAGATATGGACAAACAACTTCCTGTACATTTTGCTGAAATGTGGCATTTTCCAATATGATAAGTGAGGCTGAGCACAGATTTGTATTTTGTTCTACTTACATTGGAAGGAAAGAAGGGAATGATATGTAAAATGGACAGTGGGTAATCAAAGGATATTAAATTGTGACATGTTCTCCATGAAAGATAGAGAGCAGAGATAACATAATAACATAACATATGCTCACAACTCTTTCCTGATGAAGATCACAAATTACTGAGATCGAAACGCCGTCGACCTCTTGTACAACTAAAACTTCTTTATTCTTTAAAATTTCTACCAAGGAGTTTTGCTTATGTAATCAATGCAATGTATGTTTTTAAATATTTCCTTCACTCACCACATCACGTTCTTTTTCACTTTTTTGTGAGCACTGGATCTATAATCCTTTTGTTATGAAAATATTGATATAGATAAATAAATTAACCTCTTTTCAATGTCCACTTGTGTCCCTTCCTACATTTATCTAGTAAAGTGCCTTATGCAAGAGGCTAATTGATTAAAACTTTCTTGTGGTAATAAACCTTTTAGGCCCTATTAGCCTTGTATGAACCATCATCTTTTTGCAGTATCATCCTTCAAAAACTAGGCAGCTTAGAAGACCAACTGTTGTGCAGTAGCCAGATGTTCGGACAACTGGCTCCTGGACATCGAAATAAAATGGCTACACTGAAAGCAAATAAGCAATTTAAGGCACAGACTGGGCATAGCTCACTGTCGTACATGTAGAGCAGGGTTCTCCAAAGTCGGTCCTTGAGAGTCGGATCCATGCCAGATTTTTTGCATATACCCATTTAGATAAATGTAGTTATCTTAGAAATCTGGCATGGATCCGGCCCTCCAGGACTGACTTTGGAGAACCCTGATGCAGAGTATAGCTGAAAAGTGTCTTTTACTTAATTTCTATTTAAATCCTATTCTTACTTGTAGACATTTTACAAGAACATAACATTGCTACTGGCAGGCACAATTTAGAAAAGGAGTTTGTTAGCCTTCATACTTGAGGAACTCGAAAATCTTACTTACATCTCTGTCATGATTCGGTTAGCTCAAAGTAGAGTTATTGAAAGCAAAGAACCAAAAGCTAAGAATAATTCCATTTCCGATGCTATCTGCAAAACATATGACCAACTAACAGTGCATATGACAGGACAGATTAATGACCTAAAGTGTTGCTGAAGCCCCAGTCCAGAGACATCTGAGAGCTTCAGCGCTCTGAGTAATGGACATAAAAATGCACCTTAAAGTGGAGTGCACATTAATGTGACAGCCAGCCAGCTGAGCAACCAGCCACAACTTTATCAAAGGATGCATGCATTTTACTTAAAGTGAAGGAAGAAAAGCAAAAACTACTTTGAAAAAGCATATTTATTATCTGGTATGTCGACGTTTAATAGTTGAATTTTTATTGCAATATTTCATTTTATTAATTTTATTGCTATATTTCATTTTATTAATGGTATCTCATTCTGACTGATGGTATGTTTGATTAAAACAAAGTGCACCCCTTTAATCCAACTTAACTCCAATTGAAAAAAATATATTTTTCTGTAACATTTGAAACGTCTCTGACTTCAGAATTTAGGTCACAACCAATTTAATTCATTTCACAAAAATGAACATTGAAATTTGGCTAAAAAGAATCTGAGAGAAGGTAGTGTTCAGTCAGAACAGTTGAACAAACACACAGTGGCAGCTGGCAGGGAACGGGGTGGTGCGGCGGAGGAAAAATATAAATGAAAGAATCCCCCTCACCTTCTTACAGCTGCTGTCTCTCCTCAGCTTTGCTTCCTTACGAGTCCCGGAAGCAGGAAACACATAGGCTCCCCTATGCCAATCACAAAGCTGCAATGCAGCATTGTGATTGGTCTGAATGCCGTGGTTCGGTGCGCAGATGGGGAATGGGAGCCTGTACATGTTGCCGAACAGGCTGTGCATTACAGCCTGGTGGGGAACATGCAAAGTGCGCATGACTGTTTGGCCGGTCCAAGACGGCCGGCAAAACCTTCGCGCACACTTAAGAGAGTGCCCACCACTCCTCACCCCTGTGACCCCAGCCTGCCCCTAACCCAGCCCCTTAGCTCTGAAAAATAAAATGATAATAGCAATGTTATTATCATTTCATTTTCCCTTTTTCCTGCTCTGAGACCAGAGGGCGATGCTCTACCACCTTAGCGGAGTCGTCCCTGCAAATACTTGTCACTTGTCAAAAGCAGTGAGCTGGAGAGACTGTTGAGTAAGAAAGGATGTGTGGAGGAGGCTCCAGAAAGTTAATCGAACTGCTCAAGAAGTCAAGGTCTAGGGGGCCAGTGGACTAATGCAGTGGTTCTTAACCTTTTGACTTCTGTGGGCACCCACTTAAGCAATGCTGGAACCTGAAGACCGCCAAAGAATCATTATTGCAATACGGGAACCCCACTGAGTAATTTCTGGAAGGCCAAGAGCCCTGCTTAAGCATTGTTTTATGATTTGAACTGCAAAGCAATACACAGAGGCCGTTCGTCGTCCATACTGCATTCTCTATGACCCAATTGCACTGCTCCCATGAATCAATCTGAGGATACTAACTTCATTTTTAGACCCAATTTCAAATTCCTTCCCATTTACTGACCCTTTTTTACATTTTCATTTGTACATTTTGCTACTTGATTTATATAGCATTTATCAATTAGTTAATATTATTTATTTCTCTAAACAGTCGCGGGCCCCCTCAGTAGGCTTTGGAAGCCTTAGGGGTCTCTGGATTACAGGTTAAGCATGTCTAGACTAATGCATCCACTGCAGGGGTCTGTGTGTGATCTCATGGTCACAGATTCAGATTCTTGCAGGTTGGCCCAATGTGTCATCCCTCTGGGGTCAATTATATGAGGGCTTCCTCTGAGTTGGGTAACAACTAACATGTTATATATAGGACTTCCACGATTTGTTTTCTTACATTTCCCCCTGTATCTTTCCATATTCTTTTCCCGCTAATTTTATCAGTTTTTATCCATATTTATTTTGTTTTTTTGTGAAAAAAATTAAGCTTAAACTAGTATATTTCCACATTTATTTAAATGATGAATGTACACTTGAATGCCTGACAGATTTCAATGAGCACCCACAGACGAAAAAAACAATACATCGTTCTAAAAACATTCACATTTTAGTCTCAACCTTGTGTCCCTGCTGCTTAAACGTCATTTTTTTAAAATAATTTTTATTGCAGATTAAAAAAAACAAACAAATTATAATCGTTTGGTTCAGCTCCCTCACTCCCATCATAGGTCATATACAGGTCGCAAAAGGGCCATTACACAGCCAATTAGCCCACATCCCGGAGGCTGGGCGGCGATCAATAGTGAGCATTGAGGAGTAATATTACAACAGAGACCACGACCTCCGCTCAGTAGGTGTTATAGTATCTGCTTTTCTATATCTGCCCAACCCCTAACACCAACAAAAACTCGTCCCATCTCACGAATGACAATTGCAGACACACAGTGCCACCATTCTGTAGTAGCCCTCTCTCACCAATGAATCTTCTCTCACACGTTTTATCTAAGGCCATTACTCCACGTCAATCCCGAATCGGGTGATCCCTGTACACATACTCTCCCTTCAACCTCGGCACTCTGTGGTCAGACATTCTCGTGTCAACGATAGGACCCCTATCTACCCTCCCCCCCTCCCCCCCGTCAACTGCTGGTATGGGCCTACAGGGCTATCTCGGCCGGACGGGCGCCGAAGGATCCATGTTCGTCTATCCATACATCACTTGGAACCCCGCGCAAGATTCCCACACTCTATTCCCCTTCGCTATCTTGGGAGTCTCTCAGTGTCTGTACCAGTCCCTCCCATGCTCGTGCCATTTCCATACTTTTCTCATTAGCTGTGCGAGAGGCCTGCCTGATTCTTACAGTACTTTCACTATGAGCCCATTTATAAAACTCTGTAGCCCATCGTCTGCTAGATGGCCACTCCGCCGACTTCCAGTGCCATGTGATCTCCCTCTGGGCTACAATAAGACCTAAATCAATAAATTTACTAGTGACTTTCGTTGTCTTCGTGTGAGGGAACCAGAGCAAAAGGCAGGTTGCTATGTCGTATTCTACCTGTCTATCAGTTACTTCATTCAGCACCTCCCCCACCTCAGACCAATACGGCCCCAGCTTCGAACAGGACCATAACATATGATCCAATTCCACTCCAGGCTGCAAACATCTAGGACACCTCGCATCCTCCACATGGAAGTATCTCCTAATCCTCCCTGGGGTAAGGTAAGCTCTATGCACTATGAAAAAGTGCACCTGTTGAAATCGAGCGTTCCTGCACCCCTTCCATGTCCTCCTCAGGATCTGTCCCCATGTCGTGTCCGGTATGGGCTTCCCCACACTCTCCTCCCATGTTTGTTTTAAGGCCGTGAGGGGTTCTAATCCTTCGTGAAGCATTCTGGAATGTAAGCAAGTAACCGCCTTAATCGTGCCCGCCGCCATTACCACATATTGGCATGCCATCGTGGTTGATGGCTCTGATTGCCCATTCTTCCAGTGTTTCTTTATCGCCGACGTTACCACCATATGCAGAAGGAAACCCCCATCTGAAAGACCGAACCTCTCTTGTACCTCTCAAAATGGCATCAACTCTCCATCCACGTATAGGTCCCTGACCATTTGCAGCCCCATCTCTTCCCATTCCATGAGTGGGGACCAATCCCCCCATGTGGCAATGCTGTCAACATGCCCAGAGGTATCTCAGGTGCATAAGGGTGCACCACTCCCGCCCGTTTGTGGCTTTTATTCTAGCATAACCTCAGAGTTTTTTCCTCCAAAGTCAGGTCCTTCAGATCAAGCTGCTGTTGCATGATGATGTACGACAAGATATGCCTAGGTATCTCTTTTCCTGGAGTCTGATCTGGGTCCCTAAACACTTTGGCGACGTTCTGTGTAAGGACCTGCAGTTGCGCTGCCAGATAATAGAGTTCGAAGTCAGAGACCGCCGTGCCTCCTTCCGACTTCGGCCTCCGCAGCGTGTCCAATGCTACCCTTCTCCTCCCTCGCCCCCATAGAAAGTCAATGGTGAGCAACTGCAGCTCCCTAAAGAACCTGGGCAGAATCCATATTGGCAGAGTCCGGAAGTAATATAACAGTCGAGGTAAGGCAACCATTTTAAGCAGCGCCACTCTGCCAACCGCTGATCTGCTGCTTAAACATCATTACTAACATGTCTTTCTTTTTTAGCTCCTCTTACCTGTCAATCAAAACTGTTGGCCTGGCAGGCATGACTGACAGGATTTGGAATCACTGAATAAACAACCAATTTCTGTTTTATCCACATTTCAAAAATAAATACAGACAGCAAAATACATGGTTTTCGGTCTATTTGGCTGTAAAAATCAGTAAAAATGGAAAATAAGAAGCCTTAGTTATTTAGTACGAAGATACTCCGCTACTTAGGCTCTAAAGCTGTAGTAGATGTTGAGTTAAGAATAGTAAATCTAAACTTTACATACATAACTTGATAAGTTAGTAATACTCAGTATTGTGGAATCGATTGTTACCCTCGATATTGGGACACACAACTATAAAAGACATATAGGGCAATGTGTAGTTTTGCCCCATAACATAATTTCATGGTACTAGTAACATTTACAACTAATATGATGTTTATTTTGCAGGTTATCATGCCACCTGAAACCACAAAAGGCAATAATACACCAAATTATGTTCAAAGGTTTTATTGGTTGTTTTCCAAACAATTAGTATCAAAACAGACATAATATAAAGCACAATACTACAGAGTGAACTATACAAAGGAAACATTTAGACACAATAATCCAACCTAAATAATAAACCTAATTAACCCTAAATAATCCAAACTAAAAAAGCAAAGTGACTTAATTATTGCAATGACATAGTGTATCCGGTACCCTGTGGAAGGAAATAGTTAGTAGTAAATTATTATATGACTATATAACCCCCTGCTCGGGTTGAGATGAATATGACCACCACAGACATCTCCCCTCTGAGCACCCTGGATTCCTTTCCCCCGCTGGTCTTACAAGATCTGGAGACCTTGCTTAATAAGACCAAATCTGGCTCCCCCCTAGATACCTGCCCATTGAAAATCATTAAGCAGTGTAGGGAAACCTTCCTACCGCCTCTGCTAGAAATTATGAATCTAGCTATGAGAGACGGTGTCTTCCCCTTGGAGTGGAAGAGTGCAGTAGTGAAACCCCTGCTAAAGAAGGCCTCCCTTGATCCGGAGGTCCTAAAAAACTTCAGTCCGATCTCACTGCTTCCAGCCCCTGCAAAGATGCTTGAGGCACATCTAAACAAGCATCTCACTGCCTTCGTGGAAGACTCGGGATGTCTGGACTTTTCTCAGCATGGCTTCAGGAGGCAACACAGCACTGAGTCGGCCCTCACTATTGTGCTTGATAAGATCCGCACGAAAGTGGATGGGGGCCAGACCACCCTCCTGGTCCTGTTAGACCTAACTGCGGCCTTTGATACCCTCTCCCCCTCAGTACTTACAGCTCGTCTGAGGGAAGTGGGGGTGAAGGACGCAGCTCTAGATCTACTGACTTCCTTCCTTGAAGGAAGGGAACAACGAGTCAAGCTGGGGGAGTTCCTATCTCCATCCCGATTGGTGCTGTGTGGGGTCCCGCAAGGGTCGGCTCTTAGTCCGACCCTATTTAACATCTACGTGACCCCACTAGCCAGACTAATTAGAACTTTCGGGATGGAGGTAGTTTCCTATGCAGATGACACCCAAATCCTTGTCTCTCTTTCCCATTCAGATGTACCAACTGCCTCCAACTTTAGATCTTGCATGGAGGCGGTTGGTCAGTGGATGATCCAGAATTCACTCAAACTGAATGGGGAGAAGACTGAGGTGATGGTGTTTGGAGGGAAAGAGAACATCTGCGTCAATATTTATCAAGGACCCCCTGAGTGCATGGAAATAGAGTTCCTAGACCAGGGAAAAGCAAATAATTTGATATGTATCAATCTAGGCAACAGAGCGTAACGAGAGGTCGAAATGAACTGAGCTAAAACATTGGTTTTTTGTAAAAAAGGGGAGTTCAATTTTATTCACAAATTATTAAAACACATTGAAATAATAATACACATTTACAATTTACATTAAACACATGTAACTCAATGAATTGAGAATACACAACAACACTGTTAAAAAGAAGCAAATAATTCAACGAGATGGAAGTTACATAAAATGAACACAATTTTTAAGAGAAAAATGTGGCTAAATTAATCTCTACGCGCGTTTTGGCGAACCAGTGCCTTCTTCTGGAGCAGCCACGATAGTATTTTAAAAACACGAAATATATTGCTGTAATTCGATGGCGCAATCTGGTCTGTACGTCCAACGAGTACCCTTTCTTTTGTTTATGTTATGTAGATATTCTATTTTAATTGAGGTTTGCAGATGGATATTCCATAAACATTGATGTGATTCGTTGGTCTCGAATGTTGATTTAAATTTCTATATTTCCTTAATTAAGGAGTAGGGGTTCATTTAGACCCGCCGCCCGGAGTTAAAAAGTAGTGGCCGCAGTAATGCGTATTTATGTGAAACTGGAAAGGTATGATCCTCCTGATGTGGGGATAGTTAATTGTGATGATTGCCTTTTTGGTTGCGCTCAGAGGCGGTTGATTCAGATGATTTTAAAATAACTCCCTGTCCAATAGATATCAACAGGGCTCCAAAAATCCGGCGGCGGGACACGGGGGTTCTATGCTCCTTCCACGAACGAGAGAACATCTGGTCAGCCAGTTGGTGGCCTGACTCGTTAGGAGAATGCCCTTCCCCCACGACATCTGCTAAGAATCTTGGGGTGATGATAGACCTTGCCCTGGATATGGGCAGACAGGTTAGTAGAACCATCTCTACCTGTTGGGGCCTAATTCACACCCTGCGAAGAATTAGGAAATATCTCTCTCAGCAATCCAGAAAGCAAATAGCGGTTGCATTTATTGGCTCACGACTGGACTACTGTAATGCGCTGTATGCGGGGCTAAACAGGAGCCTGCTGCAGCGCTTGCAGGTAGTCCAGAATGCCGTGGCCAGATTTGTTCTGGATGTTCCCAGACGCTCCTCGGCCACGTTAGCTAGGAAAGCACTGCATTGGCTACCGGTAGAGCACCGAGTACGGTTTAAGGTCCTATGCATGACCTACAGAGCCATTGCAAAGAACAGCGACACGGGAATTGGCTCTATCATCTCCCACTATACTCCTGGAAGGGACTTGCGCTCTTCCAGGAAACTGCTCCTCACAGTTCCCCGCATAAGAAGAGCTAAGTGGGGTGGTAGGGCCTTCTCCACCCTGGCCCCTAAGTGGTGGAATGATCTCCCTCTGGATCTTAGGTCCCTACCCTCCCTACAGAAATTCCGAAGTGCCCTCAAAACTCGCCTCTTCCTGCAAGCCTATGTGTAAGGATGTACGTTTCCTTTTTAGATGTTATTGTTAGGCGCCTTGATACCTGCGGGATATTGTTTTGCGCATTATAAATTTTTATCAAATCAAATCATTATTATATATTGAGTTTGAAAAAAGAACACCATAACCCAGGACTGCATCCGGATCTTTTTTTAAAAACATAATAACACTAATGAACAATGTCTAAAGCACCGAACATGGGAAAGAGTGCAGGAAGAAACACCAAGATCATCGAAGTATTGGCTTGTAGGGTCTCATAAATGGAAAATATTTGCTTAAACATGAAAAGCCATGTTTTTCCAAAGGCGGTTACAGGGCATGATAGTTTCCATCACCTCTCTGGTGTGTCTGCACAGCTGTGCGCAGATGTGGCTTATTCAATATTATGCGAGCCTGGGAAAAGCCCCAAAGCCTGGATTATAAGGAGCTTTCAACATGAACTCATTTTTGTATGATTCCCTTTCAGATTAGTTGGAACGTTTTCAAACCTCAGACTGTCAGACAAGAGCCAAACAGCCTAGATTTGGCAACACAGTAAAATCATTAACGAGGAATCATTCATTTTGCTATTTTTTCATGGAAACTACATTCCCACATTAAAGCAAGAATTTATAGTTTTCAGAAGTGGACAATAAAGGGTAGCTTTTGTTTCTGTGCTTAGCAACAAAACATGAATTCAGTTATGTACAGCACAGAGACCTTGCAAATGATACAGTAATGTCAAGTTGAGACAGTTCATATTACTGAAAAATACTGGTCTTTAAGGGGGCCTGACAACAGTCTAATGAATTGAATGGGGCAAAGTGGGATTTTGTGAATAAAGAGGCTTAACAACAAACAACTGCATTTTTCACACAACAAGAATTGGCAAAGCTAATAGGTCTGGCTTTGGCTGCCAGCTTTTCAACCTTTGTCAATGCTTGCTTTGTTTTGTCATGCATTTCGTAAAAAAATATTTTGGGATAACCTCCAGGCTCTTGTCAACATAAAAGAAAAAGGCCTAAAACAAAACTTTTTTTCTGGTCTCCAACAGCACATTTTTAAATAGCAGTCCTTGGCACTGAAGGGAACTACTTTATGTGTGGTTATGTTCCTTATGAAGCAGCAGAGTGCTGTCACTCACAGTGAAGATAGCCAAGGGCTGTAGTGGGCTGACCCACTGCCCCATGCAATGTAGTCTTGTGGGTGGAAGAAAAATGGTAGTTGAGTGGGTGAAGAGGGCTAGCTGAAAGCCCTTATACCTACCTATGATATAAATATAATGTTATCCACATTAGAAGGCCTTGGCTAATGTCAGACCGATCATTAAATTGAACTGAACATACCAACTGTTGCATGGCTTTGTCTACATGCACACAACAAGGCGCTAAGGTGTGCCATGCACATGCAAACCTGTGGCATGGACTTGTGACACATTGCAAAACCAAACACTTCTCAAAATGTCACAGAACCATGGGAAAGGTCTTCTTTAGACTGAGGGATAAAACCAGTAGTAGCCATCATGCAAAAGTCTAGGATCCAGAGAAGGAGAAGTCAGCCTCTGCAGAATGAAAAATTGCTTTTTAAAACATCATTAGTTCAATATGGCCTGTACATTGTTCTGTGTTCAGTACATATTGTGCAATGATACATGCAATGTGCTACCAGAACTTCAGAAAATCTGTAGTTTTACTAGTGCTAATGGTGTATTTATTTAGCTAAAGGTATAATATACTTACTGTTCACTCAACGTTGGCGTGGAATTACTATTTTTTCACGCAGTGTAGGCCAGGAACCAATGTTTGTTACTGTGCTGCATTGTATGATAGGGAGAGACATAACTGCATCGAGATGGTTTGACGGCTCTGTTCCTAGTCTCTGGCACACAGTCTGGCTGTCCTGTGTCACAAACACATTCTTTGCACTATAGGTGTGTGCGTAAGTCTAGTACGGGTTTAGTACTGGGAGGGTATCCTGCCATTACAAAACACTATGCTTAGACTAAACTTTAAAAGTTTTCCCACATTGTAAGTGTGCTGTGCAATGAAGCAAATCATCAAATTGGGAAAGTTTTAGAGAAAATAAAACTGTTCTCCTACATTGTGCCTGGTTGAAGGAGGTTAATAGAGACCCTAACGGGCTTTAGAAGAAGGCCGAAACACGTTGATACTTTCATAAGGGTGGATGAGCCATTATTACTCCTCTAACGCTCAGTACAATTCTCCTTTTAATCAAATCATGTCTAAGGTATTCAATGAAGAAAAGGAAATTTCATCGAGTATACCCTAAGACATTTTTATTTCTCTGGATCCCTGCTACAAATCCAGTTGTGATTTCTTTAAGCAGTCCTTACAGTGGTGTGGATGGAAGCGTGCCACGATAAGTTGTGGTTGAGGTGTCTACTCCAAAATCGCTTTGATTCTGCTCACGGGAACGACAGCATCATCAATCAGACTTGGTTGTCTTTATGTGATTAGTATTTTAAATCGATTACATTAAGTCCTATTCACTGCACCTGTGTTTGTTGAAGAAAATGTTTGCACTAGCTGCGGTAAATTGTGTATATGGTGTAACAATTGTGAAACATTTTTTTTGCTACAATTGGTACCACTTCTGTGTTTGATACAATGCAATATCTTTTGCAACATAGAAAATGTATTACTATGAGATTATACACAATGGCCCTAATGCACTAGGACTTGACTTTCATTAATCAAACAAGGCCTGGATGTAATTGTGATTCAACAGATGCACTTTAAACATGCAGCTCAAAGCCAGAAATGTAATAGGAAAGTGAATCAAAAGGCAGGCTTTCTAAAGGGACCATATAGTGGAAAGTAAAAAGCTTCCCCTTTTACCCAATCGTACAGCATCAGCAACCATTAGTAGTCACCATCACACCAATAAGGGTTCTGGAACATCTCTTTGTTTGACATCTAGTTGGGTTGTAATCATGCACCAGGTGGACTCTGTAAAGTCAAGAAACACATTTAAAATGATTCAAAGACTTTTAATTGGAGTGTACCAACAATTAATGTATTTTGAACTTGTTATGTGGCAATCACAATTTATGTCTTATATTCTATCTACCTGAAGTAGACCTGTGCCTTATATTTAGTTAACAATTTACCGAACAACTCACTTACCACGGTACCATGATTCTTAAGATTTTATACTCTGCCAATCACTTCTACCAAAATCATCATTCAAAATCAATAGAAGTCTCTGAATTTTCTGCTCCGACTCAACTTGTTAATGTGATGATTTTTTTATATATTTGTTGAATGTGATACTTTATTAATCTATTTACCTTTACGCCAGGGCGCATGTTACACACATCACATCATATGAAATACCAGCAAACTAATAAGTCATTTTAAAATTGAAAATGAACTCATTTTAAGGAATGTTTCAAGTCTTACACGTATGCCTGTGTTGTTTTATTTTTCAAGAACTGATTCAATTAATATTCATGATAGTAATACATAGTAACTTTCCTCTCCTTTAAACATTATTTGGTTTGGAAGTAGTTGGAATTTTATATTTAACAAAAGCAACAATAAGAGAAGTCAATTGAGGATTTTGAAGCCAATTTACAAAGGTATTTTCCGAAGTATAACTACTGTACTCCTATGGACTCATAAATGCCTTTCTGAATTTGCCCCATAGTTTAGAATAAAGACACATATAAAAATGTTTTCCACGTGTGCCAAATGAGTGATCATTACAAAGGAAGCCACAAAAACCAAAACATTTTTAGGGTTAGCTTCAAGATTATGAGGCCAATTTATGAGTATGTGAAGTAGCAGTACAGTCGCACAATTTAAGGAACTTATGAATGCCTATGTGAATTCACTCCAATATATTTGGGACTTTTTTTACCAGTACAATCTTTGAGTTGAAAAGTAAGATGGTACTAATCAGTTTTGTGGGCATGTGATCTTACTTATCTCATTTTTAACTCATTCATAGATTAACGTTTACTATGGTTTTCTTTGTGCTCTCTAATCTGAAGTCAAGATGAGTTTCTCCCATTTATGACAGGAGAGATGAGTTGAATTAAATGCCTACATATATTGTTACAATTCAGATATGACCCCAACCAACCAACCAAAGACTAGCGATATGTTTCTTCTACATGTTATACTTGTTTTTGGAGTTGTACTTTTACCTTCTCTGGACCCATTTTGTGATCGGTTGATAATCTAGCATAAGTACGGCTGGACCTGATGAAAATACATTCAAGAACTGTTATATTAGTCATTTTGTGATAACTTGTGGTATTATTTGATAAAATGCATTTAAACATGTGTTTGATCTTGTGATGGCAGTTGCAATCCTTATGGTAAGTATATAAGTATGAATAAAATAATGTTCTCTCTTTCTACTAATAGACTGTGCCCATAGAGATGAAGTGATTATGTGAAATATTTAAGAAAGTGTGGTGATTATATTGTTTCTATATGCAGAATGGTATATCTGACTGTACAGCCAACTTGCAAATTGGCAGGTTCCGAGAAGGTAGACCCAGTGGGTATCCTCCGCCTTCCTGTAATCTTTCTGCAGCACAATGTTGAATACAAAACACCGACGAAGAGATTGGAAACAACCACGAAAGGGAATCAGGACCAAGGGTAGAAGGAAACCAGGCCTGGAGTTCCTCATGTTGGAATCATCTTGGAGGTCCGAGCAAACTTCTTTTCTCAAGATTCCCCATAGTATGAGAGCTCAGGAAATGACTAAATGGACAAGAAGAGTAATTGTTAGGAAGAAGGTAACAGCAGGAGTGAAACTAAGGGAAGGCTTACTCGTTTCTCTGGCTGATGGTGTAATCATGAGCCCCTTATAGACCAGAATACCAGGATACTGTGGCCACCAGAGCAAACAACAGGTAACTGATAAGAAGGAAGCACAATCAGAGAAGCAACTGAGGGAAAGGACAATCAGAAACAAAGAAATAGGCAGAATAAACCCTAACTGAAGGGGAGCCGCGAAGGGAAGAAAACAACAAAGCTGTTGGTATGAAGCTGGGTATTAACTATTGTGAAAGCATGAAAAACCTCAGCAACAGTCCAACATGTTGGTGGGTCTCTGCTTTCTGTAGAGATGAACTTAAATATTGGTACTACCGCTCTTATCCTGGAAGTGGGCACCATAACCTGGAAGTGAGGATCTGTAATGAAACTAAATATGCGGATGAAACTAATTATGTGGTCTAATTTTTATGGACACCCATTCCCAACTTCCTGTCCAACAAACTTTCCACCCTCTTCCTATCCTGTGATGAACTTGCTGCACACATATCCTCTTAGTCCTGACACGAATCCATTTCCATACATAAGGTTAACTTGAAGTATAACTAGCTTGATGTATGTGTGCTCGCAATTCAAAAAGTTGCACTAGTAAATAGATTTAGTCAGCATTTAGTGTTATGTTAACGTGGATGATATTAATCCTGTGTAAATCTTTTCCTAGGTGCGTGAAATGGGTGTTACAGATCAGGAATTTCCTGCAAAGGGTGGGTACACTCAAAAACATGTGAGTTTGTATGAATTTAAAAATGCTTCCATGAATAATTACCCCCTCTGGAAGAAGTTGGGTATTTACTCCTGTCAAGGGCCTGAGTGAACTACTGCCCTGGGAATAGGGACAGGTATGCCCACATTTGGTGAGGGTGTAGCAGAAGGGGTTTCTCTGTCGTTAAAATTATTTTCCCTTAGGGAAAATGCTTTTGCATCTCTACATTATGAACAGTAGCACATGTGGAAAGTCCTTCGCATATATGTAATAAGGAATTCACTAAATGTTTTCAAGCATGGTCCTGGAAGTTTGCAACTGTTTTAGCTTTCCAGAAGTCCTCTAGGAAGACTGTAAATTCCTAAAATTCATAACTGTACACATATGCAAGATAATAAACATGCAATTTTAGATTGAAGATATTGTTAAGAATTAGGTTCTACATTTTTCTACAAATATACAAATACATGTAAGTGAAACTATGTTATTATTTTACTTATTCAATGTTGGTAGTATCTGAAGAAGGGGGAACTTCCATTCATAAGTAGTACCTGATTTTCTGGATTCTACCTTTCCTGGTTGGTAACTTTTACTTATTCAGTGTTATATAGAGTGGCTTTTTAACTCTGAGACGCACACACATGCACAAAAACATTGTTATACACACACAATCACATTCCCCCCACACACACACATGCATGCACACACAAACCTTGTTATACACACACATCCACCCATTTCCACCCCCCCCCCACACACACACACACAGAAATGTATGACATTACAACCCATACATTTACAACACATGCACTTACAACACAGTTTTTACATCGCAACATCCTCTACAACGCATTCCATTACATCACATGATACTACATTGCATTTTAAAAAACTACCTTTACAACGCATTTCATTACATCACAAACTACCTTTACAACACATACCATTACAACGCATACCATTAGATTGCATTTAAGGTAAGTATTGGATAGTATAGGGGTAAAAAAATACTATTCTAACTCCAGGGGGTGCAACAGTAGGGTAAGTGTTGAATTGTGTAGGGGTAAAAATTACTATTCTAACTCCCAGGGGTGCAACAGTAGGGTAAGTGTTGGATAGTGTAGGGGTTAAAAATTACTATTCAAACTCCAGGGGGTGCAACAGTAGGGTAAGTGTTGGATGGTGTAGGGGTAAAATTACTATTCTAACTCCAGGGGGTGCAACAGTAGGGTAAGTGTTGGATGGTGTAGGGGTAAAAATTACTATTCTAACTCCAGGGGGTGCAACTATGCGTTGTAATGGTATGAGGTGTAATTCCTGCGTTGTAGTGACATGCGATGTAGTGTCATGCGCTGTAATTGTATGCGTTGTAATGCTGGCATTGTAGTGACATGCGTTGTAAAGGATGTTGCGCTGTAATGACTGTGTTGTAAGTGTAGTGCGATGTAATGACTGCATTGTAAAGGTTGTTTCCCCACACACACGTTCCCATTTATTTGTATTTGGTATATAGACGTGTTTCCTAAAACTTATCAAAGATACCTGTTTTTTAATTATTGACACAGATGCTGGCAAAATAATCTGTGGTACACAGAGGGATAAATGCTCACTGGCACAGATGCTGGAACACTGAATGCCATAATAACAAGTTATTGAGCTAAGTAGTCCATACAGAGATGCCGGTATTTGCCAGCTCACATAATTTAAATCATGCTGGTTCAACTTAACATTTAGCAATTATGAGGTAGTGAAATGAAACCTCTGATGATGATATAATGAGTACTATTTTTGGGGGAAATTCTAACACCTATTACTGACAATGATAGAAAATAACATGGTACCAAATTAAATATCAAAGCCCTCAATATTTCCAATGGATGGTTCTTTCCTGTCACCTTTAAAGGCTAATTAATCCCTGGCATCGAATTTTGCTAATTAGTTCCGTTCACATACAACAGCTGATTAATAGAAGCTACACAGACTGGCTAATTAATTCCTGGCACACATGTTGCCTAATCAATAGCTGGCATTCCCACTGGTTAACTGTGTGTAAACATTTTATGGAAAAGATGCCAATTGAATATTGCGTGGCACACAGATACTCACATTATTTCATGCCTCAAAACAATTTCATGGCACAGGCAGAATAGACTTTTCATATCACAGGGTTAATTGGCAGATTTAATTGTTTAATGACTTGAGGTGAATATATTTATTTTGAAGGCATTCATTCAGTGGGGCTGCCTGTAATGTTCATCCGCTGCATTGATGACTATTTTGTATTTATCTATTTTAGCTGCGTGTGGAAGTAATTTTTATTAATTTTCAACTTACTTTGGCCTATTTTGTTGAGTTTATTCACACTGCTGCTATCAATCTGGTTTCTAATCTGTTTGTAATGCAAGCAGGGCCGGACTGGCCGTGGTGGGCATCGGGCGTTTCCCCAGGAGGCTGGAAGGGTGTGGGCTGATTTTGCAGCGCTGGGGGCCGGTTTTGTTTCTGGGGGCCGGTTTTGTTACTGGAGACCGGTTTTGCAGTGGTGCTGCAAAATTGGCCCCAGTAACAAACGCTGCAGTGCTTGACACTTGCAACCCTCTCAGACCCCGAGGGCTGGCCCGATAAAATTGCTGCGGCTGCTTTGGGTTTCCAGTTCGGTCCTGAATGGAGGCCTGAGCCTTGGTATGTCAGACTCTGAAAAGTGAAACTACATGCTGGGCCTTGACATGTGGGGTAGCTCTGAGGCAAACAGATATGATGGCTGCATCTGAGAAGGAAATAACTGCAACTAGGACAAGGCTTTAACCCTGGCATCTGATGACAGGACACACAGCACATCATGGCCATAACGGTGTTAATATATGGGTGCTAACTAAAATAGTGCTAAACAAATAGAGATATGCTGTTCCCCCAGTAAGGTAATGAGATAAGGGGTTAGGAGGAAGGGTGCTCCTTGTTGGAACAAGAGTCCTTACACACCCAGCAAGCTAGGTGTCATGCTTCATCATATGGACTTGCTCCTCGTCGGGTCGGCGCTGCAATACTCGAAGGGCACCCATAAGGGGGCACTTTAGCCGAGATCTTTTGTTCCTGCCGTTTGGTGCATGAGTGTGAGGGCCCTAAAGAACAGTGTAGATGTGGTGCAGGTGAGTGGCGTTAAAAAAGGTTGGATAGTCCACATAAACTATTTAATCTAATGGTAATCCACCTCATTAAAAACTAACTGAGTGGCTGCTCTCTGGCTCTATGGTCCAGTGGAGTTTAGCTCATCTCATTTTGTGTGGTTGAGGCTGCACGCGCGGAGGTTGATCGGCTCCCGTCTCAATGCAGACAGGACACCACGAATCTGGTGTCTAAGAGCCCCAACTAACTGTATGGAGCAAATTTTATTCCTGCGTTAGGTTATCACTAAGATTGGTGGGACTTCGTGCTCGCCCCAAAGAAGTGTGGTAGGTAGGAGCCTCATTGCCCACCACCATGTGTAGATAGCAATTTAAAACTAGGTCCTGATGAAATGCAATGTATTATTTACCACAAAGCATGAAACATGTCGACCACAGAAAATGAGATGAGCTAAACTCCATTGGAAGGGTTTGGAGGCAACTGAAAGGGGGAGATTGACGCTCTGGCTGTTTGAACTGAATATACAGTCCGCAGGGGCCATGATGGGCTTGGACAGTTTTGGCAGGTGGGGGGCAGCTGACGTAATATAGATAGGAGTGTTTTGGGCAGCGTGCCACCTTTTTGAATTGAGGTAACATGGTAGCTTTACAGAATAGTGACAAAGGTTTGTTAGAGAAAGATTTGTTGCAACTTTGTTGGTCTTTGGTGACACTTGCAACCCTCTCAGACCCCGAGGGCTGGCCCGATAAAATTGCTGCGGCTGCTTTGGGTTTCCAGTTCGGTCCTGAATGGAGGCCTGAGCCTTGGTATGTCAGACTCTGAAAAGTGCAACTACATGCTGGGCCTTGACATGTGGGGTAGCTCTGAGGCAAACAGATCTGATGGCTGCATCTGAGAAGGAAATAACTGCAACTAGGACAAGGCTTTAACCCTGGCATCTGATGACAGGACACACAGCACATCATGGCCATAACGGTGTTAATATATGGGTGCTAACTAAAATAGTGCTAAACAAATAGAGATATGCTGTTCCCCCAGTAAGGTAATGAGATAAGGGGTTAGGAGGAAGGGTGCTCCTTGTTGGAACAAGAGTCCTTACACACCCAGCAAGCTAGGTGTCATGCTTCATCATATGGACTTGCTCCTCGTCGGGTCGGCGCTGCAATACTCGAAGGGCACCCATAAGGGGGCACTTTAGCCGAGATCTTTTGTTCCTGCTGTTTGGTGCATGAGTGTGAGGGCCCTAAAGAACAGTGTAGATGTGGTGCAGGTGAGTGGCGTTAAAAAAGGTTGGATAGTCCACATAAACTATTTAATTTAATGGTAATCCACCTCATTAAAAACTAACTGAGTGGCTGCTCTCTGGCTCTATGGTCCAGTGGAGTTTAGCTCATCTCATTTTGTGTGGTTGAGGCTGCACGCGCGGAGGTTGATCGGCTCCCGTCTCAATGCAGACAGGACACCACGAATCTGGTGTCTAAGAGCCCCAACTAACTGTATGGAGCAAATTTTATTCCTGCGTTAGGTTATCACTAAGATTGGTGGGACTTCGTGCTCGCCCCTAAGAAGTGTGGTAGGTAGGAGCCTCATTGCCCACCACCATGTGTAGATAGCAATTTAAAACTAGGTCCTGATGAAATGCAATGTATTATTTACCACAAAGCATGAAACATGTCGACCACAGAAAATGAGATGAGCTAAACTCCATTGGAAGGGTTTGGAGGCAACTGAAAGGGGGAGATTGACGCTCTGGCTGTTTGAACTGAATATACAGTCCGCAGGGGCCATGATGGGCTTGGACAGTTTTGGCAGGTGGGGGGCAGCTGACGTAATATAGATAGGAGTGTTTTGGGCAGCGTGCCACCTTTTTGAATTGAGGTAACATGGTAGCTTTACAGAATAGTGACAAAGGTTTGTTGGAGAAAGATATGTTGCAACTTTGTTGGTCTTTGGTGAGGATTGCTGAATTTAGTTTGAATCGTATTCCAAGGTAATTGAGGCGCTCCCTCTGCTACCCAAGGTGGTCGGAATGACCTCTTAGCCTGTCCTTTAAAGGGTAGAGCACGCGGCATGGCCTTCGTACCTCATGCCAGAAAGGATGGCAGAAATGGTGCTGACTTGCTTGCTTTTATGCCCTAAAGTAATAAAAACGGGTAAGTGGAGGTGCATTGAAAGTGCTGATGGTGAAGGTGACGTGGGTGGTAAGGGTTCTTTTGTTGCACAGGGCTGAAGGGCACCAATATGCACTCAGCCAGGGGTGTACTAAGCACATAGGGAGTGGAGCATGAGGGAGGTGTATGAAGAAGCGTATTAGTGAGCCACTGTCCGTGAATGGCCACCTGGGGGTTCGTTCAACCACACATGGGGCGGGGGAGACAGAGGGGGCCGCAGGAAATAGGTTGGGGAGTTCAGAAGAAATAGGAATAAGACAGGTTTCTGAGGAGTTCAGTTGGAGCAAGTTAGCACAGAGTGGGCAGGCCAGGAACAAGAGCAACAGAGGGATACACTGTAGGTGGAGGGGAGGGAAGTTAAGATGTCTGATAGATAGGGATGTGGAGCAGTAGCCCCTTTGCAAGGATGGACCTCATCTATATTGCAGGCCGTGCTTAAATTGAGTGATTGCAAGGGGGTTGAGCAGGAGGAGGTCTGGAATGGGGTGATGTGCAGCTAAAAGCTGATCATGTGACAATACTAAAACAAAATCAAAAAACTGTCCATAGAGCAAGGGGAATGAAAGTGATGCTGGGGGATTATATGGTGCAGTGTTTTGCACCACGTATTGGGAGAATGGGCTAGAGCAATGGATACACAGCTTATTGGGGGAAAGTGTTTCGGCATCCGGACGAAGCAGTGATTATTGCAGTATTGCACAAGGATTTGGTGCAGTAGGGATTCCTCATGGCAGATTACAAGACAAATTCATTCAGAATAGGCGCAGCAACAGAGGCGTAGAATGGAGAGAGGCAAGATGGCGGCTCGGATGAGGCCGTAGCTTGCACCAAACTACCCGAGGCCGGTAGGTTGAAGGAAAGGACAACATGTGGAGGACCGACTAAAGAAATTACGTTAAGCCGGACCACACACATATTACATTCAGGATAAGAAAACCATCGGTCTCAGGAGCCAGGGACATGAACTGTATGGAGTACGGGGCGAAGCATTGGAGCCTACCTGTTGTGCACCGCCGGCTTTGCTGCCTCCGCTGCCTCCGCAGAACCTGCAGGGGCGGAGTCTGCAGCTGGCAGCCTACATAGGGCTTGCATTCCTCGGCTCTCACAGGCTGCGAGATGTGTTACTGACGTTAGGTTGGAGAGCGGCGTTCCCGGTTCCTTCATCGCTGGTTGCAGGACACCCGAGGCAAGGAACTGCTGATTGGGCCGGTAAGGAGTGTGAGACAGCATTGGAGGGCTCCACCGGCGATTTTACCGGCTCAGTAGCAGGGCAGGCTGAGCAAGCAGGAGTGGAGGAATCAGGTGTAAAAGAGTCAGCAGGCGACTCTGGAACACGTGTTGAGCAGTTACAACAGACAGAGGGTACCGCGGCACCGGGGAACACAGAGGAGCAAACTGCAAGTTTAGAAATGGCTCCAAAGGTGGCAGCAGCATCAGTGAAGGCAAAAACGAGGCTTGCCTTAAAAAAATCCAATGGCGGATAAATCACCTATAGACCAAACGCTAACAACACCACCAACATCATTAAAACCGCATGGAGTAGAAGATTCCGGAACCAAGACCAGGACAGGATCAGGAGCCAAAACCCTGTCGGAGAAGAACAAAAAAGGAGGAACGAGACAGACTGGTCATACGGTAGTGGACCTCCTGAGGGCCATCGGCACCAAGTAGGCAACGGTGGCAATGGTGGCAGTTGTGTGTGGAACTAAAGGTGGCACTAAAGGTACAGCAGGGGCATCCGCTGCACAGATAAGCACAGCTCCATCCCAGGAAAATCTACAAAACGAACAGAATGAACAGGTACTGGTGGCTGGGGAGATGGGGGACGGCCAGGGTCTAGAGGTAACCCCGCTGAGCCTGAGGATAATTGTATGGAAACACATATTAGTGCGCAAGTTGCTAATGGGGGGACGGTCGATAATGCCCCATCCAAGACACTGTTGCAAGTTGAGTTAGAGAAGGGTGAGGGAAGCTCAAGTACTAGAAACCCGGAGAAATATTCAGAAAAGGAGCTGGACTTTTATTCTGTCTCGGATGGGGGAGAATGGACAGATGAGGTCACTGTTAGTAGTAACCCAGAAATAAGCGATAGCGACAGAGAGCAGGAGCTCTGAGAGGATGGGAGACTCAGGACCATCCAGAAGAGGAAAAGCAGACGAGAGAAAGAGCTTTCGTGGGACTACACCCCCTCGGTACAATTGACAGGTACCCCGGAGCTGGGAGCAAACCGAGGCGGTGCTAACACTAGAGACAATTATGCAGACAATATGTGCCCATCGTGAGGAAACTCGACAAGACAGCCGCAAGACCCAAGCAGCGATGAGAAAGCTCCAGGGAGTGGTGCGAAAACTGTCTAAAACATGCAGTACGTTTGGGGAACGAATGAGAGATTTGGAAATCCGAGTGTGTGCAGCCGAGACAGACCTGCCTAGCACCCAGGAGTTGGCTAGATCACAGGAAGCACAGATAACAGACATCCAGTGGAAGCTGGAAGATCATGAGAACCGCCAACTACGGAATAACTTGCAGGTTCTGGGGGTACCTGAGGGGGCAGAGGGAGAGGATATCCACAGATATGTCATCAGACTGTTTAGCGACTCGCTCCCCGAACTCACAGACTGGAACTGGTCGCTTGAAATTCAGCGAGCACATAGGGTACCTTTTGTGCAAAAACAGCCAGCTAGGGCAGGGTCATTGCCACGAGCCATATTGGTGTATTTCGGTAGCTTCCTGCTACGGCAGGCAGTATTTGAACAAGCAAAGCCCGAGGCCAGACATACCAGAGATGGGGTGTCATATTTTGTCAGGCCAGATTTCTGCCACACCACTGTCGAAAGACGGTGGAGGTTGAAGCAGATTATTAAGCCCTTCCAAGACAAGAACGCTCAGGCTTTCATAAACAATCCTGCACCATTAAAGGTAATTTGGAATGGGCAAACCAGCTTCTTCCAATCTGAGATAAAAGCTAAAGAGTACCTTGACAGCCTAGCGGCATGAGAGAGGGGGGGGATGAAGTAATATAGAGGAGGAGTCTGGGAAGAGCAATCTCGGTTTCTACTTTAGTCACATGGGGTTTCCTTCTTATGGATGAATTCCTGTAGACGTACATTATGCACAGGAGAAAAATTTAACAAGTAAAGTGTGGCTGGGTATCAAAATCATACGGTAGACCTAGTCGTTTCAGTGATGTTTTTTTTTCCCAACACTTTTTTCCTTCTACTAGATAATCTTTCCCTAGCAAAAGCTGCGGGATCCGTCTTGTCCTTCTTGTTTGTAGATACGGAGGAGGGGGGGGGGGGTATGGTGAACTTCTTTTGGACCTGGCGAATCTTTTCTTCCCAGTCCCGAGGTCTCCATATCAGAATGGTCGGACCCCAAGACAAAACAAAGAAAGAAAGGAGAATCAGGACGACCGTCCTACAATCTTGAACCTAACCCGGGACCAGGGGAGTGAGGAAAACTATATCTCCCAGGGTGCACTGTGGTGGACAATCGGCATATGTGAAAGGTGCGCGGGGGGTGTAATGAAATATAGTGAATATATACAATACTAAGCATATACAAGGGGCTTGTACATATGGAGGAGCACGGGTTCACACATTCGGGCGTTCCTTTCGTCCAACCCAGCCCGCCACTTTGCCCCGTACCTGTTCAAGCCACACTGCTCCCCTAGGACCGTGGCAGGGAGACTCGTGGGGTCGTTGGCCTCCTGGCTTTCCGCACTGGGTCCGGGTCCCGACCTCGTCTCATCGCCGTCTCCTCCTTCCTCCAATCTCCGGTTTCTCCCACTCGTTCTCCAGCTCACGTCTTCTTCCTCCTCGGGATCCACACCGCCCTCTTCCTTCAGGGAATCCTCTTCTTGAGACTGGCTGTAACCTCTGACGTCAGCAAGGGGAGGAGTCTCGTCATATATGAAGTTCCAATTAAAGGCGCCCGGACTTTGTTCTTCCTCAGCGCCTAATAAAGCTTGATAATCTGTTCTCCAGAGTTCCTGCTGAAACGGGATAAGAGGGGGTAAGTCGTCTGTGGCAGCCCACCATTCCCGCACTTCTTCATCAGGCTGGTCCGCCCCGTCACATAAAGGAAAAACAGAAGATGAGGAGACGGGTGGTACACGGGCACTCGGGTTGGTGCGAAGCAATCATCACACACAGACTGATGTCTGAGTGTCTCTCGGAGGGGAGGGGGAAGGTGGGTGGGGAGGGCGGGAGGGGGGTTAGTGGCAAATATTCAGAAAAAATGCACACAGAGAAGAAGCCTAGGCAAAAGTCAGATATATATTGTACAAAAACAACTGAATAAAGTAGTGAATTGAATGGTAAAGAAGTGTGAAAGAAGGACCAATACATAGGTTAGAAATGGCTGGAGCAGGTAGAATTAAATTAGGATGGGGAGAATAAAAATATGTTCGATAAACGTGGCAGGACTGAACGATGTGCAAAAGGGGCAAGTTGTGGGAGTTGGTGAAAGTAAATGCATTTGATGTTATCTGTCTTCAAGAGCCCCATCTTCCCTGGGGATAAAGCCATCTATTGAATGCCCAGGGGTATAACTTATTGACAGCCACAACACAAACATCAAATGTTCGGGGAGTAACCATTTTGGCTAAAATGTCATTGGGGCCAGTTAAGCGTAAGGCAGCCGATAAGTTTGGGAGGTGGGCTATAGCTGAGCTAGGAGTAGGGGTCAACATAATAATAATATAATAATATAATAATCCACATTTGTAAAGCGCACAATCACCCGTAAGGGTCTCTAGGCGCTGGGGGCCGTCGGGAAGATTAAGCAAGCTATTGCCCAGAGTCGCATGGTGCTGGGCTAACCTGCCGCCGGAGCCGGGGATCGAACCCTGATCCCCAGATTCCAGCGTCAGTCGCCCTGGCCGCGGCGCCACACCTCTCCCACCAACATATGCTCAATATATGGGTCAAACGGTGACAACCCTCAAATTTTCGAAGATCTTGAGGTAGAACTGGCAACATGGCCTACACCCCTTGTTTTATGTGGTGACCTGAACATTGCTCTGGATCCCTTACCCGGCGTCAATAAGCAGTTGAGCTATCAAGGGCGAAAACGAAAGGTCTATAGAGCACTTACATCACTGATAAGGAGCCACGGGTTAGTGGATATGTGGCAGGCAAAAAATACATCTCAGGGTCTGGGCAGTATATTCTATTCGTTCCCCCATAAGAAATTTGTGAGGATAGATTATATTTTTTGTACATTAGGACTTGTTAAGAAGGCTGATATAACAATTCTACCTAAGATCATATCAGACCACAATCCAATAGTCTTGGGGGTGTCCCCTCAGCAGAGGGGACAATGGAAGTTTAACAAAAAGTTACTTGTCAATAAGGATTATATCGAGTATATAAGAAAATGGGTAGTTGACTACTTTGATATAAATAGATATAGGGCCGCAAGAACAATAGCCTGGGACGCATTTAAGGCTGGCTTAAGGGGAGAAATTATTGCTTATGTGGCCAGAAAGCGAGCAATGCGCAGGGAGAAAAATAAGGAGTTAATGAGAAAGTTGAAAGCAGCAGAAGATGAACATGTACATACAAAAGGGCAGGGAGAGGCAGCAATGCAGGGCCAGGAGCAGGAGCAGCAGCAGATTTTGGTCCTCAAAGCAGAGATTAATGGGTGGCTTGCAGAAAGAGCAGCAGAGGAATTTAAGTCTCGTCGTAATAGTCTATACGAGAGTGGAGAGTCAGTGGGAAGGATGTTAGCTCTCCGCACAAGACAAAAACAAGTACGGAATCATATTGCAACTATTAAAATGGGTGGTGTAGAACATACCGATTCAGCCGACATAGTTAAAACCTTTCAAGAGGACTACCAACTATTATATGCCGAAGATGGCGGGAGAGGCAATGCAACGTTAGAGGAAATCAGACAGGTGATATCAAAAGCGGAATTGGGAGAGGTATCAAGCGAAGATCGTAAAAATTAACTGGAAGCGGAGATTTCACAAGGGGAGATCGAAAATGCATTACAGAGTCTCGCTGCTGGTACAGCTACAAGCCCCGACCAAATACCCCTTGAGCTGTATAAAGCACTGGGCAACATAATAATACTTCTTCTTTTGGATTTGTTTAAGGGGATCCAGTACAATGGAAATATCCCAGAATCATGGCGAGAGACTAGAATTGTTATCTTCCCGAAGAAGGGAAACCCCCAGAGAACCCTGGGTCATATATACCTATCTCCCTAATTAATTCAGACATTAAAATATACTCTAACATTTTGGCAACTAGGCTGGGAGGGGTCATTGGTCGTCTGGTATACCCGGGGTGACATGGGTTTATACCAGGAAGGCAAAAAACTGACCATGTTCGAAGAACAATCTCCCTGTTTGATATCATGTCAATGATGGGGGATCAGATGGCCATGATCCTCCTAGACGCCGAAAAGGCATTCGATCGTGTTACATGGGCATTTCTGCGGGGGGATCTTGGAGCTAAAGGGATTTGGCCAGGGATTTATAAGATCAATCAGAGCCATGTATAGTGGTCCAAAAGCCCGGATTCAGGTAATGGGTAGAGAGTCAGCGGAGGTCTTGAAAGGCAGGGGAACCCGGCAGGGATGCCCCTGCTCACCCATTTCATTTGCCTTATATATCAATCCTCTCCTAGAAAAATTGCTTCGAACAGACAAAATTAAACCAGTTTTTACTAGGGGATATCAAACAAAAGTATTAGCCTATGCAGATGATGTGGCAATTATAACTACTGACCCCGGGGAAGCAATCAAAGAAATTACGCAGATAACAGGGTTGTTCGGTAAGATATCAGGATATAGCTTGAACGAGGAAAAAACTATTGTAGTCTGCACGCAGAATCTGGATTATGAGGACAAGAGGCGAGCGGACTCTGCAGTCTACCTAGGGGTACGGATCATGGCAAATATGGATAAGATAACAAAAGCTAATTTTGATCCACTAATCAAAACTGTAGCTCTGAAGTTGAAAAGGATTGACGGCCTCACCTTGTCAATCATAAGGAGGGGAAACTTCTTGAAGATGAATATTTTACCTAAAGTTTTATATCTGTTTAGGTCAATTCCAATAGCAATTGATGATAGTATGCTTAAAAACGTAAACTCTATGTTCTCGAACTTTATCTGGCAGTATGGCAAGATGAGGAGGTCCTTGAAATTAATGGCATTGACGCAAGAGCTAGGTGGGTTGGCAATCCCAAATATTGCATTATATTACTGGGCAGCCTTCTTACATCAAATATCTTTCTTATAGAAAATGGGTGAAATTGCCTAAATACCGGGGGAAGAATCCCTACAATATTATGGCTATTACAATAAAGTGAGGTTTAAGATTATTAGGAGTGCAGGGCGTATATGGAAACAAATATCCAAATTTATGGGAATTCCTCGTGTGACACAGTATACACCCCTCTGGTATGGCTCAATGTTTTCAAAAGAAACCTCTGACTTTGTGGGGCGGGAGTGGGAGGCTAAGGGTATAACCAACATCGGAGAGTTTTTTGTTGGAAATCAACAGCCGCACTTTCTGGATTTACAACAGAAGTATGGGATACAGCCTAATCAGTTTTTTAAATTTTTACAGGTTAAGAGCATACTAATGGCATATAGGCCTAGGGTAAAGATAGAGAATATTCCTTTGATGGAGTTAATTAGAAACAAGACATGTAGAATAGGAGTGGTATATAAGCTATTGTTGGCAATGATACCAGGTGATTTGGAGAAAATCGAGACATCCTGGGCAGCAAAACTGAGTAATCCAGATTTAGACATTTATCGAACCCTGGAGCTGTCTGCATAAACTTTCTTAGCATCTAACTTAAAGGCACAGCTATATAAGACCGTATTTAAACTGTATTTTACTCCGGCAAAGCTCTTTGCATGGGGAAAGAGGAAGGACAATCATTGTCCTAGATGTGGGGAACGATCAGCCACATTAAAACATATGTTCGTTGATTGCAATCAATTGATCTCTCTAAAATCTGGGATTCTGGGTTTTTGGAGAACCATATTTGGTAGAGGCTTTGATCTTACGCCCATACTGGTAATCTTGGGACATGACAGCTCACTCGGCTGTAATAAGGAACAAGAATACTGTTTGTTTATAGGCACGGCAATATTCCGTATAATGTTGGCAGCACGATGGAAGGATAAGGAACCACCCACATTTCAGATGTGGCTAGCGCGGCTGCTAGGAGTCTGGAAGCAGGAGGCAGCTCTATATGCATGCAGAGGGAGGAACGGTAGAAAGTGGGGGGCATTGCAAGTTGGAGTGTGGATGTTGTGGAGTGGGGATAGAAATAGAAATAGGCTTATTGTATGTAACAGGAGGTTAGATGTTTGTTATAGGCCACTCATCCAAAATATATAAAATGAAATAGCCATTATTGGTGATTATCTTGTTTCTTTTTCTTACTTTGTCATGAAGTTATGCAATATGCTTTGTATCACTATTTTGTAGAATCCAGGATCTGTTGTTTTGAAGATAGGTGCTAATTTTTGTTTCTGTGCTGTGAAGATTTCTACTCTGGTGTGGATACAAATAATAAAAAAATAAATTTAAAAAAAGCAACAGAGGCAGGGGACTAGAGTTGGCCTCGAGGCAAGATTATGAAGTAGGGGAGGTGGTCATCAGGAGATATATATATGTTGGGTGAAGAATTTATTAGGGTTGATGGTCTAACTGTTTTATTGTTTCACTTGTAGGTACTGTTGCAGGACCGAAGCACCCAGGCATGAACATATGGATAGTTGGTCACTCGTTTATAAAATGGGCCCAGAAACAAGAAGCAGAAAGGAGTTACCGCAAACAGTTGGGTTTGGGGAAAAATGGGATGTAAGTAAAATGGCAGGGCAAGGGGAGTATGTTGTGGAACAAGCTGTTGCAAGTGTTGAACGGGCTATTGGAGGGTGCAGGCTACCTGGATGTTTTAATAATTCATTTGGAAAAAAAGATTTAGTGATGGAGAAATGCTTGGCATTGTTTGTTGAGAGCAATGAAAGCTTATTTGAAGGAAACTAAGCAACTTTGGGCAGGAACGTTCATATTGTGAACAAAGCTGATTCCTAGAAGAGTTTGGAAAGGGGGGTTTGCCCTGCAGCTACAGCCAAAGGAAGGTAGAAGGTCAATAGGGAGCTGAGAACTTTCTGTATAGAGGAGGGTGTAAGGTGGATAGTGTCTTTGGTATTGCAATTTGAAATGGAGTGGTTTTTCTGAGGTGATGAGGTGCATTTATTGACAATAAGAATGGATCTGTACTTGTTGCAATCATGGGTGGCTTTGTTTGAGGCTTTGAGTTAAGGAGATTGGGGTAAGCAGTTGGGCAGGGTGTTTAAAGTGCCCTTTTCACACTAAAAGTTGTCAGTGATCTGTGCTGTGCCCTCTCGCCCAATGTCCTTGAAGCAATACTAGTATTTGCCAGTCTTTTTCAAGATGCTGGTGTAGTGTAACAGATCTACTGTCACCCAGAAGAATGCACTCACTCTAGTGAATGAGTGCATGTACTTTACACTAACCTTTTCTCCATTTCTTTAAATGTAACCTATCCTCAAACTGAAAGAAAGTCTTTTAAACCGGAAATGTGTTTCCTGGTCCTCATTTTCTTCTGTAGGACATAAGGAAGGAATTGCAGTTGTTCTCTAAGATAAGGAAGACACAGGAATGCAGGCCAGGTGAGTCAAAGCTGAGGAAAGAAGATAGAATGTGCCAGAACTCCTCAGCACGTACATTCAATCCTAATTGATCAACAATGTGTAAAAATACCATTTTATACTCACACACTAATTTAAACACTTAAATGGATATACATTCATAAATAATCACTGTTACAGATCATGGATGTGAATAAAACCCGCACATAGGATTTCATAGCTATTGTGTACTCCCTATGGCTCATGCCGCCAACAAAAAAGGGCAGTGGTGAATAAAAAGATATTACTTTCAGTTGTTGCAAACAATAAGATTATCTCTCTAGAAGAACTTATTATTTTGCTATTAAAATAATTGTCAGCCAACTTTACCTTATATGACTGCACCCATGGCTGAAAATAATTGAAAGAGACACTTCTTTGGTAGATACATCACAACATTTGGTTTAGTTAAAGGGTGTTCCTCTTTAATGTGACTACAGATAACGGGATACCTCCAGCTCAAGATGTTAGTAATGGTTTAAACATATCATACTGGTCCACATTTCCCTTTTGAATTTAAATACTAAGCATCCACAGTTGCGAGGAAGGTCTTTTCACACAGCATCATCTTCTGCTTCCCCCAAAATCCCCTTTCAAGTATCCACTGTTCTAGGTCTGTAAACTGTGATTGGTTAAGCCAGGAACAATGTGTTTTTCTAGACCTCCTGGGAAGAAAATAGATTTCCAAAATACAGTCAGCCAACAATCTATCTTGGGATAAAGTCTGACCCTTATCCAGAAGAAAAGTGGGAGAAGCCCTGTGAATTCCAACTATGGCTGAATTCTTAATGGGATTGGTGGGAAATATCATACCACAGGGATATAAGAAGATCAGCCCTCATCAGAGCGTCAGTATTTGTGAGCCACCCACAACTATGCCCCATACAATGCTTCCACCAGTGACTGGCTGTCTATCAATATAAATATTACTTTGAATGTGTGGGCATAGATTCTAAAATGCCCACTCAAGGTCTACCCACTATACAGATGCCCAACCAAATATATTCGACACAAAAAAACAATCTTCATAGGGAGCTAAACTTGATCACGAAATTACTAATATACAAATGCACTCCAAATCGATACCGTTATCCTGAAAATTATTTATTCCAAGTTATTTGTTAGTAACACTGAATAAAGAACATTTTCATAGGAGCACTTTTCCTAACATCCTAGTCTTGTTCTACCAAGGACTTTAACCATCTTTTTGAAGTGGATTTGTATATTGATAATTTCGTGATCACTTTAGCTTGTTATGAAAATTGTTTTTTGTGCCAATGTAAATATTACATCATGCTTTCAATGGCATTAATTCTCAAGAGACCTCCTGACCGCAAAGCAGGGATGGTCTTACCTCTGATTTCCTACTGCTAAAGAAAAACAATGGTTCTGTCGGGAATCACATATAATTGATTTACCGTACTTAATACGTTTCATGAAATTACATTAATCATCATATGTTAAAACAACACACCCAACACAACTTAATTCAGAAGGTGAGTTCCTTTTTTAATTATACTTTTTAGATATGTAAGTAAATATCTGGTTGTCCAGAACATAGAACTACATATAGGGCACGTGATGGGTGATACAGTTAGTGACTGGTCGTGATCAGTGACATAGTGCTGTATAGGAATGACATGAATAACACATATTTACAAATATGAATGGTATTCTACAAGTATGTCCACCGTTGAATGCATAAGCCACAACAGGATATAATATTTCCTTATTCTAGTTGAGGAGTTGCGTGGACAGGTTGAGCTAACAACGTCGACGTTTTAACCCTAATACTTAGTGCAGATTCATAAGCATCTGTGGCGAGTCTTCATCAGGACAAGGGAGGGTATGACAGCCTAATAGCTAGAAAAGTGTAGTACATTGATTAAGTGCGTCCTTATTTCCGGAGGTGTCAGCCGACACCTTACTCTCACAGCAAGGAGTTGTTATCTTTACAACCATGCAATACTTTCATCACCAGCCGGTGGAATAAATAATGAAGGGGGCCGCCATAGCGATCATCAAAATCGTTTGACTTAAAAAGGGAGACGTCCTCGTCTGTCAGAATCTTGAGATCGGACGGACGAGAACGTCTCCCTCAGCACCAGCAAGCTCCTACAATACACCTCAGGGCATCTTTTCTACCTCTGATCATGGGGCTGAAGAGGAAAACATCAACAAGCATAGTCATGTTTTAGGTGACCGCACAGTAAATGTCACAAAACATGTGAGTTGCATGAAAGTATAATGTCCTATTAGTGATGCTGGGTGGAATTAAACTACCCATAAAAGAGAGTTTAAACACATTGCAGGTGGGCTGACCAGCAATTATGTGCTACTGTAGGCCATGCTGCAGCATTACAATATCAGATCAAAACCAGTGTAACATGCTGAGCTTACTTCATAAATTAAATAAATCAACTGTAAAGTGCTTTTTGAAGCTCTTTGGACCTTGTGAAAAGAAGTCCAGAAGAGAAAAATGCAGAGCATGTTAACTTGCATCTTTCTACTGTAAGATAAACTATAAGTTCTATTTATTGACCATGTTTCAAAAACACAGTTGTACAACTTGTTTTAAGAATATGCTTGCCATTTTCATGATCTTTTATTAAAAAGTGAATATGTAATTCTTAGATTTCTAGTAGAACAATCACAACAATTATTTCAAGAAAAATTGTCGGGTCCTTTATCTCGAACAACTCTTCAGCTCCTTCGCGGGAACACCAAACTGTCGTTCTTAGGTAGTTGTGAGAGGAAGAAGGAAAGCTGGTCCACAAACAAGCATGGTATTTTATAACATTTACAACCACTTCAAAAAGGAGACCCTGGGACTGGATATTTTAAGCAGGACTACCATTGAGCCACAGGAGACAAGGGGGGAGGACAAGTTTGACTAGGGTTTCCTGTTGGGGGAGATAGTGGCATCTAATTATAATGGGCAAGTCAATGGGAAGGGTTGAGGAGCATACACAACAGGGGCGCCTCCACTGCTGTGGCGGAGGAGTGTCCCCCCACTGCTTTTAAGCAGTGAGGAACATAAATTGACAATAACTTAGAGTTATTGTCATTGTATGCTTCCTGTCCTGCTGCTTTGAGACAGGCTTTTGCTCTGCTCTCTGAGCAGGGCAGGGGTGGAGTGGTTTGCCCACTCCAAAGTGCACAATGACTGTTTTGTCAGCCCTCACGTGCACCCAAACCAGTCATGCGCACTTCCCTGTTCTCCATTCAGGCTGCATTACAGCCTGCATGGAGAACATGCCTACCTCTCCAGCCCCTGGCTGAGCACTGTGTCACGGCGCTCAGACCAATCACAACGCTGCAATTGCAGTGTTGTGATTAGCTTAGGGGAGGGAACCTGAAGCGGAGAAGAAGCGGACCCGGCCTAGAGGTAAGTTTTTAAAAATGTATTTGATTCATTCTGATCCCCCGTGCGCGTCACCATTGCCCCTCAACCCGCACCCCCCCACCTCCCCACCCCCCATCTGCGAGCTATGCTGGCCGCAACTGATAAACAGATATGTAGGTCTGAGATTCTTTCATCAGTTTCAAAACCCTAAAAAACGGTGCTTCCTGAGATAGGTTAAGTCAGACATGAGAGGAAGTGCTGCAAGGTCTGGCAGAAGGCAGTGTGGGAACTTTGCCAGCATAACTTAGGACTCCCAACAGTGTAGCTTGCAACCAAGAAGACTAAAAGGAACTGTTGTTTGGTACAGTTCCTGGGTACCTGGTAAAAGACGGAGGATTGTGCCTTCTTTACCCTTTGGATTCTGAGCGGGGGCCAGCAAAGTTACATAGTCAGAGTATGTTAACATGCACATGAGCATAGAACGACTGCTTTAGAAGAAGTCACTGCTATTAACTGACTCCCATCAAGGCAGTGAGGAGGAAAAATGTTCTGGACAGATTGCTCTCTGCTAACTTGGAGAAACACCATGTTGGAATGGAGCTTTACCATTGGTTCTGAAAGGAGGGGTTTAGACATGTGCCACATCTTAAAATCTGTGGCATTTGTCCCCTAGAAGAGCTCCTGAAAGTTTGGGGCCGAATTGAGCATCCCCAAATGATATATACAACAGTTAATAAAATTGAGAATTTGAAAACTTTCAATTTTGAAGGCGACTGGGACCAAAGCCAAGCCTACCCAAAACTGACACATTCTTGGTGGCATCTTTTTGCCAGTGTGTCCTGCTACATGACTTTAAATTCCAAGTTGAAGGCTTCCATGTCACAATGAAAGGCAGTATGCCACTCGTGGGGAACCAGATGAAAGTGCAATCACTACCCTTATTAGCGTGATCCCTTCCACCAGCTACTTGATTTTCCCATGCTACCACTCAGCTATTGATGGAGTCCATTAAAAATTAAAAGATTCCAGAGTGAACTAGATGGAGAGGTAGAGAGAAAGGGAGTGCTCCTGATTTGTCACCAGAATTGAGAAAATGCTCTGAGGCATTGTTTGCAGATTTCATTACTATCACATCAAATACCTAGATTGAAATAGATCATTGTGCATAAATAAGGACACATCTAATTTCAGAAGCTCCCAAAACACCCACTAAGGATACAGAGCTGATCACTCACGACAATGTGGTTGATAGGAGAAAGAAGCACAGACCCAGAATAAGCATAATTGCTAGATTAGAAACAAAGAAAACAAACATTGGAGTTTCCAACAAGATTGAAAACTGAAAGAGGCAGAAATTACATATTACGTCTTGGAATCCTTTTCCATGCATCCACTCAATATGGATGCAGACAATTAGGGCATCAATCAATCAATCAATCAGGGATTTTTAGAGCGCACTACTCACCCGCGAGGGACTCATGGGAATCATAAGTGCTCAGATATGGTGAGTATTATGCTTCTTGTTCAGGTTGCCAAGGCCTTATCCTCAGGCACAAATAATTCCTATCAAACATTATGTGATGACCAAAGCCCTAGCCTCAGGTTCAGTGTTGGGCCAATTATATTTGACTCTTATTGTTTGTAATTAGTATTAACACCAGTCCCGTTTTTGCATCTGCTTATGTTTATGTTGTCTGTCAACATGAATGTCCACAACATGAGCCAAAGTTCCAACTAACCTCTTCTTCACTTATTTTTCAGCATGTGAATTTTTACTCAAGAGTCCAAACAGAAACTTCTGTCTGGAGCATGTCAGCAGCAGGACCATGTCTTCAGCACTTGAGTTCCACTGAAGCAAAGCACAACTTCAAGGTTTGGCAGGGCCTAAATAGAAGGCCTCGCCGAACACGGAGGCCATGTTCTTTCAGGAAGTCAAAATCCTTTCCAACTCAAACTCCCTGGAATTTGGAAGTACTGGTCACACTCCCACTAGATGCTGCCTGCCTATTGGTAGTCGTTAGGAGGGTCTGAGCATGGAAGCTGTGAACAGTTGATATGCAGGGTCCTCAAGGGAAAGTGGGTATACATTTATGAGGGGAACCAGTGTTAAATGGTCCATTTGTGACCTGACACCTTATCAGTCACTGTTTGGTCACAGCATCTCCACTTTTTCGCCATCAAACGATTTTGTGCCCCAAAAGAGTTTGCAAATCTCTAAATGATACTGTTGACTGGAAGAATTACTCACTATATAGCACGTCAGCCTAGGAAGTGGCCTTACATAGAACTTTACCAGGGTAAACCTGCAGCCTTTAGATTACCTAACTCTATCACCAATTTTATGTATTCACTTTTTCTTTTTGTCACTGAATTGAGATGATATTTTCATATTTTTAATTTACTAACTTTAATGCTGTTTTGGTGAAGTTAAAATATTATACACTCGTTTTATCTGAAGAGAGCCACAACTATTCAGGATATCCCGGAATTACCCACAGAGTCCTGGTTTTATTTTCTAGGCACTAAAATACTTAACTTTTTGGGAGCTCATCAACTGCATTTCTCCACAGTTGTCAGTCTTGTTTCCTACAGAAATGTATCCCTTATTTACCTGTGGTTGCAAATTTAATTAGTTACCTAGACATTTAAAAAAAATATATATATTTGTCCATACAATTTAAGAAGGACACAAATATTTAAGCATGTTAGAGAAGACATGATTCAATAAAAAAAAGTGAAGCACTGCATAAGTTAATTTATAAGGCGGAGTAAAAGCTGTGAAGATTAAGGTTAAACTTCAGATATTTCTTAAAATGTCATCAAAATATATTCATACTGTTTGTGTTCCTGTTACTAGTAAAACATCTAAAATACAAACCTATAACTGTAATTTGCAAAATAGATTTGCAAATGCTTACATTTCCCAGTGTGGTAACATTTGAGTAAGTAACAGATGTATGCACATAGTCTTTCTAGAATCAAAGAGCGGAATGTCAATCACTTTATTTAAAATGTATGAAAAAGTATTACAAGATGTGTCTTAGAAAAAAGATGTAGAAACAGATCTTTTGAGGACACCTAAAAGTGTACAAGAAACCTTTTAAGTCAATGATTGTTCATGAACTTGTCATTTACAAGAAAAACAGCACTCTTGACAATGACGTAGAGATGCATATGTCTATTCTTTGTCTGGAATTCACACAGACATAAGTATCCATTAATATATGTCTCCATTAAGAGCAAACAGATTTCTTCGCAAGATGTTCCTTCTCAAGAACCAATCTCCAACGTACATCTTCACACTCAAGATGAGTATCGAAGGGCAGAAATAGCACGATCAAGGTTTTCACAATCCTATACTTGTAGCTGGAACGCCATTACAACTCTTCATGGTGCACTTATCTCAGCAACCATTGTTTTAATTGGATATGGTTGATGGAAAACAAGAGCAATAACAACGTGCCTTCCATAGAACATGCCAACATGAAATTTGAGTTCCTTAGAAGATGCTAATATGAAATTTACTTACTTTCCGTAGAACATGCCAGTATATGAAATTTGCCTTACTAAAACATGGCAACATGAAATTTAAGATGATTAACAAAAATAATGTATAAGCAGTTTACACAATATAGCGGAAATACCGAAAAACATTGAATGTCCTTACTGGTGACAGGAGAGCCAATCAGTAATAGCGGCAAACTTATTGAGGTGCATTACAGCTTCCTTCTCAAGGTTTGAATGCTGACTATTCTCATGCAAATATCAAAGGGCGTCCTGAACATGCCTTTTAAGCATTTCAGCAGTCCTCAATAATTTCGTACAACTTCTCTCTCTCTCTCTCTCTCTCTCTCTCTCTCTCTCTCTCTCTCTCTCTCTCTCTCTCTATATATATATATATATATATATATATATATATATATCCAAACTAATATAATAAAGAGTGAGACCAAACCTTTGAGGCGGGTAATCTCAGGAACCACAGCACCAATCACAACACCCAATACAGCGTTGGAAAGGGCAGTTGCAGAAGAAGGACATAGGCTATGCAGACGCCCACCATATACATTTAAAAGGTAAAAGAACCGTGCCAGCAAAGTAGTCCCTTGTGGGCGTGTCTGCGTTGACAAATGCTGGGGGCGTGTGGTACGTTCCGCCCTTCATGCCATGTCTCATATCGTGTACTGTAGGCGTGTGCTGGGGGCGTGGGCGTGTGCGGGACGTGGGATTACGGGAAAAAAAAGCGAACGTTGTGCCCAATATTTCATTGTTTTTTCTTCCCTGGTTCTGTACATTCCAGCTCCGGGTGTCCACCCTGCTCCCTTTAAATACCCCTGCACCCCAAAATCATAACCCACCCTTACTCCTTAAAATACCCCAACACCCTTAAACACTGGAATGGAATGGAAAGAGGATTTGTAAAGCGCGTTGGCTACCCAAAGGCGTCCCAGCGCTGTAAAAAGGGATTGAGCTGAGCAAGAGTGGCTGGAATGAGTGAAGCTGAGTGAAGATTTAGAGCAGAGTTTTGCTGAAAAGCCAAGTTTTAAGAAGTTTTCGGAAGGTAGATAGATTGGCTTCTGATCTAATTGGGAGGGGGAGAGAATTCCAAATCTTGGCCAGATTGTAGGAGAGCGAGCGGCCTCCACATCTGGCTTTTCTAATGCGTGGTACTGAGGCAAGGTGGGAGGTAGCGGATCTGAGGGGGCGGGGAGGTTGGTAGGCTTTCACCAGGGGGGAGTTGATGGAAGGGCTGTTCCCCAATAAGAGCGATGTGCAATGCACATGCTCTTGAATTCAATTCTGGATCTCCCTGGAAGCCAGTGAAGGTCCCTTAGTCTGGCTTTGACTGAGGTTCTGCGAGGGATTTCCAGGAGAATTCTTGCCGCACAGTTTTGGATAACTTGGAGTTTGTTAAGTGTAGACTGTGGGACCCCAAGATATAGGGCATTTCCACAGTCCAAACGGGAGAGGATTAGTCCTTGCACCATAATCCGTCTTGAGTGGAGCGGGAGGAGGGGAAGGATCTTACGAAGTAGTCTCATCAGCCCGAAGCAGGTGGCAGCGAGCTTGGTGGCTTGATGGTTGAAAGTGAGAGTTTGGTCAAGCCAAATGCCAAGACTCTTGATTTGCTCCTTGGGTTGTGGGGGGCTTCCTAAACAGAGGGGCCAGATCGAGTCAATGGATTTCGTGATGTTATTTCCAAGGAGCATTACCTCTGTTTTGTCCCCATTAAGTTTTAAACAGGAGCCTGTCATCCAGGCAGCGACAGCTTCCAAGCATTTGTGTAGACTGTGGTGGGAGTTGAGGGGGGGGGGGTCCAGAGCTACCACCAGCTGCGTGTCGTCCGCATAAGTGACAATTTTCACACCGAAGGGGCGGACGACATCAGCTAGAGGGCTGAGGTATACATTAAAAAGGGTAGGGCTCAGGGAGGAGCCCTGAGGCACTCCACAGTTGAGAGGTTTACTGGAAGAGGTGAAATCTTTCTCAAATACTTGGAAGGATCGGTCTGTGAGAAAGGACCTCATCCAAGTGAGTGCTGTGCCTGACACTCCTATTTTATTGAGGCGATGGAGTAGAGTATTATGATTAACAGTGTCGAAGGCGGCACTTAGGTCGAGTAGGACGATGGCCGTGGACCCGCCACCGTCCAGGATCCTTCTTGCCTCCTCCGTCACTGCAATCAGTGCAGTCTCTGTTCCATGACGGGGCCTGAAGCCGGTCTGGGAGGGGTCCAGTATGTTATTGGATTCCAAGAATTCAGTGAGAGCAAAGTTAACATGCTTCTCGAGGAGTTTGCTGAGCCATGGTAAGAGGGAGATGGGTCGGTAGTTGGCGGGGTTAGATGGATCAAGGCTGGGTTTCTTCAATAAAGCTTTGACCATTGCTCTTTTCCATGGGGGTGGAACAATACCAGCAAGGAGGGAGGGGTTGAGCAAGTCTTGGATGGTAGGTAAGATCTGATCGATTATCTGGTTAAGAGCCCTGGGGGGGGGGGCTGGGTCGGTGTGTGATCCAGATTTAACCTGTCCCATGAGTTTTTCTAGGTTGGTAGGGTCTAATGGCGGGAAGCTGTTGAGAGCATTAGGAGGGAATGCCGTGAGGCCTATGTTGGCAGAGTCTGTGGGCACAGTGACGGACTGGGAAAAAGAGGAATTGATGATTTCTATTTTCCGATGGAAAAACTCAGCAATTTCCTCACAGAGGGTCTGAGTGTTGTTGTGAACCTTTGGGGCCTAGGGAAGTTGCAGGAGGGATTTGGCTATCCGGTAGATCTCCTTAGGTTTGGATGCTGCCTTGTCAATCTTATGTTCATAATATTTGGCCTGAGCTAGTTGAATTTCTGCTTTGTAGTTTTTAATGGCTGTTCTATAGCTCATTTTGTCTGCTGGGAGGTAGTCGAGGCGCCATTTCCTCTCAAGTTGTTTACAGATACGTTTGGCCTCTCGTAGATCAGTCGTATATCATGGGGCTGTAGGATTGCCTCGCTTGGGATGAATGCTTTTTAATGGTAATACTAGATCTAAGGAGCTGGTGATCCATCTGTTATAATTCTCGTTATCTTGGGTGGGAACAGAAGCATTGGTGGGTTTGGTGCATTGTAGGAGATCCTGCCACTCTGTTAGAGGGATTTTTGACCAGTTGCGGGACCGTTGAATCATCGGGGGTTTGGGTGGGAAGTGGTGGGGCAAGGTCCAAGTGAACGGGATAAGAAAGTGATCAGACCAAGGAAGGGGGGAGGGGTTACCAACGTGAAGGTCTTGGCAATTACTAAAAATGGGGTCTAAGAGATGTTCTTTTAAGTGGGTGGGCCCACGGACAAGTTGATGTAATTCGAGGGCATTTAAGCTGGAGGATAGTTCTCTGGCTGTGGTATCGTTTAAATCATCCAAATGGATGTTAAGGTCACCCAGGATTGTAAAATTGGCAGAGCTGAGTGCCAGGCTTGCGGCAATTGAAGCGAGATCAGAAAGAAACTGCCCTTGTGACCCTGGCGGGCGGTATATAAGCATACCAGAAAAGATATCTGTGGCGCTGAATTTTATGAAAAAGGGGAGACATTCGCTGTCTGGAAAATTCACGGGGGTGCTGGTGACTACATATTCTGATTTGTGAATTACTGCCAGGCCACCGCCAATGCCTTTTTTGCGGTCAAGGCGGAGTATTTGGTACCCCGGAGGGAGTGCTTGTACCAAGTTAACCCATCTTAACCCTATAAATATACCCTGTACCCCAAAACCCAAACCTATCCCTAAACCCTAAAAATACCCCTGTACCCTAAAAACCAAACCTAGCCCTGAACCCTATAAATACCCCTGTACCTCAAAACCCAAACCTAGCCCTGAACCCTAAAATACCCCTGTACCTCAAAACCCAAACGTAGCCCTGTACCCTAAAAATACCCCTGTACCACCCCAAAACATATACCTCAGTACCCCAAAACATATACCCCTATACCCTTACTTACCTTATCCAAACATTTAAAAAAAACATGCTTTTACCATTCGTGCATTTACAACGAATTTCGTTGTAAATGTATGCGTGGTAAAAGCATATAAAATGTAATGCCATGCGTTATAATGGCATTGCGGAGTCATGGTACTTTCGTAATGAAAGTATGCGGAGTGATGGTATGCGGAAAGAAAGATGCGGAATAATGGGTGTTTACCCTCCCCCGGTAAGTACATTGGTGGCACGGCGGCCCACATCTCCAGCAACATACTCATATTTTTTCACCACCGATTTGAAAATTGCACAGGTCTCTCTCATTGATGGCCAGCACCGACATACACTTTTAGACACACCTCCCGCCACAAGTTCTAGAATTGCGAGCTTTAGAGCTGGGGAGCACGTTTGAATCTCGGCATCAGGTCAACATCCTGTGATTCCAGGCAAATCGCTTTGTCTCCCCGTGCCTACCACAAATGAATGTGTTCTTCTGTAATGTAAATTGTGCTCATGCCATGTTGTCGAGTTCGCGCTATATAATATTGCAAGGAAAAATAAAGTAGGGAAACTCGAGTTCACACACTACTGAATGCGCACTCTTAAGTGCATCAGCAGTGCACTGTCAATCGGAGCGTTTCACAGGCCTGTCACAGATAAGAAATGCTAGCAAAACGAAATCCTACAAAACAATATACTACTGGCCGGCAGCAATTCATAGCAAGAGCATTACAATGTACAATGGGCATCATGCTACACTCTTATTGAGAAAAAAGATGTTCTGTTTTCCACTCATTACCTCTCTTACTTCTTAATATACATTAGGCTCCACATGGATCTGGCATCACTTATTGGATGCAATGCATAGTGAGACATAATATGTTGTTAAAGGATGATATAGTAAGGACAGCAGGTTATGATATGGCAGGAAGGGTGAGCACCCTGCTATGTGATATATTTACCTTAAGGGTCCCAGCTCCCCTGATGCCCTTATCTCCCTACTGTTCTACATTCCATCCCTGCACCTGGCCTCATAGTATGAAATGTATATTATCCGTCCTCCCTTAGGTAATAGATTCCTCAATTTGGTTTCAGACTTAATGAACACTGTTGTTGCCAGTGCCTGCATTATTTGATACTGCTTACACTATAGTAAGTAGTATCCCTTTATGATTCTAAAACCTGCACCATTCTGCTCTACTAGGTTTGTCTCTCTCCTACAGGACAACCCAGTGATCAAAATGCCGTACTTGCCATTAATGACCCATAGGCACGTAAGGTTGCTAATGTTTGTCAAATACTTGGCAAATACTGTGCTACAAGACATGCAAACATCACTCAAAATCAAAAAACACCTTGCAGGGCCCAAATAGTAGGAAAACTGTTACACAGGAACCCAGTAAACCCATGATATATATACATTCTATCTGTATGATTTATTTAAATGAGCAAAAGTAAGTCAAAGTGGCCAAATTGTTCACTCAGTCAAGACTATGAAGGGGTGGACATATGTTTCACTTTCCTTATGAAAGCATGCCCCCATTTTAAAGCCACTGTCCTGACAAGATAACTTGTTTCCTACTGAAAATAGTGCCACATAAGCAAAAGAAAGTAAACAGCATCATTTTATAAGAGCCTTTTGGCTTCTTGTTCCTTTGACTGTGACAGACATCAGATATTTATATACTGAGCTAGAGTTATAAGGTTACAAATGGGTCTTTAAATGTGTAAGTCCTGAATTTAGCAGAGGAGCAGTAAAAACCTTGGCATGAAATTCCAGGTGCGGAATGTAATGTACTCCAGCAACTTTGTTTTGTTGAGCACCGGAGAGCCTGGACATTTTTAATGTGGCAGGTTCCAGAGTTGCACTTCTCTCTTGTAATGTTTTATGATCACATTTCTATAAAGTAAGCCGAGCTGCATAAATGTGTTTGTTTTTAACAATGTTTGACTTATTACTCAAATATTGTTTGGTTATACGATATTATTGACTATTACAGTCACCAGAAGGACTACTGTGTATTACAAATTAGAACATGTTCCTGAGCATTTGGTACAGATTTGGATCACTTTGTTTTAGAGTAGTGTTCTGTCCGTACTCTGATTAAGAGTATCCCCATTTCACCTGAGAGCATTGATAAGGAACGTCACCTCACCAGAGTCATGGAAGCATCAAGATACAGGCTCCTGGTCTGTTGGTTCTTGGATAGGGCAACTCCTACTGACATGGGGATGGAAGATCCTAATGATTATCCTAGTACCTCTTGCACTGATTTTCTTCGGCTGTCTTTGCCTTCAATGTGGCCCCCCACTCTGCGGCCTATGTGCAAATGCTATCAAACCAGTCCCTATGAATGCCCATGTAAAAAACGACAAAGTAATGACTGAACGTGAGACACAGCTATTGATGAACATTGAAATTGACTAAACATGGTTTCGCCGATGGCAAAAGGAGGGACTGTGGAAAAGTGGGTCTGCCCCCTTGTCATCCATCCACCATTTTGTGATTCACTCTACCATGTTGTGCTTTAACCTTCATGACTGACTTTCTCTCTGTGTCATGAACACTCTGGAGCTCAACTTTTGACCTGTTACATTCCTGCATGGACACTCTGTTCATGCTTTGGCCTGCCACTAACTGACCAGCCCTTGCTCAACCAGTCGGACATGGAACTTCCCAGATGTTTATCGTCCTCACCCTGCACACTACGCCCTGCAGGCATCCTTCAACAGGCTTATCAAGACTTATCTTAGCTTGCTGTGTAATCATACCTCTCACCTTTGCCATGCAGTAGTCCAAATGACAAATATTTATGGACTCAATTGTATAAACATGCCTTTTGCCTACACCCTGCAGGGTCCTCACCGTTACCTGTGCTTATCAGATTAACCTTTTTTTTTACATGTAATCATGCCATGCCCTGCAGTACCAATTAACCATAGTGACCTATGTGTACTATGTAATTATAATGTTTTGCCAATATCCTGCAAAAAAACCCAAAGGCTACTCACCTGGTGATTCTCCAGATTGACTATTTGTTTAGGAATTCAATAAAAGTTAACTGATACAACTCCCTTACATACCTGGGGCAGGATAAAGAGTATATAACACGTGAAGTAAGACCATTCTAACAGACTGCCTCCTCAGACAGCTATGGGTGTCTGTTGTCGATGCCTCTCCATCTCATGAGATTGTAATAAATATCCTTTCTCTCTGGCTCCAGCGTTGGTCTCAGTTTGTATTCCGGACCCCCGTGGACTATAGGGGGACCCTGACACCTTTGGTGATCTGCCAAAAGACCCCCAAATCCACAAGCCAAGATGTGTTCCCTAGTAGTCGACTCAATTTGTTAAACACATGTATTAGGTTCAAATTGGGCCCAGCTATAAGCTGCCCAGTCTTCAACTTTTATGGTTGGCAAATCTTGTAGATCATCCAGCGCAGGTACCCTGCTAAACGGCACAATATGTGTGCTGCCTGTTTAGGCCTGTTAGGAAATGAAAATGGCCTAGAATATGAAACTTTGCCCCTCTCTACCTCCAAGTCACCAGGTAAGCAGCTGCTCACAACTAAGAGGATAACTGTTATTGATTAGCATACTTGGGTACAGCCCACCTCGTGAGCCCTTAGTGTTTATCACTCCTGGCTACAGGTAACATACTGGGACCTAGGAGCTTATCACCCTGGGTACAACTCACCTGTAGACTAACCAGGGACCACACACTTACAATTGCACAGGAAAAAGATAGTCCCTCCAAGACATCAACTCATTATTCAGACAACAATGCCAAGATCAACAAGACGAAGGAGAGTAACACTTGTCTTTCTTGAGGTGCTTCTGGTCTCAATCTGATATAATCTGTGTCCCATTAGGATAACGTTTACCAGTTCATTACCTGAGCCCTCATCTTCAATGGGGCAGACACATAATGTATGAGAGACCCTTGTGGAACATGGCTGAAAACTGGAGTTCACAGATACAGCCTTTTCCAGCTCACCTAACTAACCACTCCATACCAACCAGACAGGCCTGCAAAGGCTGAAGAGATCTGTCACATATTGCTGGTCACTGGAAAACTCTGACATAGTCCATACTGCAAGTGTCCCAAAAAGTCCCACACCCTGAACACCAACATCCTATGATGACAAAAGGATGTTTATAAAACAGTGCATCTTTGCAAATCTTAGCTGATGTCTTGTTTTGGCAATCACATAAGGGAGAACTATAATGCAGTATATTGGGCCAGAGCTCTGATTCTCAATCACTTCATCTACACACCAGTTACCTTCTCCATAGCCATAAGAACACATAGTGGATGTATTGGAAATGGGACTGTGAACATAAAGAAAACTTACCAACACTATAAAGAGGCCTGCAGAGGTCATAAGTGCCTCTAGTATACCCCTAAACTGTAAAACTGTAGCTCTATCTCTCATACTTCCTCATTAATCATACGCCCAAGCATCCAGTCATGTAACACAATGACTGCACGTCGCTGAGCATCATGCAAAACATTAAAAAACTTCCCACATAGGTCCAAAGCAAAGACAACAACCTACTAACCACAAGCCTGGATGATGTAGCCTGTTAGCCAAGTGGATAAATGGATAAGTGTTCCACATAAGGGTAGTGGAACACTTATCCACTATATAAATATAAATGTTGCAATACAGTACACTATCTTACATGCAAAAAATGTTGCACATTTTTATGGTTTTACATCCTCAGATTGCATGATACTTCAAATAGTTTCCTCCCATTATATTCCTAAAAACTTGCATGGAAAACTGTCCCTGACGTGAAACCATTGGTTCTTTGCCTCTCTTTTCTTTCTCTAGAAAGACCCTGACCTTATCTTCCAGCCTCTGCATGCCTCCTCTCTATGAGTTTAGTCTACTTTAGTCAATGCCGGTCTGCTTTATTCTCTAATATATTTTCTGCAAATTGCCCCAACCTCATTGCATGGATCACAGCTTCTCCTTCTTTGAAACCATATTTCTGCAATCTAAAAATACTTAACCTCCTCTAGCCTATCTAGTCACCCCACCAACCTTCCTTGTGAACTCATGTACCCGGCCACATTAACGATCACACCTAGCTCCAGGGACATATTAACACTGTTGCCGTGGCACGGGCGGGGCTAAGGAACGGGCGTGGCGCTCCCTTAGTCATGACGCCTCCACACCGTCATGACTCACGGGCGGCGTGTGCTCATGACGGTATGGAGCTGAGAGAGCACAAGTTTGGAAAAAAAATGTATAAGTGCGCCATATTTACAAGCACGTAGTTAGTTAAACATGTTTTGCACACAAGTGTTTTATATCTAGGAGTGAAATATACAGAGTGTTTTATATTCAGTAGCGAAATGTATAGAATGTTAAGTAGAGTAATAATAAGTATAACTGTGTGAGATTAATGTAGAAAGGTTGGAATGAATATGAAAACCTCACGTTCTCATGTTAAAAGAATCATGTCCGAATTAAATGTAACTTTGAAATCCAGTATAATGTGTAGGCCTTAGGGCAATTCACAGCAAACCTAAACGTGCTGCTAAAATAATGTGAGATAAGGTTGACGTGGTTCTTCCAAATGTATTATTGAACTTAGGGTTAAAAGTATATGCTTTATAGATGTGTTATTTTAGAAACGTATGCTAGTTAAGAATGTTTGCTGTTTAAATCAAGTTAATGTTTTAAGAGTGCAGGGACCTGCTTCATGTAAATCAAGTAGGCCTGAACAGATAATGACATGTCGTTTGAACCGCCATGTGCTCGTTAGGGAAGAAGTCGAGAGGTGTCCAGCACCGAGCTTGGAGTGTGTTTTACGACTTAAAGATATGGTGGAGTCTGGAATTTGAGGCCCACTGCAGGACGAGCTGTATGCAGGTGCGAGGGTCCTAATCAGCTCGAATGAAAGGGACTTTGTTCAGTGGCGCCTTGCGCAGGCCTGTAGGAGTTTCCAGGAATTTAGGGGGTATCGGCGCATTGGAGAAGAAGCCTGGGAACCAAGGTCAACTTTAACGAGGGTCTTCAAGAGTACCATCATGGAGTTTGCCGCGCACAGAGATACCACGTGAGGGGCGTCCCAAGGGGCGTTCCTATCAGAAATGTGATTTGGTATTAGGGAAAGAGACCCGGGAGGAGAGCAGAGCAGATGATTTTGGGAGCCTAAGGAAGCGGATGGGTAGGCAGATAGGCTGATCAAGAGAGACCCATTATCAGAGAAGAGACAAAGAGAAGTGCGTGATCTTGTTAGGAAGTCACCACGGCTGACACCTAGAGGGTAAAGATCTTGCTAAGTAGGGATGTCACTTAGTATAGTGTAGGGACAGACTAACCTTAATTTTCTTTTCTGTAATGACTTTGAGATTGCAACTTATATCCATTTTGACAACCCTTATGGTTTTCGAGATTGTACTTATTATTCTGTTTTTCAGACTTAGACTACTCAAGAAGTTCATGTTCATAGTGATACCGATTTATCTTCTGAATCTCATTTTGAGAAGTTTGTATCTTCAGTTATCTTTGACTTTATATTAAATCTTTGAAACTTAAAATTTGGTCAGTGGTCATTTAGAGTGGTGTAAGTTCTTAAATTGATTGACTTATTGTAAGATTACCTTTTACTCAATGACAGGTACCAACGATTCAGTCGACATAGTTTGGGATTTGGTAAGGTAACTAGTAACCAGTAATCCCGCGTTAGCAGTTGGTAGCAGAGTGAGGATGGTTATCTTCTTGAGGAAGGTAATCTAGAGAGGTTAGTTTACCCCAAGGCCCCGAGACGTCGAGAAACGAGCAGCGGAAGAATCGTGTGCCGAAAGGTGCAGACGGCGCGAGAAAAGCAGCAGTATCGGAAGAGAGTGAGTATAACAAAGGGTCATGCGTGAACAGATTGCGGTGTTTTGTGTTGTATTTGTATTGTAATGTCTTGCGGAGTTGAATGCCTGTAGTGTGAATGAGAGAAGGTTGTGAGCGCGCGCAACCTGGTAAGCTGGTTACCTGGTAAACGGGTGAACTGGTGAAATCTTAAGTTCAGGCCAGAGCTTAAGTGGTTTTGGGTGTATCGAACATCCAGGGTAGTTGTCGACCATAGTACGGAGGTCACGAGGTACCATTGACCGCCGTGGATCCAAGATAGGGGGAGTGTAAGAGTGAGTGTATGAGTAACGGACGCTGGTCGAAAGTTACTGTGTGTGAGTAACCTATCGGAGAAGGCGATTGTCTGGAAGTAAACGGAAAGACATTTCGCCAAGTTAAGGTGACAACTACAGAAAGACTGTGGGCGTACAGTCAAGAAAGGTGATCGCTTGGAAGGAAGTAATCATTTTTCAGAGTATGAATGGGATGCGTGCATGACCGAGGAGACGAGCTGAGAAAGGAGGGGAACTGCTGCGAAGGGGGACGGGTGACGTCGGCTAGAGCCGCGCTGTGATTGAGCGGTTGGTGTGACGTTAGCTAGAGCCGCGCTCTGGTTGGGCGGCTAGAGTGACGTCGGAGGAAAGTCGCGTACGGATAGGCCAGTTAGTGTGAACGGGGCTGAGATTGGTGGAATATCATCAGGAAGTAAACAAACGCAGAGAAAGAGCGAAATCATGAAGTGTTTTAAGTGTTTGAAAGGGATTTTTAAACGTAAACGAAGTGAACATTATTACGGGGAAGAGGCTCCGCCAGAGGGTACGCCAGCTCATTATATGGCAACGAATGTGGGGCTGCATACCATATTATCGATTGGGGCTTGGAATAAGCTTACGGAAGGGAATGAGGAAATGCAGTTCCCGAGGTACGGGACGTTTAAGTTAGAGGTGTTACATCGGCTAAAAGCAACCATGTCCTCATTGAAACCCTCGCCCAGACCAACACAGTTTGAGGCCCTTAATGCATGGATTAAGGCTGCACACGATAGAAATTTTAACAGGCGTCAACAAAGGCTGACGCGATCGGTAAGAGCAGTGCGGGATTCTAAATGGGATGAGGAAGCAAAGCGGTGGAGGGTACAGGCTATTGAGGTGGAAAAAATGTATCCGATGAGGGAGGTGGCAGGAGGAGGAGGAAACCTCATGGAAGAAGACGAGGAAAGCGAGTCGGAGGACAATCTGATAAACAGGTTGTTGATGGATAGACCACCTCCAAGGGTGGGGGTGATAGAAGATAGAGGGCTCGCAAGAGAAGATGGGAATGACATAGAGGGATATACACCACTCCCTATATCGGAATGGACACCTATCAAAGGCGGAGAAATACCTCAAAACAACACTGTACAGAGTGTAGTGGGAAGGTTTGTGGTGCAGAAAACGCCAACCACCGAAAGGGCTGAGTCTGTGGGATTGCCAGATGCTCTTCAGGTGCCTGTTACCATAGGACCCATAGTTTCGATCTATAACCCTGAGAGAGATAGAGAGGAACAACAAAGGCAATTGGATAGGGAAAGGATTGAGATGGAAAGGAGGAATAATGTGACAAATGCATGGAAACAATTGCCAGGATCGGTAACATGGAATACCCCATTAGACACGACTGTCGGTCCCAATGCAGAACAGGGAGGTCCGAGAGGACCAATGGATCTAAGGGGAGCGCGGCCAAGATCCTATTCAGAATTAAGGGCTGATTTGAGGGAGTGGGACGGGTCCGCAATATCCCCGAGCAACAGGACAAGAACAGAACCAGAGTGGGAAACCAGAGGTAACGGGACTGTATCTCATTGTGGGGCCAGCGAAAGCAGTCAGGGGCGGGAAGGCCAAAGTCAAGAGAATAGAGGAGTTACACGTCCTACGGATGAGAGGGAGCAGCAGGAACAAAATAGTAGGAGCGTAGAGTGTGAAGAGATGTCCCGTCTCTGGGAGAAAGGAGGAGATGAGATGGTACGAGCTTTTCAGAATAGGTTTAGGTGCCTTCATCATGTACTCGGAGAAGACGTTCAACATTGGAGAAAGGAGAACAGTGATAGGTCCCGCCACGCCTCGAATAATCAGGAATCACAGGGAAGTAGTGAAGAAAGAGGGAGTAATGGAATATCTTACCCTGCATCCCGTGAAACTAGCCAGGATGGGGAGAGAGGGGCTATGAGGCGTGAAGGAGTGTTTCACCACCCACCCCGAGAAGATGGAAAGGCATGGGACCTAGAGAGATGGGAACAGGGGAGGACTCCCTATAACTCACCTATACCTAAACGTAGATCTCGGAGCTGGGATGGGAGAGATGCGGATGGAGGAGCTAAATTGAGTGTCTTGAAAGCTGAAATTAAGGCAAAGAGGCTTGATGTTACTAGTTTAAAATCAGATGTTGATGAGATAATAGATGGAACATTGCCTTTAGAAAGGATCGAACTGTATGAACAGGATGAGTTATTGTTCATGGCAAAGGATATTACTAGGAAAGCTAAAGCGTTTCATGAGAAACTGACTGATTTGGCAGATAGATATGCCGTGGATTTGTCTAGGACAAGGGCATTGCAGAGTAACCACAGATTACAGTACGCAGACCAAGATCTAGATGAGAAGAGAACTACTGGATTAAAAACACACATAAGAGAGCTGGTATCAGGGATAAGAGTGTGGAGAGAATTGGACAAATGGGAAGAAAGGTGGTCGAAAAAGGGCACAGTTAGACGAAGTGCAAATGTGATGACCCCCGAGGGAAGGGTAATGCATATGGAGGCATTCCCTTTGCGAGAAATATCAAATGGAAATTATGTACATGTGCCCTGGAGTAGAGGAGACTTAGCTGCATTTACCAACTCATTTCCGAAGTTGCGGGACAATCCAGTAGAGTGGTATAAGCAGGTAGAGAGGTTTGTTAAAATTTCGAAGGTATTGTGGATTGATTTGAACACGTTGTTTGACATCGTGGTCCCATCTGATCTGTGGACCCCTTGTAAGACTAGTGTCGAATGGCCAAATGCTGAACCATTGAGGGATGCTCGAACTAATGGACCATCTGAGTTTGTCATGCGAAAGTATGAAAGGGTAATAGCTTGGTTGAAAGATAAGGTACCACCACAGGATATAGATTGGGTAAAGATAGATCGAACAAGGCAAGAACCGAAGGAGACCGTGCATGAGTTTTATGAGAGGTTGTTGAAAACATTCAAGCAATACAGTGGACTTGATGTAATGGATCCCAAAGATATAGGACAATTTGTGTCAAAATTTGTCTTGGGGTTGAGACCTGACATTTGCTTGATGATTCAACAACATTTAATCTGTTGGCAGAATAAACCACTAGATGAGATTCTACGTTATGCACGATACTGTAGTGATGAAATAGACTCTAAAGCCAAGAATCTAAAGGAGAAATTGATGGTGGTACAAATGCAGTCCGCCGGGAAGGGTGGCCAGCAGAAACAGGGGATGGGACGAAAGCCAAACGGTCAGAATAAGGACAATGAGGAAGGGCAGAGACCTAGGATAGACTTTGCCACTTTAAAGAAAACGACAAAGTGCCATCAGTGTCACCAGGTGGGGCATTGGCGACGCGAGTGTCCCTTTAACACTGAAAATGGAGAGCTAGAAGTAGAAGAGCAGGATCAAGAAGTCCCAACTCCAAAGGTGACAGTTCCAGGAAGCAAGGTGGCCAAAGGGGGGACTTCGGCTCCACGGGCCCAGTTCCCACAGCCACCAAAGGTAGTGACAGGGGGAAAGGTCTTTAAACAAATGCCTCTATTCATCGAGGAAGAAAAGTGTTATTACATTGATCCATTGACTGGACAACGTGTGAGCAGTGAAGAGGACTGTACCCTCGGGGCAGTCCTAGAGGTGGATCAGAGAGGGCCATTTGTTGAGGCAGAGGTGGCAGGGTGTCCCACAACGTTCTTAGTGGATACTGGGGCTACCCGATCAACTCTGAGATCGGCGGTGGTTCCAGACTTGCCGATGTCAGGGGAAACAATTCAAGTGGTAGGAGTCGCGAACAAAAGGCTGACTAGTCCCTTGACAGAACCAGTGTCTGTGAAAATTGGAAACCACATGAACGAACATCAGTTTGTGGTTTGTGACTCGAGTCCGGTATGTCTGTTAGGAAGGGATTTGTTGTGCAAATTGAACTGCACCATATACTGCACCCCGCAAGGAGTGGAGGTACAGACTACCGACGAAGATGCTACTTTTAAGGTGGCCAATTCGAAATCTTGTGTAGAACTATATCCTACTCTGACAATAGAAGATCTTCCCCAAGACCTACGAGATGCAGTGGCGTCAGAGGTATGGGATTTCACAGGAGAAGAAATAGGATTGATTAATGGGGTAGAGCCGGTAAAAATATTGGTAAAACCAAATGTTGAGTTTCCAAGAACACCTCAATACAAATTGTCACAGGAAACGATTGCAGGAATAAAGCCTGTGATCGAGTCAATGATTCAACAGGGAATACTGAAGGAAATTGTGGGTAGTCCTTGTAACTCCCCGATTATGGGTTTGCAGAAACCTAGCGGGAAGTTTAGGATAGTTCAGGATTTACGAAAAATTAACAACATAGTTGTTTCATGTTGTCCCGTGGTACCGAATCCATCAGTGATACTGTTTCAAATACCATATCAAGCAGAATGGTTCACAGTGATAGATCTTTGTCAGGCTTTCTTTTCAGTCCCATTGGATGAAGAGAGCAGGTACCTTTTCGCTTTTAAAATGGAAGATCGCGTTTTAACATGGTGTCGAATCCCACAAGGATTCACAGACAGCCCATCCATCTTTAATCAGTTGTTGAAGAAGAATCTTGAGAATCTAGTACTGCCACAGAACTCGGTTCTGGTACAGTACATAGATGACCTACTTGTTGCGTCAGAAACAGAGGAAGCCTGTAAAGCAGACTCAATTGCCTTACTGAACCATTTAGCTGAAAATGGACATAAGGTATCTCCAAGCAAGTTGCAGTATTGTTTGACAGAAGTACAGTATCTAGGGCACAGGTTAGAAAAAGGGAAACGTAAGGTGTCCCCAGAGAGGATTGAGGCGATAAGGAAAATGAATGCGCCTACAACACAGAGAGAAGTTAGAATGTTCCTAGGAATGGTGGGTTACTGCCGACAGTGGATAGTTAACTTTTCACTGAAAGCAAAGCCCTTACAGAAACTGACGCACAAGGAGGTGAGTGATCCGGTACCATGGGATGAAGAATGTCTGGTGGCGTTTTTACAGCTGAGAGACGATTTATGTCGTGCTCCGGCTCTGGGAATGCCCGATTACGAGAAGTCATTTTCACTCTATTGCTGTGAGAGAGAGGGATGTGCTTTGTCAGTCTTGGCACAGACCCACGGAAATGCCCGTAGACCAGTTGCATATTTTTCGGCTACATTAGATCCAGTAGCCGCAGCGTTGCCCGGATGTCTCAAATCCGTTGCTGCAACGGGTGTCAGCATTGAAAGGAGCGAGAGTATTGTGATGGGACATCCAGTGGTGGTGTATGTACCACATTCAGTTGAATTGCTAATGACCAGGACGAAGACGCAGCATCTGACCAATAGTAGGCTCACGCGCTACGAGCAAGTTATCCTTGCTGCGGAGAACGTGACTCTTAGGAGATGCTCTGTCTTGAATCCTGCTACTTTGATGCCATTACCCACTGTGATAGAAGGCGAAGGATGTGAAGACCACGATTGCCTTGATGTGACTGAACTATGCACGAAACCCAGACCAGATATTGTGGATGAGCCATTGTCTGACCCCGATGAAATTTATTTTGTTGATGGCTCATGTTTAAGAGACGATACTGGTCGGTTGAGAGCAGCTTATGCTGTTTGTACTATTACTGGAGTTGTGGAAGCCGCTTGCCTGGAAGGAGTACATTCCGCACAGGTAGCAGAAATTATTGCCTTAACTCGTGCCTGCATAGCAGGAAACGGAAAGAGAGTCACCATCTACACGGACAGCCAATATGGTTTCGGTGTGGTTCATGATTTCGGGCAGTTGTGGTCTCAGAGGGGTTACATGACCTCCTCTGGTTCGCCCATTCGAAATGGAGAATTTGTGCGGCTGTTGTTAGAAGCATTGCAAGGTCCAGTTGACATCGCAATAGTAAAGTGTGTGGCTCACACTAAGAATACAGATTTTGTGTCACAAGGCAATAGATACGCTGATGAAGTCGCACGTTACTGTGCGGAACAAAATTATTCTTTCTCAAAGGTGGAAATAGAAGGTGCAGAAGAAAGGACAGAATTAAGCATGATGTTAGAGACCGTGGATTCCTGGGAAGATTTGAGGGTAATGCAGGAGAATGCACCAGAAACTGAGAAAAGGGCATGGGAAACCGCAGGTTGTGTGCGAAGTGAAATGGATTTTTGGGTTTCAGCAGATGGGAGAGCTGTGTTACCTGAAGAATTAGCTAATCCCATGGCAAGAGAAATACATGGTCCAGTACATCTAGGAAGGGATGCTATGATGAGAGTGTTTAGGCAAACTTGGTATTGCCCTAAATTTAGAATAGCAGCCGAATCAGTATGTAAGCGATGTGTTACCTGCCAACAACTGAATGTGGGCAAACGAACACCAGTCACACTGAGTCACATTGGGAGGTCGGGGGGGCCTTTCAATAGAATGCAATTAGATTTCATCGAAATGCCAAGGGTCAATCGCCTTAGGTATGTGTTGGTGATTGTATGCGTATTTTCCAGATGGGTTGAAGCGTACCCTACACATAGGTGCGATACACTCACAGTGGCTAAATTGTTGCTCAGGGAGTTGATACCGCGCTTCGGGGTGCCTGCCTCTTTGGAATCTGACAGAGGAAAACATTTTAACAGCGAAATAGTGAAGATGTTGTGCTCCACACTGAATATCGATCAAAAGCTGCATTGTAGTTATCGACCAGAAGCTTCAGGAATTGTGGAACAAGTGAATGGCACTTTGAAGAATAGATTGGCTAAAGTAGTGGCATCCACATCTTTGAGTTGGCCAGATGCTCTTCCTCTAGTGCTCATGAGCATGCGCAGCACCCCTGACAGGAGGACAGGTCTTTCTCCCCACGAGATCCTGATGGGGAGGGCCATGAGACTTCCTACAGTTCCAACTACTGCCCTACTGAATATTGCAGATGATCTGATCTTAGATTATTGTAAAGGACTGTCTGACGCCATCCATTCTGTGTCCCTTCAGGTGCATGCGGTTGAAGTTCCAGCATCGAGGAACCTGTGTCATGACCTGAACCCAGGGGACTGGGTATTGGTTAAAAAACACGTCCGGAAGAACTGCCTAGATGTTCGCTGGCGTGGGCCCTTTCAGGTAATCCTGATAACGAACACCGCGGTGAAGTGCGGGGGGCTGCCAAATTGGATCCATGCATCCCATACTCGAAGAGTACCAGCACCTCTAGAAGGAACAGCTCCTATCCCAGACGAAAGCCCGGAAGTGGAAGAAGAGTCGCAAGAAGGGATTGAGGCAGCTGAGGGGGTGTCGGAAGAAGTTGGGAACGCAACGGATTCAGAAGAAGAGCGAAGGCAGGACGGCAGTGAGACGGAAGACGCAACTGAAGGAGAGAGCAGAAGTGAATACGACTCAGACTCAGATCCGTATCAGAGCGACCAAGAACCAAGTGAGAGGACAAGGAATAGGAGAATAAGGCTTGGAGCTGCCACTTGGCCAGCAAGGAGAAGAAGGCTAAGTTTGAGGTCGGCCCAAGAAGAAACGCTTGCTCCTATATCCGAAGACTCAGATCCAGAAGAAGATATCCAGGATCAAGCCGAGGAGGGTCTTAGAAGATCAAGGAGGGTGCGAGTGCCTAGCAGAAGATACTCTACTCCCGACTGGACCTACCTCGTTGCAGATGTCTGGGAGACACAGAACAGGGAGGATCAGGGAAGTGGAACTGGTCAGAACTGACCCGATCATCACAGTGCAAATAAGGTTTCTACTGCCAGGAGCGGAGACCGAAAGGTTGCTGACACTCAACATCGTTCATCCTGCTCTCCTGAGCGGAATAAGAAAATTGATTTTAGAGACAGTTGAGTTTCCAGTTTGCTGTTCACGATATCCAATATTGGAGGGAACTCTTCTTCGTTTGGAAATGCTTGAGCGAGTAGTAGAAATGCTAGGAGCGCTTATTGTTGTGGATTAATACCATATTACGAATGTCTTCAAAGGGGCGCAGAACTGGAAAGGTGAAGAAAGTGATCTTGATTAGAACGGACCCCTTTGTAATTGTGGATGTAGAACTGATAGTACCAGGAGTAGAAATTGAAAAAACGCTAACTCTCAATTTCGTCCGTCCACTTGTCCTGAGCGAAATAAGGAGAATAATCCTAGAAAAAATTGACTTTCCATGTTGTGGTACGAACTGCCCGGAACCTGAGGGAATGTTACTTCGGATGGACATTTGTGAAGACGTAGTGTCCCTCCTTGAGTCATACATAACTTCAGACGAAAATAAGACTTTTGAAAAGAAATTGTAAAATTGCTGCAAGATAACCTAGCGCCGAGTGGAAGAAGAAAAGTGGTAGGGGTTTCATTTTAGTGGATGGAGAAGGGCTAGGGTTGTCTATTTTCTACTGGACTTTGAACTGTTTTGTGGAAACAAATTGTCAAGCTTCCAAGTGTTCAAAAGAGAGACATTGCAAGAGAGAAAGACTTTGTTTGAAAAGAGGAAGAAGTTGATGCGGGAAGAACGTCCAAAGCGACACTGTTTGAGAACATGGAGGCTGGCAACCCGAACCGCAGGGCAAAATGTATAGTTGTTACACTTTTAGGAGTAGTGGTTTCTCTTATAATTTTAGTGGTAACTGTTTCATTCCTAGTGGGACACGAGAGGGATGAAACTGCAGTCAAGGAGGTCAAGGGAGTGTCAACACCGAGAACTCCTATTGCTAATGATAAGGGAAACATCAATGATAAAGACAAAGCATTGTTAGATGCAGAAGTAAAAAGGTTACACATGGATGAGTCCCAGGGAAATTACAGGTCAAATGCTTATGCTAAATTGCTTTATGAATACGTTGACGCCATGGAGGTGAAGAATTGCTACGTTTGTATGCAATTACCAGCTTCTGTGGAGGAGGGTATCAGGTACCATCATCTTCCATTGACATATGGAATCACATGCAGTTTGTTGTTGAGCATATTTTATGGACGAGATGGATTTGAGTATTATTTCTCGAATTTCGACTCGACATTGCCAGAGGTCCCGAATTTCAAGCATTTGAACAAATGGGACTATTACAAAAGCGAAGACAGATTACACAAATGGTTTATTCCATGGAAAACGTTAGATACTTCACATGCTCGAAGGAACAATCTGACTTGTCAAGTGTCAGAAATTGAGAAAAAGTTTATAGGACAGGTAGATACTAGATACAGGAGGCAGAAGATTTTGAAGGCATCAGGACAATGGGAAACAGATTGGACCAAGGAGGAAAGGGCACATCAAAGAAAAGGTAGTATTGGTCCAATTGCTTTGGATAAGGAGAAACGGGGGAAACTGTGCATACACAGGAGTTACTCCTATTATGAGAATTTTTATGTAGGTCAAGTCAATTGTGAACATGCCTTTCAACTGGAGTGTTACTCTAAGGATTTTTTGAAAGGGATGCAAGCAATACCAAATGTATATTTTGTATGTGGAAGAAATGCCTATGTGAAGTTACCAGATAATTGGTACGGATCATGCTATCTGGCTGTTGTCTTCCCTAAAATCTATCATGTTGAGAATTTAGACACGCCAAAGAAAGAAATACCAACTAGATGGAAGCGAGGGCTGGGTGCAGCAGAAGTAGTTGGAGATGTACTCGGTGCTGCATTCCCTATCTTAGGACTGATATTGAATGACATTAAGATCAGGAGGTTAGCTACAGTCATAGATAGGCTATCTGCCAGTACTGCAAGATCATTGATGCTGATAGAAGGGGAGATGCAATCGATTAGGGCAATGGTTCTTCAGAACCGACTTGCTTTAGACGTTCTGTTAGCTAAAGAGGGAGGAGTCTGTAAGGCTTTGAAGGTCCAGGAATGCTGCACTTACATTCCAGACAATTCAAAACCTCTAGAGAAGTATATACGAAACATCACTGCCATACACTACGAAATTGAGGATCTGGCAAAAGTAAATGTGTGGGAAAAAGTAGGTCATGGAATGGGTAAAGTTGGAAGTTGGTTTGCCAACTTAGGAAAGGGTATCGTTTGGTACATACTGAAACCCATCATCATAATAGTGATTTGCATAATCACTTTGTGGGGATTGGTGCGTTTGTATCAATGTTATAGAGCAAATAGGTTGCAGAGAACTATGAGGAAACAGGAGGAAGAGTTGACAGCGATGCAGGACACTCAATACAAGAGTCTGAAAGCATTAGAGAGTATGAAAAGAAGTGGCACAGCCATGACTTCACTTTGAAGGGTTCTACATTGTTAGTGTCTTGATGGTGATGACCCCAGAAGGTCATCAAAGGGGGGATTGAGAGAGCACAAGTTTGGAAAAAAAATGTATAAGTGCGCCATATTTACAAGCACGTAGTTAGTTAAACATGTTTTGCACACGAGTGTTTTATATCTAGGAGTGAAATATACAGAGTGTTTTATATTCAGTAGCGAAATGTATAGAATGTTAAGTAGAGTAATAATAAGTATAACTGTGTGAGATTAATGTAGAAAGGTTGGAATGAATATGAAAACCTCACGTTCTCATGTTAAAAGAATCATGTCCGAATTAAATGTAACTTTGAAATCCAGTATAATGTGTAGGCCTTAGGGCAATTCACAGCAAACCTAAACGTGCTGCTAAAATAATGTGAGATAAGGTTGACGTGGTTCTTCCAAATGTATTATTGAACTTAGGGTTAAAAGTATATGCTTTATAGATGTGTTATTTTAGAAACGTATGCTAGTTAAGAATGTTTGCTGTTTAAATCAAGTTAATGTTTTAAGAGTGCAGGGACCTGCTTCATGTAAATCAAGTAGGCCTGAACAGATAATGACATGTCGTTTGAACCGCCATGTGCTCGTTAGGGAAGAAGTCGAGGGGTGTCCAGCACCGAGCTTGGAGTGTGTTTTACGACTTAAAGATATGGTGGAGTCTGGAATTTGAGGCCCACTGCAGGACGAGCTGTATGCAGGTGCGAGGGTCCTAATCAGCTCGAATGAAAGGGACTTTGTTCAGTGGCGCCTTGCGCAGGCCTGTAGGAGTTTCCAGGAATTTAGGGGGTATCGGCGCATTGGAGAAGAAGCCTGGGAACCAAGGTCAACTTTAACGAGGGTCTTCAAGAGTACCATCATGGAGTTTGCCGCGCACAGAGATACCACATGAGGGGCGTCCCAAGGGGCGTTCCTATCAGAAATGTGATTTGGTATTAGGGAAAGAGACCCGGGAGGAGAGCAGAGCAGATGATTTTGGGAGCCTAAGGAAGCGGATGGGTAGGCAGATAGGCTGATCAAGAGAGACCCATTATCAGAGAAGAGACAAAGAGAAGTGCGTGATCTTCTTAGGAAGTCACCACGGCTGACACCTAGAGGGTAAAGATCTTGCTAAGTAGGGATGTCACTTAGTATAGTGTAGGGACAGACTAACCTTAATTTTCTTTTCTGTAATGACTTTGAGATTGCAACTTATATCCATTTTGACAACCCTTATGGTTTTCGAGATTGTACTTATTATTCTGTTTTTCAGACTTAGACTACTCAAGAAGTTCATGTTCATAGTGATACCGATTTATCTTCTGAATCTCATTTTGAGAAGTTTGTATCTTCAGTTATCTTTGACTTTATATTAAATCTTTGAAACTTAAAATTTGGTCAGTGGTCATTTAGAGTGGTGTAAGTTCTTAAATTGATTGACTTATTGTAAGATTACCTTTTACTCAATGACAGGTACCAACGATTCAGTCGACATAGTTTGGGATTTGGTAAGGTAACTAGTAACCAGTAATCCCGCGTTAGCAGAGCCGTTATGACCCCGCCCACTCACTAATTCGCCCGCCCACTCACTAATTAGTGCCGCGTGGGCGGAGCGGCAGTTGATGACGGCTCCACGCTGTCATGAGCACACGGCGCCCGTGGCTCATGACGGAGTGGAGCCATCATGAGCATGGAAGGGGTTAACGGTTTTGGGGGCACTGGGCAAAAGGGTATTTTGGGGGCCCTGGTCTGAACAGCTTTGTATTTACGATCCAATTTCAGCTCTTTCATGCCCTCTTTGGCTGGGTCCCTGACAGTGCACAGGCACACTGGTCCAAGTCCTACATGTGTTTACATCTAATATTCAGGGACAGTGGCATGCGTTTTCAATATTATAATACAGCAGCAGCTCTCTGAAGTTATTACATATAATCTTTGTGACCCCTTCCCATTTCTTATGAGTGAAGTCCTGTTTTGATCGAAAATAAACTTTGTTATGGGTGTAGCAGTGTTGAAAAACATAAACATTCCTCTGCAAAGTGTGTCATAGACTCACATACATCACCCACATTAAAAATAAACTAAAGGAAACAGTATTTAAAACAATATAAGTATTATTCAAGATCATTGGAGCAAGATTTCTGTAGAACAGAGCTAGCTCTATTAGGCCGTGTCCTGAAAGGCTGGGGCGCTATTTATTTAATCTGCCACAAAAAACTGGAGTGATTGCATGGAATGGTTAATACGAATAGAAATAACCCACCATAACCAACAATAATCACTGGATGAACTACTAACCTTGGGTTCAATTGCAGTAAGTCCACTAATAGACACAAAGCATTTCAAAGCCGCATTAGGGTTAGTAAACACTGTATAAATGCACAATACAACACAATCTCAGATACCTCTTTTACACTTTGAAATTGATCCTCAGTTGGAAGAAACATTCATTGTTTTACTTAATTAAAAAGCACTGCAATTTGTGCAAAACGTGATATTGTCATAGCCACTGTGAGGAACAACCTCATGAAACGTGTGCTAACTGAAGAAAAATATGATGTGTCCCTCTACACTAACAAACGGAATGTGCACAAACTGATGATTAGGCACATACATCACAGAAATGTAGCTGCACTTGTGAAAAGAGAGGTGCAAACCAGTGCTGTAACCAATGTTTGATCAGGCACGTGTTGCTCCTAGTGCTAAATTTACTTTAAAGTTATTTGGTACAGTTTAACGGAATTTTAATTCAGTCCCTTTAATTTTGTGTTTTTAAATTTGTTTTATATTATATTATTTTCCTTTTTATATAGCGCCAACTCCTCCGATCAGGTTTCAAGCGCACTGAACAACACTTACTTACTTTACAAAAATGTGTCAAGGCGGGGCAGCAGAATTCTATGGCAGGACAGGAGGCTCAGATTATGCTTTCTCGATTTCTTTACTACAAACAGCAGCCAATAGGAACACAGTAAAGAAAAACGAAAAACTACAGCTCCCATGAGCACTTAGGTAACCATAGAGCACATATCACTATATAAAGAACCATAGAGGGTAAGACTTCCTCTTTCTTTGCTGCTTCGCAGCCAGTTAAGTCATTTTGCCTTTATACTCTTTCATTAATGTGCTTGTGACATTGCATGTGTTATATTGGCTGTGCGCGCGTCCTTTCCGCTTGCCTGCTTGCAGCGTGGTGTACTTTCGCCGTCTTCGGCGTCCTCATTGCCGCTGCTGTGCTCTTTGCGCTGTGCTTCTTATCGGCTTGCCTGTTCGCCACTTTTGTTGAGAGCGCGAGGTCGCCTCTCTCTTTGGACTCTGGCGCTTTGCAGCCCGCGTCGTTTGTGGAGTGGGACGGGGAACAAGAGCGGTCGCGCGTCTCAGTCGCGCGCCGCTCTCTCTTTCAGCATTACCGGCAGGCGGGCGTCTGCGCATGCGCAACGACCCTTTTGTTTACTTCCGTGTGCCTCACGGATTCTTGACACGCTAGAGGCGGCGTTCTTCACAGCCTGTGCCCACAGCCTGCCGCTGGGTTCCCCAATTGACACCCTTACTTAATTCGAGTTGGGGTTGGATAATTTGTAGAGGCATTTGCCTAGAGTGGCTTTCTGCAAGCCTGTCCCTCCACTTTCTACTTTTTTGCGTGGGGAGTGTGTCACTCTCCATTATTGGCTTGCTGAGGGGTTGTCACTCCCCCTGACTGGGTCACTTCTGTGTCCTGTTCCTTTTTTCTGTGTGGGCTGATTGTCAGGCTATCCTTTCTTCAGCCTCGCATTTGTTGTCATGGCTGGTTATGAGGATGAGGACTCATTTTCTTACGACGCAGAGCCTGAGGACTCTTTTGAATACAATTTGGTCGATGCACTTGACCAAGGGGTGCAACACTCTGTTAAAACTGCGTTAGTCCGTGCCATTGGGCCATTGAAGCGTCACCTGATGGACTATGCACAGGAGCAGGGCTGGATTCCTTCTTCTGCGTCCGCTAAGCGCTCGTCTAAGTCCCCTGGGAATCCACACACGTCTGATTTTGTTAAATTGGCCAAATCTTTGTCAGGCTCCAAGGGTTCTAAAAGGGCTCGGCCCTCTACCCCAGATACTGATGAGACCTCTTCTTCGTCCTCCTCTTCTGGTCCCTCTGCTCCTCCTGCCAAAAAATCGAGGAAGGAGCATTTTGTTGACGCTTCGGCGCATCCTCCGGTGCTTACCTTTGAGCCTTCAGACATAATCCACCCTAATTCAAAGTCTTGGCTCCCTGCTCCTGAAGTCGCGGAGTATGTTCAAGCCCATATTCGTGATTCCTTTGACAAGGAAGTGCGTTCTCGTATGCGGTCCGAATGTCCTCGCCCGGATTTGGCGGACAAACTCGCTGAGACTCCTGAGGTGGATCCCACCATCCTTACATATCTTCGGAAGTTCACAAAAGATCCCAAGAAGGGCATTGATAGGTCCTGGCGTCTATGCCAAGATAAATTGTTAGATCTCCTTGGTCCGCTCACTAAGCTATTGGACATGGGGTACCAGGCACAGGGGTCTGCTTCTGGCATCGACCCGGATGAGCTGATTGGTTGGGCCCAACGGGCTATTTGCCAGCTGGGCAATGCGAATTGTGCCCTTTCCACGGAGCGTCGTCGTTCTATTCTTCTTAAAATGGATCCACGTTTAACTGAACTGGCTTCTTCGGAATCTGGGGCTCTTGCCCAGGGTCTTTTGTTTGGGCAACCGTTCCTTAAGGAGCTGACGAAGTTCGTCTCTACATTTAGTGGCCTGGATAAGGCGCAATCTCAGCTACGTAGGGCGTTCCGCCCGGTTTTTGGCAGGGCCGGACGCTCCCAGGGACGTTCGTTCGGCCGTGGTTCAGGCCAACACCGTGGCAATCAGTCCCAACAAGGTAGAGGTCAGCAGTCTTCCTATCCCAAGAGCAATTTCTACCCCTCCCGCAAAGGCCGTGGGCAGGCCTCTAAAGGCGGTTATGGCGGACAGCAGGGAGGACGTCAAGATTTCGCAAACACAGGTGAGCCTAATTCCTTACGATTCAGTTGTCCAGGGGGGAAGGGTGCAATATTTCCTCCCCAATTGGCGTACAATCTCCAGCGATGCTTGGGTGCTACAGACTGTCCAAGGTTACCACATAGAGTTTTACCATCCTCCCCATCAGCCTCTCGCCCCTTCTCCCCTTGTTTTTTCCCAACGAGATCAGGCCGTCATCTCCGCGGAAATCGAGTCGCTTCTGACAAAGCGAGCCATTGTGCGGGCTTCTCTGCACCCGCAGGGCTTCGTCAGCAATGTGTTCTTGGTGGAGAAGAAAGGGGGAGGTTCTCGCCTAGTGCTCAACCTCAAGGAGTTCAACAACGGGGTGGTCTATCGCCACTTCAAGATGGAGGGCATCCATCTTCTCAGGGATCTCCTTCGCAAAGACGACTGGATGGTTCGCCTAGATTTGAAGGACGCTTACTTGTCCATCCCCATCTTCCCGCCTCATCGCCGTTTCCTTCAATTCCAATGGTTGGGGACGTGGTTCGAGTACGCGGTTCTCCCGTTCGGCCTCTCGTCCGCTCCGTGGTGCTTCACGAAGCTCCTGAGACCTGTCATGGAATCGCTGAGGGTGCGCGGGGTGCGTCTAATTGTATATCTGGACGACATTTTGTTGATGGCTCAGTGCCCTGTCCAACTGCAGACCCATTTGGTTTGGACGGTCGATCTGTTGCAGTCTCTAGGGTTTCTAGTAAATCCTCAGAAGTCTTTTAATTCCTTCTCAGTCGATCGAGTTCCTGGGTTTCCTAGTCGACTCGGTCTCTTGTCAACTGCTCTTGCCCTCCCAGAAGGTCAGGTCTATCAGGAGAGAATTGACATTACTGTTGTCCAAACAGAGTGTCTCCTTACGATCGATCGCTCGGATTGTCGGACTGTTGGCTTCATCCATTCAAGCGATCTTTCCGGGTCCCTTGCATTATCGGGCCCTGCAACGTCTCAAGATCCGGCACTTGCAGAAGGGTCTTCGCTATTCCGATCTTGTTCCTCTGTCGCCAGACGCAAAGTCGGAGATGATGTGGTGGCTCAACCACATGGAGGCTTGGAACGGGAAAGCCCTGTTCGGCTCAACTCCGGATGTGGTGCTGGAGTCGGATGCGAGTCTTTGGGGCTGGGGAGCCCGGTGCGGTTCAGTGACAACGGGCGGCCGTTGGTCACAGGAAGAACTGAATCTTCACATCAATTGTCTGGAGCTCCTGGCGGGATCTTTTGCGATCCGCAGCCTTGCTCCTCGGGCGACCAGCTGTTGCATTCTGCTCCGTATGGACAATATCTCTGCGGTGCGATATGTGAACAAGTTAGGAGGGACGAGGTCGAAGCTCTTGGCCGAGATTGCGAAGGACTTCTGGCACTTCTGCCTTCAGAGGAAGATCACTCTTATTGCAGAGTATCTCCCGGGTCGCCAGAATCAGGTGGCCGATTGGCACTCTCGCCATCTGCAGGATTTCAGCGATTGGCGGCTTCATCCCCGTGTCTTTCGGCTCCTGTCTCGCCTCTGGGGTCGGCCTTGGATCGATCTTTTCGCCTCTCGCCTCAATGCCCAGTTGCCAAGGTTTTACAGCTGGCGTCCGGATCCGGAGGCTCTTGCCACGGATGCCTTTCTCCAGACTTGGCCCCTTCAACTTTGCTATGCGTTTCCCCCATTCGCGATGATTCCGCGAGTCTTGGCACGAGCAAAGCACTTCCAGTCGGAGATCATTCTGATAGCTCCTCTTTGGAGGGCTCATGCGTGGTTTCCGGATCTTCTGGAGATGAGTTGCTCGACGCCGTTCCTGCTTCCACAGAAGTGGAACTTGTTGTTAGATCCTCTTCTCCACCCGCATCCTCTAGTTCTGTCGGGTCGGCTCCGGCTGGTGGCGTGGCGCCTTTCGGGGAACGCTGGAAAGTCCCTGGCTTATCTGGAGACGCTACACGATTTATCGGTGAGGCTTGGGCCCCCAACACGCACAAGCGTTATGCTTCAGCTTGGCGACGATGGAGTGGTTGGTGTTCTGAACGGAACTTGGATCCCGCTTCAGCGGATGTTACTTTAGTGGTTAATTTTCTTGCTTCCGTAGCGTCTTCTGGTTCTGCTTATAGGACAGTTAATTCTTTTCGCTCCGCTGTTTCTGCGGGCCACGATTTTGTTGACGGGAAGCCTATTGGGGAGCATCCCTTGATTTCTAAATTGCTTCGTGGCATTCGGCTGGTAAAACCGCCTTGTCCAAAATATGTGGCCCTTTGGGATGTCTCCATTGTCTTACGTTTTCTGGAGGCTTGGCCTCACAACACTTCCTTGTCTCGTAAACAACTTTCAGCGAAGCTGACGATGCTACTTTGTTTGGTGTCTTGTAAACGCATTTCGGATGTGCGAGCGTTGGACCTCGCGGGGCGTTCGTTTTCTCCGGACGGGGTCACTTTTACGGTTTCCCGGCGCACCAAGAGTAACATGTCTTCGGTGACATATCCTGCTTTTCCTCAGCACCCACAGTTATGTGTGGTCCAATGCATAAAGGATTATGAGGTAAGTACTGCTCCTTTTCGCACAGATTCGTCTGGTCAGTTGCTGATTGCTTTGCAGAAGCCTTTCAGGCCTGTGGCGCCGGCTACCCTGGCCCGTTGGGTGCGTTGGCTTATGTCAGAGGCTGGAATTGATGTCTCCATTTTCGGAGCTCATTCAGCTCGGGGTGCCATGGCCTCTAAGGCTTTTACTGTTGGTGTGAGTTTGATGGACATTATGAAGGCCGCTGATTGGTCTTCCGATACTGTGTTTAAAACGTATTATTTCAAACCCATTGTGGATGTTGCTTCTGTGGTGGTGAACCAGCTTTGAACAAGCATAATCTGAGCCTCCTGTCCTGCCATAGAATTAAAAATTTGCAAACATTCGTGACAAGAATTTTCAATTCTATTAAGGACAAGGAGGCGAGGATTATCCCACCCAAATGTGCTTTATTGCATGTATCATGTATTTTTCTCATTGATATGACATTGTGACATGTTTTCTTGCACTGTTTCCCTACCCTTTGTATTTATCCTTATGGTACTGGGATGGTGTATTACGGCTCTGGTTTTCTTTTAGGTTCTGACCAGAAGTGAGCTCCTTCAGTTTTTTCTCCTGCCTTGGTTCCGTTTTGGATTCTGGACCTGTGGAGTTCTGCCTATTCCAGTTCGTCTGCTCCTTGGTTTCCTTGCATGGTCGCCTGATGATCGTTCTCCTGTTGCCTACGGATGTTTCCTCCAGGCTGTTCTGCGGTTCCACGTGAATTGACTTTTTTCATTGACTTATTGGTTTACTTTACTGACCAAAGAAAGAGGAAGTCTTACCCTCTATGGTTCTTTATATAGTGATATGTGCTCTATGGTTACCTAAGTGCTCATGGGAGCTGTAGTTTTTCGTTTTTCTTTACTGTGTTCCTATTGGCTGCTGTTTGTAGTAAAGAAATCGAGAAAGCATAATCCTCGCCTCCTTGTCCTTAATAGAATTGAAAATTCTTGTCACGAATGTTTGCAAATTTTTAATTAGCACTTAAATTAGGGTGACCAGGCGTCCCGGATTTGCTGGTACACAGTCATGTTTTTATTTACCATCTTTTTTGGCACATTTCGGCAAATTTTGCACTTCCCAGTTTTCAGACGGGGTCAGACTGCAAAGGGTGGAAGGGAAGGTTTTATGTTTCCCAAAGTAGAAAGAGCTAGAAGCTCTTAAAATAAAACAATTCAATTAACACACGCACATGGCTAGGTTTAAAAGTTTCAATATTAATAATATATGTAGTTCCTCGCCTGTGTTGATGAGTGCTCTAATTCATAGTATTCTGAGCCATGTACAATTGTAGTCCTTCTTCCATGTTTGGTAAATGTCCTGTAACCTCTCGTGCAGCTACAGCCTATTTTGCGCGCGCTAATATTGCACGTCTGCGTTCCATTTACTTACTATGGGGATTGCTTGACTGTTGGATGAAGGCTGTGAGCCTGCCAGCTTGGAAAATCTGGCTCAGCGAGTCAGCAGTTTCCCGGAGCACAGCCCAGCCTCCTCCCTTTCTCCCTCTCCCATCCTCCACCGTTTGCTGCAGAGCACAGCAGCTGCCTGGCAACAGCACAGGCGATGATGTCGCAAGGACTGGGATGAGTACTAAAGGGGAATAAACAATAGTTCCTGGATTTGTCTCGAGCTGCAGCTGTGGGAAGCTCATCAGCCTGCAAGCATCTGCCAGAGATATTTTCGGAAACTGAGCTAACACAAGCCCCTCCCATCCGACTGCAGTATTAATAATAATCTCTTCCTATACATGTTGTTTGCAAATTTTAGAATACAGAAGGCGTCACCCTCTTCAGCTAAAAGCGTTAATCATAAATAAGGGTCGGTTTCTTCTGAACGCAGTAACCACATCAAGGTCCGAATTTAGGTCCTGCATCAGTCTTACAGGGTATGCAAATTGTGGGCCTCAGAGCGAGCTGGGATAAATCCAGACGGGATCTTCCCGCCATAAGCTTCTCCATTGCTCCCCTGCCCACTTCCCTTTACTCACACGCCTTTACTTATCTCCCACCCACTGCCCGACTACTCCCTTCACTCATTACTCCATTGCCCCCTCACTACCCTCATCCCGGTGCAATATGCAATATATTTACATTTTGCCAGGGGTCCAGCAGTTGCAATTTGCTGCTGGGCTGCAGCGTCTTTCATAAAGCGCTAAAAATATTGATTTTGTTTACCACTCTTTTGGACTTGGCTCTTTCTGCAGGGCATCCCCAAACATTTGCCTTCACTCTCCTGTTATCTGACCGGATTGTATTGGCTTTTAAGACTCTGCGCACTTTATCACTGCTAACCAGTGCTAAACCGTTTGTGCTCTCTCCTTTAAGCGTGGTAAAATTGGTTTACCCCAATTGGCACATTTAATTCACTTGTAAGTCCATAGTAGAGTGGTACTACATGAACTCAGGGCCTTTAAATGAAATGCTACTAGTGGACCTGCAGCACTGAGTGTGCCCTCAACATAAGTAGCCCTATTCAACATGTTTAAGGGCTATCATTATTATTGTGTGTGTGCCATTTCAGACCTGCAAAATAAACTTTTTGCCAGGCCTAAACTTTCCACTGTTTTAAAATAATTGGACATATACTTTTAACTTCTACATATCCTTGTAGTGAAAAACTCTTAAATCCCTTTATCGCTGACTCAAGGCCTACCTCTCCCATAGAATAACCTGAGTTCCCTTATTGCGTTCAATAAATGATAACTTACGTATGGGAGCATATGGGAATATCAAGTTTGGTGTCTAAAGATTTGTAGTTTAAAACCCTCTTTAATGGTAAAGTTGGATTTTAATTCACAACTCTGAAAATGCTACTTTTAGAAAGTTGTCATTGTCTTGTCCCAATCATGTGGTGCCTGCAGCCTGTATCCTGGGTCACAGGACTAGATGTAGCTGGCAGTTGGTCTGTGTGTATTGCTCCCAGACAGTGAGATAAAGGTGGAATAGACGTTGACAGGATGGGCCATCTCTGACTTAATAGGGGGCAGAGCTGTCACCTGACACACTTGCACATCACAAAGCCTCTGCTTGAACACACTCGCAAAGGGTCTGACACTAGTTTTTTGTATCCCCAAACAAGCTGGCGCCAGGGCAAGGAGGCAGGATATTCCAAACACCTCTGGGGTGGAAACCTCCAGAACCTTCTCCTACTTCAAAGCTGGAACCAAGTATAAATAATGGACCCTCAAACCCAACTCTTCAGTACACTTCTGGGCCTTTGGATACTACAGAAGAAGGACTGCTGTGCTGCTCTGTTGCAGGAAGGACTGCCGCTCAGCTGCCTCCTTGCTGAGAAGGAAGGCTGGACCTGAACCCTTCATCCTAGACTGAAGTGACTCCAAAGGTCAGCTGACTGACATCATGTTCTCAGCTAGAGTGACATAACAAGCTCCAGGGGCCTCCCTGCATCTATTCAGCTGATCTGCTGCCTGGACTGAATTCCTCATCCCCAAGAAGTGCCCTTCAAGTCCTGGAGCCTTAGTGTGGCATCAGTGGAGCTCCCTCTCCAGGAAAAGGAGAAATCCTTATGTTTTGGGCTCTTAAACACTCTTGTTCACACCAAGATCTTGCTCTGGTGAACCCGACTCTCCGCGCCACAGCGACTGCCAGCGTCGGCCGGCAACACGAGATCTGCACTTGGCGCTACAGCACCAACAGCCTGCGGTGACCACCAATGCGAACCTCCTGCAATGACCGTCTGCTAAACCCAGCCTGCTCTTCATGCTACAGCAACTACCAACCGTGACACTCTCCCTGCTCCTCGCGGCCCTCTCCACCACAAACTGAACTCTTGGAGTTTGACCTTTAACCTGGTCCCTATATCTGGTCCATGCTCCACAGTGGTCAGCCTGAACTTGTACATGTCTCCTGGTCTCCCATGACCAGATAACCCCTAGTGGTGCTTTGTGCTTTAGTCACTATACTTACCTGAATTCTTTAAAAACTGCATATGTCCACTTCTATTAATTGGGTTTTTGTTGTTTTGATCTCAAATAATGAATCAAATTTTTTAGGTCTCGCCTGTCAATGCGCATGCGCATTGAGCGGAGCGAGACTATAGGGGCTTAAACAAGGTTTAACTAGCTGGCGATGTACTGGCGATTTGATGCAGTGCATGTGCGCTTTTAGCTCAATGCGCAAGCGCAATGAGTTAAAATGCGCGTGAACAGCATCAAATTGCCAGTCTTCGCCATCTGTTCCCCAGCTTGGTGCCGTCAGCACCTCCCCTCTCTCTCCCCGCACACAGCCAGGCTCGCATTTCTCCTCCCCCTCCCCAGCCGCCAGCACCTCCCCTACACAGACAGGCTTGCATTTCTCCTCCCCCTCCCCAGCCGCCAGCACCTCCCCTCTCTCTCCCCGCACACAGCCAGGCTTGCATTTCTCCTCCCCCTCCCCAGCCGCCAGCACTTCCCCTCTCTCTCCCGGCGGAATACATGGTTCCTTTCGGACACTTAGACCTTGCCAGCTACCTTAAAGAAGTGAAAGCCTCCTGCCAGCACTTTTTCTTGTTTTGCTTGTTTCAGTTTAGCGCACGCACAGTCTCCTTTTGCTTGTTTCACTTTAGCGCACGCACAGTCTCCTGTGCATCACTGCCTTGTTTCTTTCTCTCCCATGAATCTCTGCCACCCATGCACCTCTGCTCCCTAGGCTTCTCTTTCCTTCATCATCTGTCTTTGTTTCCCGTGTTTCTCTTCCACTCGTCTCCTGTGCATCTCTTCCGTGTTGTTTTCTCGCTCATGAATCTCTGCCTTACTGCCACCCGTGCTTGCCTTTCCTTTTTTGATCTGCCTCCCATGCTTCTCTTTCTACCATCTGCCGCCGGTGCATCTCTGCTGTGCTTCCCTTTCTCCCGTGAATATCTGGCTCCCGTGCTCCTCTACCCCCTATGCTTCTCTTTTCTTCATCGATCTGTCTCTGTTATAGGTGGCATGGAGCAATGATAGCGTTTTAGCCCTGATTTTTTCTCAGCAGAGTTAGCTCTGTACGGCATTAACTGCACAAAAATGTTCGACTGTTTTAGATTAAGGAAGGAGGTTTAGATGGACACAAAGACAATGTTTACTTTTTTTCCCGTTGGCAGCCACTTTGTTCCCGTGTGCATAAATGATGACTCGCCCCTTCTTGGGCCGCCGGCGCCATCTCCTTCCCCTGCGGCCTCGACACCTCCCTTACTCAGCCTTCTTCCTCCCATGCTCACTCCGGCACATCCTCTCACCCCAGCCTCTTCCCTGCCCTCCCCTGAGATCCCTTGATGCCAGGCCAGCAGTCCACAGATTCTCTCCCTCAGCCACTTTGTACCCATGTGCATAATTGATGACTCACCGGCCTCAGCTCTCAGCCGCTAGCAAAGGTGGCAGCCTGGGCAGCAAACACTCGAGCAGTCTGAAAATAGAATTCTTAATCAGTGTTGCATTCCAAATGCTATAGGTGTCACATTCGCGAAAGTTATAACTACTGGCATTGTAAATGACAAAGCTATCAATTTAGCTGTTTTAAAAACCAACAAATAAATAAAATATTTGTCATTTACAAGACCAATAGCTCCAACTTTTCTAATGCGAGACCTATTGCAATTCCAATGCTTGTTCTCTATTGTTCTCAATTAGCGGAAGATTTTTCTTGAGTGGTGTTTTCACTTTATCACTGTTTGAAGTTCTGCATAAATACCATTACACATTGCCTCTAAATTAAGCTTGACTGCTTTTGTGCCAAGCTACCAGTGGTTTGTTTGTGTTTCTCTCTGACAAGAATTGCAGTTGCCGCTTAAGTTGGGTTCCATCCCCCTCAACCAGTAACCCAATTTTCTACACACTCCAAGTGACATCCTCCATCATTATTTTATGTTTATTTACTATATTTGTGTTATTTAAAACAATGCTTTAGTCGTTCATATTTACATGTCAGTGTTTTAGTTGCTTTACATTTAATATGTTTTTTCAATATTGTGACACTATATTATATCATAGGGGTTTAAGAAAGTTGCTATTTTAGTAATTGGTGTTTTCACAATGATATTTCAATTTCGCAATATTTGTGTGGTCCATATTGTGACATTCCACCAACATTCATGGCCCTAACCATTATGTGGTTAGTGTTCTTGAAATGTTTTGTCAAAACTAAAGAGCTTGCCTCACATTGTTTCTGTAGAACAGATGATGACTTTCTAGTTTGATGTCCTGAGAACTTTAGAAGTAGGCAGTATGGTCTCAATGTGTACAATTTACTGAGTTGCGGCCCCTCAGCTGTTTACCCGTTAAATTGCTTGCAGGAAGAAACCTTCAGAAGAGCGAGCAGAAACACGCTGTCAGACCAACGGCTTAAAGCAGTAGACAGAGCAGCCAGTGGCGGCTGGTGTCGTAGCTGAGGGGCGGTGGGCGGGGAGATGACAACAACAGACTGCACAGAAAAAAAATAAAATAAGAACTTACCTTACCTTCAGCCAGATTGCATTGCACTCTTCTGCTCCTCTGTAGACAGGCATCCTGAATCCTGTGCAGCCAATCCTGACACTGCTCTCAGCAGCAGGAAGGCAGCGTCAGGATTGGCCTGAACACCCTCAATTTGTGCTCCAGGGAGACTGGGAGCCTGTGCCTGCTGTCTCTAACCTGGCAATGCAGCTCGGGCTGGAGTCACCTTCAGTGTGCATGTCGGTGTGGCCGTCCTGAGACAAACCCACATTTTCATTGAAGGCAGTGCATACCACTCCCTCTCAGTGCCTGTCATCCCCCTGGCCCTGCCCCAAAGACTCAACACACTTTGAATAAAAATAAAACCATATTAAAACGGGTTTAAACCAGTTTTATTATTGTTTTATTTTTCAGGTTTTTGAGGGTGCTGGCGGGGGGGGGGGGGGGGGGGAGAGGGGCAATGCTCTTCTGCCCGAGCGTCCGAGCCGTCTCTGAGAGCAGCCCAAGAGTACAAAATGGGTGCTGATGGGGGATGGCAGACAATGAGGCATGCTGTGCAGAAGGGTATCCAACAGAACGCATTGAAGAGTGCACGGACTGTCCCCTATGGGAAACATCCTTTACGACGCAACTTTTACCACGCAGTGCCTTTACAACGCAGGTTTTTCAACGCAAGTCATTACAACAAATTGCGCTGGGGGGTGCTCTAGGATAGGTAATAGTTTAATTTACTATCCAACACCTTCCCTACTATCCACGGGGACTGGAGTTGGAATAGTAAATTAAACAATTCACTATCCAGCACCCCCCAACGCAAGTCGTTGTAACAACTTGCGTTGAAAAACGTGCGTTGTAAAAGCATGCGTGGTAAAAGCATGCGTTGTAACAACGTACATCCGCCCCCTATTAGTCATACCCACTAGCATTCACCATCTTTATTTCAATGCAAGGCATTTCATCTGTAGCTGTTTCAGTGTCACAGTCAGACAAGGCAAGTCAGCCTGAGGCAAAGCCACCGTGTATAAAGAAACTGTTGGTCCCAAAGTAGGATCTCCCATGCAGTGTTGGACTGATCTTTCAGGCAGTCTGACACTGCAAGATGGGCCAACTTGAAAGGGCCAGCGAGTGGGATGTTTTTCAGGACCCACACACTGGACCCTTCAAACTGCCAAACTGCTCAGAAGGCCAGATCAGCATTGGTGCTGTGGGGCACTACTGCTCAGCATCCAATGTAATTGCAATGATGAAGCAAAATAAGAAGGAGCACAAGGATTTATTTCAAGAGCAGAATTAGGGTTCAATCACATTGAATCTCACCACTCTCCAGCTTTCTAAACTAGCATTGGCAAAACCAATAGCTCTTACTCATGGGTCCTATCAATTTTATCAATAGTTTTTGTTGATTCTGTACAGCATTTGCAAAAAAAGAAAAAGAGCAAGAAAAAATGTGTTGTAATGCAGGGTGCATCATTGCTCAAACAGTGCATGCATCATTCACTATATGTGTGCTATGCATGATGACAGAGAGAATTATTAGTTTATTAGTCAATTCAAACCATAAACAAAATCAGAGATTTATCATACAGCTAATATGGCCTCAGGGCATCTCACCACAAGCCCTTTGCTTCCTTGAACTTTCCTTCCTAGGTATTTTAGTCGAGGTTCCAAATACAAAGCTACATTGGATAAAGTGGTTAAACAGGGGCTGATCTTTTCCCGAATATCTTCAAATGCAAAATTGCCATACAGACGGCTCAAGTTCCCTTAAGTATATTATTATAAGTAATTAAAGTGCATATAAGCAGGACCCGGGGGGGGGGGGGGGGAGGGGTATGTATAGAGCGCCGGTTGGGCTTTGAGTCCCACTGTAAAAGTGCAAATGTGCAAAACTTTACATCTTTAAAAAAACAGAATAAACAAAGTAGTTATCAGAGCGAGGCGGGAGATAGGGAGCAGCTGATGTTTCGAATCCCCGGCAGCCCGTCCTTGCACATTATCTGTGCATGTTAAATTTGCCTAATAGGTTTCTGGTTTATCACGTTTTAAAATTGTATTCGGAAGCCCCCTCCAGATTTCTCATCGCATAACCTTTACGCTGATCATCCTTTTAAAAATATTCAATAACTGAGTCAATCTAATATTAAGCATTGTGTTGCATGGATCCAAGGACTCCACCAGAGCAGGTCTGCACGACCTAATTCCCTGTTCAAGGAACTCCCGTCTTAATAGAGATCTTCGTTGAACCATCAATAAAGGACAAATGCATACAAAGTGATGCAATGTTTCAATCCCTTGGTGGCATAGACGGCAGGACCGATCCTCACTTAGACTGGTCATTCTACATTTTGGCATGAGGTCTAGTGTGGGTATTTCTCTGAATCCTAAGGCCAGAAATGATTGTTTGATCTCCCGGTGGAAGGGTGCGACCAACAGGGCTGATTCTCTTAGAATGAAATATGATTTCAATACCAGCCACCCATGGCGACGTCTAGACAGGCTTTCTTTGTCTGACACCCAACTTTGTAGTTCAGTGGATTTATTTACTAGTTTCTTAAAGATTTATTTACTAGTTTCTTAAAGATTTGCTCAGAAGTATTAGCTTAAGCGTCCTAATGCTGTTTTCTAAATATTTCTTGTGAACATCATTGCCCCGTTGTAGGTTAATTTCTATCCAGACTAGGGTAGCCAGGGTGTTTCCAGCTGCGGCTTGCAGGTTATGACAAAGCTTTATGAACTCCGCCAGTCTAGCAGGTGTCTGTTCTGCAAGCAGGAATTCTAGCCGGATCTGTGCAGGAGAGGCCGACCTGGGAAGCCTAAAGGTATGTTTATAGGCTCTTATCATCAATTTATCTAACAGAAGAGCATCGTCCCCCAGCATGTTCTCCAATCCGTATGCAAGGGTTGGCAACAATTTGGCTTACATAACTGACCTCATGGGCTTTAGATCATGGCCTCGAATGGATCTGGCCAGTGACGAGAAACCATAATGAATGGTCTGTGCTTTCGCCTTCTTCTGGGAACCAAAGGAGCCGATTGCGTCTATTTTCACTCTTAGGTATACGTAAAGTTTGACCTCGTCAATTCTATTTCCCTTAATAAGCCATTTTTGATTGGTCTTAGAAGGACGATTGCACACCATCACACTTGTTATCGAAAAATGTATTTTGAGGCCATTCTTTTCAATTTATGCTCCAAGAGTGTTAAGCAGCCTTTGAAGGCTTATTTGTGTGTTGCTAAACAGCACCGGGTCATCAGCATAAAGGATATGCAACATTTGTTGTTCTCCAACGCTCGGTACATGAGCCTTCTGCTTGTCTAGCTCAGTAAAGAGATCTGCCAAAAATGGGTTAAAGAGAAAGGGGGCTAGGACACTGTTTTACGCCAGAAGTTGTTTACACCTTCCTTGATACGCACAAGCCACCTCCAATTTTAATCTTGACCCAGGCATCCGAATATACCAGCCTAATTGCTCAAAGGATTTTCGGTGGGATACCCCATCGCTGAAGCTTGGCCCATAGTTTGTCCCGATGGACACCATCAAAAGCTGCTTTAAAATCAACAAAGCACAAATGAAGCGGAGTCCAAGTTGCTTTTGCTCTGTTCCTGATTAGCCTCAGGGTCATAAGATTGTTCAAAGTACCTTGGCCCCTTAAGGAGGCAGTTTGGTTTAAGGGATTCTTCCTTTGTCGTACAACCAGGATCCCAGATCATGCAATAACAGCATTTAAAAATATTTTAACCCAACATCCATCAATGCTATTAATCTATAGTTGCTGGCTGAACATGCCAAGCCTTTTTTTAAAATTGAATGGATTATGGAGCCCCTCCAGCTATCAGGAATACCATTGTTCTCCAAAATTAAATTAAACATTGATGCTAGGAAGTCCGCCCATTGTGGGGCAAGATGTTTGAATAATGCCTGTGGTAGCCCATTTGGGCTGGGAGCACAGTCTGCCCGGGACTTTTTGATGACCTTCTCTACTTCGGTTGCTGTAATTATTCGCTGTGCCACAGTGGTTTTACTAGGACAGAAAGGTCTAGCTGGAAGCGTCAAACTGCTCTTGAAGTGTGACTTTAGGTAATGTACCCATTCTGTTTAGCTGATATTTGCTTTATTTGCAGCTGCAGGACCTTTCTCATTCCTATTAATTATCTGTCAGAATCTTTTCGAGTCGTGGGTTTTGGAAACATGTAATAGTTGGGTCCATAGTGTTTCTTGTTTTGCTTGTTTGTACTTCCAGATCTCAGTTTTTTAGCCGCCGTCTCTCATTGCGGAGTTGTTGTAGTAGATCCGGGTCTCCTGGATGTGGACGTGATTACCGGAAACGTTTCCCTGTTTCCTTTTTATGTTCTGAATATGGGTGGGCATAGTTGACGATTTACCACGATCAAGTCGAGTTCCCTTTATGTGACTGTTCTCACAGTGGATTTAGTCATATTATTGGCAAGGGTCATGATGACATATATGCACGCAATCATCACCATGAATGTGCATGCCTACTGAACCATGTATGCTGTTTTATTTATTTATTAATATACAGATCTAGCATGGTAGACACCTCTCCACGCGGTGAATACAAAAAATTGTTTTTAATTAAATTAAAGTGCATTCAAAAAAAGTGGAGAGACACAGCAACAAATGAGTGCTGCTGGGCTCTACATGAAATGTAAAATTTTAAAAATACAAAACATAAAGAAAAAACACTGTGCCAGGGCACAAAATGGGTAGCCGGTGGAGAGAGGAAGATAAAAATAATGCGGGGGGAGGAATATCAGAGGGGAAAAGCAGCACACAAGGGAAAGGGCAACAAAGAGCACATGTTAAGTGTTTGGGGAGGGAGAAGCACATGAGGGAGAGAGCTAAAAAACACATGCAATCTCAGAGCCCTTAACAACAAAGAAAAAACGACTTCTCTGAAAGTGAGCAGTGGAAGAATTCATGTTACCCAAACAAAAGGATGGTAAAGTGATTATGCTCGGGGAAAGGACAAACACAAGAAGAGGAAGGGAAGACTTTGAATAAGAAGTAAGCAAATGAGAGTGACAATAAAACCAAACACTGGAAGCAGTGTGACGGCTATATCCCAATGCAAACTCTTGGTATAGCCCACAATAGAATTTTGCTTACAGACAGCTAAAGACTTTCATGTATGCAAGGGGTAGGAAAAAGAAAAGAGAGAATAGAGAAAATGAAAGAAAGCCATTGATAGCAGGGGCTATGGAAGAATAGACAACTCGCTAACGTTGTGTAGGGAATGTTCTCTTCGCTCAAATACACTGAATCTGTTACATGCTCCCCGAGCCCTGAAGGCTCGGCTTGGGAGGTAGGACCTTCTCCGCTGGGACGGTAAAACTGTGGAATGATTTGCCGTTCTCTGTCCGGTCTGCAACTTCAGAGATCTGCTTCAGGAAGCAACTAAAGACATGTTTTTTTACTGAAAAAATTTAAACCACTCCATTTCCCTGTACATCTAGCTGCTCACTTAGCACCGGGACACCTCCGTGGGAGGTAGCTGTTCGCGCTTTAGAAATATCATTATTATTATTATTATTATTATTAATATCAATGAAAGTGAGCGGAGGCTAATATGGGGAATAGGGGAAAGAGGGAGAGAGAGTGTGTGCATGAGAGAAGGCAGAGAACGTCATTGATGGCAAACTGGAAAAAGGAGATTAGAAGCTGTTTTAGGGTAATGTGGAGGAAAGAGATGAATGAAGGGATGTGGACAAAAGAGAGGGAGAGAGAGAGAGAGAGAGATACAGGAAGAGAGCAAGAGAACCAGAGAGAGTGAGAGAGACAGGAAACCAGTATAGGGGATAGAAAAAGATAGAGAGACTGGGAGAGTGTAGGAGGAACAGAGAGAGAGAAAGTATGGGGTATAGGGAAGAGAACGAAAGCCACTGCAGGAAGCTAGGAATAAGAGCAAGAGGAGACGCTGTTTAAGGGGTAATATAAGGTAGAAAAAAAATAAGTAGATAGAGGAAGCCAGTGTAAGGGATAGGGAAAAGAATGGGGAGACAAAATAAGAGCGAGCCTGAGTAAGCCAGTCGGGGTGTAAGAAAAGAAAAAAGTGGGATGAGAGAGAGAGAGAGAGAGAGAAGGAGAACTGGAACAAAGAAGGGAGGGGTTTCAGTTACAGAAAATGGAGTGAATGCGGGACCTCCATGGAAGTGAATGTATGATGGTTGTAGAAGAGTGAGTAAAGCAGCTACAAGCTGGCTATAAAAGTGGGGCAAAGGACACTGGAAAATTCCCTGTCCAAGAGGAAACAACTTCCCTGCAGAGGAGTGACTGCCCGAACATGGATGATGTTAAGCAGAAACTCAGCACTAAATAGTTGAGCGTCGAACAAAGGAAAGCAGGGGTACAGCTGGAAACCTTAGGGCCCAGACCTGCCCATGCATGTGGTGTCACCATATTGTCCACCTTCACATAATCTCCTGGTGAAGAGCCGATATCACAAAAATGCAGAAAGGATGAGATGAAAACACCTTCACAGAGTGGGTTTCTAACTAATATTTCAAATCTCTACACAGTGGATGTCCATTATTGGGTGAGCAGCGTTCCCAGGACATTGGCAATAGGCTTATTGTTTTTTTCAGTTTAGTGGCAGTGCTTATAAATAGGTTCTGGCGTGGAGCACCTGTAAACTCCAGCACAAATTATGCACTGGAAGGAGACCTCTTTCTTATCCAAGTGTTCCATAAAATACATAATTTCTAGCAACTCGATTCAGCCACATGTACCTTGGTCCATTTTGCCAAACTAGAAGAACTAAATATAGGGCAAAACAGTGAACACCAGCACTGGGCGTTGTCTAAAAATCCTGATACTGCTGCTCAGCATGGAAGTGGCTGGAAGTGATTAAGTTTGGTGTATTGTATTGCATCCTCATTCACATCCAAGCCCAAGTTGAGAACAGAGGGCAGATTCTTCCAGCACAGTAAGTCTACCATTGATAGCTCAGTGTGCTGAAAGCCTTCAGCGCAGACCTGAGTGTGTAATCTGAAGGTCGCAGGTTTGAAATATTGTTTGTGCCTTTATCCTTCTGAAGTTGATAAAATGAGAATAAAAACCAACCGATTTTTAGCAATATGAGGTAACATAGATTGTGTTGAACACAACGGGATGGAGAACAGGCATGTCGCAGTGAAGATGAGCATCCCTCTTTATGGTGTTGTAAATATGTATTTTCCTGTCCATTATATGGGTTTTTGGAAAACACTTCGGAGTGTTTTTATTGAATAACTTGGCAGTGCAGCAAGCCACCTTGCTGCGCTGCTTGATAGGATAAGGGCAGGAATTTGTTGTATTTAACAGTATATGATGCATTCCTGTCATTTCCCAGCTCTGTCACACAGTGTGTTGCCTAGCTCCAACACTGGCACCCTTGCACCATGGTGTAAACATGATTTTTTTTGTGTAGGAAGGGACACCTTCCTCCACAAAAACAATCCCTTGATGCATTTTTCTCTTTTATGTGTGCTGAGAAAAAATATTTCTCCTTGTTACACCTTCCCTGTGGATGTATAGCATTTTGACTCATTCCCAGGTCTACCATTATTGTACATCTGGGAACACCCACGCTCCACCCATGAAATGCCTCCCTCGGGCAGAGCAATGAAAGGCAGCTATTTGATCTGCATTGACTTACTGTAGATTTATCAAGCCATACATGGCCTCGCAAGGTGGCCTTACAAGGCTTGATATATCTAACTTATGAGTTGCATTGCTCTTGCGCCCTGCCGCTTTGCGCAAGGGTGATGTAACTCCTTGATAAATTTGACCCTGACTTTTAACTTAAGTCAAACAATATTTTCTGTTGCTCATTGGCTGACAAAGGAAGACCTAGAGTCTTTTCCTGGCAGTTAAAGTAAACAGAAACATGTGGAACTGGGGCTTGTTTCTGCCCCAACCAAATGCACAGCATGAAAAATGCCTCATTGGCAATCGTGTATACATAGTTAATCCAGTTTTTAACGTAAATTCTTATTCCATATTATTCAATTCGTCCTCATTTTTCTCCAATTTAGTCCCCACATGGAATCCAAAAACGCCATTTCCAAATTTCTTTATGTTTAAACTGTGCTCCTCAGGCCTCTTGTGAAAACATGAACAGATGCGTGGTTCATCAGACAGTGTTTATTCGGCATAAACCCGATGCATTTCGGGCAACGCAGTGCCCTTCGTCAGGGGTCACTGTAAATACAATAAAATAACCAATTACTGTTTGCACTTATAAGAATCATATGTCAGTTGTTATTCTGAAATTAATGTACAATCCCTCACAGTGAACGTGATTCATACAGCCCTTCAATTATCACTAACTTCAGTAATCTGCTCATCGGATGTATTCATACATTCTTCCCCCTTCAGAGTGATTCGTTTGCAAAATGTTTGCCATCTATTACTCCCCCCCATTAACCTACTGCCTGCACAATTTCTAAACGTTCCAACAATTGAATTTAAGCTAATTGTGACTTCCATTCGTTTTTCTTTCATCAATATATTGTAGCTTTTTACAAATACTTTATCAAATTCAACTCGTCAAATTCATATGCTCGTTTCAATGGTTGCGAACTTTTTAACTGTGTGCCTACCTGTCACAAATCATTACGACCACTCGTCGTGCTCCCCTTTCCAGAAGAATCTTTAGGTCTCCCATTATTCCTCCCACATTTAAAGACCCACAATTCAACATGTCCCGTCATCGCGATGTTACAAAAATTACGTGAAGTGTTAGACCTACTGCAACTACCATGATGCAGTGCGGATGTATTGGTACTCAACTGTGCAATCACGATCTCTTAATATTGTGTGAACATTTTATTCAAGGTAACTGATTCTATTTCTCTAAAGAAATAAACCCCAACAATTCTGACAAACCTAGATGTTAAACAAACCATGTGGGCAAAATACTTCTGTCGTCTATGTTTAACCAAATATTTAATCCGTAGTTCAAGTGGGTGCATTCCCGTGGGTCGGGCAAAAATTGTAGAACATACATCAATAGTGACGGGATGCACTCCTAATCAGTATTCGTAATTCAATCCTGTATTAGTTACTGCGTGCAGCTTGGTAAGTGCCCTGCCCAAATGGCACCGGAGTTAACGTAAACATGTGGAACTGGGGCTTGTTTCTGCCCCAACCAAATGCACAGCATGAAAAATGCCTCATTGGCAATCGTGTATACATAGTTAATCCAGTTTTTAACGTAAATTCTTATTCCATATTATTCAATTCGTCCTCATTTTTCTCCAATTTAGTCCCCACATGGAATCCAAAAACGCCATTTCCAAATTTCTTTATGTTTAAACTGTGCTCCTCAGGCCTCTTGTGAAAACATGAACAGATGCGTGGTTCATCAGACAGTGTTTATTCGGCATAAACCCAATGCATTTCGGGCAACGCAGTGCCCTTCGTCAGGGGTCACTGTAAATACAATAAAATAACCAATTACTGTTTGCACTTATAAGAATCATATGTCAGTTGTTATTCTGAAATTAATGTACAATCCCTCACAGTGAACGTGATTCATACAGCCCATCAATTATCACTAACTTCAGTAATCTGCTCATCGGATGTATTCATACATTCTTCCCCCTTCAGAGTGATTCGTTTGCAAAATGTTTGCCATCTATTACTCCCCCCCATTAACCTACTGCCTGCACAATTTCTAAACGTTCCAACAATTGAATTTAAGCTAATTGTGACTTCCATTCGTTTTTCTTTCATCAATATATTGTAGCTTTTTACAAATACTTTATCAAACAGCCCATAGTGATGTCACAGTAAGGAAGATACTTCAGTGGGATAATGCACCTATTGTAAAAGAATAAGTGTAAACCCAACCAATAAACTGGATAAAAGTAACAACTGTTATTCACTTGACCTTTATGCTGCAAGACAGTAATAATGACCAAGCAGCATAAAACAATAACTTGTACTATTAGTATTATTATTATTATGATCTGAAAAATCCTTGCAATTCTATAACTCTGGATAGATGGTGTCAGAACAGCAAAGGTCTCTCTGTGCATGCTAAAAGCATAACTGGGTTGTTTTCACGATTAAAATAAGTGTTTTGAAAAAAGAAAAGGTAAGCCTCATTATCAAAAATATCAGCAACAATTTAAAATAGGAGGAAACTTGCAGTTGCTCAAGGGAACACAAATAATGTTCCTATTTGTGGGAGCAGGAAATTCTAGTTCCAGTCTCGGTGTTCCCATCTGAAGAAAATTATGGTGTCCTCCTCTGCCTCAGTTGTCTTTGCTGCTAAAATGCCGTTGATGTGTGTGACCGGAGAGGGTGTTGGGTTTCGGTAACATTTGTGCCGGTAGGAGGAGGGGGCTTCCAGCTCAGGGGTCAAGAGCAGGCTTACAGATGCCAACTTAAAAAGAGAGCAGAGCAGTTACAATTATACTAAGGCACAGGCCCATTAAAAAGTGACTTGGGGCCTTATTACGATGTCGGTCGGAGTTGCCCCTACTGACACTGTCTCGGTGCAGGAACTGCCCGACCCTAGGTCGGTGGTTCCACACACTGAATAAGGATGTGACCCCACATGGTGTGGTTGGAAACTCCCATTTCTCTATGGGAGCTTGTGCGTCGGGTGGAAACCGCCTGTAGCACAAGCTTCTAATGAGAAATGGGAGTTTGTGAACATCCATGAACCTTGTGGCAGGCACCTACTGGTGCCTGCCAAACCGTGCAGGGATTTTCAGAGGGGCACCGTAGGTGCCCCCCAGGGCCACAACCAGAGGGCCATGGGGAAGGGGGCCCCTGCCAAAGTCGTTTATCAACAGCTTTTCAATTTCGGAAAGGCCGACATGGAAAGGCTGTCGGTAACCAACATCATAATCCCGATGAGCCCATTCCGACTGGCCGAAAGGCTTTTTGAGCCCATTGGAATTGAGTTGTGTTCCCTGGCTGATTTACACTCCGACCGTCGTCATTGTAATACAGCTGTCGGAGTGTAAACCTACCATGTCAGTCGGAAAGCCTCCGACCAATGGTAAGAGGCTTTCCGACCGACATCGTAATGAGGCCCTTAATGCTCTCCAGGCTAATGCCTTCATTCAATGCGAACCAAGAACAGCTGTTTTCAAGAATATTACCAGTTTTCATTATATCACCCGAAGCGGTAGAACTATTGTAGGTAAAGTGGTCTCCTGCCATTATTAGTCTCTTCATAAAGGACTTTGGGGCAGATTTACAAGCCCCACGCCACCCAGGAAGGACATGCTGGGATATGGAAAAGCAGCTTATAAAAAGCAACCAAATGAGAGTGACAACAACTACATGACTTCCTTGGCCAACATCGTCAAATCACATGGACCGAACATCATTTTCTACACCGACTATATCCAACTCATCCTCTCACTATCAGAAGGCCACTCCAGTAAGTTGAACAACTTCTGTAAATGCATGAAGAACATCGCCAACTGGTCAAGAGACAACTGCCTACAACTTCACACAGACAAGACAGAATTTCTGATCTTCGCAACAACACTTCCCCTGGGGAACAACCCTTGGTGGCCCCAGACTATAACCCTCACCTACCCCGACAGATCAAGCCCACAACCTCAGCATCATCCTGGACAGTAAGCTCACCATGAAAAGATAGATCAGCGCATTCTCATCCACCTGCTTCCTCACCCTGCTCATGTTCCACATGACGCAGATGTTTTTTGGAGGGCCCCTGTTCAGAACAACTTTAAATGTATGGCCCAGTTCAGCTCTTTCACGACCTATTTGGCCAGGTCATTGAGAGTGCACAGGCTCACTGGTCCAAATTCTAAATGTGTTAACATCTAATTTTCAGGGATAGTGAAGTGTGTTTTCAATTTTGTAACACATCAGCAACTCACATTACTCCAAATAATCTTTGGGACAACCTCTCATTTCTCATATGTGAGGGCCTGTTTTGATGTAAAAGGAACTTTTAATGGATGTTGCATGAAACATAAACACATTTGTCTGCAAAATGTCTGTAATAGAATCTCACACATTATCCACATTAAACATTAATTTAGGAAAACGCTATTTACAATAATCTATTTAAAAATGATTCCAGGTCATCAGCGCAAGACTCTCTGCAGAACAGGTCTGGCTTTATCAGGGGGACCCCTGAAGGGATAGGGCCCACATTGCCCATGGCTAAAAATGTCTCTGTATTTTGCAAGGTCAAAATGGGAGTATAAGACTGCGCTACAGGCTGCAGTTGCAGGCTTTAGGCCAGTTTTAAAGTGTGCCCACTAGTAGTATTTAATTTACAGGCACTGGGGACATACAGTATCGTTTACTAAGGGCTTATAAGCAATTTAAATGTACCAATTTTGTGGAAACCCATTTTACCACGTTTGAGGAGGGGAACACAAGTACTTTACCGCTGGAGAGCAGCGGTATAGTGCACATGCCAGCAAAAATGATTTCAGCATAAACAGGGGAGTGAAGGTAAAAATCTGACAGAATATCATGCCAAAGAGTTCAGGTCTAACCAGTTTGATGTCATGGATTGGAAGTAGAGTGTAAATGACAGTCAGACAGACCAATTGTAGAACAGAGTAGACCTAAAGGCCCTCAATGTAACTTATGGATGAATATTTAGTTATATATGGATGTTTAAATTATTATAATTTTTTTTGTATTACAAGATTGTGGCAGAGTTCCAAGAAGAGATTCTAGCAAGAATTATTACAGTGCAAATCTTCTCCCCACAGGTTTTTGCTAGTGGCAGTAATCAAAACAAAAGTCATTCCTTACAATGTAATTTGACTTTCATGCAACAAAATACCTATCGGTAAGGTGTAATACAGAAAAAAAAAAACTAAACACCCCACTGTTACATGCCTGTTGATTTTGATATATACCTTTGACAATCAAAATGTCAAGCTTAATGTTTTTATCATACATTTTCATAGAAAACAGATAAGACATATGGTAAGAGGAATATTTTTCTTATTGAACCAATCCGGGCTGGAGCTGTTATAAATGGCTTATCACCATAACCAACTGAGGGCTCTCTGTACTGAGCCTAAACTGTCCCACAAGTCAGCTATCAGGCATGCAGGCATTAAATTACATAGTATACAAAATTACAGTTGGCAAAGCAAAATACTGTCTCTTGTAAGAAGGCCTTTCTAGGATTCTGCATCATTCCGACTGCTCATCGACTTCGGCGCACGCCCGCACATCTCCCGACAATGGCAGTTTCAAAAACAATGCTGGACTCCGCATCACAGCCTCGCATTTCCTCGGAACCGATGCATCACTCTGACTACATGCTGCATCCTTGATGCCAGACTTCGCATCACAAGCCCTCGTCGGTGCATCTCGGAACTGAGGTATTGCTTCGGCTGCGTGACGCATCTTCCTCGTGGATCCTCGCAACATTTTGTAAACTAGATATTAAGGTACTTTGTTCAGGGGGTCTAACTGGGTCACTGCATTGGGCACGTGCTCTATTGTGGTCGGCCAGAACTTGTCACTTTGTCCAAGTCCGGCGCGACCAGATAGCCACAGTTAGCGTTTTGTGTTTTTTGGTGCTATTTTCGCTATAATCTTTAAAAATCCGTAACTCCAGTTCTACTGAATGGATTTTTGTCATTTTGAATTATTTTATTTATTAAACGTTATTGTATTTTTTAATACTGGTATGGGTTCTTTTTGTGCCATGTTTTCACTGTTTTTCTGTTTGAAGTGTTGCGCACATACTTCACATATTGCCTCTGAGTTAAGCCTAACTGCCCTGTGCCAAGCAACCAAGGACGTGAGTACAGCTTAATTTGGTGTCTGCTTGCTTCTTACCCTGACAAGGATTGTGGTTACTGCTTGACATGGGCTTACCACCCAGTCAACGACCATACCAATCTCTTAAACATGGAGTTCCAGAAGGGGTAACCAACACCAAACCCTTGCCTACAGAGGTTGTCTATAGGCTTTAATTGAGTAATAAACATCATTCCTTAAATGCCCATTGACTTTAACATATGCTCTTCACAATAAATAGAGAGAGAGACAGCCTAATGCCCTTATCATAAAATTTCAGGCCTATAGCCATGATCAATGACTTGTCATTATAACCAACTCAGTCCTGCTGCATCATGTATGCAGTTTGCCACACACCAAAACGTGCAATATATGCAGTGTTTTTAGTGGAAGCACCCAAATTTGGCATATTTCTTTTAAGTGTTTTGATTCAAACCAGTAAAGAGTCACTGTGGCCTAGTGGTTAAGGTCTTAAACTTTCACTCTGAAGGTTAAGGGCTCAATTCTAACCCTGGGCGGAGGAGGCCTCTAAGCGAAGTTCGACGGAGTTGGAAAACAACTTTGTGGAACTTCGCCCTCTTAGACACCCCCTACATTGTATGTCTTGCCTGTGCGCTTGCGCACTCGCAAGAAGTACAACGTAGGGGTTGTCAGTGAAGAAGGATGGATAGGAGGAGGAAGTAAAGCGGCGATGGCAAGGATGTGCAGCCACGGCAGGTAAATGCCTTTTTAATTACTTTATAATTACTTTGGGAGGATGGAGGGGCCGACTAACTAGGCTCCGCCATGGAGTCGTAGTTTTGCCTAAACTCCTCATTAGCAACGGAACGCGGAGTAGGCAAAACTACGTAAACTACGCTGGCATAGGGAAGTTACCTGCCCGGGCTTACTCAATTCCTGGTCTTTAATTGGTTCTGTGTGCCCAGCTGAAAGTACATATAATGCTAGCGCCTTTGATAAAGGTTGGAAAACATTTTTTCTTTTGACCTTATTTTAATATATCTCTTTTTAAGTACATTACACTAACCTACTGGGTTTAGATTCAAATGTCCTATACAAGTTTTTGATTCAGACTAGTAAAGAGTCATTGTGGCCTAGTGGTTAAGGTCTTAGACTCCTACTCTGAAGGCTATTTGTTCAATTCCTGATGTTTTAATGGTTCTGTAATCATATCCTGTGCTCAGGGGGACCAACATGTGAGTTGAGCATAAGCCCCTCTCTCATTAAAATTGTGAAAGTTATATTTTGTTGATGACATAAGGTCAAGTGACTCTGGCTTCTCAAGCCAGACCTTAAATTCCAAGTAGGTTAATGACTGACATCATCCTAGCTGTGCTGTTGCTAGAGAAAACACCATGAATTATTTAGTTAACTATGACACTTTAATAGCATTACGTTATATGTGAGCCCCTGAAAGGTCACAGTGAGGAAGCTGGAAAGATATACACCATAATCACAGCTGTGTGGCGGGCAAGCACTTTTGTGTGGAAGTACACAAATTCAAAACATGTACTTCTGGTTCCCAACATGTGGACGGAGCCAAAGTCCCTCTCCTGATGATTCTTGCATAATTGTCTGGTGACAGCTGAGCTGTCAAGCCAGACAATAAAAAGAAAGAACACTGTTATTAAATGGATCTTAGTCAACGTACAAAGAATGTTCTAAACATATCAATATAGAATATTATTTAAGGTCATCCTTGCAAGTTCACAACTATGGGGGACATTAGGATGGCTGGCGGGCTTCCATCCGCCCGCCACCCTAGCGGTGCTGTGACCGCCCGTCAGTGGTGCGGCGGTCCCGCCCCGGCGATTACGATGCCACCGCCACTGTGGCGGTGGCATCCTCCACTCCCAGCATTGTGGCGGGCGGTGCTCACAGCACCGCCCGCCACAATGCTGGGAATGCAATGCTGGGAATGCACTGCATGCATTGTCATGCACAAGGTGTCAGGCACTGCGCGGTGCCTGCCATCATGTTCATGACAATACAGGGGGGTACCATAGGTACCCCCCATGTGCACCACCCACCCCCCTATAACCTGGGGGCCCGCAACTGGCCGCCGTAGGAGAACTCTGCATGCCTTTCCGTGGCAGCAACGCCGCCACGGAAAGGCATGTTTCCGCCCCAATGCTAATATGGATGGCGGTGTCTAGTAGACACCGCCACCATATTAAACCCTTTTCCGCCCGTTTGACTTGTCGACCGTGCGGAAAAGCGGCGGACGGTCTTCATGTTTGCTGCAGTACCCCCGCCATACTAATATGGCGGAGGGTAAAGGGTTGGCGGGTGGGGAAGGATGTAGGACGGATACCCACCGCAATGCGGGAGGTGGCGATCCGCCCTACATCCTAATGGGCCCCTAAGTTCAGATTTATGTGCAAATACTTGTATGCATGCGGAGCAGAATTACGAATTTTGGGATAATGCTAAATTTGACGTATTAAATATCAATTCCACTTGTTATGTCTCAGTTTCAAAATTCAAAACTCAGGTTAGGAGGTATTATGTCACATGGTAAATACCCCAACTCGAGGTAATGGCTTTCACCAGATGTGGCAAATACCTAATATTATTTAGTTTTTAAACATTCTCTGGGTGCAGGAACACGCCCCTACGACCTTTTGACTGCATGGATATCCTGCTGCTGCAAGTGGGAATGTTTTTGGATCCCACTCTGCAAACATTTTGACTGCTCTGCTTGTTCATACTTGTTCTTTCCATTTCTTTCAACGACTCTTCTTCAGCATCCTTCAAGGCTGCTAATTAGATTTTAAAGCTCCATTTCACACTTTATTAATGCATTGCTAATTTTCCCTGAGTATCTGTATTAGAACAGAATATCAACAATGTAAACAACTCTGTGTGCGCATCAGTACCATTTAATGTCTTTCAAAGCCAGCTTTTCTTTGAAAGCCGTCTCTAAGGGGAACATATTGTATCCATGGCAACAACAAGTCCTACTTTTTTGGGACCAATCTGCCTCAGGAACTGTCGGTGACTCATCCTGTTATTTACAGCGACTATCTGTGATTTGTCTATGAATAAAGGATGGCGATATTTTGTGAAAAAATTAATTGGCGCCGCAAAAATGTGTTTTTTTTCTGTCTCTTCTATTTCCTTTTAAAAAGACAGTACAGGATATCATCTGGAAATGTGACCCCCTCGTCTTTATCCAGTCGGCAATTTACTCTGCAGACCAAACAGGAAAATAATGTGGATGTTTAAGAATCTGGGGAGATGTTCAGAATCTTGTCACGACTGTGATAATGATTCGCCTAGCAACTGCCACCGGGTTGCCAGGTTTTGCCACGTCGCTGCACTGTGTTAAATATTAACTTCTGCTCTGAGAGCCATTGTTCGAGAGCCTGGATACAGCTTAGCCTATCACAGTTAAGTAGGTTGCCATGGAAGCAATGTCACTGATTCATTCAGAATGAAATTCACACAGTGGTTTTACAAAATTGATATCTAAAAATAAACCTTGTAAAATTTGAAGCAATGCAGTCCTTCATGTTCGTTCCACTGCACACTTTTCTTTATAGACTTTTTTTCCCACATACCTTTTTACTTCACAGTGTGAAGGGACGAATTGCCCTTTTAATTAAGAAAGGCATGAATGAGTGTATTTTCTAAATCGTTTTAGCATATTAATTGTGCCTTCCTAATATAATCGTGAAAAGGCTGCGTGCACCCCTTCTCTGAAAACATTATTTTAAATGAAGATTTGGATTATATTGCAATTGCGTTTATATAGCGCTTACTCCCACTGACTACACGTTGAAGCGCTTCTGTTTTTAGGATTTTATGCAGCATGAGCAGCTTCTTCATTTTGGAAGATGTGCACATGACACAGTCCTGCTGCATTGAGACACTTGAGGATATACTCTCGCCTCCTATCCTGACCTTCCTTAACGAATCCTTGTCTCAGGGCAGAGTTCCCAGAGCCTTTAAGGAGGCAGTTGTTGTCCCCCTCCTGAAAAAAACGGGAGCAGACCCCTTAAACCCCTCAAACTACAGGCCCATCTCCCTTCTCCCCTATTTGGCTAAAGTCCTTGAAGCGCCCGTAACCACTCATCTTTTCAACTTCATAGAGCAGTCCAATTACCTAGACCCCCATCAAGCTGGGTTTAGTCCTGCCCACTCCACCGAGACGGTCATCACTGCAGTCATGGATGCCCTCCGAGGAAATGCAGATAAAGGAATCCCACAGGCCCTGGTCCTCCTGGACCTTTCGGCCGCGTTTGACACGGTTGATCATACAATCTTATTGGACCGTGTCAAACAGGCCGGCATCTGCGACTCGGCCTATAGTTGGATCAGGTCATGACTTAGCGCGCGCACTCAAGCGGTCCCCCTAGCCCCTTTCACTGCTCCTAAACTCCCTACATCCTATAGGGTCCCTCAGGGATCCTCATTGTCCCCCTTATTGTTTAATTTGTATTTGTTTCTTTTGATCCAGTCCCTGAAGGAATTCAAGGCCATTACGTTCAACTATGCAGATGATCTTCAACTGATCTTCACAATAGACAACTCCCCTGAATCCATCCGGGAGTTCCAAGGCACTATGCTTCATATCTGCCAATGGATGGATTTTAACCACCTGAAGCTGAGTCCCTGCAAAACTGAGCTAGTCCTGAACGGCAATAGTCAAACATTCTGGGGCCCACACTATTGGCCTCCAGAACTTGGCCCTCCACCTATTCCATCTCCCTCGGTAAAAAGCCTAGGGGTGATCATTGACAAGGATCTTTCCCTAAAAACCCCAAGTAGGCACGGTTGTGTCCTCCTGCTTCTTCCAGCTCCATAAGATCAGGAAGATTAGTCGGATACTAACCCAATCGGCCCTGATCCAGGTGGTGATAGCCCTGGCACTATCGCACTTGGACTGTACCAACTTCATCTATTTAGGCCTTCCACTCTTCCTCAGCAAACGCCTCCAACTGGTCCAAAATCAGGCGGCCAGAGTGATCCATCAGCAACCGCGTTGGCAATCAGCCACCCTGCTAAAAAAACTTCACTGGCTCCCTATCCCTCAGCAAGTTGCTTTTAAGACGGCCTGTATCATTTTAACCCCTTTGCTGCAGGGCTGTTTCCCCCCGCTGTGCTGGGGGGCGTGGGGGTGCGCACAGCACCCCCATGCTCATGACAAGGGCAGCTCGTCATGAGCTACGGCGCTCCAGTGCTCATGACGAGCTGAGCTCGTCATGGCCACACCCGTTCCAATGGAACGCTCAGCACTGCAGGGGAATCAGCCCAGCATGCGAGCGTTCCAAGTAACGGGCGCGGTCATGACGAGCTCAGCTCATCATGAGCACCGGAGCGCCGTAGCTCATGACGAGCTGAGCTCGTCATGAGCATAGAAGAGGTTAAGTCCCTCCACAGCTGCAGTCCCCAATTCATTAACAACCTTCTACCTAGGTACAACCCCTCACGCAACCTCCGCTCCGCCAACCTCCATCTCCTGCCCACCCCCTCCTTCAAACTTCAATGCCAGGGCGGACGCAGGTTTGCGACTCTGGCCCCCAGACTTTGGAACTCCCTTCCATTGGAAATCCGGTCCTGTAACAATCTCCTAAACTTCAGGAGACTGCTCAAAACTTGGCTATTCACACAGGCCCACGTGCTAGACTCAGTGCCATGAAACCTCTCGGTGTACGTGCGCTCTATAAGAAATTGTTAACATAACATAACATATAACATTTTCACAGGAAAAACACCCTGGCCACCTGTCTCTTTCATGTCCATTTTTATGGATTGGCTTGACAACGCAGCTGTCGCCAGACAATTAGGTGAGAAAGACCAGGAGAGGGAGTCAGGAGTACATGTTTTGACTGGGTGGAAGTTGTGTGCTTCCACAAAAAAAGTGCTTGCCCTCTTCACAGCTGTGATAATTTGTTATATCCATCCAGCTGCCTGAGCTTGAACTTTCAAGGGCACACACTTGACATTTTAATGCTATTAAAGTGTTTTAGATAAGTAGATACTTGTTGGTACTTGTCTCTGACACCAGCACAGATGGGAGGAGGGCCATCATAATCCTACTTGGATGTTTAGGTGTGGCTTTAAAGCGCAACTGTCTCCTGACCTTATGTGCTCAACAAAAAAGAGCTTTCAGATCCCTACTGAGAGAGGGACTTAGGGTCAATCCATATGCTCGTCCTCCTGAGTACAGGATTTGATTGGGCAGATGGTAGATCAACGTCTGATATGGAAGGCACTAATACCTTCTCCAATGGCCATAGAGGTAGTAGAATTGATTATGTTCTAATTACTCTTGAGTTATGGTCCAGACTGGGTGATATGCGGATTCATCAAAGACCAGAGAGCGACCATGACCCGCTGTTGTTAACTATTGCTGGGAAGGACATAGTTGAGCCAGGGCCAGCGGAGGATCTAGTACTAGATGAGGTGCACCTATCCCAAGATTGCCGCCGCTTGAAATGGGCAAAAGTTTCTCAAGATGAGGCTTCTGTTGCCCAGATCAAGGTTATGGTCGAGGAAGCTATCACACTAATTGGCTTGATCGATCCATCCGACTCTGGCTCTTCCGCCCACAAAAAAGTGCATGAAGAATTCATTGGAAAACTAAAAACTTTATTTACAAAAGAGGTAAGTCCCATGGTCACAATATAAAAAAACCAGTAAATTGGTATAATGATTCATGTAAAGCTGCCTTTGAGAAACTGAAGAAGGCTATTGGAGATGGGACCCCCCAAAAAGTCAAAGAAGCGAGGTTCGTCTATAAAAAAGTCCAATTAGAGGTAAAAAGAATTTTGATGAGGAGAGGTGGGAAGCTTTGCTTAATGCCAGTAACAGGAAAAACTGGACCACATTTTGGTACTTGGTAAAGTGGGGCAGTGGGGCACAGAGTCTTGCCCCAGCAAATAATGTAGCTCCCGAACTGTGGGTAGAATACTATGAGTCCCAATTTGCCTCCTCTTGGCCCGCTCAAGCTCCCTATTCTGAGGTTATCACCGACAGGGTCTTAACGTTTAATAAAGGGGAGATTGAACAAGCTCTGGAACGGATTCCTTCGGGGCGGGCCCCTGGCTCGATTGCATCCCGCCGGATATTTTTAAACATGACAAGGGGATTTGGATAGATTATATCTATCTCTTAACAAATGCCTTAGCTAGGGGTGCCCAGCTTCCTGATACTTGGCGTGGGGCGGAAATAATCCCCATTTACAAAAAGGGTGATCGTGCTAATCCTTGCAACTATAGACCTATAAGTCTAATTGACACGCTGCAGAAAATAGTTGCCAGATTGGTCCTAGGTAGAATTAATGATTGGATCTTGGATTATGATGTCCTGTCAATCTACCAAGCGGGCTTTCGTCCCCATGTGAGTACCATTGATCAAGTCTTTAGATTTATGCTTCTATATTGGAGTACAGTTGTTATTGCGGGAGGTACTCTTTATGCAGCGTTTGTTGATTTGAAATCAGCATTCGACTTGGTCCCTCGTCAAAAGCTGTGGGATGTTCTAAAGGAGGCCGGTTTGCCCCTAGAAATTTTAAGCTTTGTTATTAAGCTGCATGAAGCGAATTACGCCCAAGTTAGATAGGGACAACAGGGCCAACTCACAGATCGTTTCCCTATAAACAAGGGGGTGCGGCAATGGTGCGTCCTTGCACCCACACTATTTTTCCTGTTTATTGATTAGGGCATTTCATATTATCATGATTTTCCAAAAGACGCGCCAACTCTTGCTGGTTCAAGGGTGCCTTTGTTAATGTTTGCAGACGATACGTTAATTTTATCTTAAACGCAATCTGGTCTGCAACGTGCCCTTGATAGATTTACAGAGTTTTGCAATGACTACAACCTTCTAGTAAATGTTGATAAAACCAAGTATATGGTGTTGCATAAATATAAACATATCAAAAACAAAGTTTTAATGAATGGCGTGCTTCTGGAGCAGACGGATACATTCACTTATTCAGGTGTGACCATGGGTAGGAGGATGAATTGGTCTCCACAGTTAGACGTCTTAGTACTCAGGCATAATCAGTTAGCAGGAGCCCTACTTAAAGAACATAGACTTTCTAGTACTAAACCTGTCGGCCCTGCTATAGCGATTTACAATGGGAAAGTTAGAGCTTCCATCACATACGGTGCAGAATTATGGGGGTATGAAAACGTAACCCCTCTTGTGACTGCGCAAAATAAATTCTTGAGACTATTGACTTCTCTGCCCCAATCCACCCCTACCAAGCCCCTATTGTTAGATCTAGGATGTGTATCCATTGAAGAAGTGGCAGGGTATAGACCCCTAGCCTACTGGAGGCGGATCTGGACTACACCTGAACTGGCACCATATGCCTGCGCCCTTAAGCATATGAGACAGTCTGCCCAGACTGTCAAAATCAAATGACTACAGAATATTAAGAACAACTTGACTGATATGGGCCTCCGTCACCTGTGGGAAGTTGAGGAGTGGTTTGGCAGTTCTGATGTGTAGAGGAAGTTCTCCTATCTTGCATCTGTGGGTGCCGGTGATTCGTGTGAGGGAGAATGAGGTCGAGCATAGCTGTCTGGAGGGTTGGTAGAGATGGAGTAGGTTGTTGTGGTACACTGGTCCTGTACTGTGGAGGGCTTTGTAGGTGTGTATGAGCAGCTTGGCTATGCAATGTTTCTGGATGCGTAGCCAGTGTAGTTGACTGAGGTAGTGAGTGATGTGGGAGCTTCTAGGATGAGTTTGTTGGCGATGCCTATGTAAAGTGCTTTTCCGTAGTTGAGTCTGCTGGCAATGAGGGCCTGGGTGACCATGCGTCCTATTTGTGTTGGAAGCCATTTGAAGATCTTGAGAACCATTCTAAGGATGTGGCAGCAGGATGTGATCACAGTGACTACCTGTTTGTTCATTGTGAGTTTGTCGTCAAGGATGACGCAAGGTTCTTGGTGTGGTCTGTGGGTGGGCCCCAGGTCTGGTGGCCTCCAGGAGGAGTCCAAGCGGAGCTCTTACAATGGAAAATGAAGATCTCTGTTTTGTTCAAGTTGAGTTTGAGGCAGTTGTCTTGCATCTAGTTAGCCACATTGAACAAGCAAGTGGTCAAATTGGTCCTGGTGGTGTTGCTCCTGTCGGTGAGGAAATGGATGAGCTGAGTGTCATTGATGTATGAGACAATGTTGATGCCATGGGTTATGATGATGAAGACAAGAGGTGCCATGTATATATTGAACTGGGCTGGACTGAGGAAGGATCCCTGGGGGACTCCACAGACAAGCGTCTTTTGTTTGGAGGTGAAAATGGAGATTCTGACTCATTGTGTCATTTTGCCTTTTGGAGAGAAGAAGGCAATGAAGCTTAAGTAGGGTCCTTGGATGCCTGAGTCCTGGAGTCGGGTGATGAGGGTTCTGTGAGAGACAGTGTTGAGCGCCACTGAGAGGTTGAGCAGGATGAGAGTGTTAGTTCCCTCTCTGTCCATGATTGACCAGATGTTGCCTGTTGCTGCCAGAAGGGCAGCTTCCGTGCTGTGGCTGTTGCAGAACTCTGATTGGGTGGAGTCCAGGAGGTGGTGCTGTTTAAGATGGGCAAAGATCTGCTTGTTGATCTCTTTCTCCAGGACTTAGGCTGTTAAGGGCAGGGGTGAAATGCACCTGTAGTTGCTGAGATCTTTCGGGTGGCCGAGGGGTTCTTTAGGAGGGCTGTGATCTCTGCGTGTTTCCAGCTGGCTGGGAAGATACCACCGAGGATGGATGAGTTGGTGGTGAGGTGGGTGCTGATCGGTGTTCTTCGCAGGTTGAACATGTGGTGAGGGCAGGGGTCTTTGGGGGATCCTGAGCGGATGGTATGCATGATTCTGGTGCTGACTGCTGTGGGGAAGGGGCTCTAGTCCATTAGGGGGTGGGTGCTCTTGGTGGTGGACACAAACGTCCTCTATGGTGGGTTGGGGTGCGAAATTGGTGTAGATCTTGAATATTTTGTTGTGGAAATATTTGGAAAGTTCGTTGTAGAGGGTCTGAGACGGAATGATGATGTTGGATGCTGCTGTTGTGTTTGTGAATTCTTTGAAGATGTTACAAAGTTGTGCAGCAGGATTTGAGTCTGAACACAACAGAGGATTTCCTGGCTTCTTTGATCTGTACGTGGTAACTTCTGAGTATGAATTTGTAGGAGTCTCTTGAGGGTTTGGTATGGCTAGTTCTCCATTTTCTTTCCAGCTGTGTGCAATAGCTTTTGGAATCTCTTAGGCCTTCTGGGTACCATAATACTTAGCGCAGACTTTTATGTGTCTTATTGACTTCATGGGGGCGAGGGTGTTGGTGCAGTCTGCGATCCAATTCTTGAAGGTGGATAAGTTGTACTGTGAGTCACCTGAGTAGGTAGGCTGTTTGGCTCTGAGGGTGTGAAAAGCATATGTTAAAGTCGATAGGATTTTAGGTGTGGATTGTAATTACTCTGTATTAAAGCCTACAGCTAGGTATTTTGATATATGAAATCTCATAAATTACTGTAGTAGAAAAGGGTTTGATGATAGCCTCTCACTCTGACAACCCCTAATGGGTTTCACTGTGGCGATTCTTGTTTGGTCTTGTTTAGCGGGGTTGTATAATGTTTTGCAATATGTATATTTCTACATACTTGTAATTTTATAACTGTATGCATGATGGTTGCCAGTTTATGTGCATGTGATTAGACCAGTGTTGGGAAAAGTATAAAGCCAATGTTAAATGGGAAAGATTTCATCAATTCACTGGGAAATGCATGCCAGATTATAACAAAGCCAGTATGCCCGATCTACGTTTCATGAAAAGCATGCGTTAAAGAAAAATAGGCTTCTAAGGATGGAATGTAATTACACTGTGCTAATGCCTACAGGCAGGTATTTTGTTATATGGAATTGCACAGATTACTATAGTAGGCAAGGTTTTGGTGTTGGTACTCTACCCACACAAACTGTGGGATAGAACATATGCACTACAATAATCCCCGTAAAGTTCTCATAGGAGAGATAGTATTTTTCCTTGCCAAGTGTAATTTTATATACTTTGTAATTTTAATTCAAATGTATTCACTTTTTGTACACATGTGCTTGATACTGCTTTTGCCACCTCTGAGGCAAGGAGTGCAAAAGCAGTGGTAAGGGGTCCCAAGAGGCAAGCCAGGGATAGCAGCTGTGACCCCTGGCGACCACTGAATGATGTCCATGCTGACAAACCATGGTTATAGAAGATTTGCATTGTGAGAATCTTATTATGCCACCTTAGAATAAATACTATTTTGATTTTGCTGCCTATATTTTTGTATACTTCATAATTTTAATTAAAATGTATTCACTTTTTCTATACATTTGCTATTATATGACTGTATGCTTCATGTTTGCCTTGTGGGAAAACGTACGCTCAGTACAGTAGGCCTGAGTTGGTTATGATGAGAAGCCCGTAATAAGAGTTATAAGCTTTATTGATGTGCAGGGAAATGTTATACCCGATGCCGTAGGCCTGGCCTGTTTATTATGAAAGGTTATTACAAAGGCAGTAGACCGTGATAATGTATTTTGAACAGCACATGGAAAAGTCAGTAGATATTTAACAGTGGATTGTTGCCACATTCTGTTAGAGGCAGTAGAATGTTTTTTAGTTACATGTAATCCCCCAGGTTACCATTGTAGGCAGGGGTAATGGTGTTTGTCACCCACACTGACCAACCCTTGGAGTAGAATTTCACTGTGATGATTCTTGTTAGGCCCTACTGAGAAGGACTGTATATTGTTTTGCCAACTGTAATTTTCTACATATTTGTAATTTTATAAATGTTTGATGGTTGCCAAGTTCTGCTCACGCATGGGCTGTATATAATGCAAAACCACTGGGAAATGGTAGAGGCCTTATCAGTTCACTGGGAAAAGCTATGTCGCATTACTTAGGAATGATCTGTTTATGATAAAAAGGTATAACAAAGCAAGTAGGTCTTCCTTATTTATTGTGAAAAGTATGTGTTAAAGGCAACCAGCTTTTCAGGATGGATTGTTATTAGGCAAGTAGTTTGTTACATGGATTCTTTCTGATTACTGTAATAGGTAAACCATTATTTTATTGTTTCTTAAGAGGACAATACAGATCTCCAGGCAATGCTAATGGATTGCATGCTTGCCACTCATTTAATCTGCAGTGCACCACATCCCACATTGACCCTTCCTCTAAGTTAGGAGATCATTATGGAATGCAGCTGTCCATTGTGTATCATTGTTTACCATTCCAAGATGGCAAAAACGTTGGTTCTATAAGTGGCACCCATGATTGAACTTTAAAACAAACTGAGAATACAAGAGCAGTGCAAGGATTGGAGGGAGCAGCCTCTCTCGGTGCTCTGAAGAGCACTGGAGGCCCGGGCTTGGTCTAACCATGCTGTCCTAAGATGGCTGGCTGTCGCAAGACGGTTGGCCAAAGAGACAGGCGCACTTGAACTGAAGGACCCAGGCAGCCTACCCTCCTCCCTGCTGTTGTATCACTAAGAAGGCCCGCACCATCCTGATGCTCTTTTCGGAAAGGGTGGATGAAAAATAAGATGGGAATGAATAAACTTTCTTATCATTTTATTTTTAATCTCCGGGGTTTTCGGGGGCAGTTTGGTTTGTGGGGAGATGCTTCTCCACTGAAACGGAGAAGCGGCCCCTGCAGACCAGTATGATACTTTCATGATCTGATGCTCCCTAAAGACTCTAATTTGGGTCCTTGTTTTGGGGGCATGAAGTTGAAGGGAGCTGTCCGTACTCCACCGTCTACATGCCTCTCGCGGCAGCTGCTCTATCACATCGGTAAATGGCATCACTGTATTGCTACATAGGACAGTGACTAATCAAGGTGATCCAGAAAAATCACGATTTTTGGGCTTTGATTTGCAATATAGGCATAACAGTGATGAATGAGGATAGGGCCCAGAATGATAAACATGCTGCAAATGGCCCACCAATAAAGTGCAATGAAAGTATTCACAGGGTACATACAACTATGTACCCTATCCTATGCATTCCCTTTGTCTGGGCTCCAATTCACTCCGTGCCTTAGCTGCTGCTAACTTCTCCTCTCCAGATCTGGATACCCAGGCACATACACCAAATCTCCACACACATCACCATTTGGGTGGAATGAATAACAGCACACCAGCAGTGCGCACACTACAACACATGCATAGTCTCAGCAGTCTCCATTGTGTAAACCTGTTGTCTCCAGATTTGCAATAACTATCCACACTTGGTTGCATATCTTCTACTGTGATTTGGTGCTAGCCTGTACAGGAGTAGCATCATATTCTTGTCTGGTGTGCACACATACTTCATAGACTTAAGCTAACATTATATGTTAAGATTCTTAAGCCCTGATGTACAAAGACTTTGCATCAGGTTTTCATTACGTTTTTAACTCAAACCCAACAAAGTGTTGCCTTGTATTGGTAGTTACAATGCCGCACAAATCACAATCTGTGTTGGATTGTAATCAAAAGTAATCCCAAACTGCAAAATGTGCTACAGCTTTACATAAACGATAGTGAGTATAACAGCGCCGTATCTACTAAGATTTGGCGCTGCTTTGCTCTGTCCCTGTACTGGTGCACTTTAAGCTGTCAATCACCAACACAGAATTCTTGACCCAGAAAGCAAGGGTGTCTGTGTTGTGGGAAGCATAATTGATTTTCAGTTAGTGGTCCTTTCTTGTACAAAAACTATGCTTGAAGGCATTTATCTCTTTATGTGTGTGCTGTACAATGCAGCACACATGGAAAGAGGGAAAAACTAGGAAAAATTAAAATATTTCTCCTTGTTATGTCTGCCTCAAGGAGGTGCTGAATTTTGGCACCATTCCCTGTCAACAGTTCTTTGTAGATAGGGATTTGCATCAAAACACATGGGTGGTTACATGGGAACACCAATAGAATCTCCCTTGCTGCAAAGTAATGCAAGGCAGCGCATTCCGTAAATTTGTATATATTTTGGTTATAATCCAACGCAAACTGAGATTTATGTTGGAATGTAAATACAGTTTCAGTTTATTTATGGTTTTCGATTTACAAAAAAATCATAAAAGACATCATACATCAATAAGCCATATAGCCCAGTACAGTACCAGAAATAAATAACTAAAATCACAAAGAGATATTTACAACCATCATTGAAACAGTAGACAGCAATGAAAAGGTACATTTGGTTTGCCACAGGCTTTGACAAGTAAATAGATAAAAGTAAGAAAATAAGAATAGTGCAACGGCTATTACAACAGTAACAAACTGTATATTGAAGGTAAGAGTTATGTTAGCCTCCCTTCAGTTTTTTCCGTCGGATGGCCCACAGCCAATGTAAATACCAACACAACACTTTGCATTGGGTTTGCGTTAAAAAAGTAATGTAAACCAGGCACAAAGTCCTAGTAAATATGTGGGTGGGTCTCAGGAGGTGAAGCAAAGCATGGGGCAAAACCGTGAACTGCCAGTGTGATTTTTCAAGTCAGTCTGATGAATGAGGGTACTAAAGTTACTCAAGAAAAATAACATTCTGAGTTCAATGGTTTACAATTTCCGATTCTGGCGAAACTTTGTTTTTACAGGGCACAACGCCTCTGAGCATTTGGAAAAATGGTACTCAAATATACTAGATCCACAGTGCAAGCAAGGATTATTCTAAATTTGAAGTTGAAGGTCTTTTGGTAGGGGAACCCTGGTGTGTTCTAGGAGATTGCACTGGTTCAACAATTTTTAAACAAATGTACTACTAAATGCCTGAAGGAAAGTAAACAGTTTCCTGGTGACACAGTTGTCTAACTTTGTGGGGCATAGGCTCCACCATGCTTATTGACACCAATATGATCTCTATAGATGGGTTATATATTACCAAATCACCCAAAGTACTGTGTTGATCACAAATTGACAGACTGGAAAGATTACAAGCAAGCATGGTCATGGTCTATTATACCTGACAGCCATCATCTGTCATTACTAGCCTCCCACTTGTCCTGGGTCAGTCTCCAAAAACAAAATTATCCTCCACTCATAGAGGTGTAAAAGATTCGATGGATGTTTGCCTGTTCAGGCGCTACACCCCTCAATGCACTACACCCCCTCATAATAGCTAGGATTACTTAAAAGAGCTACCAGAAGACATACTTATCAAACTGCTCTGTCTGCTGGGGGTAAATGCACGGGTGATGCATCCCTTAATCCGGGCTCCAATTTATTTCAGTATCTATATCTTCCTGCTGCTAGAATACCTCACATTGATCCCATTCCTGTGAACCATGATGTTAAAATCTTGAACCTTTCCCTTATACCTAAGGCTTCAACCTCAATTCTGTATTGCCAAATAATTCATTAGGAACTGTTCACAGGCTCTACTTGATGCTCTATAGAATGTTCCATAATCCTAGACTTTACACAGAGAGAAAGAGGTAAAACGTATAAATTATTCTTATTATTACTACTATTACTACTATTATTATTATTACTAAGTGCTTGTAATGTGCACTATCCCTTACAAGACAGAGTCTCTAGGGCCAGATATGTGAAAGTCCTTCAATTACTTATGCCATTATCCATCACTTGAGTAAAGAGTCTTGTCTTAAGTAATTTCAAATGTTTCTAAAGATTTACTTCTCCCATTAAGGGGAAGGATGAGAATTGAAAAGCTTTGGGTGTAGAACACAGAATGGGCACGTTCCTCCACAAAAACAATCCTGAGAGGCAAATTTCTCTTTCTATTCGTGCTGCAGAATACAGCACACATAGAAAGAGAAAGTAACTAGGATAAATAAAGATATTTCTCCTGGTTACGCTTCCCCTGAGAAGGCGTGTCTTATTGGCGCATTCCCAGGTGTGTCACTTTTTTGGTAAATTTGGGAACGTGTAAAAAACATGGGAGTTACGTGAGAAGACCCATGCAACACCATCCCAGGCCAGAATAATAAAATGCCGCGATTTACGTTGCATTGCGTAACTCCAGATTTATGAAGTAACTCGGCCATGCAAGGTGGCCTTACGTGGCTTCATGAATCACATTTGGGCTTATGTTGCAATTGCACCACATTGCATGGCGGAAGAGCGACGCAACCCCTTACATAAATATGCCCCTGCGTATCTAGAATATTTTTAATGAAAGAGAGAACAAATTATGTTTTGCTATGTTTTTCTTATTTTAACTCTTGAATTGCATCCTGGATATACTATTTCAACAGAAGATTACTTGTTTTATAACAAAAGATATTCAAACTAACAGGAAAAAACACACTTTAAAAACAAATAATATTATTGAAGATTATAGAAAACAAGTGGGATCTGCTGTTCATACTGGGAACTCAAAATACCAAGTATTGGTCAATTAAAACGAAAAATCGATATTTTAGTATCCAGTGGATTTTGTATTAACCTACTGCTGTTAAAAAGATGTGATGAGATATAATGTTGAAAAGTGATATCATTATAAATGTCAAATACAGGGACTCCTCAAATTAAAAGTTGGCAGCTCAGCTGACAGCTTTATTTCAATACACCAGCTCTTTGCAGTGTTGGTAAAGTGGGCTCCAGCCCATGGGAGTCATGTCTGAGGAAATCTACTTGTACTTCAGGCCACTTTCTGGGTTTGTTGAAAGATTGTTTTAGGGAACTCTCTTTCTGTTTTCTCTATCTCTCTTTTTCTCTTGCTTGTCCTGTATAACTAATAGTGCTGGTGTGTTTATATGTGCTACAGATTGGCAGATGGTGGAAGCTAATTAAGTGTTGACGTGCTGGGGATTAGGCAGAGTAAATGCATCCAAGTACCACAAAGGCAGTGTAGCTTTGGGATATGCTTGGTAAAAAGTATGTGTTGGACTTTGCACAAGTCCAGTCATTTGGAGCCAGAAGTCATTTGGCAGGTTTGTGTCAGTGTGGCAATCCTCCATCTGCTGAAGTTCCATACATACTGGAATGCTGAAAATTTGGATATGAAGATACTTTGTCAACAGTCCCAAGGTGTATTGAAAGCTGGAAACCTCAGCTATTGCAATTATTTAATTCATCAGTATAATTAAATACTTAGACTTCTGCTCTATTGCTTTACAGTTTGTGGTGTTGAAGTTGTCATCCTCTGAATGTGCCTTTTGAGTGTGAATGACATGCCCGCTCCCCTTTCACCTCCATCCTTTTCTACGTGAAGGAGCTTGGGGGCCCCGGGGAATGAGGTAATTGCACAATAGGGCCCCTCTCAACCCTCCCTGAGTTAGGTACCTCCTCGGGTGGGTCCAGGAGGGTTAATGCCCATTGTAGATCTCAGCCTGACCTCTAGTTGTGTGGTCACATTGAACCCATCCAAACACTTACTCTCTGAGGAGATGATTGATGCGCGTTTGTTTTTATTAATCATTATATTCATGTGGGAGAGAATTAATGTGCATACTGTTTATGAGTCTTAATGTTCTTTCACATACACTTTATACTTTGCAGGCAGAGTTACAGGGCGAGCCGAGGGTTCTGCTACTCAAACTCTATCAAGAAAATGTGCCAAGATGAGGAGGACATCATATTAATACCTCTGCAATCATTCAAAATGTTCCAGTGGGAGCGGGACTAATGACAATACCTCTGCTGTCATTTGGTAGGGCCAGTTAAGGCGTCAGCCCCCCTGGATTCCCCGGGACAGTTGCAAGCCTCAGCACCTTGGTGCTGGCTTGCGTTTCGCCCACCACCTTTGGTTCAAGAGGCACAGTGGACCCATTGGAAACAACCCGAGTTTTGCATCAGTTGGATGTTGCATTGATGCTTGTTAGTTAATCAGGCTGGAAACCAGTTGAGATTTTATCAACGCGGTCTCCTTTTGGAACACCCCTAAGTTAACTGATGACCTTGTTTAATAACCTGGGCATAATTTCTTCCATCAAAAACAGTGTCCTGCCTCTTACTTGGTCTGCAATCAATATGTTCATTCATGAAATTGTGGAAATGAGCTTGAATTGGCTGTGTGTCTATGGGATATCAGTGCTAATGCTATTTACATATAGTGGTGGTGGCAGGTTTTAAGGCCAGAGCGGGCAAACTGTTTCTCAAATTCACTGATCTAGACCATATCTTTTCCTGAGAAAATGTGCATAATATGTGCAATATCAAAGCACATCGCCAAACTACATACCTGCCCTCTGACACTAAGCAAAATCAATGGAGTAGGGTGTGACTCATCCACAAAGTATTTTTGGGGTATGGAGCTGTAAATGTTCCAATTGCAACTAAAATACAACCCCATTTTTGATATATAGTCGTTTCGGTGTGCACAGTGAGCATAGGCAAGAGTTAAGTTGAGGTAAGCATGAAATCTAACTAGGAAGTCTATGATGGGCCTGGTGAAGTCATGGCACTTTTGTCTGAAATTTTGTGAATTTGACTGTAGGTTTATAATGCAGTAGGTTAGTGAGTTACTTCTGCTAAATAGAACAAGAGAAAACTCTGCCAGGGTAGCTTACAAGGTCCCACAGGGAGATCCTAACACTCAAATATACGGTGACAAGAAGTTACACGTCAGAGCTGGCAATTCATCACATATAGTCCATACACATTTATTATAGAAAAATATATATTTTATTTTTCATAGGTCAGACTGGTGTTTTTATGACGGGTTCAAAATGGATCATCAAAGACATAAAACATCAAGTGATAGTGAATCTATTCTACAGTGTGCCAAAAGAGGCTAGTACTAACATGCATTTATTCAGATCCCGCACACTCCCACAGTCATCCACTAATGATACTTTCACTCACAACCACTCAAAATACTATCACACACAACCACACTCACTTTAACAATCATATGCTCATATATAAGCAATAGCGATGGTACATAGCAGCCTACAGTAATGATATCTGATGGTCACTTGGGCTAAACTTGTAATATGGAGGCAAAACAATGTGCAGGAGATGGTAAAGCAAACACTACAAAGTAGCCATCCAGGGGAGTCACGCCAACGCGTGTTTCGATGCTAAGCCTATTTAGGCTGCATCTTCATCAGGGCGGGGAGGACTGGTGGGCGGGGACATGAACACAATGTTTCTCACTGAAGAACAGTGGAGATGTTTTATGGGGCTTTCGCTTTTGATATCCAGACGCCCGTAGGCTCCGAGATTCCTGGGTGGGGTCTGGGGAACCGATATTCCACAAAATAACTTTTTTAAGGGGGGGAGGCTCCTATTCGTTTATGTAGATCACTCGGGTCGAGGTGATGGTCCCTATATATCGGGGTCCGGATCCGAGGTCCCGAGGGGTAGAAGAGAGTCTTTGGACAAGGCGTCGCCGGGCTGGTTCCCAATCAGAGGTGGACAGTACGAGGGGTTTTCTTAAATACGCGATGAGGGAAACGCCACAGTGGGGTCAATTAGGTTCTTTACTTGAGGATACAAATACTATAGCATCACGTCCTGGGTCACAGGACGGTGGCACGGACCGCGAGGCGGTGTCTTCTGAGAGGGATCGGCGAACTTGACTGTAGGTTTATAATGCAGTAGGCTAGTGAGTTACTTCTGTTAGAATGTGTTTTGATCTGGGTTTCAGAAGCTGAGCTACTGCTCTTGCATTGGCTAGAAATTGTTGTTTGAGTAGAGCATTGTTACATTGTTACCATTTTTGCAGTTTTGTTAAGCGTAGATGGGAAGAACAACCACAAGTGACAAAATACTTATGACAGAGGTGATCCGAAGTCCGGCATTGAGGATGTGTCACGTAGTCAGGGCAATGTGTCGCTTTCGAGGAGCTGCAAGGCTTTGATGCTGAATCCGTCATTGAGGCTGCCGTCATTGAGAGACGCGAAGGCCTGCACTGAGGATGCATAAATGTAATATGCCATTTGGGTATAAGTTAATCTTACCATGTACTAAGCAGTAGCAGCTGGCAGCTATGGGGAAACGGGGGCGGGCGCTCGCATGTAAAATAATATAAATATATTAAATAAAACTTACGGAACTCAGCGATGTCCTTCCTCAGGACCTCTTCTTTTTTTTTTTTTTTTTTGAAAACCTTTATTAGACAATATAAGTAAACAAATACGGGCCTACAACCCACAGGCCGGCCTCGACAACATTTAAAGCACAATAGCAAACAGGTAGGCGACTCAGCAGCACAGTAAAGCAAGCACGATTAATCCAAGTTACACTATAAGTAATTGCGCTGCCGAGAAGTAGGATAAGTGAAGGTTTAATTTTTAAAGTTTTGAGCGTGTCCAAAGCAATAAAAGTCAAGAAGGATCAGAGTCCAAACTATACGTCCAGGACAGAAGTGGGCAGCGATCATCAGAGAAATCAACAAACATTATCCATAAAACAAATGGCTGGAGGCGAGTATGTCAGGATAGATGAGAAACACACAGAACAATACACCCCAGCCACTACCCACATCTCCCAATCCACCCCATGACCCAAGGAAATAGGAGAAGAAAAGAGTAAAAGAGGAAGAAGAAAAATGAGGCCCATAGAAACTGAAACGAACAAAGAAACCCCCCCCCCGCCCACCCCCCACCCAACACGCATGCAGAGGCTACGGCCTACCCCCCCCCCTAGCAGTGTGTCTGTCGCCCCAAAGGAGAACCCGAAATGCAGAAGGAAGGAAAAGAAGGAAAAAGAGAATCACATAAGACCGGAGGAGGGCCAGAAAAATAACCAAAACAATCAGTACTTTTACCCGCGGCCACCCAACCCCGGACCCCGCCCCAGCACCTAATCAACATTTACCTTCAACAATTGTCCATTACAGCCCCAGCAATACACACAGCAGGTTGCAACAAAAAGGAGGAACATCCTCAGCCCTGTCCCCTTCGATCCAGCATAACAGCGGAGTCCAGATCTAAAACAGCCAACGTGGACGGAGAAGGCAACTGTGAAATCCACTGCAGAAGTCGAGGCACTTGAGATGAGTCTCACTGGCTGGGAGGTTGGTCACAAAAGTCAATAGAAGCCACTGCTGCTTGCCCGAAGATAGTACAGTGGGAAGCAAGACAAAGCAAAAGTTCAACCGTAGCAGCAGGCAAAGGCAAGAGCATCAAATCCAGGAAGAAGCAAAGAGGCACGCCACCAGAAGACAAAGGAAATGGAAAACATGGCGTCCGAAGCAGATGCACCAGCCATCGAGAAAGATCATTATCGCCAGACCTCTTCAAATCAACTACGGAGAGCACTGCAGCGGAAACTGAGGCCTGACCAGCTATCGCCTCCACATGCTCCAGGATAGACAATCCACCGTAAACAGGGTGAGGATGTGGCACAGTGTGCAGCACTGAAAGGCAATCACGGCCAGCCGGTGAAATCGCATCGAGCCGGTCCCCCAGTCCTTGGGCAGTGTCACGAAAGGCAACCCTTAGATCCTCCAAAGCATCCAAAACATCACGAGGCCCCAGCGGTGTATCCGGAATAGAGGATGCAGCATTGTCCCCCGTCCAGGGCGAACGGCAGCAGATCATTACCGAAAGCAAGTCGCCATTTTCAATCATCGACTTACAACAAGTCTGCAGGGGATCTGCGAGGCACCGCTGGGACAGAAACATGAGGACAGCTGATTGTGAAAGCTCCAACTGTGGTAATGCCGGCAAACAATTAGCCCCCGATACGGGCAGATGACTCCGCTGGCAGGCGCTGGGTGCCCGATGCGGAAAATGGCGTCCGCTACGGGGGAGAGCAACAAAGAAGCAGACCCGTCACCTTCAAGCCGTGCCAGGATACAATGTGTGAGCGCCGTTACAAAGTTTCCAGGCGCGTAGGGTCGCCGAGCGGAGGGAAGCGCTGCGGCGATAAGCCCAGCGCAGCAATGCAATCCCAGCCGACCGGCTCCTCCTCCACCAAGGCGGCCGCTGTTGTTGTGGCCGCTGCCGGCCGCACCCCACAGGCTATGGCCCGGCTGCGATCCTTCGAAGGGCCGGGAAGGGAGCAGGGACGCCTCACCACCGGTAGCGCTCGGATTGCACCGGGAGGCACATCGACGTGATCAGGAGCACTTCTCGAGTTCACTTGTTGTGTGAAGGCACAGGATATGCGGCAGGATAGTGAAGAAAGGCACAAGGGTCGGCGGAGCCGAGAGACTAGGCGGCCATCTCGGCTGCAGGCTAGGCTCCTCCTCCAGGACCTCTTCTTTCGCCAACACAGGACCGGGATACTGGAACTCCCTTGGCCTATCCTGGCGCGGCTCTCACCAGCATCAGAGCAGCAGTAGGATGAATGGGGGCAGCCTCACTCGGTGCTCGACAGTGCTCTGGAGAGTTTGGCTTGCTCTAAGACAGCTGGGTTAGAGATGTTTAAATTGCGTGTGTGTAGCTGTCCATTGCAAGACGGTTGGCCAAAAAGACATGCACACTTTAAACAGTGCCACACCAGCCCACCCTTCTGCCTGCTGCCACCACCCGTCCTGACCCTCGGCTCAGGACGTGGGATGATAAATGGTAATGAATTATCATTATATTTTCATATATGGGGCTTTGAGGGGATTTTTAAGTGGTACGATGCTCATGGTATTAAGAATGGAGCACAAGCACTTTAGCACTGGTTAGCTGTGCACTGAGACCTAAGGCCAGTGAAAATGAAGTCAGCATAACAGGAGGTATGCAGGCAAAACGTTATGGGGGAAGACCATGCCAAGGATGCCAGGTCTAACACACAGCATGAAAGCAAATGCTAAGACAAAAATGTTCTGTCTCTTGCAGGTCTCCGTGTCTGCATTAACACTTGTACTCAATAAGGTGCACTCTACAACCAGCCTCCTTAATATCAATCAGACAGGCCCATTTAAACCACTAAGCACAGCACCTTGCCATCATACGCGATCCATACACAGGGCACAGGGCCTGCTTGCGGCAGTACACTTTGCAAAGTTTGCACAGTGCTCCCACAACTCCTGTTAATCCATCTGCCCCATGATGATTACCCTCTACCATGATTAGTTAGTAGCTTTTGTAGGCAATGCTGTCAGTGTTTTCATGTAGGCAGTGTTTCATTTGGAAGAAAATAAGTGTCAGGGCTCTTGTCAGGATGCCACTGCAGCTTGCAACCCACAGTGCCCCTGCCACCACTGCCAATGATAGTAACCACACAACTACTAACAATCACACTCACACAAGTATGATAGTTTGGACTACTACAGGTCCCCAAAGCTATTAGAATATCTTGGGCGGCAGGTAATAGTAATTTTGTATGTATATTGAATGAATAATTAACTGTTGTTGTGGTCATCTCTTAATTAGCCAGCCAGTGGCAGACTGTCACAAGCACCGGTGCTGACAATTAAGTGCTGGTGCCGGGCACCGGAAACCACTGCTCAAATTAAGCACTTCATATAGGGGAGAATTTCATTTATTTTCTCCAAACTCTACCATTATAGACAGAACATCTCTAATCATTGCATGCATATAAACCCACCTGAGCTTCTGGCTCCAATTAAGAACGAAAAACAGTTTTTGCACTTCCAGTTATTTCTGTTCCTGTGAGTGGGTGTGTGACATTGCATAGTTAATTGTTTTTGTTGTTGTTGATAGGAATATTATGCCCCCAAACACATTATAATGTATGCAGGAACAGAGCTCCCGCTGAGTGGTTTGACATTTTTCCATTTTTCATGACTACACATTCATTAGCACATTTATGAATAATAATAATAACCCGTTTTTGCGGCGGGTTCTTTATTCTAGAGATAATTATTACATCAATTAGAACAGCAGTGAGAAATTTGACATTTGGCTTATATGATTTTCCACTGTAACATGGATTATAATGTATAGTACATGCCCAAAGCCCCCTCCTTCCAATGTGACTCGCAAATGAGGTGCATTTACTGCGTACATAGATAGACCCCCCCACCCCCATCTAAGAGTGATGCAGAAACGTTTACTTTCTTTCTCAGACCAATAAATGAACAATACTGAGCATTTCAAAAAATTATTATTATTATTATTATTATTATGCGTTCTTATATAGCGCTCCATTACCCGTAGGCATCTCGGCGCTTGCCTTGGGAACCCGTCCTGGCTTTTTTCCCTGTGAGATACCCGTACTGGGCATCCCCAAGTTGAAAGCCAGGCATCCCGCCGCGGGGGGGCCATATTGGAGATTAAGCAGCCCAGAGCTGCAGAGTGTGAACCCGTGATTCGAGTAGGCACCGAAACGAGAATTATCGAGTCCGTGGATATTTGGGCTCAAGACCCTGCCGCGTCGGGAATTGAACCCTGGTCCCTGGTCTGACCTCTGCTTCAGGGTCTACCTCCTCTAACCAGTGAGCCATACTTATGCTTCAACTAAGGTTTTTTGGTTTGTGGTAAATTGTATCCCCGCCCGCCATCCCTTTTTCCCGTCCGATATCCACGGATTATCTGATATTGGGGTACGTCAAGTTCCTGCCCTGAGGAAGACCTTCGCTAAAATAGATCCACGTTAAAAGTAGATGTGTGTGAGTCGAGTAGCTAAAGAAAAGTCTAAAATGGAATATGAAGTCATGATTGACAATCAAAGATACGAACAATTGGCGTATCTATTTATAAATTTGATCAGGAGTTATGGTATGGGGGTACATTTATTTGCAATGCCTCTATTGGGATGGCATAGCATGCGCCAAAATCCATGGGTGGGTGTGTGGGAACGGGAAACATCCTTCACAACGCAACTTTTACGCCGCACTACCATTACGACGCAGCTATTACAACGCAAGTCGTTACAACGACTTGCGCTGGAGGGCGCTGTAGGATAGGGAATAGTTTAATTTTCTATCCAACACCTTCCCTACTATCCACGGGGACTGGAGTTGGAATAGAAAATTAAACTATTCCACTATCCAGCGCCCCCCAACGCTATCGTTGTAACACTTGCGTTGTAAAAACTGCGTTGTAATGGCATGCGGAGTAAAAGCATGCGTTGTGATGACATACATCCGTGGGAACGCCCACTCTCCACCCATGTACGTCTTCCCAACGCAGGGTAACACAAGGCTGCAATTTGCACTGCTTTGCATTACTCTGGATATACCAAGCCACGCAGGGCCATGCAAATTGCCTGGCTCGGAAATCTGACCTAAGCCATTGTGCTGCCTTGCGTCACCTAGTGTGACTCAGCGGCAAGGAAAGTGTTTAGTAAATCTGGGGCTAAGAGTTGCACTGTGCATGTGTGCGGTACACACCTCCTGCATTTCGGTGGTAATGCTTAAAACTTTGAGCTGTCATGTGCCCAATTCAATTTTAGTGTAACCCTTTGTGAAATAGAGATAAGGTGTAATGGTGGCAGTGCACAACCACCTTCTACCGCTACTTTTTGCAAATTTCCAAAACGGGAAATTGTGTATTTCCCTTCAGCATGACACTTAGGGCTAGATGTAGGTAAATAGGATTTACCGATTCTAAAATACCGAATTTTACAGATTCGGTAATTTAGAATTGGTAAATGCTATGAAGGTAATAATGCAGTAAAAATTACCGAATCGTTAAGATTCGGTATTTACCAAATCGGTATTTACCGATTCGGTAATTGCCATTCATTCCTATGGGAGGCCCATAGGAATGAATGTCAATTACCGAATCGGTAATTACCGATTCGGTAAAATAAGGAAAGAGTCAAGGGTGGCAGGGTGCCAAAGTGACACCCTGTTGCACCCCTGAATAGTGCTTGTGTGCACATGTATGTCTGTCACATGGCACAGGTGTAAATGCACAGACTTGCATTTACAGAGGTATTCGTTATTCGTTATTCGTTATTTACCACCAACTAATAGTTGGTGGTAAATAATGAATCCTTAAAGCACAGAAGCACTCTTCAAAGTGCTTCCTACATGTCATTTACCGATTCAGTAAATACCGAATCGTAAATACCGATTCGTTATTTACCGAATCCTCTCCTACATCCCAAATGCCCAATACCGGTCGGTAACGGCCGAAATTCGGTAAGTTCGGCCGTTACCGACCGGTATTGGGCCACCTACATCTGGACCTTAGTTATTTGTAGGGGTAAGGTGCAGTATTGTACTCTGATAACTTGGTGGATTTTGTAACAATCGATCATATGAGGCAGTTATAAACAACAGTGCAGAAACATCATCCTATGGGAAAGAGAGTTTATTAGGGGAACAGTACAGAGTATTCTTAACATTTCTAATTATTATCTTCAAAACCAAGGAGCCTGCGTGCAAGGATTTCTTGATGCATGTAGATGTCATTAGTCTCTTGAATGCTGCACATAATGCTACCCATAACATCTTTCTAATTTCAATACTTAATTGTTCTCTAAAGGAGTGATCAAAAGATGAATAGATGTAGGATTCTACCTCTATATGTGAAGTACTGAACAATCACTCCAACAGTGCAGCAAGGGTACATGCACACTAGAGCTATAAATGAAAAAAGACTCCCATGCCCAATCCCTGGGCTGTAGAATACCATCTTAATGTGTTGAAGGGGGCCCTGGTGTCACTGCACCTGCTGCACTGATTACAGCTGTCAGAGTTAATTTGACCTTGAACTGAACACACATGTCACTGTTATGGAAAAGATCACAGAGGAGACATCTAGGGGGAGATTCAACATCATACCTAAGACAGAAAATTGAAGCCCATTAGCAGATTAATGCTCCCTGTCTCCAAGACCTCTAGTATGCTGGGCCTTGCCCATCACCTGCTAGGTAAACAGTATGTTTTGCACAGTCTTGAGAAACGTTTAGAGATGACACTTCAGGCCTCACAATTCTGACTTGTTATGCCCTATCAGACTGTTCAAAGGCAGGGGCTTGGCCCATTTGGACCCCACTCTGAGAAATGGTTGCATCCAAGCGGATTGCTCTAATGTAGGACCTATCAGAGACAGCCACAGTGACAGCACACCATGTTTAAATGCCCTGTAGGTCGGCACCGATGGTTCACTAAAACAGATTGCTGAGTTTGAACAACCTGCCAATGCTGTGCTTTGCTCTTTGACTTACTATCAGGTGATTACCTTCTCAGTGAGAGGTGGATAAAATACTGCTTTAGTCTGAATCCTATGACTGATCGCCTATAATGCTGCTACAAGAACATCTGAAGCTAAGGGTACAGATACACAATGCAACCTTTGACCTTCGGATTCGAGTGAAACTACTGACTGACATGCAACTGGTCAGTAGAGTGTGGGAGGGAGTAATCTCTTTGTGGGCTGATTCACCCCTCCCTCTTTATCAGCTAGGAAATATTTGATTCTTCAAAAACAAACAAAGACCCCTCCCTTCTAACCCATTCCAACTCAGCAGTGTATGATTTCGCGCTTATGTGTCCACTGTGGGTTAGATTTAGATTTATAATACCTGAATGATGATGATGGGTATTTACCAGTTTATTATTTTATGTACTGTGGTCTTTTTTCACAATTTAATGTGTCCTTCTCATAGCTCTTGAGGAGACTGTCCATGATCAACTAAACTGGAATTGATTGATTTATATGGAAATATGCTATGCTTAACTGAAAGTCTAGGAAACATCTTTTTCAGACAGCAACACCTAAATTGGCTCTTCCTTTGGAAACCCTTGACCGATAGCCATTGGATATCCGGTCATCTGCCAATTGTACCCTGCTTAGCGTCATCTGTCAAAGAACCCTGTTTAGGGGGGATGTACAATGGTACTATTCTCCTGTTTGGGACCATCAAGTAAAGCCTTGTATTATAAACAGGAAATGAAAGAAATGGGCACCGGAAGTGGGGAGAATACTCACGGCTTGTCAGGGGCATTTACTTTTGATTATTTAATAGAAACTCCTTTTCCCACATTAGGAGTTTGTTTTTGAAGAAAAAAAAGCTTTGTAAGAAATATGTCGGCCACCAGGGCCGGACTGGGATCCAAAACCGTCCCTGGCAAGGTGCTCGCCACCACCCCACCGCCGAGCTCTTTGCCAGGGCCGTTTTGGGCCGATTTTGTTACGCTGCAAAAACGTCCGTGTAATAAAATCGGCCCCCAGGGCCCCAAAACCGGCCCCCACCCGTGCGGCGCACCGGGGGATTGCCCGGTGCCCGCTACGGCCAGTCCGGGCCCGTCGGTCACTCTGCAAAGTTTCAGTCCTGCTGTGGTGACGGCTAAGGGGAAGAGCGAGATCTCCACCTTCTTGGTCTCTGGGGACCTGATTTGCAAAGTGCCCCTGCATTTGTGGTTGAGGCCCAGAAGTCATGGGGGAGTCTCCGCACATGGGGCGGAATCTCCGCAATGAGAATTCTCACTGTCTACTTACAATGGGAGTACCTGGTAAAAAGCAGAACACACATACAAAATAATAAAGGCAATAAAGAAATATGACATCTCATTGCTCTGAGATAAAATATCCAGCAGAACAAAGATGTAATGCAGCAGAAAAAACATTTAAGAACTGTAGATAAGTGATGCCAAGAGTGGATCGGTTAGAAGAGGACTATGGTGAAAATGAGCAACAATAGTGTTAAGTCATGCGAAAAAAAACTATGGGGCTTATTAAAAGCACCTTGCGCAAGAGTCTTGTAAATAAGCCCCTAAGTTTTGTCACCAGACATTTGAAATCGATGTAACCTCCCATTAGTAATTCATACTTGTACACATGTCTGCACGTTATGGCAAAGCAGAAATAATAATTTAAGTTGTTCTTGTAATATAGTAAACAGGACAATACAGTACACACTGATTAAACCACATGCATGGCCTGGAGCCATAATGAACACTTGCCTCTGTAGTAAAGAAGGTGTTAAAGGATCCAGTCAGCCGTGGACATTTAGGGCTAGATGTAGGTAATTGAAATTAACCGATACGAAAATACCGAATTTTACCGATTCGGTATTTTCGAATCGGTAAATGCTATGTAGATAAAAATTCTGTAAAAAATACCGAATCGTTAAGATGCGGTATTTACCGAATCGATAATTACCGATTCGGTAATTGCCATTCATTCCTATGGGCCTGGAGGCCGATAGGAATGAATGTCAATTACCGAATCGGTAATTACCGATTCTGTAAAATAGGGAAAGAGTCAAGGGTGACAGGGTGTCACTTTGACACCCTGTTGCACCCCTGAATAGTGCTTGTGTGCACATGTGGCTCACATACATGCCCTAAGGGCCTGTATGTCTGTCACATGGCACAGGTGTAAATGCACAGATTTGCATTTCCAGAGGTATTCATTATTTACCACCAACTAATAGTTGGTGGTAAATAACGAATCCTGTAAGCACAGAAGCACTCTTCAAAGTGCTTCCTACATTTCATTTTCAAATACCGAATCGGTAAATGATGATTCGGTAAATACTGAATCGGTAAATACCGATTGGGTATTTACCGTACCGGTAAATTTACCACCTACATAGGAAAAGCCTATTCCTTCCTACATCTGGCCCCAAATTGCAAATGCATACAGATCAGTGATGATGCGGAGAATCTCTTCAGGCTTTGAATTAAACAAATTGTACTCTACCGGGCAAAAAGGCAGCCAGTCAGAGCAGCTTGTAAATTGTCATGGACGGTTTCATTAGGGATAACTTGCAGTAAATTAATAGGTATAGGAGCTGTCACTCAAGCTAGGCTGGAATCATGTAAGATCTGTTTTTGTGCCACAAATTGGTGGGAACTCCAGGTCCCAGAGCGTTTGCACCTGGAGGTGCCAACAATTCCATGGGTAAGGAGCGCTTGACATCAGAGGAGCTGCAAAGCGCCACGCTCACTTCCTCTGCGCGGGATCCAGTGTTTGTGCCGCAGGTTGGTGGGGAGTCTAGTCCGGAAGCGTTTGTGCCCAGAGGCGCCAGCAGTTTCACGAGAGAGGAGCGGTTGTTTTCAGTTCCCGAGGGTTGGGTGCTAGTATTCCCAGGTGACTGCCACTGATGACTGGAGGTAAGATTTGTGCTAAGGATTTTGCTGTAAACTCGTCACTCTCCTGAGTATTGTGCATATTGTTTGATTATTGAGTTTGACTAAGGACTACTTTGAAGATCTGACTGAGACTCTTTGTACTCCAAAAGGTCGGTGGTCAAAATGGGCAAGAACAAATCAAATAATTTGACTAAACTTAAGAGCACTACTCTGGATGGGTTCCTCGAGTGAGCAGTAGGGGTAATCAACAATGAGATCCAGTTTGCTGAATGGCGACTTTCTCTTGCTGCTGAAAAACTCAATATAATTCCCCTTACCATTCCTAATGATTCACCATTCCACACTGAGGGCTAGCTAAGCAGTTCTCATGTCCTGTGCAAAAACAATTTGTTCCCATGTATTTTGTTTACCCATAAAATGGAATGGGTGAGCCATTCGGAAAAGGAGTCTGAGGGAAGCTGTGTGGAAGATAACTTTGCTAACCAGTTTGTTGCAGGTGATTTTATTCACTCCTCTTATCTAGGCTATAGCAAGGCAAGTGAAGTAAAGATTATAGTCCTGGGATACTTCTACAAAGATCACAGACCTAGGACTGGGGACCCAATGGGCAGCAGTGTGGTACTGCCCATGTAAAGTGTGGCTTATCCTATCACCACCTACTTTTGATTCTCTGCCTTGTCAGGGTTTGTTTTTAAAATACTTTATTTACCTTTTTTATTATTATGCGCACAAAAAAGAAATGGCATTTCAAAGTACCATGACATAGTTATCTATACTACTATAATAAAGTAAGAACTTTCAGGCTTTGAGGCGGGTAAACTCGGGAACCAGGGCGCCAATCTACACACCCGATACACCGTCGAAATCGTCAGGGTGTGTAGATGGTTATGGGCTATATAAATATAAAAAATAAACATTATTTACAAAATTTATATTTAAAAAAAAGTAGGCCCTCTAAAGTAGCGCCGGCCGCGACATGCGTCCTCACGTCAGTAGCACCGGGAGGAGCGGCGTCCGAGGAGCGGCGGACATGGCGCGGGGGAGGAGCAGTGACGTGAGGAGCAGCGGACAGGCCAGCGGCGGTGCGAGCAGAGGAGAGGCGGACATGGCGTGGGGGAGGAGTGGCGGCGGACAGGAGGTGAGGATCAGAGCGGTGAACTGAGGAGCGGCGGCTGAGGTAAGGCTCCGGGGACAATGTCGGGCCAGGCGGGTGTCGGGCCAGGCGGGGGACGGGGAGTTACAACAGAATAGATCGGCTGAGGAAAGGCAATGTCGGGGCAGGCGGGGGTCGGGGCAGGCGGGGGACGGGGACTAACAAGGTCACGGGTGGAACATTTTGTCTGACCTCCATTGACTCAGGACAGGCGGGGGTCGGGCCAGGCGGGAAAACAGATCGGCTGAGGAAAGGCAATGTCGGGGCAGGCGGGGGATGGGGCGGGTGGTGGCACGGGCTGCTGGGCAATGTCGGGGGAGGCAGGGGTAGGGGAAGCCTGAATGCTCCCGGACAAGGTCGGAACGGGCTGCTAGTTACAATAATATTTGTGAAAGAATAATCTACACTTGATCTACACACCAATCACAAGAATAGATACAATCAGAATTGGGTACCTTGGTACAGTCTCCGAGACTTAACACCCCCTTATTTGAAACCTGTCCGATAACATAGCTTACACATTTCTGCATGTTAAAAAAATAAGCAGTCTTGTGCAATACACCTCTTTAAACATGAGTTTAACCCACATCAGTGGGAACAATACCCGCAGGCTGCATAGTTGGGGGAGAAGTTTCGGTCCGCAGTACGTAATCTTTCAGGGGATAACAAATATCTGTTGGCCTGGAAGAGAGGCTGCAACGATGCAAACAGATCACAGCTAGTATTACAGGACGTGAGGCTCTCAAAACAGGCCTTAGAACTCATATACATAACCCAACAGCACAACCTCGGAAAGAGGAGCAATCTCCTGCCCTATCATGAGCGTTAAGATCCCATAAATAGACCTCCAGTATTCACCTATTTTTGCGAAGTTCCATGTCATGTGGGCACAGTCGCCCCGAGGGGCCCCACATTTTGGGCAGCAATGTGACCTGTCTGGGTCGATGGAATTAATTATAGCCAGAGACATGTATACCCTCCACAGAAATTTGAAATGGAGTAACTTATGTCTGCTGTTATGGGATACCTCCATTGTCTGACCACACCAGAATTCCCATTGCAAATCTTGTATAGTATGTCCCAGATCACGCTCCCACGCTTACCTAACTCTGGTACCTCTACCGAGAACCCGAGCCCTTGATGCTCTATAGAGTTTTGAAATCCAATGGTCTCCCTCTTTACTAGTTATCAATAACGTTAATGGTGTGAATGAATCAGGCTCCAAAGGGAAATTAGCAATCTTCTCTCTGAGTGCACTGAGAACTCTACACAAGACTAACTGTTCACAAATGTAGCACCCCTCAACCCCTTCTGTAGCATTAAACACATGTCCCCCGGGAAACAAGTCCCCAAACTTCTCCAGGGAAAAGGAGTCAAAGGTTCACTGTACTAATCTCTCCTCCGTGATGGGGAGCCAAGGGTTATTACTCAAGGGTATCTCAGACGAGTATAATACGCCCTCACTAACTTCTGCCAGGCCCAACTCGTTGTTGAGAATGTTTGAATGTCGCGAGGATCACGAGGGAAGCCCCTCGGCAGGACTGTTCTCAATGACGCTGGCAATACCAAGTCAGCTTCAGGCATCGCATAAGGGATCCATGCATATGGGTGATACCAGGAGTGTGCAAAGCTACACTGAGCCTCCAAGTAGTAGATCTGAAAATTTGGAACACCCAGTCCACCGTTCTCATATGGCAGGGTCAGTGTGTCCCAACTAACTCTGGCCCGCTTCCCTCCCCAGGCAAGTCTTGTAAGGTGAGAGTGGATATTTTTAAAGAAGCTGTTGGGGAATGGGATGGGAATATTGTGGAATACATATAAAAATTTAGGGAGTACCAGCATCTTTATGATTACAATGCGGCCCGCCATGGATAAAGGAAGTTTTAACCTGCGCTCTATCTGCTGCTCTAATTTGTAAATGGCCAGGCCATAATTAAGCAATATCTACTAATGAGAGTCTCGGTGTATCTGGATGCCCGAGTATCTCATCGATTCCTCGCACCATTGCAACAGAAACTCACAATCCCATCTGGCCGCACTAGGCGTTAGGGGAAAAATGACCAACTTGCCCCAATTGATGCCAAGTCCAGAGTACCCCCCAAAGAGAATGTTCTCACTAATTAGTGGCTCCAAATTCTCCTCCAGGCGTCGGACATAGAGGATGACGTCATTTGCATAAAGTGAAATCAATAGAGGGCCTGTCTTGAATTGTAAGCCTCTGTGCAAATGCCTTTCCTGAAAGTGTCAGACTAATGGATTGAGCGCAATTATGAATAGCAAAGAGGAGAGAGGACAGCCCTGCCGCGTGCCCAGAAAGAGACGAAACTGTGAAGACAGGGTACCATTTAGCTGGAGCCGTCTGGGGGAGGTGTATAAGAGCGAAATACGCTCCACAAACCCTATAGGCATTCCCAACCTCTGCATGACCATTAGAAAAAAAGGCCCCTCCAGGGAATCGAAGGCCTTTTCAGTATCTAATAGCACCGCCGCTGCAGGGACCTCAGGTGTTATCCTATGCAGGACCTTAAACAGGGTTCGGAGATTCAATGCTGTTGATCTTTGAGAAGGTTCGGAGATTCAATGCTGTTGATCTATGAGGGACAAATCCCGTTTGGGCTGGTGAGATGATACGATCTAGTAGGAGGACTAATCTCAATGCTATCATTTTGGCCAAGATTTTATAATCAAGATTAAGTAGAGGCAGTGGCCTATATGAGCCACACATAAGAGGGTCTTTCCCAAGTTTGGGTAATAATATTATAACTGCCTCACGCAGTGTGGGTGGCAATTCTTTACTCTCTAGCGCTTAATTATATACCTCTAGCAGATATGGGGCTAATAGGTCCTTATAGGCTTTATAAACGTTCCCAGTGAACTCATCTAGCCCGGGAACAGTTGAGCCATTTGTGGCATCGATGGCACTTTTTCCTCGACGTAAAAAGGTTCAGCAAAGCACTCCCACATCTCCTTTTCCAGCCACACGAGAGCTATCTCCGTCAAGTAGTCCCTTCGGACCTCCTCACTATGCGTAGTGAACGAAATATATAGCTTGGAGTAGTATTCTAAAAATAAATCTTGTATCTCCAGAGTGTCAGATAATAGACTGCCCTCAGGGGCATGGATACAGGGAATACACAACTGTCCCGACACCGGGCTAACAAGCCGCGCCAAGGTGCGGTCAGGCAGGTCCCCCTCACCATAATGCCTAGCAGTGGCATACTTGCTCAAGAAAATCCTCTTCCATTCCGCTGCTTCCCTGAACTCCAGGAGGAGTGCCAGGCGGCAGTTCTGATTGGCTTGGGCTGGGCATGCAATGTGTGCTTTATCCTTTGCCGCAAGCTGCTGCTCAATGCGAGATAATGTGCCTCTTAGATCACTCAACACCCCGGAGTGTTTTGCAATACAGATACCCCGCATATAAGCTTTAAATGCTTCCCATAGTATTGCCCATGTCTACACTGAACCTTTATTCAACTTGAAGTAGTCTATGATAGCTGCTCGGAGCTCAGCATTGAACACTGAATCCATCAGGTCCTGTCCCGGGAACCTCCACAGCCTTTCACAGCCCTCTGGCCTAGGGATCCTACCCGTGAGAATCACTTGAGAGTGGTCCGAGAGCGTTCTAGTAAGGTATTTTGTCTCCCGGTACCACAAAGTTAAATTTGGGGACACCAACCAGAAATCCAACCTAGTCCTGGTTTTGTATTGTGCAGCATAATGAGTGTAGGGTGTTTCCCCAGGCCGGCAAAGCCTCCAAACATCTACTAAACCAATCGAGTCGTAGAGCTCCAGTAATGCACAACAAGCGCGAGGCTTGGTATCAGAAGAGCCCGATGTGATGTCCTTTGTTGGGTCTAGCAGCAAGTTAAAACCCCCACCAATAATAATGTAGTCTGCATCTAGCTTCAAAAGCTGCATGTGACGATCATGAAAAAAACCTGGGTTTCCAGTGTTTGGAGCATATATACATACCAAAGCCACCCGGTTGCCCGTTAAGCACCCTGAATCCATCCCTCCACATCATTACGAACACTCTCCATCTGAAAGGACAATCGCTTATGGAGTAAAACTGCAGTCCCTCTAGGATATGTGCTAAATTTGCAATATACAGAGGGGGCCAGAGGCAAAGTGAGTGGAGGTATGTTTAGGAAGGTGAGTCTCTTGCAAAAAGGCAATATCAACTTGATGCTGCTGTAGATCCTGAAGGACCTGTTTCCCTTTTCTAGCCTTGTTGAGTCCCTGCACATTCCAAGTAATTAGTGTAAGGTCCGAAAATGTGGGAAGCCTATCCGGGTAGTCATAAGTACAGCTCAAATCTGATTGTGTGTGTGTGACAACAATTACTAAGCTCGTCATGGTGAACATTTAACACTGTGCGCAAGAAAACCCCCAGGCAGCCTGTCTCCCCTCCCCGCACCCCCTCCCATCTCTGCCCAAACCCAAACAGGGACATTCCCCTTTAACAACCCTGTAGAATGTAACATGCAAACCTACTACATAGCAAGATGGAAACAATTTCACGTACATTCCAACCAAATAGAAGATTAAATGTGTTACAACACTAGGGGCGAGAGAACGCCATGACGCAAGCCCAATTATTTAGACTCATGAACATTTACCAAAACAAATACATTTTCCCTGCCAGAAATACAATATTGACAATGAGGCATAATTTGTGTGAGAAGGATACAATGATTTTGATCATTCTATTGAAAAAAGTTCACCACTGGCCACCAATCCACTGTGCAAAGGAGAACCTCTGGTTTGATTCGTGGTCTTTCCCCTAGAGCTTACTTTATAGTCTTGGCAAAAAGCTTGAACAGCTGCAGGGGTATAAAAAATTCTGGATCTGCAGTCTACGTCCACCCGGAGGCGAGCCGGGTAAATCATGCTTTACTTCATGCCCAGATTGCGTAATGTGGCCTTCACACCCGTATATTCCCCTCTCGCCTCCTGGACCATAGCTGTAATGTCAGGATACAGCACTAGAGTGGACCTCTGCCATGTCGTTGCACCATTTTCCCTGGCCAGTCTAAGCACTGTGTCCTATCATGGTAATTCAACAGGCGGGCGATTATAGACCATGGGGTTCATCCCGGATTGGGCCGGGGCCCAGGGTAACGATGCACCCATTCTACTAAGAAGGTAGTAGTGAAAGCGTCTATACCAAAGAGATCAGTACACAGTTTCTCCACGAATAAGTCCATACGCCACATGTTGGTGGACTCCGGGATCCCTAAAATGTGGATGTTATTGCGCCTACTGCGTGCATCCAAGTCCTCATTCTTTAAAGCCACAGACTTTAGTATTTTCTCCATTCGGTCTATTCTTTTCATGGACTGTGCCGCACCATCCTCTAAATCCGACATCCTGCCCTCAACATTGTCGAGTCTCCTTTCATGAGTGTCCAACTTGGCCTCCATTGTGTCTAGCCTCTTTTCTAGGGCGTCAAAGCGCCCATCCAGCGCTCTAAAGCCCGCTCTAAGTTCCTGCATCATCGCCTCTGAGCCTGGGGGGAGTGACTGAAGTAGCACCCTCAACTCCCCCTTCCGCCATTGTCACCGCAGTCTCCACTGGGGCAGTGTCGGAACAGCCAAACTGTAGTAGGCGCTGCTTCGGGTCTTTCCTACCCGTATCAAGTTTTATCCCCTGTCCTTGCACCCATGGACACCAGACAGGTGGAAGCAGGCAAAATCATCAATCCGACACAAGGGGGTTAATACTTCAACAAGATGGAGCTCACAGAAGTAAATGAGGGAATCTGGTATCACAGGCGGTGGGGTCTCACGGAGGTCTGCTTATTTACGGTAGAATAGGAGACCCACTGAGGCAGGCGTCACTCCACACTGACCACCGCCGCTGGTGAACCACGCCGCATAGACAGCGTAGCACAGTCAAGTAGGGTACAACACACCTCTATTTTGCCTCCTCTCGACTAACTCGCAGTGCCCCACAATGTCACCTCGTAACCAGCTGCAGTTCAGGGCAATCTCTCGTGTGGGGTCAGAGCGCTAAATCTGATGCCCCCTACCGCTTGTACAGCAGGCCTCCTCCCTCAGCATCCAGCACTCCGACTCACCCGCAGCAGTGAATCGCCCCGGGACTCCGGGCCGGGCTGACTTACTTCTCCATCAGAAGTCCAGTCGCTCCACCGTCCAAAAAGAAATGGCAGTCACAGGGCCTCCAGACGTGGAGCCGTTCCGCAGTCACAGCCGGATCGCGAGAGGGTCGAAACGTTGTCGACTAGTATAAAGGGAGAGCCAAAGAAATATATATACAATTACTATATTTATGAAGAGCTTCCCTTCTCTTACTACCAATAACCATTTCCCCCTTCTTTCACGTATTATGTATAGCACTGTTAGGTTATGGTCACTTCACTGGGGATCACTGAGTCACGTATAAACTGCTTATAGTATTAGTTTTTAGTATACATCTTTGGAAAGTTGTTTTTTGTTACTTATGTTCACTACAACTGCAAAAATAAACTATAATCATTTCGGCTGAAGTGAGTACGATTTGAGACATTGCCATGCGGGCTTACTGAAACCTAATCTATATAAAATTTTAATTAAGGTTTTATCATTTAACTGTCTTTTCTGATTAATTCAAGCAAGTTACACTTTCTTGCAGAGATTGCATCACCTTTATAAATGAGTTCCCAGTGAACATTGTTATTTTGCTGATTCTCAAGTATGCTGTGGCCTTCCTATTTTTACAAAGGCTTCTTTCTTTGAATGACTGTTTAGGTGTGTCCACGTTTCTGAAGTGTGCCCTCAGGCATAGATTATCCTTGCCTTTGCAGCTGCCTGGATTTTAAACTCTGTACTAACTACATTGTTCTTGTTCACATGATGTTCTTTCTTACCATTTTATCTTGCACTCTGCCCTTTGTTTGACTACCTTGGAATTCAAACTCTGTTCTGGACTGTGGTAGTAGCAAGTTACTGGATGCTGTTATGTGATCTGGAATGTTGTTTTGTTTTTATAATATTTTAGCATGTTTTTATGTGTATGTGCTTTTATGATTCTATATTTACGAATCGAATAATGTAATAAAGAAAGACAGAATCCATTAAAATGGACCTGGGGACCCAAAAATAGACTGTACTTTTGCTACACATTAAAGCTGCGGCACACGTGCCCATTCATAAATTTCATGCACTAAGATCAAGTTGCTACTTAACTTGCCTAACAGTCCTGAGGACTTAACTTCTGCATTGTTTTAAAAATTATAAATGCAGTGACAAATTCCATTTATCTAAAGTGGCTCACTACTTTTTGGGGTTCTGGATGCGTGCAGTTCTGTCATTTAGTTTCAGTTCATTGTTTCTTGTTGAGGTGTTGGTCATTCTCAACTGTTAACAACTACTTTTAATCTACAGTGTTTTTAAAGTTAAAGTTTAGTGTTCAATGTAGAGTAGCTTTCCTTTAGAATGTGTCACAACCCCCTTTCGTAGTAAGAGCAGGTTTATTGAAACCGAGGTACCTACGTCCATACAAGAGCCCACAAAGTGCAGAACCACCACACGGCTCCATGCTGCAACCTTTCTTCACATAACATCACATTTGTAATTTTTTTCTTTTTCTTCACACTCCAAGCTCCAGAGAACCAGCCCCAGGTTTCTAGTCACTGGGGGATAGTCAGGTATAAGCTGCTTGCAGTTTAGTCCCAGAGGGTCTCCAAGGTGGTGTTAATTCTCAACAGTGGGCAACTACATTATTCATAAAGTGTGTTAAATTTAAAATTTAGGTGGCGTTAATGTTTCATTTTTTTCATTGTTTGTCAAATTCTCTGTTGGTATGGAGAGCAGATTTGTTGTTTAAATTTGTATTTTTTATTTTCTTTATTAATTTTTCAGTTAACACAACTTAAATACAATTATACATTGTCAATGCAGGGGGACAATTGATGCTGTTGTTACCGGGTACCTCATGTCTATCATGTTTAGATCACACTGAAGTGAATTTATCCATAAATGTTTCTTTAATAAACTCCATAAGGTTTTACATGTCAATGGTACTGTACAGTCATTCACAATTACCCAATTATTCTAGCATTACCACCCGGACCATACCTCCTGTTCGATTTATTAGCGCATCCCCATCTCCTGCTCCCTCCGGTTCTCCGGTTTCTTTACCCACCAGATATTCCTGAAACATACTCCAGTGAGCTCTTGGCTTAACCTGCAGAGGTGGGAGTTCACTATAGGCATCAGACTGGGTATTACAATAAATCATGGGGCTCATTTATGAGCCCTTGCGTCACTTTTACGCTGCCGGTGCGTCACTTTTTGTGACGCACCAGCAGAGTAAAAAATGTGCCTTGTTGCACCATATTTACAAAGTGACGCATCTAGGTAGATGCGTCACTTTGTAAACCCCTGCGCCACATTGTACCTGCGCCAGGTATAATGTATGCAGAGGGGGCGTTCCCCCGCAAAAAGCCTCGTAATAGTGACACAGTGAAATCTATGAGATTTCACTGCGTCACTTTTAGGACGCTGTTGCGTCAAAATCTTGCGCCTGCCTCACAGCAGGCGTAACACTGAGGCAGGCACATTCACATGGGGATTTCCCCATGTGAAAGGACGCATTGCTGGAGTTGCGTCACTTTTGTGACACATTCCAGCAATGCGTGACTTTTGCGCTTACAGATACGTCAGAAATACTGACGTATCTGTAACTCCTTGCGACATGATGCGTCATACTGTAAATATGACGCATCATTAGTGTCGCAGGGAGAGCGCATTGGAAAGTGACGCATCGCTGTTTTGACGCAGGGATGCGTCACTTTTCATAAATGAGGTCCCATGTATTTAGTCCACTCCTCAGCAGTTGGCGTCGGACCTGTGGCCCATCCCATTGCCACCCGCCTCTTAGCAAGCAACAGACCCATCGCCACCAGCCGTCGGACATCTTTATTGATTACCTTGTTATACACCATTAACTTGAGAAAAGGGTCTGGGACGAGCGTGAGCCCAGTTATTTCATTTAGAGTGTAGAATACTCTTTCCCAAAATGTTAATATTCCTGGGCAGCCTAAAGCTGTATGTAGGAAACTGGCAACTGGCTCTGTACAGCTATTGCAAGAAGCCGATTCCCACAGTCCATATCTGAACAACCTTTCTGGTGTATAGTATGTCCTATTGACATATTTAAAATGTATGAGGCAATGTCTGCCATTCAACAATATTTGACTAGTTACTTCGCACCAATAACGCCACTCATTGTCTCCAATTATTCGTGCCAAGTCTCTCTGCTAGTCCTGCCTCACTTTCTAATGCAAAGCCCTTCTGTTTTCTTGTGTGATATTATAAATCCTAGAGACCAGCTTAGAAGGGGAGGGAGCTTGGATAGTGTGTGTGTGTGGGCTGGTACTTCAGGTGGTTCCTGGAGACTTTCCCCTAATTGTGCTTTCAATGCATGTTGAACCCTGAAGTGCTGATAGTGAACCAGAGGTGAAGGGGTATGTCCCTTGGCTAATATATTCTCCCAGTAACGAAATTCCCCATCTTTGAACAGGTTACCTACTTCTGTAATGTTTACTCTGTGCACGGCCTTGGAAACTTCCATTTCTTGACCTGTTGGGAGCCAGGTGCACCATTCTAGAGGTATCAAAGGCGAGTACAGTAACGCACCTGCCTGTCTATGTCATGTCATGTCATGTCATGTCAAAGGTTCTTATAAAGCGCCTTATCACCGCAAGGTCTCAAGGCGCTTGCTTTGGGAACCCGTCCTGGCTTTTCCCTGTGAGATAACCCCTACTGGGCATCCCCAAGGTGAAAGCCAGGCATCCCGCCGCGGGGGGGCCGTAGTGGAGATTAAGCAAGCTATCAAGTAGATTGCGCAAGGCGTGTATGGTGGGGTTAAGTGAATCCAGTATGCTGTGCTTTCTAGTGTGCATCTTAAAAAGCACTTGAGGAAGGATGTCTAGGGTCAGCTGCAATTTTCTCTATGTGTATGTGTGGTAGAGACTCCGGGCCAAGCATCCATGCGTGAGCATGTGAGCACTGGGCTGCTCAATGATATAATTCAAGGTCCGGGGCATTAAGACCTCCCATGGAGTATGGCAAAGTAAGAGTTTCCCATTTGACCCGAGGTTGTTTACCCGCCCAGGCTAGTTTGATCAAGAGCGATCTCATCTTAGAGAATATGTGTGCTAGGAGCCACATGGGGATATTTTGAAAAAGAAATAACAGTCATGGAAGGACGACTATCCTCATTAATGAAATCTGTCCCATCAACGAGAGGGGTAATCTTATCCATCTGGCCACATCTTCCTCTCGCCTACTCAGGGCTTTCCCATAGTTGTCAATAAGAACTACCTCTGAGTCAGTGTGTACTTGTATACCTAGATAACGGACCGAATCTGTGGTCCACTGCAATGGGAATTCGATGTGAATTGGTTGTGTAGACGGGGTCAAAAGGAACATTTTAAATTTGGTCCAGTTAATCTTTAAGCCAGGCAACCGTCCTAAGTGGACCACCTCAGTTAGCACTGGAGTAATGTGAGTAGCAGGTTCTCTGACCGCCGCTGCTTTGACTTTCGGGTTTATATGCTTAATCACAGCACAGACGGTTCTAAGATTTGATGTTAAGTTGCACCGAGGAACAAAACCAGCCTGCTCCACACCCACCAGGTTAGGGATCAGGGGTGCTATTCGATTGGCCAGTATTTTATCAAAACATTTTGTGTCCACATTTAGCAGAGACAGGGGTCTGTAGGAAGAACAATCATTAGCGGGATTCCCTGGCTTGAGAAGGGTGACTATTAAAGCCTCTCTCATCGAAGAGGGCATCACTTTACTCTCTAAAAAAAAAAAAAAAACGAAAACCTAATGCACACCAAAATATACAGTATAGAGAGAGATGTCTCAATGGACATTAATATGTACAAGTAACAGCAGTAGAAGTAAAGGGAAAACGACGGTAGTACGATTCCTCTTTTATTGCATGGATGGCCAGCCGACACGTGTTTCGTCGTCAAGCGGTAACAGTGCTTGCACGACTCATCAGGGCTGTAGCGCGAAGGAAATGAACCACAGGTCGCTTAGCCGGTGATATTTCCGACCCGGCCTCTGCTCGAGACCAGGTTACAAGTAGTATGTGGCTCTTGGTATGGCTCCAGATTCAATAGAGATTCGTGCAGTAAAAATGCTTTACGTCACGTGAAAAGTGCTCCAAACGCCTGAAGTTCATTAATGTCACCAAATGGTAAAAAACATCCACTTCGAAATACTTGGGTATAATAATTATCGGGTCCGTGTAAAGAGACTAAGAGTCATGTAGTCGCTTTATTGAGTGAGATCGGTTGTAGAAGCGAAAGTCGGCGGGACGGGTAATCCCACACAATGGTTCCGGGTTCCGGGTGCGGACCTAGTATTTCCCTGTACTCTAAAAAACCCCAGTTCTCTTTAGGCTTTATCACTTTACTCTCTGCCATCTCCTCAAACAAAGAGACATGATGTGGTATAAGCTGGTCTTGAAAGGCTTTGTAAAAAGCAACAGTCAGTCCATCTGATCCCAGGGCCGTCCCACCCTTCATTGATGTTAATGCTACCCTTACCTCCCTAAGGTCCAAAGGAGCCATGAGATATTCTCTGTGGGAGTCTGTAAACCAAGTCATCATTATATGCGCTAAGTATTCCTCAGTTGCTTTATCATCCTGTGTTATGCAAGATCTATTCAGCTCCACAAAATATCTGTGGAGTCTGTCAGCAATTCCTGTCGAATCGTGACTCATTCTGCCATCCTCCCCCGTAAACTCTATGATGGCGCCAGTATTCCTTGCAGGATGCTGCAAGTTGGCAAGCAGGACTCCAGGGCACTCACCCTCCCCATACACTTGTGCTGTTGCATATTTGTGCAGATGTTTAACTTCACTTTCTGCTGTGTCTTTATATTCTTCTAGGGTTAGTTTGATGTCATTTAAGCATTTATTGTCTCCAGTCTTTTGGTGTTCCTGCTCCAAACATGCTATTTCTGACTCTTATCTTGTAAGCCTATTCTGAATAGAACACAGTACAACTGCATGCTTTGATATAGCCTCCCCCCTAATGAACACCTTGAAGGCTTCCCAAACTGTCGGGAAGGAGGAGTCCGACCCAAACATTTCCCTAAAAAAGGTCTCAATGGGCAGGGCCATTTCCATGCGAAACACCTGGTCTAGCAAGGAGTAAGGGGGGGAACCTCCATTTGAATGGTACAAAGCATTCTACAGGTATTTCCAATTCTAACTGAACCGGAGAGTGATATGAATAGGTCCTAGGAAGGGGGTCGCAATTTGTGACCTGTGGAAGAAGACTTCTGGACACCAACCAGTAGTCAATCCTAGTGTGAGTGTCATGTGGAGCAGAGTAATGCATAAACCCTTGGGATGTGTTAGGGCGCTGCCTCCATACATCGACCAACCCCAGCAGTTCCATCAGGTCCTTGATAGCGCTTACTGCTGCCGCCGGCCACCTGGGCTGGCCCCTAGACCTGTCGCTGGTGGGGTCTAGTATACAATTGAAATCTCCCCCAATATTTGCGGAAGGTCATCTGCCTTGAGCAAATGCACCGCCATTGCGGGTTATCATAATTAAGTCTGTATATGATCACCAATCTGGCTCCAAATCCCTCTGTATGGCACCTGGTAACTGGGAACCTGCCATTACGATTGATCTCCTCGTCCTGCAACGTAAGACCTGATTTGGGATTAACCCAAGTGAGTACGCCTCTTGTGTGCGAGGTGAAGCCTCCTGTGTGGAATGGACCCTGCAATCTCCTCGGGTACAACATCTTATTTTGGGGAGTGTAATGTGATTCTTGTATCAATGCGACATCAACCTGGTGTCTCTTCAGGGAGGCTACTACCTTATGGAGTTTCCTATAGTCATTTAATCCTCAGATATCTCATGTCCACAATTTAATTTTCCTATTCACCTTATTTGGAGTTTCAATGTGAAATCATTTGCATATAGATTCGAAATACTAATATCGGCAGTACTGTGTCCTGCCATCCTGATTTTCCCAGATCGTAACACTTGTAAAAGGGTTAGACTCTTTACCCCTATCCCATCCCCACCCACGCAATGCCTTCCCCAACTAAGCATAGACAACACCATATCCACCCACCCACCACAAACTTGCTTCATACCAGAAACCTCAAAACAATCAATAACAATAACAATCCCAAATACGCCAAGTGGGTTACACAGTGGGACAGATGTTGCTGGCATTCCACCTAGTACTGAGCCTCCTGAGCTCACACCGCTAGTTCACTGAGTTGCTTTTCCCAATGTTTGCCTCTTTCGGGCCTCCCCTAGCCTCATTATCTACAGGACCTTCCGCCCCACTTTGATGTGGTTCACTGTTGTAGTCATGGTGCAGGTTCTGGAATGTAAAACATCTGAGGGAGCAACCCCAATTAGGCCATCCACAAATGTACTTATCCACCACTATCACCGGAAGAGACCATGTTTATGTTGTGGCAAGTGGGAAAGGTAACACCAGAAAATGGCCACCATCCGCTAGAGGAAAATCAGCTATGTCCCTGCTTCCAGACCCAATCAAAATTATTGAGAATCATAGTTCACTGTTCCTCAGAGTCTGGGGTGGCGTTGTCATGCATCGTTCGAACCTTCAGGGATTCCCCCCTCCCCTCTCCCCCGGGTCTATCACCTTCTCTTTTTTCCAAAAATTGCAGTGCTTGTTTAGGATCATTAAAAATATGTGCGTTCCCATCTGCGTGCACTCTCATCTTTGCCGGGTAGATCATATTGTAGTCCAAATTAAGATCTCGCAGCTTGCATTTTACTGTCAGGAAAAATTGTCGCGCCTCCTGCACCTGCTGTGTGAAGTCTTCATAGATGGATATATATCCATGCCCTTATACCTCAATGATTGTAGCTCCCTGGCTTCTCTAAGTGCGGCACCACAGTCCCTATAGTTAAGTACTCTCGCAATGACGGGACAAGGAGGGGTGCCCGGCACTGGCCTGGGGGCCAGGGAACGATGCGTGTGCTCTATTATGAACATATTTGAGAAAGTTTCTTTGCCCAATAGCATTACCAGTAATTGTTCAATGAAGAGCTCCATGTTTAGTATATTTGTGAATTCCGCTATGCCAACGATGCACACGTTATTTCTCCTTGAGCACGCTTCCAAATCCTCAGCCTTGGATTCAACAGAAAGTAACAGTTTGTCTAATTTTGCGGTTGTACTCACAGTGGTATTCAGCGTATCCTCAGTGTTCGAAAACATCTTTTCTCCAAAGTGTCCAGCCTCTCCGAATGTTTGTCCAGCCGCTCAGACATTCTATCCATCCTGAAGGTGAGGGCATCAATCTTCCTGTCAATTTTTGTCAAACTGCGCTGCATCACCATCAGGATCTGCTTCAGGTCTGAGTCCGCCGCCGTGTCCCCTATCTCCGACCCTGACTCCAAAGCAGTCTTCTCTAAGTACTGCTGCTTGGGGGTTTTGCGAGGTTCAAATTGTAGTTTAGACAGGGATTTTTCCGTGCACCTCATGACTCCCTTATCAGCAGGATCCTAGGCCCGAGGCCACCCCTCACCAGGCACAAGTGTGGGGGGGCTCTCTGTTGGTATAGTACTGGTCTGCACACATTTTTTAAAGACGACACGACTGTCACACTGCTGCGTCCTTCCCTCTGCAGTGACCACCAGTTATAAGCAATGGCTGTTACCCTGCTGCCATGTTACGCTGTTATGGGGGCTATGCCGTGCTATTGACAGGCTTCAATCAGGAGCTCACACGATGGCTCCAGGCTCGGGTCCGCTAGGCAGAGCGTCGCATCCTCCCCATGTGCTCATATGCCCCACCACGTCCCACTCTCACCGTTGCAGTGCCTGTGTCGTCTGAGAAGATCATTGTGGTCTATACAGCAGGATGACGTGGAAAGTGTCTTTTCTTCACTGGCTCGGCCGCAGTTTGTGGCTGCCTTTTGCTCTTTGGCATCTAGGGGGCCACCACTCCCAGTATCTAGCTTAGGGAAGACTTTCCAGGGGATCAGCGAATGCAGGCTTCCCTCCAGTCATGAAATTTATACTGAGTGCTCCACGGTAGTAGGATAATGTGATAACTCTGTCTGCCTCAGTATGTCTTTATATGGCGTATGGCCCACCGGGTCTGCCAGGGGGAGAAAATCCCCTAGGCCTTATGCCTGTTAAGGAGCCACACTGTCCACCCCTGGTGGCGCCACAGGGTCCGGGCTATCTAATGGGGACTCATCACTGCCTGCTGCTGTTCGGCGGCACACCCCGTCCCGCACCTGCAGTCAATCCAGATCACCGCCCGATGCCACTTTCGAACGCTGGTACTTGCAGCAGGGGACTCGCAGGCACCAGTGTCATACCAAGGGCAATAATGTTTCTGTGCAGGAGACACCTTCCGGGCCACTGCCGCCACACGACCTGGTGTAGCCCACCCCTTGCCAGCACCGCAGTAGGATCAAGAAGGCGTGCGTGCTGTGCCGCCCCGTTTCAATGCAGGCCTTATCACCGGGCTGGAACGCTTCACTTTCCAGCAGCAGCCTTTTTCCTTGGGGGTTCGGCCTCCGATTGTGCCAGTGGTACTATTGTAGCTCTTGAGGGGGTGAGGAAATAGAAATTATTGTGGAGAGGAGCAGAATCGTTGAGGATAGGCTTCGTGGCTCACGAAGCTACCTTAGCGCATGGCCATCTTTGGGCAAGGCAAGCTCCGCCCCCCATGGATAGCAGATTTGTTAGTGAATGTGAGAAATTGGGTGTGAGCACTGGTCTAGTATCAGCCAAAATCCCTAGCAGGGTGAACCGTAAAAGTCGCTAAATTAACCTGTGATGAACCCTGGGTAGATTGCCACAAAAAGCACCCAGGCTTAACTTAGAGGCAAAGGGTGAAGTGTTTATGTAGCACACAAGCAGCAATGAAGGGAAAACTCACACAAGAAAAATCCCACACCAACTTAGAGAAATACAGCAGATTTTAATAAATTCTTTGGAACCAAAACAAAAGAAATCAAATTGTAGAACCCGAGTTATGAATTTTTTAAGTTTTTACAAAAAATTAGAGCCTAAAGTATCAAAGCATCAATCGTGGACATCTGTTCTCTCAAAACTGGGTTAAAGTTGGGTGCAGCTGATGAAGCAGGGCTCAAGCAGGGCAGACCTCTGAAGGTTTGTTAGAGTTCAATGCAGGCTCCAGGCAGCAAAGTAGTCCTTCCGGATTCAGCAAAGCAGTCTTGTGGAGTACACAGCAAGCCCAGCAGCAGGCAGTTCTCTGAGAGTCCTTCCAAAGGTCCAGAAAGAGAACTGATGAGTGGGTCTGAGAGTCCCCTTTTCATACCTGGTGCCTTCCCTGAAGTAGGAGAAGTTTCTAGTAAAGTTCCTTTGAAGTGCTTGATGTTTTCTGACACCCCTGAATGGCTCCAAGCTAGCTGCAGTGTCTTTTCTTTTTTTTGTGTCCTCATAATACCACAGGATTTGTCCCTCAAATCTCAGAACTTGGGTACAGGTGTGATCCCAACAACATCCCTGCCACATCACATCGGACTCTTATGATCATCTATTTGTATATGGGTACCGTTCAATGCACAGTAAGTGATCCCAGGTATAATTATCGGCACCCCTACTTTCTCTTGCACCACCAGCTCTCAAACCTTTGCCACAGTTTCACCCTTTTCGGATTACCATTTGCCGAATCTAATAAATAAACATGCATCTCAGAGGCAATCCATTCCAAAGTAAGTGGGGGGTTCCCCTGGTGTCCATATTTTGAAAATCTCCCTTCTTGCAAGTAACATTAAATAAAACATTAATTTCTTTCCCTGCTGACTCCTTCCTTTCCCCTCTTCTTCACTAATATCTAATCCGAAAATGGCCAGCGCAAGCCTTACATTTATTTCTCGTTTGAGGACTGCACTCAAAACTCTACCCACACCTCTTTAATAGGTTTCCTCAGCCAAGCATTTAAAAAACATATGGTCATCATTAGGTGCCAACTACCCACATCTCTTCCAAGTATCCACTACCATGCCCATATGCTTCAGCATCTTGTGCAGACTTCAGTAGCATCTGTACAAAGTTAAGAGATGATTCCTACTTAATGCAGCAGGTTTGACAGCACCACATAGCAAACTCAAGGACACTTTCCCTAAATCTTCCAACTCCACGCCCGGCAAGCCTTTCTCCAAGCTCTCACTTGATGGTTTCATCTTCCTGTCTTCTGCTGCAACCAGCTGCCAGTACCAAACTGAGACATCTTTTTTCCTTGGTCTCTTGTGCTGCATGTTCAATTCCACCTGGCATGTTTCGGTCTCAGTCCATCCTTGATTCCTACCCACGGCTCCAGTTGTATATATTTGAACCTGGACAGTGATCCTTCTGATTTCTGATTGGTTTTTCATCATACTTTTCATCAGGACTCCTATTGCATCTTTCTCCGGACTCCCAATCAGCACCCTGCAGTTTTTAAGAGCTGGAATGCTCAATAATACATCTGTAGGTCTGGCACCACCAACCCTTGCCTAATTAATCTTCTTCTCAACTTTTTCCAAGCAATCCTTGCTCTCTTGCTACCCCAAACAAAACCTATTATTCCTTATGAACCCCTCCTAGACTGTCTCACTGAACTTTTATTTTGGCCTGTTTAGATATCGGATTACCCATTTGGTGGGGACCTTCTCCTAAATTAATAATCCAGGATTTCCTAAGTAGGATTCCCACTGTTTCAGTAGTGTTAAGTAAATATTTTATTTGTTTGCCAAGAATTAAAAGCGTAATTTGATACATATCAGGTCACTTGTTCAGATAATCTATTGGGTAGCATGGGCCAGAAAGACTTGAGGCACAATATTATGGATAGTGAATGCTAATATTTTGCCTCATTTCTCAATCCCCATTCAGACTAATACTGTGAAGAAAATGTATCTTTCAATAATTCAAGGTCAGCCATAACACCAGTCTTTGCTTTGTATCATCTCACAAAAGAAAGCAAAACTTTTATCCTGATCTTCATTGTGAATTGAGGAATATTTCAACATACATTTTAATTCTATGACAATCATCACTTCAACCTGACAAAGGTTAAAGTGGGCAGGAGTAGGGGCTGTTGTGCAGGCATAAAAAAAGGTGACCATCAAACCAATCAAGCTGACTATGTGTCATATGTGTAGGAAATTAGGGTATTAGTTGTGTGGCCTACACAGGTAATAGGTCCACAATTTCCCCTTACTGGGAACCAAGCACCCCACTGTAGCACATGACAGTCTCAGGGTAACAAAGCAGAACAGTCCAACGCCTAGTTAGGGGAGGTGGTGTAGGCTAGTTATCATCGTTCCCTGGCACGCCATATAACACTCAATAAATGATTGTCCAGTCAGTGCTTTTTCTTTAGGAAAAGGAAAAGTACATTTATTACACACACACTACCAAATACTATGGGGCAGATTTATGAGGCCCTTGCGCCTCTGTGCGCCACAATTGCGTCACTTAATTTGACGCAACGGCGGCGCAAACAATGCGCCCTATTTACAACGTGACGCATCTAGGAGATGCGTCACGTTGGAAAGCCCTGCGCCATAAGGAGGCGTTCCTGCACAGGGGGGGGCGTTCCTGCGCTGGAACGCCTCCTAAAAGTGGCTGAGTGAAATCTATGAGATTTCACTCAGTCACTTTCTACGGCAATTCCTTACGCCTGCTTGAAGCTGGTGTAAGGGTGACGCACCATGCATTGTAGGGGTGGCCCCTGTGCATTGCAGGAGTCATGTCGCACTTGCGACATGACTCCAGCAATGCGCTGCCTGTACGCGGAGAGATGCGTCACGCATCTTCCCTGCCTTGCACCATGGTGCGCCGCATTGTAAATGCGGCGCACCATGGGTGGCGGAGCTGTGGCGCACTGTGGCGCACATTAACTGGCGCATCCCTGGGGATGCGCCAGTTAACATAAATCTGCCCCTATGTATTAATTTGCAACTATATACATTGGCAGATTGAAAATACCACAGACATTGCATGGTCAACTTTGACCCCCTAAAGGGATCTTACAAACGTATAAGAGAAGTCTGCTGGTTTGATCAAAGGTTCAAAAACAGCAAACCACATATAAAAGACATCTTTTTACACATAAATGCAATCATTAATAATAATAATCATGTAAAATTGCACCTATTACTGTTAATAACGCATATTCATTGTGATCCCTAATCAGTTAGCATTATTATGTCAATGAAGCTTTTTAAAATGAATGAATTTTGTGTCTGTGTGCTTTTATAAACTTTCCTACCATGAAAATGCAATCATAAAAGCAGTCACTAGAGAGCATCACATTTTTATCACATAACATGCAGCCCTAGAGGGCGCTTCGGTACGTGTATCTTCTTTATACACCTTCAGGCCACAATAATGACAACCATAAAACCAGTCCCTAGAGGGTGCAGCACTCCCAGCTGTAGACCCAAAGCTCCAGCCTTGGGAATGTTTTAAAACATTGGTTCTTAATCTGTGGTCCGAGGATCCTTTGGGGTCTGAGAGGCCAACTCTTGGGGTCTTCGACTTATTTTACAAAATTAAATATTAAAATTAGTACATTAAAATGAATGAATTATATACAAATAAAGAAGTAAAACTAAAAATGTGGAATTTTTTTTCTATATTTGATTGTCAATTAAACAAAATATTTAAATATTTGAGCATTTGCTTAGTGTATACTTATTTCTGCAATTTTGTGGATTGTTTTGAGGTTGAAATCAACAAAATTGCTTAGGCTGGTGGTCCCCGGCTTCCAATGATGACTAAGTGGGGAGCCCCGATTACCGGTAATGATTCACTGGGGGCCCAGGGAAGCGAACAGGTTAAGGACATGTTTAAAACATTAGTGAGAATTCCAGGGAGGCCTGGTTTTCTGATCTTCACAACCATAGGTCAGTATTTCTCCAAAACTCTTAAGTGGTGAGCTTACTGCCCTCCTGCAGCCCCCATACCTCCTTTATTTATTAGGTTGTGTCCCCAGTCCAGTTGGGGCCACCACAACCAGAAAAATGCATAAATGTAAAAGCCCCACAGGGCATTATGGGGTGCTGCAGCCAGAACATTGAATACTTTAACAGCGGGTTTATCGCTGTGCTTGTAGCCCATGCACATTTGTTTTCTTTTCTTATATTTTTTTTGGGGGTGACTGATCCCACTGGGTCCCCCCATATCTCCTCAAACGTTAGGGGCAGTAGAGGGATCCCACCCCTTGCTGCCCCACCTGCCCACGGTCAGCCTGCACCTCTGTGTAGCTGGCAGCTTCTCTCTCTCCCTGCCTCCTGCAGGAAGGGATCTCTTATCTTCATGGTGGCTGCTTGTTCCTCCCAGACACAGGCACAGCGAGGGGGGCAGGCACACCACCACCTGGGGGAACAATGGTACTCCCCATGCTTTTCTGCCACTCAGGGTGGTCGGGCCCCCTTCTGCTAGGTAAGGCCAAGGGATGGGGTCCCTGATCCAAAGGAGAGTATGAGGAGGCCGTCCCACTCACGCCTCACACTGCCCGGTGAAATTGAAAGCGCCAGCCCCCAGAAGATTGGGGGGCCCCCGGGATCGAGAATGAGCCAAGGGAGGCACCCCCCTTTCCTGGTTGCAAATAAAGAATTGATCCTTTCATCAACCCCTGGGCCCTGGCCCACCCTGGGGTAAGTTAAGAAATGGCGGCAGAACCCCACTTGCTCCATCTGTAAACAGGTCAAAGGTTGCCAATCTTTAAAATGCAATACTTTGGGCCGCTTTGGGCGATTTTGACAATCTTGGGCTCATTTTACTCCTGGTGGCAAGCTTTAGCCACCCGGGGTCAGTCATTGCCGCAGACCTCCTCATCTCTAAAGCGGTGTAACCCACGGAGAGCTTGTTATCCTTGCTCCCTGCACCAGCCTTAGTCCTGGCCTCTATCCCTGGTGCAGAAGTCACAGGGCTTTTCCCCAACTAGTCCTCAGGGGGTGTAGGGAGACCAGCCTCACTGGCTCTTGGTGAGACTCACTGGTCCTCGGGTCAACTGGGCATAGTCCTTAGTCATTTCTGGGCATCAATCCAATTGTCAATGGGAACCCCAGGCTCCATCAGCGAAGCACAGAAAAACTCCATGCAAGAGACAGTCTCCCACTTGTGTTAGAGTTTTTAAAAGGGAGTGGAATGTTCCAGAAGCCAGGCACCACTAGCCAATCCTAGGGTGCTACATCACCTCTCCAACGCTATTTTCTCACACAGGTTACACCCCATTTCAATACGTCACTGGTCTCTGTAGGCCCAAGGGAAGTGAAACTGCAATCTAAGGCAGTTTTCTCCCTATGTGTATAATATAGTGACACTACAGACAAAACAGTAAATCACACTGACCTTTCCTATTAGTGTACACTAACATAATAAGGGCTACCCTAGGTCAATATCAAATCCTGTAGAGATCCCGCTGCACCAGGCAACCTGTGTGCATTTATTAGGCTGTGCATGACCGTAGTTTCCCATGCGCTGCCCCGCAGGTGTGCAGACGTAAATGTACATACGTTCATGTGTAACCAGCCAAATGCCCCTTCCCTTGCTGCATCACAGCAGCCTTATCTTAAAATGGGCACTGGTGGTAAATACCCTCAGTCCATTTTACCATGTGTTTACCGTGGGTGAGACACATGTAGTGAGACTCACCCACAGTCTAAAACTGGCTGATCCAAAAAGCAAAAAAATCTGTGTGTACTGAATGGGCAGAGCCCAACTGCCACACTATGTCACAGAGTTACAGAATTACATCAAATCCACAAAGGTAGATTTTGATGATGTGTGACTTTATTATTTGGGCAGATGGCGAATCACGCCTCAATACTCTGTTGTTTTTGATGCATATAGAAGCACTAGGATGAAAGTAGCATGTTACCTACTTACAGAAAGAGTCATATGTGTGGGTTCTAACTTCTTGCTCTTTTCAAAAGGTATCATGATCTGATCATGATCTAATTACTTGCTAAATTGATTGGTTGGACTCCATACCACACACCAGCCCACCAGAGGAAAATGTGCATGCATAATCTCAAAGATCTACTATTTGGAAATGTTAAATTTAAGAACAGTGTAAGAAATTGGGTTACTGGTTGAGGTAAAACCGTTCCCAGGCAATAACCATAATCCCTGTCAAGTTGAACTACAAAATGTTACTCAATCAACCTTTGCTTAAACCTCTGTTAGCTTGAAACAAAAGCAGTCAGCCATAACTTAGTGACAATGTGTAAATTATTTATGCAACACTCAAACAGTAATAAAGTGAAAACAGAACACAAGAAAAAATTCACACCGATCTAGAAATATATAGTAAATTATAGTAAATAATTTGGCAACAAACAACAAAAAGCCAATCAATAGAACTGGAGAAAAGCAATTTTAAAGACTTAAGTAAATGGAGAGTCAAAAACCACAAAGCGTAAATTGGGGTTTTGTGGTCAAGCTGGACCTTCATTGAATTGCATCAGTTTCGATAGGGCTGCAGATTGAGAGCTTTGAGGTGCTGCGTCATGTTTCATTGCGTTGCGTCAGTTTAAAGCATCAGTTCAAATATTCATACCTGGTGCCTGCATTTGAAGTGGGGGGACTCCCTATACCACCCACACCTATGGTTCTGGAAATTTCTTCCCTTCCCATATCAAGGATCTAAGTAGTCTGGGGTGACAAAGACTAGTGTCAGGTTCCTTTGTGTGTATGCTGGAGGTAGTCCTTTGAAATGTGGGTGGGCCAAGGAGCAGCTCTGCCCCAACCATCTGGCCAACTCCTAGTCTCCTTTTGTCTCACTGGCTGGGAGGAATACATAAAGGCCAACATCTAAACTAACCACAGTACATAGGACCCAGGACCAAGAATATTGGCAGAAGGCACAAATGATTATTACAAAAAAAGCCAACTTTCTAAAAGTGCAATTTTCAGAATTGTCTCTTAAAATTCAACTTTACCATTAAAGAGGATTTTAAATTACATTTCATTTGAGTGTAAACATTAGTTTCCCATCTCCCAAACTCATGTTATCACTTAGTAAGTGCAATAAGGTAACCCAAAGTTATCCTTTAGGAAAGGTAGGCCTTGCAATAGTGAAGAATGACTCTAGGGCTTTAGTTTTTCACTTAAGCCCAGATGTCCTACTTTTTAAATATAATGCACCTTGCCCTATGAACCTTTAGGGCCGACCTCAAGGGGTGCCATTTGTATTCAAAAGAAAGGTTTAGGTCTGGCAAATGGTTTATTTTGCCAAGTCAAAATGGCAGCTTAAACTTCACTACAGGGTGCAGTGGCAGACCTGAGAAATGTTTTAAAATACTATTTCAGTGGATGGCACAATGAGTGCTGAAGGCCCACTAGTAGCTTTCAACGTACAGGCTCTGATTACCTGTAGTACTATTTAACTAGGAACTTACACATAAATTTAATGTGGCAACTCCGGGTAGGCCAATTTCGCCTCGTTTGAAGGAAAAAGCATAAGCACTGGATTGCAGTGGAAACGTGCACAGAGTCCGGAAGCCAACAAAAAATGGATTCAGCAAAACAGGAGGGGTAAAGGCAAATGGTCTGATGGTGATTCTTGCAGAGAGAGTCTGGTCCTACATTCGGCCAGTGCAAAATCTGTTCAATTAGTGGATAAGTTAATAAACTTGTATTTTAACAACCTGCAGTGTATTTACCAATGATCTAGCAAAACTGAAACATGTTAGCCAATTAAAAATTAACAGTAAGTTGGGTGGTAATTAACACATGTTATCTGCAGCTAGAAGCGGAAAAAATCGAAAAATGCATTAAATAGGTGCTCTAATCATTATAACACAGGACTTTCCTATACGCTATACAGGGAGGAGTGACATGGTTTAAAATGTAAACTGCGGTGGCAGGCACAGGTAAGCATGATGGTGCGGGCGGGGCACAGGGGGGAAGCTGATAGACGATGGAATAGGTATTATTTTTTAATTTAATTATACCTATTCCGTCGTCAGTCAACTTACCCTCCTCCCACCACGCCGTGTCTCCCGCCCCTCCCTCCCCACTGGGTTTACCTGTGCCAGCTGCCACTGAATGTATATTGTGTTCTATCGCATTTACCAGAAACAATCAGAAGACATGTCAAATAAAGTTGCTGCAAATGTGCCCATTCCTTTGTAGCAGTAAAATAAATACTTCTCTAACTGATTAATTTAAGGAGGTAATTGCACAATTGAACTATAACAAATTTTGAAGGCAATCAGCTAGGTTAATATTTTCATCCTTACTTTATTCTTGTTCATAGATGCTTCTCTAACTGAAAAACTGTTTGGAAACAAGTTTAATACAAATTAGTTGCATGCTGTCTCATGCAATGTATATTCAGACCCAAAAATTGAAATTTAGCGGCACAGAAATGAAAATTTAGCGGCATTATTGCGGCACTTTATTTTACTTGTAATCATTCCTTTTCAGCCCTAAATCGATGGAACCTGTTTTAGCAAAGTATTCTACTTTGAAATAGGCATATTTAAAGTTTCTGCAACACTACGGAAGCACATCTCTAATCTACTAACCTCGTGGGAGTGGGACGTATTTCTCCCTGGGATGTTCTAGCACCCATGTATGCACCCCTGGCGGGGCACCACTTTCACCACTCCCTGGTTTCAGTCACACAGCTCCCTTCACTCTCTGGTTTAAGTCACACAGCTCCCTTCACTCTCTGGTTTCAGTCACGCAGCTCTCTTCACTCTCTGGTTTCAGTCACGCAGCTCCCTTCGCTCCCAGGTTTCAGTCATGCAGCTCCCTTCGCTACCTGGGTGCAGTCACACAGCCCCCCTTCACTCCCTGGGTGCAGTCACACAGCCTCCTCTTGTACCGCGTGCACTGACTCCCTTTTATGGGTAGTGCTGACAGGACAGACATCTCACAATATGGTTCCCCCATTCCAAATTTGGCAGCTCTGACCTTGGTGTCACATTCTCTCACCCCACTAAACACCATACTGCCCGACTGAGAGAAACTCGCACTGCCGTCAACTACAACCCAATTGTGCCTGCTGTAAACACCTGGATGCGGCTCAATTTAAATTACGCACTAGACAAGAACAATATGCTGCTCAAAAATTAAAAGTAACAACATCCTGGAAAAAGCAAACACTCATAGGGAATGCAAAATTAGGTAAAGCATATGAAATGTAAGCAGGAAAAACATGGTTACTTCAACGCTTTTACACTCACTATTCAGAAATCAGTGAGTGCTTTTGCCCAAAAAGTTAAGGACATGACTACAGGGCACGAAATGGAACCATTGCTTATATCCTTACAAAACGTAAGCAGTATGGTACGAAGACCACTTCCCTGAACACTGAGCCGCAGTACACATTTTGTTTTCCAATCCACGTGTTGCAGTACCTCCAGGAGTGGTGCACTAGTTCCCCGCCTGGGGAAAAACAACGCTATACAAAGAAAGACAAGAAAACAAAGGTAGTGCTTCACTGGCAAACTGAGTAGAGTGGCGCAAATTAGTTTGGGTGTGAATAAAATCAATCTGGCCACTTTGCTACCACTCTGTCTGGCAATATTTAGTTATTTTTCATATTTTGAATCTTTTATTCCCCCAGCTGCACTTTGGAACAGTGCTTTAAATGGGCTGGTACTGTCTAATACGGAGCATCAGCACTTTTAAATTTTGCGAGAGAGTGTAAGAACATTTCTCAAGAGAAATGCAATACCTTTAATTGGAGAGTACCAGCACTTCTAAGTGGTTCATCTACGTGAGTGTTGGGGAATAAAGTAAATTAAGTACATTAAATTGAGTGTTGGAGGGGGATTATGTAGGTGTTAGCGAAAAGTGAGTGTTGGTAGTATGTAGGTGAAGGTATAGTGTAAACGAGCAATGCAGTGTGTGTGTATCACACTTATCGATGGCTGTCGATGTAGATAGTCTAGTTTAGATATGCTGGTAATTCCCAATTTTGCTATTTTGTTCTCAAGATGATATGGAAGATGCACCTGAGTACGACGTTTCGTGTTTGAGTTAGTAGGTGTTGCTGGTGGGACAGTTTGTTGCTTTATGAGAAGTAAGATGCGGTGAGTAGTGTGAAGTAGTTGAGTGCTGGGCAGAACACCAATCCAATGTGGATTTCAAAGGTCAGTTTGGGCTCGAGGATGATTTTGGTAATCTTAACAATGTGTATCATTGTCCATTGTGGAAATCTTGAGATTCGTTAAAGGCAGGGGGTATCTGTATAAGGAAGGGATGTGCATTCCACTTACTTTTGACCACTGTCATTATGTTGAAGGATAATGTTATTGGTGTGCCAATGGGCCCGATTGGGTATTTAGTTATGCCTAATGAGATGTCATGCCTCGGTTTAAAGTTTCGGCGAAAAACAAGGTTGTTAGTTTTCACAGGGCTTTGGATATGAAACTGATGAATGGTGATAGAAATGTTTTGTTGGTTGTATATTTATTTTTAGACGTGGCAATTTTTCATGATATGTAAACTTTGTTGGCTCTGTTGCACATTTGCCACTTTTGACATTTTCTTGTGTAAAGCGTCTTTTTATGGGGTCTTGATGGTTAGCTCTGAAGTTATGTGTAAAACTGAAGGTCATGTTATTGTGAGGAAATTCCACATTTTCACCTCCCGACTTGTAGACCCTTCAGTTTGATTAATTTGTGGTAGAATAAGAACCTGCAGTCACCTGTTTTTAAATGTATTGCGAAATGCCCATTACGAAATCGCCAGACTTAGGGGCTCATTAGGATGGAGGATTTTCCGCATCCTCCGGGCCGGCGGAAGCCACCGCCGGCCCGGCGGATGCGGAAAATCCTCTGCGGACCCACCAAAGACCCACCGCCAAATTAGGATGGCTGGTGGGTCCTGGTTTCAGTCCGTCGTTTTTCCGCCGCGGTTGGCTTACAACCGCGGCGGAAAAGCTCTAACATGGCTGGCGGTGTCTATCAGACACCGCCAGCCATATTAGGATGGTGTAAAATGTATGCTTTTCCGCAGCGGCTTTTCCGCCGTGGAAAAGCATACGGACATTCACTTCGGGGGCCCGTTGCGGGCCCCCTGGGTGAAGGGGGGCTGGGGGGTGCACATGGGCGGTACCTATGGTACCCCCTGCATATGCGTGAACAAAGCAGCAGGCACCGCGCGGTGCCTGCCACTTTGTGCACGCAAATGCGGTGCATGCATTTTTAACATTGCGGCGGGTGCAGCTTGAAGCTGCAGCCGCCGCAATGTTAAAGATAGAGGATGTGACCGCCACCCTGGCGGTCACATCCTAATTGCACTGGAGGGACCGTCGCGGCCCCTGCGGACGGTCCCTCCTCCTCTAGGGTGGCGGACGGACGCAAGTCCGTCCGCCATCCTAATGAGCCCCTAAAAGCGGTCTGAAATATGCATTTTTGAATCAATCTGAACACTCATTAGCCGGTCAAGTACTTAAAAAAACTTAAAGCTGTAGGTTTGTTTTCGGGAAGATTCGTAATTTGTTGAATTTACTCTAAAGACACTCTCGCACTGCACTTCAATCTTTCCTTTACAGCGGCAGAGCAGAAGTGGAAAAAGATTTTGTATGCTCTGGGCAAGAAGGAAAAGACAGTTCCTTCTCTGCCTGCCCCGCCCGTCCCCCTGCTGCAATCCTCATTTTTAACAATGAGGGCAGGGATTGCGTTTAGTAACCTTCAATTGGTGCAAAATGAAGTCCGCCGAGCCTGTGACTCAGTTTTCTTTTCTTCATTGCTATTTATTCAGTCGTTTAAGATGTTTGGTGGCTCTCAGAACAAACTACTGTTTTCGGAGTAGGGTGAGCTCAGTTTATGTGCGAGGCAGACAGCTAGCTAGTTTGGCCTTGTTTCTTTCATCTTTGTGGCTCACGACTTTGAGACCGTTTTCCCCTTGCATGTATCTGATTGTTGAAATGACAGGTGGGGTTCTCTGTGCTGCCGTTGTGCGCTTTGACCTCTGCATTCTTTCTACAAAACCTGTGAATTTCTCCAGTGAGTGAGCCAGAAAGTTCCAGCGCTAGTCCCGCCTTTCAAGCAATCCCAACTAAAACATTGTTGTTGATGACGAGCTGCTCCCGTCTTTGAAGAACGTTGATGCCTATTCCATGGAGTGGGGTATTTGTCTCACTTGCATGTGTAACCATTTTTGACATTCTTTTCTGCGATTACAGGACAGCAATTGAGCCTGCAAGCTGGAGCGCAGAGAAACGACACTTTCCTTTTCTCGCTCCGCTTTCATAAATATTGTGATGGAGGAAGCAGGCAGCTATTACGGCTGCACAGCGCCATTCACGTGGTGACGTAAGCGTTGTACAGCCAATAAAATGGCTTCCTTTTTTTCATGCCTGCCGGAGACCTTTTTTTGCGGCCGATTTGGTAAATATCGCGGCCATCGCGCTTGCCAGCTGATTTCGCGATTTTTTCGTGAATCGCGAAATCGCGAAATGCTGGAGGGTCTGTGTAATACTGTCTACTCTCACAGCAGATCCTAATGTGGGGGCTGTTCTGACATATTACTAGGTGTAGGAAGCTGGCTCTGTATATACTATAACAAAGTACGGTATAGTGTGCACAGAGTCCAGTGGAACCCCAAAGGTAGGCAGTAATACCTTACTCTCTATTTGTAGTAGTGTGGGCGCACAGCAAGGCTTTAGCAGAGGGTAGTGTTAAGCAATTATTGTACAAACTCAGGCAAGAAATGATGTCACACACTCAAAGACTGAACTCAGACCAATTTTGCTTATAACACAATATTTTTAGTTATTTTATTCCTAGAACGAAGTCAAGCCTGGTGTAGGTAAGTGAAATAATACTTTGCAAGTTTTTGTGTAGTGAATCACAGTTGAATGCTGGTTCAAATACAGTTGGTTGATTTACAAGTAAGACAACAGTTCGAAATTACTTTTCAGTTATTTTACACATTACTGTGCACATTACTTCTTGGATTACTTTTTAAGTTACTTTTGCTAACCAGTGTGATATGCCTAGATATCACAATGGGACATCTCCTAGACAAAAGGTAAGTAATACAGTTTTTGTATATTTGCAGTGGTTCAAGTTTTCATACAAACCAACTCCATACAGAACATTTTTCAAGGAAAAGCAGTCAATGCAATCCAATGGGAGGAAATGAAGTTATCGGTTTACCGGTAAGTACTTTGTTGTGGGAATTTGTGTTCTGTGGTTAACACTAGGGTTCCCCCAGGGTCAAGGATGCACTCTTCAAGCACCCTTAGTGGAACTACGGCGGCCGGGTGCAGAGTGCTGAGGCCAATGTTATTGATCCAGCGCTCCTAATGAAAAACTCTCACCAACGCTACCTATCTCCACAATACACACTATTAATCATGAATCACTTACCAAGGCCCATAAATAATAACAGCATTTTATTAAGGAAAGACTTATTAGACTGACAATTCAAAGGCAAATCAATTAGCATGATTTAAAGCAAAATAAAGTTTCCATTCCATAAATTCTATTTTCCCTGTCTAAAACTCTCTTCACCTAAAAAGAATAGTCATTAAAGACTGCTGTCCTTACGTGCGCCAAAGAGTCCAACAGCACGTCACGCCCTTCAGGAATCGGAAAGCAAAAAGCGCCCTCCTGCCCATGGGGCCAGGTTTTAGACCTTTCTAACTAGCTAAACTTTCTACAAATGTATACTTTTCTTTGCCATCCAGAGTTTTCATTGGCTGTCTAATGTCAGTCCATAACGTGTCATCACCATTTTCAATCCAAAATGGAGCCTTTTCTTAAGCTCTATTGTCCTTTAGCTTCATGACTTTTAGCTTCCTCGAAAATGAAACATTTCACGAGTACAGTTCATGACTTCCTTGGCTTTGGCAATCTTTCCGCTTCCTGTCCTTGAATCTTTCTCTCCGAGAGCACGTTTAGCACAACTTATTTAACTGTATTTTCTGACAAAACTGTCGACGTGGTGAAAGTCTCCACTTCTGTGCAAGGCTCTTCTCTGGACAGGGTTCTAAACGCCATCTTTACAAGCTAGGCCTCTCTCTCGGAAACTAGTATTCAAACAAACACAAAACATTAATTAATTAGAGTATTGAAACCCATTCTGTTACCCACCCCCTTTGCTAATTATTAACCCATTCATTTATGTTACCTAGCTATAGCACACAAAGCAGCATTTATATCTACCTTCTTCATTTAGGCCGCAAGGATCCTCCACGAGCTTTTGCCACAGAAAAGACGTAACATAAGCACATAAATAAGCACATGCCATTAATTAAACAGCTGCATTTAATACTGACAAAGACAATAAACAAGATTAATTTATTATTTTTCAACGAACTTGCTACTGCAACATAGAGCACATAAGTTAGTCCCTCGTGTTTCTGTGTAGATGCATTTTTAAACTATGTTGGGTAATACTTTTCATCTCATGCTTATTAAAACAGTTATGGTTTTATGGAAGTTTAACTTTGCGAGTTTGAAAAAAATTTCATCCTGTACCTCGCTCCATCATTATCCATTGGGGGATAAGAGACCTCCGGTTGGTGGCTGCTCACAGACAGGCCACAAGGTTGTGGGAGCAAAGCTCCTGGTGTTAGGCTCAGTGAAAAGGGGGATCCAATTTAGCACCCATGGTGCACTCACAGCGACACACGGGCTGCTGGGTGATGGGTGCTGTTTTGGTGTTAGGTGCCTGGTTGGTCTCAATGGGGATTCACCGGCTGCAACAAATACTGCAGGCTCAGGGACAAAGATCTCTTGGAGGTGACCACCCGTTGGAGAGGTACGTTGGGTTGCCTGGGGATGCTGGGACACCATCGGTTGGGCAAACCAAGGCTGTGGGACATCAGGTGCAGGGGTGTCTTTAGGCATTGGGTTTTCTTATCAGCTCCGGTAGCGGTCGGGTGGATCCTCCAGAAAGGAGCTTCAGACATCGATTGGAGATTCAAGGCAGGTCAGAGATCACCAGATCTCAGGTCAGGATCGCCGGGGAGACCTCCTCGTGGTGTTAGGCGACTCGAACTTGGGCAGTGGTTGTCTGGTGCAGACTGCTGCGCTGCAGACTCACAGATTTGGCCGGAGTCAGAGTCTGTGGGTGAGCAAATCCGGTGCTCATGGGTGAAAAAGTCTTGATCTGGGAAGGTAGGGCTGGTCCTATGTTTTCTTGGGGGTTGCTAGCTGCAGGGCACACTGGGATTTTGCTGGAGCAGGTTCGAGGTGAGGACAGGCCGATAGGGCTGGGGCCACTTCAATGGGCGTCCTCCTCTTCTTAGTTCAGCACAGCTTCTTCAGTCCATCTTCTTCTCTTTTCTTGTTGGTTCTAATCTGATGAGGCAAGGTTTAGGGTTTCCCCTAAATACTAGAATTAGTGGTGTTACAGGTAGGCAAAGGTTGGGACCAATGGGTCCCTACCTTGGGGCAGGTACACCCTCTATTTTGCCACCCTCCAGTGGGAGGGGGGTAAATGTGTCTCTCTGGTTAGCTGGATCCCCCCATCTGCAAGATGGTGGGCACTGAGAGTTGTGCTTCACCTCGCCTCCCCCACCTGAGGAGTGGGGTTGGCAAAGGTGGGCACACCTCCTTTCCTCACTTGATTTTTCTGCTGATTCTCCTGCCCAAAGTGGGGGTCAGGACTGGTGGGAACCAGTAGCTGGAAGCAGCAAATGGCAGGGGTAGCTCACAAAGGTGGCAAGCCTTTGAAGCTTCCCCTCCGTGGACCCTGCCCATTCTTGGTAGGAGGCTTGGCACCTCATCTCAGGGTGTGCATTGGTTTAGGCCAGAGAGCAGCAGGCTCTCGACCCAGGGGTTCAGAAACATGTTTGGTGGTGGCAGCTGGTGAGCAGCCACTCAGGCAGGACACTCGAGTTATGTCATTTTTCACAGGGCATCTCTAAGATGACCTCTGAGTGCATTTGGAGGAGGTGTGGCGCAGCAGCCAGGGTGCCTGACTCCGGACCACAGGGTTCACGGTTCAATCCCAGGCACTGGCCGCAGGTCGGCCCAGCACCATGTGAATCTGGGCAATAGCTCACTTAATCTTCCCGAGGGCCCCCAGTGCCGGTAAACCACTTCGGAGGTAGCTGTGCACTTTACAAATTCAAGGTTATTATTTTTCATTAAATCCCACACTGGCATCAGTGTGAGTTTAATCTGCTGAGAAGTGTGACACCAAACTTCCCAGTTTTCAGTAATGCCACTATAGTGCTGTGGAGTTTGTAATGACATTACTGCACTTAAAATGTCTAAGAATTAGCTTAGACACTGTAGGGGTACAGGGCTCATGCACCTGTACCCTCACCACTAATATAGTACACCCAGCTAGAGGGGTAGCTTATCTATGCCAGGGCAGTGGCTTGTAGGCATGGCACACAGGAATGTGTGCCATGTTGAATCTTCACTTTGTTCTGCACTAAAACATGCAGCCTGCAAGATCTGTGTGTGTGTGAAAGGTACAGGGCCTCTAAGGGTGGCACAATAAGTGCTGCAGCCTTTAGAGGCCTTCCCTGGCCACAGTATCCTTGGTACCTATGGTACCATTTACTAGGGACTTATCTGTGGCCAAAGAGTGCCAATTGGGTTTTGTACCAATGCAGTTGAGGGAAAGATCAAAGGCCATGGATACCTGGTTGGTAGGAACCAAGGGCACACTCAGTCAGAGTACATCAACAGTTTGGCAAAAAGTAGGGGCAACCATGCAAAAAGAGGGCACTTTTTTACACTAGATAACTAGGTTAACACTGGGAGGTACATCCTTAAGAGCATTATTCTAGTTTGCAGCTAAAGACTGTTGGCAAGACCTAACCAATCTATCTATCTATCTTGGATTTGATTGGCTTAGTCGTGATCAGATGGCTTTAATATCTATGACCTTTCCCTGCACTTGATTCAATGGCTTTTCTCCTTAAATGCATATGTCCCGCCCAGGAGGTTTTCATTCTCACAGTGTTTTGAATGGTTGACTTGTATCATTCCACTGCTAACCTTGCTTGCCTTCCCAGAACTTCTTTTTTCTTTTTCTGTAAACACTCCATGGGAGTGCATACTGCAGCTTTCCCTTCAACTTCTCCACACCTTCACTCTCTTTATTACTTACACTCCTCTCCACGTCCAGCTCGCTATTATTAATACAATGCCTCCACTACCATTTCTTCTCTCTTTAACTATCCGCATCCCCAATGCTGGCAACCAACCATTGTGATTATCTATCTATCTATCTATCTATCTATCTATCTATCTATCTATCTATCTATCTATCTATCTATCTATCTATCTATCTATCTATCTATCTATCTATCTATCTATCTATCTATCTATCTATCTATCTATCTATCAATCTATCAGATTCAGAAGTTACTTTAATTTACTTACAAAACATAGGTGACCTCCGTTTGTAAATTAAAAATGACTGCCAGCATAGAAATCCTGGCAGCCATCTTTGTATGGATTGAAAAAGCATTTTGACCTATTGGCCTTGATAAAGCTAATTTTCAAACAGGCAGAAATCTAATAGACTTCTTTCTGGGGATTCTGCTGGCACTTTCTACATATTTTGAGAATAGTCATGGCTGTGGCTTTGTAGCATGTTCACTCCTGCTGCCCGCTGATAGATAATGTCTGTATTCTGACAGGTTACTGCTCCCACCCGTTAGGCTGTGAAGTTTGTCGGTTTTTCGATAGGGGCTGCTGTAAGAGAAATCCTTTCCTCCAGGCTTCCGTTGACTCCCCTTGCAATGGATAAGATTTCACTTAAACTCCTCCCTCCTTCCTGTTTGATAGTATTTGTTGACCGGTGTAAATAACTGGATATTTGTAGGAAGTGGGAGGAGCTTTAGGCCTTTTGCAGTTCCTCGCCTCAAAGCTTGAGAGAGGCGCTGAGGTTCAGCCTTGTTGAAGTTAAGAAGATACCTACTAGGGAGGTGGATCCCCTCAGGATGTAAGGAATAGGCTGAGGATTTTGGCCCCACGAGTTATCAAGACCACCAGTAAGTAATGAAATTGTTATCACTAACTAAGACTAACAATATTGAATATATTTACTCTAGCATAATGTTCTTCTTACCAGGTTTGACTTCATTTTTGATGGATTTATATCAACTCTCAGATAACTCCCTGGCACGAGGACTCTTGAGTGCCTTAGTTGTATTTTTCTTCTACTGTAGTAACATTAAATATCTTACGTGTAATGCGCATCTGTATTAGTAGATAGCAATGTGTGTAATTCCATTAAGGACAATGACATTGCTGAGTGTCAATAAAGACCATTATAACCCTCAGCAACAGGTTTCAATGCTATGATTTAAAAAAATAAACACAAGGATATGATGGACGGAGCGCTGAAACTTTTCAGACACTCACCTATTGGGCGCAGGGCAAGACTGATTTCCACATGGCTGGGTCCAAACTGGAATGGAGTGGTGAGCAAAAAACACAATGGATTCAGGCCCAGATCTCTGTACTGGGGTGAATGTATGCCATTGTTCTGCATTCTGTCAATCAATTGTTCTTTTGCATTTGTCACCCCGAGTGTGACGGGTATGCCCAAACGGGGGTCCTGTGCTCTCCATGCCACATGAGTCAAGCTATCCTGGCTGATGAGGGCTGAAACACTGAAACCGGTCCTAGGATGCTTGTTTCCAGTCCATAAAGGACCTGGCCTGGCACTTCGGGCTGGACTGTTCCCATTGGGCGCAGGGTCAAGACTGATTTGCATATGACTGGGTCAATACTGGAAAAGCGTGGTGAGCAAAAAAACAATGGATTTAGGCACAGATCCCTGTACTGGGGTGAATGTATGACATTGTTCTGCATTCTTTCCATCAATTGTTCTTTTGCATTTGTCCCCCTGAGTGGGCTGGGTATACCCATACGTGGGTCCCATGCTCTCCATGCCACTAGAGTCAAGCTATCCTGGCTGATGAGGGCTGAAAGCCAGAAACCAGTCCTAGGATGCTTTCTTCCAGTCCAGGGAGGACCTGGCCTGGCAGTTCAGGCTGAACTGTTCCCATTGGGCGCAGGGTCAAAACTGATTTGCATATGGCTGGGTCCAAACTGGAATGGCGTGGTGAGCAAAAAAACGATGGATTTAGGCCAAGATCTCTGTAATGGGGGGAATGTATGACATTGTTCTGCATTCTGTCCATAAATTGTTCTTTTGCATTTGTCACCCCGAGTGGGACGGGTATGCCCAGACGTGGGTCCCGTGCTCTCCATGCCACTGGAGTCAAGCTATCCTGGCTGATGAGGCCTTAAAGCCCGAAACCAGTCCTAGGATGCTTGTTTCCAGTCCAGGGAGGACCTTGCCTGGCAATGCGGGCTGGACTGTTCCCATTGGGCGCAGGGTCAAGACTGATTTGCATATGGCTGAGTCCAATCTGGAATGGCGTGGTGAGCAAAAAAACGATGGATTTAGGCCCAGATCTCTGTACTTGGGTGAATGTATGACATTGTTCTGCATTCTGTCCATCAATTGTTCTTTTGCATTTGTCACCCGAGTGGGATGGGTATGCCCAGACGTGGGTCCCGTGCTCTCCATGCCACTTCAGTCAAGCTATCCTGGCTGATGAGGGCTGAAAGCCCGAAACCGGTTGTAGGATGCTTGTTTCTAGTCCAGGGAGGACCTGGCAGGTCGGGCTGGACTGTTCCCATTTGGCGCACGGTCAAGACTGATTTGCATATGGCTGGGTCCAAACTGGAATGGCGTGGTGTGCAAAAAAACAATGCATCTAGGCCCAAATCTCTGTACTGGGGTGAATTAGTGACATTGTTCTGCATTCTGTCCATCAATTGTTCTTTAGCATTTGTCACCCCGAGTGGGACTGGTATGCCCAGAAGTGGGTCCTGTGGTCTCCATGCCACTAGAGTCAAGCTATCCTGGCTGATGAGGGCTGAACGCCCGAATCCGGTCCTAGGATGCTTGTTTCCAGTCCAGGGAGGACCTGGCCTGGCAGTTCAGGCTGGACTGTTCCCATTGGACGCTGGGTCAAGACTGATTTGCATATGGCTGGGTCCAAACTGGAATGGCGTGATGAGCAAAAAAACGATGGATTTAGGCCCAGAGCTCTGTACTGGGGTGAATGTATGACATTGTTCTGCATTCTCTTCATCAATTGTTCTTTTGCATGATAAAAAAATGAAGCACTAAAATAATATGTATTATAACTGTATTCCTCTTAATGTTAAAGATGTTGAGGGTATTCAAATCTGATTGAGCTGTATTTTTACCTTTAAGCAATGAAAGCATTCTTGTCATAAAAGCAATCAATTAATTCGTGGGTTTCTACTGAACACTGAACTAATTGTCCTACTTATGACGCTCCTCTTAGGAGTCATAATGCAGATTAAAATGCATAATAGAAGGCTTGTGACCCTGAGAGACAGAAAAACCCAATATAACCTCAATATCCTGTCAAGTTTCATTATCAGCATGAATGAACAAGGGTTCCCACTTGTTCAGCCTTTATAAAGACAGCAGATCATGTGCCGGTTGCATTGCTGTCATTAATTTACACTTCAGGGGTTTCCATTGGCCGTCAAGTCATATTTGCTGCCAAGTAGAAATGTGGGTTCCTGAACTACGTTCAGGGTCAGACTACCTTAGTTACCGGGCATCAGGCGTTTCCCCTGGAGGCTGGAAGGGTGGGGGCCGGTTCTGCAGCGGTGGGGGCGTTTTTGCTACTGGGTTCCAGTTTTGCGGCAATACTGCAATATCGACCCCTGTAACAAAAGCAGCAAGCAATTGTTTCCAGCCTCCTTGGGCCTGGCAGTGCTTCTTGTGAGGCTGGTCCGAGAAAATTGCCAAGGCTCGTTTGGTTTCCTAGTTGGCCCTGACTACATTTGTCCATGAACGCCAGCTCACAGGTATGTTCTGCTGTCCCCTTAGATGAACTGAGTAGTGCCCCAGCTGCATATGATAGGCTACTGGATTAATTAAACATAGCATATATATATATATGTGCACGTAATTGGACTGTGCACTTCCGCGCAATCACAAGATTTTATTGCCAACATCCCCGTGTCACCCACCTGGTAACAGATGGATTCTGGGTAATGCAGTTCACAAGGACATCGCGACCAGCATCAGGTGGGTGGACACTGGAGGGGCGGAGCGGACCTTGAACTAATTAAAAGGAGGCAGGACTTACCAACAGCTTGCATAGAACCTCCTGACACTATGGGCGCTGAGGAAGGCTGTATGAGCAGCCGAAATGCATTCGTCATTCTACATTGAATAAATGCTGCTTCCAAAAGTTTCCCCTGTTGTGGCCTCTGCTCTCTGAAATAGGAGGGGTTCTGTTGCATACAATTGAGCGTCGGTCGGAGACGCTTTACAGAGACCCCCACCTCGCAAAAGGGCTTGGGAAAAAAACTGACACGGCTGTGCCTTTCCTTTTCCATGTTAATGGGAGTTCCAAGTCCGCCTTGAAGCACGGAAAGAGGTTAGCGGCGCTGAGGTAGTTAAACCTCACCTTGGACGGCGTGCACTGACAGGCTGTCCCCGCTACAACATGTCCGGACTTTGGGGCTGAGGTGGTCGAAGGGGACCGGAGGAGGCGCATTTTCATTGCATAGGCAGGACATTGGTTCTAATGTGCACGTAATTGGACTGTGCACTTCCGCGCAATCACAAGATTTTATTGCCAACATCCCCGTGTCACCCACCTGGTAACAGATGGATTCTGGGTAATGCAGTTCACAAGGACATCGCGACCAGCATCAGGTGGGTGGACACTGGAGGGGCGGAGCGGACCTTGAACTAATTAAAAGGAGGCAGGACTTACCAACAGCTTGCATAGAACCTCCTGACACTATGGGCGCTGAGGAAGGCTGTATGAGCAGCCGAAATGCATTCGTCATTCTACATTGAATAAATGCTGCTTCCAAAAGTTTCCCCTGTTGTGGCCTCTGCTCTCTGAAATAGGAGGGGTTCTGTTGCATATATATATATATATATATATATATATATATATATATATATATATATATATATATATATATATATATATATATATATATATATATATATATATATATATATATATATATATATATATATATATATATATATATATATATATATATATATATATATATATATATATGTAGGCATAGCATAGTTCCATTAAAAATACCTCAACAATTCTATTAGGCCATGGAGCATCTTACTAAGATAGAGGGGAGACGCACCAGGATTTTAAGACTAGTGTTAGCCAAGACCTTTGCCTTTTATTAAAATTATATAAAATTATATGTAAGACATTTTTTATAGGAACTTTCAGCCACTCCATTCATTGATCAGTTGTTGTGCCACTCACTCACCCTTAACATCAAACAGTATGGGGCAATGTGTCTGTCCACTTCAGTCATTGGCTCTTTTTACTGTGAGTGATGGTATTTTTTTTGTGCACCTGCGTTGCATTACATTTCTTGTTCCTGAGCCAATCAGTCACAATGCATCTCCGATCCGTGAGTTCCTTCAAAGATTGCCAAGTCAGGCTGAGAGCCTCTTTTTGTTCTTAGTGTATTAAAAATGCCATACCAGTTTGCAGTTTCATTTTATTGTGTATGTGCTAAACAAACAATGTATCATTTTAAGATAAGAAAAACTTTACTTTAAAAAAAACTTAAAAGATACATAACACATGAAAGCATCAAACAGTGGCTAATCCCATGAAGAAGCGTCTTCACCTCTTTGTGGCTTCTGACTGCTGGTAAGATGTATAAAAGATGGCTTTTGTTCATATTTGTGTTCTTGGACTACCTGCAGTAATTGAGAGTTGCTCTGTAGACTTGGTTTTAATCCCCTGTCTGACCGTGAGCTGGTGACACAGTGTGACCATTGTATATTTGCGCTTAATGAAATGTTAGCCTGTAACACCTATAACCATTACTTATCTGCACGTGTTATTACACTTAGATTTAGTGAAAGAAGTCATTTATATCTTTAGTTTTAGCATAGGTAGGGTATATGCATCTTACCATTGACACGAGTAGGCCTAGGCACCTAACTCCATCTTGGAAAGTCAACATTGTGTTTCCACTTCTTGTGGATAATTGTCTTTTTTTTTTTGTATAAATTTGTTTATTGGGTTTTAGTTTGCATTTTACAATCAACATGACAGTAATTATCAAAATATAGCAATGCAAGACCATAGGTACATAGTTTCAGAGAAATCGCTTAGCGGTCCCCCTCGTTCAGCGATCCCATTGCTTTCGACCACACCTAACCGTGTGTTCCAGTAGCGTTTACCAGAATGGCAGATAGATGCACAGCTTGTTGATGATGAGAGAGGTTAAGCTTTAGTTTGTAGGCTTATAGGTGCTCAATAAGGTGACGTCGAGGGTCCTCCGACGTCGACGAACAAAGTATTTGAATAGTAGGGCTAGAGGGTCTCTAGTCCCATCCCTTAATTGGCACACAAAAATGGTTGTCCTTTCTTGGAACAAGAAAGAGACTTTCATTCAATGTTCATTCAAATTTGCTTTGATGTTTATTTCATGATCAAGTTAATTATTTTTCAAAAAACTGTTCTGATCATTTCACGATCATTTTCAACATTGTGAATCCAAGCACTGTCTTACAAGCGGGTCCAATGCATTTCGGGCATTTTGGCATTTTGGAGAAATTTTTGACGCGAGACGAGAGAACAGAGTGACTTTTACTGGAGCAGTGTCAATTCCCTGATGAAGGGCATATTAACAATGCCCGAAATGCATTGGACCCGCTTGTAAGACAGTGCTTGGATTCACAATGTTGAAAATGATCGTGAAATGATCAGAACAGTTTTTTGAAAAATAATGAACTTGATCATGAAATAAACATCAAAGCAAATTTGAATGAACATTGAATGAAAGTCTCTTTCTTGTTCCAAGAAAGGACAACCATTTTTGTGTGCCAATTAAGGGATGGGACTAGAGACCCTCTAGCCCTACTATTCAAATACCCAGTAGCGTTTACCTCATGACCCCCTACTGGGTCAATTGTACACCCCTGAGGGGAGTCAGTACTGTCCGCGATGAGCGGTCTACTGTTGTCGACAAGGTGATGGACTCGTGGTGTGTCGGTTGCTATTTGGGTGTTGCAGAGAGCACTGACCATGTCGGCATGATCCACAGCTGCATGTGTTGTCGTGTCGTCGTTATCCATAGGTCTTCCCAATGAATCATAGGTGGGGGGATACCCCTCCAATCTAAACTTTCTAACTCTTCCAAGAATTTAGGGATGAACTGGGTGGCATGGGGAGGAAGTCTAGGGGGGGAGCGGGGGGCAGCCGCTGCACTAGGGTACAGTGTCAGCGCCCCTGGGTTGCGGGGAGCAGTTGCGTGTGGGGAGTTATTGGCACTCGTCAGGTCGCGAGTGGATTATTGTCTTTCATGCTGCAGGCACTGGAGTCAATGTGTTCGCATTTAAAATTGTTTTCTGTTAGCTTACTGTGTGAAGGTCATGTTTGCTATAACTGACTAATTGAATGATGACTCTCAGCACCTGCATATGATGGGAGGTGGAAGAGGTGAATACTCCTTTGTGTGATATTGTGAAGGCCAAGACCATGTAATAGGTTGGCATTGTATTATCTGTGAGAATGAGGCTGACATCAAGTAGTGAGAGGAAACTGTTTTTAGGTCTCGCTTAGCGTTGCAGCGCATGTGCTGCCCGCTCTGCAAGACCTCTTGTGATCAAGGAGATTTCAGAAGGGGACTTGAAGCCCCGCCCATCAATCCCATTGGCTGGCGCTATCCTTTATGCAAAACGTAGGCCTCCGACTGAAAGCGAGGCTTTTTTGTTACTGTCTTGTTTCCTTTTCGTCCAGACCTTCTGGACTGGATTGTCTGCTTGCCGGCTGTAGTGACTGCAATTCTTATCTATAGGGGGCGTGTATGTTTACGAGTTAGTCTGTGCACTGTCAGGCTCCAGGCCACAGGTCCTTCAACACCCCAAGGTTCAGCTCAGTCTGCGACGTCGCAAGTGTCTCAACACCTCTCACGGGGCCCTCACACCGTGCGAGAGCCCCCTGCCCCCACCCCGACTGGATACCGCAGAGCTGTGTATGCTTACGAGTTAGTCATACCTCTCATGGCGCCCTCACACCGCATGAGATCCCCCTGCCCTCAACCCCAACTGGATACTGCATAGCCGTGTATGTTTATGAGTAAGTCACACCTCTCACGGCACCCTCACACCGCGTGAGATCCCCCTGCCCCCACCCGACTGGATACCACAGAGCCGTGTATGTTTATGAGGCAGTCTATGCGCTGTCAGGCTTCAGGCCCTTCAACACCCCAAGGTTCAGCTCAGTCAACACCTCTCACACCATGCGAGATACCTCAGGGCCCTTGCTTTTCTGCCCCCACCCCCGACTGGATACCACATAGCCCCCGCATTCCTCGCCTGGAGTGAAGGTCAATGTCCGAGCTGGAACCTTTTCCCAAGCAGTCCAGGCAACACCAAACTTCCTCACAACAGGGACCAAGGCCCCCAGCCCTGCTGCAACACTTTGCCTATCAATCCATTCCCGGACTCCAGAGCATGCCACCAGCTCATCCAGTGGGGAGGGAAGGGGCACCGAAACAGCATGGCAACAGCCGGCTACACTCTTACTCCCAGGTGCGGGGATCACGCCGTTGGCCCTGCTGTTAGGGGCAAGAGCACCAAAGCAGTCCACACGGGCCAGCTAACCTCAGTCCTCTGGGCCCAGGCAGATGCAGCAAGGCCCCCAAGGCAGTGCTTCTAGAGTCGGTTTCCCTCCGCGACAGGACTCCGAGGGGTCATCGCCTCAGGCTCGTCCTGCTCGTATTGACACTTGAGGTATGCGGGTTGTGAAATGTGAGAGGGCTGTGTTATTTGCATCTCCATGTCGGTGATGCATTCTGTGCTCTGCAAGTTTTGTGAATCGTTGTGAAAGAGCTCACTGGCTATGACAACCCCCCATCCGCAACCCTGGGGGGCGTGGGGTGTATATCCATCACCCGTGGTTCTGTTCTCATGCAGCACTGCCCCTTTCCAACCTCTGGGATGGGAATTTTCACCCACGGCCCCCTACAGACCCATCCCGCCCCCAGCCCTCCTCACACTTCATAAATAATCTTCATCTTCTTAGGGCGCTTTACATTTACCCTCCCGCCACCCTAATGCATATAAACCCTTGTTTTGCTGCTGTAGATGTAGGACACGGTATGAGTGTTCATATCTGGGTGTCCTGTCAGTTTTACAGAACAGTAATTGATGTGCCTTTGATGTGCTTTGCTGCTGAAAGATGTTACAAGGGCATTGCCTCTTGGAGGACTCCCCACAGCACAAAGGCCGGGTTTTTGCCACTGTCTCTTTCAATGAATCCTTTCTTAATTCACAAGGCAGCCTTGGGCATTAATACTCAATGTCTTGTGTCAATCACTGCTTGCAGTTGGCTATAAATTGCTTAATTAAGTTAGCAACCTTCCTGTGTGTTTCTCCGTGTGTTTGAATTTGCCTCAGTATGAGTTTTTTCCCTTAAATTGCCTATCTGTGTGTCTTTGCAAGTTTGTGGCTTTGTGCGCCAGTGTGTGTGTGTCTCTTTGGGTGCCTGCTTTTGTGTGAAAGTGCTTCTGTGTGTAAATTTGTAAGTGCCTTTGTAGATTACTCTGTGTGCACGTGTCTGACTGTGTATGCCTATGTTTGTTTGTAGGCGCACCAAATTGTGAACTTGCTATGGCCTCTTTCCTGTTTCAAATCTGTAGACAATATCTCAAATGGCACATGTGATTACGCTGTTAATTTAGACACATTCGTTTATGAAATTATGTGAGCAGAGTGATAGAGTTTAAGACATGTTCCCATATGTAAGTAAAGCCCTCCCCCCTCTTTGCTAACCCTGAGACTCCATGTAATGTTACACATGTTCTGCTGTGTCTAGCTGTGGCTGTTTTCTTACCAGAATGGTATGGTTTTCTAATATCGAAAAAATAAAAGAGTGAAAGAAGGAAATATATACAAGGGGTGTAACAAAAAGCATAGGAGACACAATCTGATCATTACTTTTGTTCTATCCATTTTTATTAGTTTATCAAACCCTGGCAGAACTTGAAAGTTGACCAATAGTTCAAAAAGTTCTGGAGTATATTTGTAGGACACCAATGAAGATGCAATAGGTCTCGCATTTGCGAGAGTTTAAGCTATTGGCATTTTAAATGATAAAGCCTTTTATTTATGTTTTATAAACCAACACATAAAAAAAGGCATTGTCATTTACATTGCCAAGAGCTCAAACTCTTCCAAATGCGAGACCTATTGCATTGCAAATGCTTGTTTTTGTAATGTTCTTACTCTGTGGGAACCTGTAGATTGTATCACTTGATGATATGTCATGTTTTATCTGTGTGAAGCTTGTTAGTTAGCTAGGACACTTAGCCCTGCCCACCTTTACAGGGGGACATCTGTATCTCCTCTTGAGACCCAATGCTCCTTATTTTTTTGCTCATAGGTTTACTCTTGAGAGCAAGCACATTCCATCTCATTCTAATCAGAACATTAATTTGTTTTTTCTTTCGATACTGTATTTTCTCACACCTGTTGCCTCTGAATTTACCTGACCTGCCCGCAACCTTAGATTAAGATTAGGGAGTTTCCTTTATGGGAATGGAACTTTACCTTAATTTGCATATGTTGCCTTTAAAAACGTATACTTGAATTTTCTGAATTGAATTGAATTGCCTCGATCATATTCATATATGCTGTATTCAGGTGACTCTTGATTTATGCTTAATTAATTTGATTTGAGATTGCACCTTTACTACGTTGCTAATAAACCTTTATGGCTTACAAACGTACTCCCTCTTTGTCGTTACTGGTGTCCAAAATTTGCTTCACTCTCATTGATATAATGGTGAATTCAAGAGTTTGGCCTTAGTTTGAGATAACAATCCATCCATCCTAGTGGACATTCCTCAGTTTCAATTTTGCTCTAAGTTTGCGCTGTGCAAACACCATCCTTATCTATCCCGCTATCAAGTTGGAGCAGAGGTTGGCTCTCACTGACGGTTGGCTAGTTAGTATTTGCCCCAAAATCTATAAAAATCTGCTCCAACCCAGTCTGCGTCCCCAAAGTTCCCAGGGTCCAGTTTGGAGAAACAGTGGTGTTCTGGTGTTCCTGAGCAGTTGCAGTGTCCTAAGAGTGTAAGCATAGTAGGGTTATGTGCATTTGATTGTATTGTTGAGCATTGTGGTGTTTGTTGGTTTTGATGAGTTAGTGTGCTGTGCGATAATGTGTCCATTCTTAGTCCAAGAGGGCTTCTTGTTGATGTGAGATCTGTGCTGTAGCCTAATGTATATCGCTTGTGCTTATGAAGAGAAAGGCACTTCTTGCAAGTTTGGTTATCAGACTAATTGAAGTCTAAGATCCCGGGATAATGAAGGGTTGAGTTATATCCCGGTGGTCGGTCAACCATCTCAGTAACGGAGGCTTCTATCCGTCCTTCATGGAGGCAGTGGTTATGTCACCCAATTTATACTGCAGTGGCGGGATAGTGGTGGGATAACCTCCGTCAGCCTTGACGGAGGTTTATCCATCCATTTGACGCCTCTCCTCTGTTGGCGAAGTATATTCAGCTTCCATCGGATTCTACTCAGTCAGTGTCGGACAGGCGGTTTTCCACCCGCCAGATTTATCATTTTTTTGTCTGGACTGCGGTGGTACAGGGCTGTTGAGACAGAGTGATGGCACAGTGGGTGTCTTAACCATTGATGTTTCCTTCCTTTAGAATTAAGTACGTGTTCGTCAAGCACACCTGAGCTACATTAGTTAAATAATGAACATTTTGTTTTATATAAAACACACCCTTCACAGTAATCTTTTGCTTTTTCTCTGGTAAAGCAGCAGGAGCCACACACAGGAGCTACCTTTTTTTCCCCTTATTGCAGGAATTAAAAGAACATAAATCTTCATTTGTTAGTCTGTAGTTATAGATAAAGAAACCTAGATTTTCTGAAAACTAAATATCTATGGTAGATGATAGTCTTGGGGTAGAGCCACAATTGGTTCGAGCCCAGGTTCATACTACCAACAAATCACAGGAAATGCGAATGTGGAATAGAATTGTTAACAACGTTTATGCTGTGTCTTCTTCCAGGCACTCACAGGAGGTGGTCTGTCATGCCCCACAACCTCTTCCTCTGGGAGGAGAAGGTCTTGGCAATTCTACACACTTAAGCGTACGCAGAAAATGCTGGTGGTGTGGAAACTGGTCATTTACATTTGCTTGTTTTAACTTCCTAACTTTAGTTAATCTGATATAGCTCAGTATATTTTGATTATTTTTTTTGGTGCATAAAGGGTTTGGTCTTCGGCACATTTGTTTCTGGCTGCTTACATTTACAATCCATTTTCTCATAATATTCTGCATAATTGTTCTCTCTGTTCCTTTGCATGGGTGTGCGGCCATGCAAATGGCAATTCTTTTTTTTCATGCTCTCTGATTGTCTCATTGTTGTTGCCCTCAACAATCATAAGGAATTGGTAGTGGTGTTCCTTAAAAAGGGAATAACCGCACATTCAAATATGTGTCAAAGAAATAATTGGTTGGGGCACAAAATTATTAGAAATATTGGAAATAGAGTGGGAGTGCTAAGGAGACCACTGTCACTCACTACCAAGGGGGACTGAGGCAGATCTAGAGGACCTGCCGAAGCAAACATACAGTAAGGACCAAGGCATATGGCGTCCAAACTCCTAGTTCCTCGTTGACCAAGAGTCTTGGTCGTGTTATCAGGCGCGCTGACTGCCACAATTCCGGATTTCAGTTGTGGCTTATTTTTCACTGACCCGAATACTACTACTTTCAGTAGCAATCTGCTCGTCCTTTACTTATCGGACGGACAAACAAAGAGGAACTAGGAGTTTGGACGCCATATGCCATGGTCCTTACTTGCTCTACACTCTAACATAGAGTGGAAAAACATTGTGATTACTACATCTGGCCAGTATTTAAAGGTTCCCCCGCCAGTGGCACTTGAGAGTTGCCTCATTATCACTATATACGTTCACTTCCTAGGGGGAAACATCCTTTACAACGCAACTTTTACCACGCAGTGCCTTTACGACGCAACTTTTACAACACAAACCATTACAACGCATTGCGCTGGGGGGCGCTCTAGGATAGGGAATAGGTTTAATTTACTATCCAACACCTTCCCTACTATGCAAAAGAAAGAAACGGACGACGTAGGGTGAAGTGACAGGTGCACTAAGGGAAAATTCCACCTAATTATTCTCTTATTTCGCACATCCACCAGCTACTAGGGCACCGCCCAACCCTACACTGACTGATCAAAATTCGAAAAAATAAGCTGGGAGTGCTAAATCTTTAGAAAGTGCAATTATTTAATTGCATGTTTAGCATAACAGAAATAAATTTGATCCAACAATCCAATAATTTTAACAATTCATCAAATTAACAGTATTCCTTGTTCTTTGGTTCATGATGTATTTCTTAAACTGTTCACAGCCGACGCGTTTCGTCCCGGAGATGGGACGTCATCAGGGCTGTAAATATAAGATAAAATGTATACATACATAAGTACACATTCTACATCCCAATGTAAATTACCACGCAATTCTATCGCTTTTAACTCAACATGAATCCACTGTGTTATTATCACACTATACAACCTGGTACCATATGGTAATTTGAAGTGTTGATTAACATTGCTATAACATTTGCTAGCAGTCAAAGAGACAATCTGCGGGATTATTATCATACAGCAATGCCTATGCAATCAGTGCCAATTATTCTTCTGTATATTTACACACTGGGATATAATATGGGCAACCTGGTCACTGTTGGCAGCAAATAATTTTATTTACGCCTTGTGTTTACCATTATCTAAATTCAAATATGTAGGCTCACCTTAAATCACACTTTTAGTTCAATATTTCCACGTCTGCGATTTTATGAATTCTTAAAAGTAAAAAGGCTCCAAGGAATAATTGTAGTCCTTCATAAATCTAGAAGCATAATATCGTAATCCATTAATGATGAATATTGGTAGTCCATATGAAGACTTAATTCTCCTCAAATTAAAAACAAAAGTAACATAACCTTGTTATTAAAGGGTCCCCCAAATGGAATCCCACTGTCTTATGTAGTTACCCAATCCTGTTACCTAATTATATTCATCCTGGCCATTCCCCTTAAAATATTGTGGCCATCCTATTAATTTATTCTGTACATATGTCAGATATACCTGTAATCACGGCATCCAATGTTCTCAATACCCAATGTGTCCTTTCGTGATTTGTTTAATGCTTCGGCAATATATCTCCCAACATCACACCTATTACAATCAAAGAGAAGAGTTTTTGCCTATAACTCCCCATTCACTTATCAGTTTGAGACCAAAAATCATGGAGTACCTTACTGTTCAGAGCTCATATCGCCAAAGTTTCACTCACCCCAACATCCAATGCGATAATTCCCCCTTTCAACATCAATCCACTATTTCTTCCCTCTCAAATCAGTATTCTAGTAGGGGCAAAAGAGACAATTAACATAAACCATTAGTATTGCTCTACATTATCCTATTTCTCTTCTAACCCCTCGTGTTATAAACACTCACCGTTAAACTCGAAGCCTTCTTCCCGCGTCTGCCATCCGGGTTCGATAAATCCCGTCAGCAACTTCTTGGAAAATACTACTCAAAGTATAAAGAACCGAGTATCCAATCAAAAGCGGCTAAAATCCCGCGAAAATCCAAACGTGAAACACCTGTATCTCCTAAGTTCCCAATGTGGTCCGGCATCTGAATTACATCCGGTACGTGCCCATTCATTTCCGTTATTCTATCCAACATAATTCTTCTCTAACCGCTCCCAATGCGGTCCGTCATCTGTATTACATCCGGTATGGGCCCTACTATTTCCGGTTTCCGCTGTGCCCGTATAATGAGTACCCTAGTAAAAAATGAGAGCAGGGATCTGATTCGTTATTCGAATGTATGTATCTCTTACTGATTGGGCCATGTCATTCCTTATCCTCATGAGTCCCGATAGCTCATTTTCTGAAGTAAATAAACTACACCAAATTAAAGTACCGTGTTATATGTTAGTGCACTTGCCAATTTAAATGTTTGCAAAATGTTCTATTAATCTTTCAACTAAGGCGACGTGGTCACGTTTACCAAAAGAATACTATAACTATTAATAATTATATTTGCCGGTCTCCCAATTTCTAGGCACGGCAAATATACAACCGTTTGCCCATTATATTATGCCCAGTATGTGTACAACACATTTTATACATCCTATATACATAATGCCAATATTTTAGTAATATTTACAATGAGTCTCACTCCAGTTAACTGAAAGTTATTAACAACAACATCAAAATTTGATGGGTTTTTAGAGAAAAGAAAAATCCTGTTAGACACCCAAATACATAACCAGTCTTCATATTACATTTATTGTGTCATGCATTATGCCAAAAAATGATGTAACTCGGAATCAATATTGAGACCTTGTTTTTTTGTCCGACATTTAATTATCCAACGTGCTTCTGCCTGTCGGATTCGTAGCTCCCAATCACCTCCTCTGACATGTTGTTGTACCTTTTGAATACCATGGAATTGGAAGTTTCTCTTTGAGCCATGTTCCCTCTCCATATGTACATATAATGGTGATTTAACATCGCCATTAATGATTGCCCGCCTATGTTCCTGTATTCTTGTTTTCAGGGGCCTCTTAGTACTACCAATGTATACCTTAGTGCAACTACAGATAATGGCATATATCACCCCAGTGCTATTACAATTTATGAACTCATTAATCCAATATTGTCTATTGCTATTGTACTTAAAGGTTTTAATCTTGTTAATGCAATGGGTGCATACTATGCATGATCCGCACACATAAAAGCCCTTAGGCTGTGAGGGAAACCAATCCTGTGTCTTTATGGTCGTTGACCGAATGAATATAGTTGCTTGAAATTTTGTCCCTTATAGTTGGACATTTTTTAAAAATCAATTGGGGTTTGTCATCTAACTCTGTTGCCAAACCTGGTACACCTTTCAATAAGTCCCAGTTTCTACCTAAAGCCTGTCTAATTTTATCTTTCTGTATACAATATGTAGTAACAAAAGACAGACCCCGTTTAGCCCCATGTCTCTTCTTTTGAATCAAAGTTGTTTTCCTGTCAATTTTTGATACCATATCTCTGGCTCGTATTAGATCTTTTTTGGCATAACCTCTCCTACTTAATCTTTCTTGTAAATTGTTCAGCTCATTAATATAGTCTTCCTCCCGACTACAGTTCCTTCTTACCCGGACCATTTCACCGTATGGTATGCCTGAGATAACAGCCCTTGGGTGAAAACTGTCTGCCTTTAGAATAGAGTTGGTGGCCGTTTCTTTTCTAAACAGTTTACTTTTTATGTTTTCCCCTTCCACCATTAATGTCACATCCAAGTATTCTATACATGATGAACTGTGGTTCATCGTTAGTCTTACATTGAAATCATTCTTATTTAGATAATTTAAATAGTTTACCAGTTCATCGGAAGTGCCTCTCCATATCAGCAGGATATCATCAATGAACCTGGCCCAAAATACAACCAGGTCCATCCATTCGCCTGCTCTGCGGCTCCAGGCATGCTCCCTCTCATACCAACCCATGAACAGGTTGGCGTAAGAGGGAGCAAACCTGGAACCCATCGCAGTGCCCCTAATCTGATGAAACCATTCATCTTCGAACAAAAAATAGTTATTGTTCAAAATCAATTGGCTCATTTCCACTAGCATTCTTGAATGGTGTCTTAGACTAGCACTTCTGCTGCTTAAAAAATGCTCTAGTGCCTCCACTCCTTTGTCAGTGTTAAAACAAGTATATAGGCCTACCACGTCTAACGTAGCTAAGATCATGCCTTCTTCCCACTTGAAATCGTTTAACTTATTCAAAATATCCATTGTGTCCCTCACATATGAAGGTAAATTAACCACCAATGGTTTTAAAAAGCCATCTACAAATTCTGAGACATGCTCAGTGGCACTGCCAATGCTGGAAACTATAGGTCTTCCCGGAGGATTCTCCCTACATTTATGAATTTTGGGCAGTGTATATAAAAATGGATATGTGGGATGAGTAATATTGAGATACTTATACTCTGATGCATCAATCAAGCCCTCTTCCTTCCAAACAAACAAATGTTCTGATATGATCCTTGTAACTTCTTTCATCGGGTTGCCTCTTATTCTCTCATAGCAAAGGGGGTCACTCAATTGTGCACGTATATCAGCTACATAGTTGGATTTGTTCATGACCACTATATTTCCCCCCTTGTCAGCTTCCCTGATTATTATTGATGGATCCTGTCTGAGGTCCAACAAAGCCAATCTTTCCAACCGGGACAGGTTATCTTTGTTATTACCTTTCCAAAATGGTTTATCTTGTAATCTATGTAATTCATGTAGTGTTTTCTCCATATATAAATCTATAGCTGCGAACTGGCTACCTTGGGGGATGAACTTAGATTTACAGCGTAACCCACTCGTACATTGGTAATCTGTTTCTATATCACAGAGACTAGCTACATCATCCAAATTTAACTCCAATTCCCCTGACAAAGTCATCAATAAATGAATATTCTGTAATTCTGCTGTAGTCATTTCTGAATTTTTATTAAGAATTTTTTTCTGCACATCAGAGTTCAAAAGTGCGAAGAAACTTTTCAATTTTAAATTTCTACAAAATTTAAACAAATCAATTTCTAAATTAGTGTAATCACAACTGTTCACAGGACAAAACTTTAAACCTTTTTTTAATACAGATTCTTCATGTTCATTCAAATGTCTATTTGACAAATTAATAACCTCTAATTCTCCCCTGGTAGTCTGATCTTGATCTAGTTCTTGGTTTTGTTTTGTGCCAACATGCTTCTGGTGCCCATCCTGATATTTGTGAGATTTCCTCCTCCCCCTTCTGATGCTCCTGTAAACTTTCTTCGACCTTTCTTTATCATCTTTAATTCCTCGCAAAAAGACGAACTGCTCTTGGGGACACCCCTGCAGCAGCAGCTGATGTCTCATCAATAGAAGAGATGCTAGAACTACTGTAGTTCGTAGACGTACTCAAATTCCCTGATGGAACTGCCCCAGAAGTCAGATTAGTTTTAGTTTTGGGTCTGGCCACCTCATCATAACTGCGGGCAAACGTGAAAATCCTTCCTTCATTGTTATCCCGCTCATCTCTTTTTAATTTACTTAACTTTTTGTCTTTAATTTGCAGTTGATGTCTATTAATGACATCCTTTAAGATTAAGTAGTTCTTATCCGTTAGTTCTGGTAAATTCATTTCTTTTATTTCCTTTTCTAGGTCGCTAATCTGTTGCCTAAGTTTTTCTACTTTTCTATCTGAATTCTTTATAAGAATGTTCATCATCGTGAAAGATGACGCATACAGATTCTCTTCCCATTCCTTTAAGTGGTCTTCCTCTAAGTCATCAAAAGTGGGAAATATAAGTATGCGTAACCCACGAGGAATCCTCTTTTGATCCATGTAATTTTTTAGGGTTACGCCATCCCACCATTTACTTAATTCTGACTTACGTAGTCTCTCCAATTTTAAAAATTTATCTCTGAGACTTATTTTAGTGCTATTCTTGTTACCTATGGTCCCATCTGGTTGTTTCATCTGGAAGACTTCTGCTGCTAGTTTATCTCTGTCGTCATCCATATTTGACCTGGCCCTTGTGCTACCTCTACCCTTATGAAATGCAAAAGAAAGAAACGGACGACGTAGGGTGAAGTGACAGGTGCACTAAGGGAAAATTCCACCTAATTATTCTCTTATTTCGCACATCCACCAGCTACTAGGGCACCGCCCAACCCTACACTGACTGATCAAAATTCGAAAAAATAAGCTGGGAGTGCTAAATCTTTAGAAAGTGCAATTATTTAATTGCATGTTTAGCATAACAGAAATAAATTTGATCCAACAATCCAATAATTTTAACAATTCATCAAATTAACAGTATTCCTCGTTCTTTGGTTCATAATGTATTTCTTAAACTGTACACAGCCGACGCGTTTCGTCCCGGAGATGGGATGTCATCAGGGCTGTAAATATAAGATAAAATGTATACATACATAAGTACACATTCTATATCCCAATGTAAATTACCACGCAATTCTATCGCTTTTAACTCAACATGAATCCACTGTGTTATTATCACACTATACAACCTGGTACCATATGGTAATTTGAAATGTTGATTAACATTGCTATAACATTTGCTAGCAGTCAAAGAGACAATCTGCGGGATTATTATCATACAGCAATGCCTATGCAATCAGTGCCAATTATTCTTCTGTATATTTACACACTGGGATATAATATGGGCAACCTGGTCACTGTTGGCAGCAAATAATTTTATTTACGCCTTGTGTTTACCATTATCTAAATTCAAATATGTAGGCTCACCTTAAATCACACTTCTAGTTCAATATTTCCACGTCTGCGATTTTATGAGTTCTTAAAAGTAAAAAGGCTCCACGGAATAATTGTAGTCCTTCATAAATCTAGAAGCATAATATCGTAATCCATTAATGATGAATATTGATAGTCCATATGAAGACTTAATTCTCCTCAAATTAAAAACAAAAGTAACATAACCTTGTTATTAAAGGGTCCCCCAAATGGAATCCCACTGTATTATGTAGTTACCCAATCCTGTTACCTAATTATATTCATCCTGGCCATTCCCCTTAAAATATTGTGGCCATCCTATTAATTTATTCTGTACATATGTCAGATATACCTGTAATCACGGCATCCAATGTTCTCAATACCCAATGTGTCCTTTCGTGATTTGTTTAATGCTTCGGCAATATATCTCCCAACATCACACCTATTACAATCAAAGAGAAGAGTTTTTGCCTATAACTCCCCATTCACTTATCAGTTTGAGACCAAAAATCATGGAGTACCTTACTGTTCAGAGCTCATATCGCCAAAGTTTCACTCACCCCAACATCCAATGCGATAATTCCCCCTTTCAACATCAATCCACTATTTCTTCCCTCTCAAATCAGTATTCTAGTAGGGGCAAAAGAGACAATTAACATAAACCATTAGTACTGCTCTACATTATCCTATTTCTCTTCTAACCCCTCGTGTTATAAACACTCACCGTTAAACTCGGAGCCTTCTTCCCGCGTCTGCCATCCGGGTTCGATAAATCCCGTCAGCAACTTCTTGGAAAATACTACTCAAAGTATAAAGAACCGAGTATCCAATCAAAAGCGGCTAAAATCCCGCGAAAATCCAAACGTGAAACACCTGTGTCTCCTAAGTTCCCAATGTGGTCCGGCATCTGAATTACATCCGTTACGTGCCTATTCATTTCCGTTATTCTATCCAACATAATTCTTCTCTAACCGCTCCCAATGCGGTCCGTCATCTGTATTACATCCGGTATGGGCCCTACTATTTCCGGTTTCCGCTGTGCCTGTATAATGAGTACCCTAGTAAAAAATGAGAGCAGGGATCTGATTCGTTATTCGAATGTATGTCTCTCTTACTGATTGGGCCATGTCATTCCTTATCCTCATGAGTCCCGGTAGCTCATTTTCTGAAGTAAATAAACTACGCCAAATTGAAGTACCGTGTTATATGTCAGTGCACTTGCCAATTTAAATGTTTGCAAAATGTTCTATTAATCTTTCAACTAAGGCGACGTGGTCACGTTTACCAAAAGAATACTATAACTATTAATAATTATATTTGCCGGTCTCCCAATTTCTATGCACGGCAAATATACAACCGTTTGCCCATTATATTATGCCCAGTATGTGTACAACACATTTTATACATCCTATATACATAATGCCAATATTTTAGTAATATTTACAATGAGTCTCACTCCAGTTAACTGAAAGTTATTAACAACAACATCAAAATTTGGTGGGTTTTTAGAGAAAAGAAAAATCCTATTAGACACCCAAATACATAACCAGTCTTCATATTACATTTATTGTGTCATGCATTATGCCAAAAAATGATGTAACTCGGAATCAATATTGAGACCTTGTTTTTTTGTCCGACATTTAATTATCCAACATGCTTCTGCCTGTCGGATTCGTAGCTCCCAATCACCTCCTCTGACATGTTGTTGTACCTTTTGAATACCATGGAATTGGAAGTTTCTATTTGAGCCATGTTCCCTCTCCATATGTACATATAATGGTGATTTAACATCGCCATTAATGATTGCCCGCCTATGTTCCTGTATTCTTGTTTTCAGGGGCCTCTTAGTACTACCAATGTATACCTTAGTGCAACTACAGATAATGGCATATATCACCCCAGTGCTATTACAATTTATGAACTCATTAAACCAATATTGTCTATTGCTATTGTACTTAAAGGTTTTAATCTTGTTAATGCCATGGGTGCATACTATGCATGATCCGCACACATAAAAGCCCTTAGGCTGTGAGGGAAACCAATCCTGTGTCTTTATGGTCGTTGACCGAATATAGTTGCTTGAAATTTTGTCCCTTATAGTTGGACATTTTTAAAAAATCAATTGGGGTTTGTCATCTAACTCTGTTGCCAAACCTGGTACACCTTTCAATAAGTCCCAGTTTCTACCTAAAGCCTGTCTAATTTTATCTTTCTGTATACAATATGTAGTAACAAAAGACAGACCCCGTTTAGCCCCATGTCTCTTCTTTTGAATCAAAGTTGTTTTCCTGTCAATTTTTGATACCATATCTCTGGCTCGTATTAGATCTTTTTTGGCATAACCTCTCCTACTTAATCTTTCTTGTAAATTGTTCAGCTCATTAATATAGTCTTCCTCCCGACTACAGTTCCTTCTTACCCGGACCATTTCACCGTATGGTATGCCTGAGATAACAGCCCTTGGGTGAAAACTGTCTGCCTTTAGAATAGAGTTGATGGCCGTTTCTTTTCTAAACAATTTACTTTTTATGTTTTCCCCTTCCACCATTAATGTCACATCCAAGTATTCTATACTTGATGAACTGTGGTTCATCGTTAGTCTTACATTGAAATCATTCTTATTTAGATAATTTAAATAGTTTACCAGTTCATCGGAAGTGCCTCTCCATATCAGCAGGATATCATCAATGAACCTGGCCCAAAATACCACCAGGTCCATCCATTCGCCTGCTCTGCGGCTCCAGGCATGCTCCCTCTCATACCAACCCATGAACAGGTTGGCGTAAGCGGGAGCAAACCTGGAACCCATCGCAGTGCCCCTAATCTGATGAAACCATTCATCTTCGAACAAAAAATAGTTATTGTTCAAAATCAATTGGCTCATTTCCACTAGCATTCTTGAATGGTGTCTTAGACTAGCACTTCTGCTTCTTAAAAAATGCTCTAGTGCCTCCACTCCTTTGTCAGTGTTAATACAAGTATATAGGCCTACCACGTCTAACGTAGCTAAGATCATGCCTTCTTCCCACTTGAAATCGTTTAACTTATTCAAAATATCCATTGTGTCCCTCACATATGAAGGTAAATTAACCACCAATGGTTTTAAAAAGCCATCTACAAATTCTGAGAGATGCTCAGTGGCACTGCCAATGCTGGAAACTATAGGTCTTCCCTGAGGATTCTCCCTACATTTATGAATTTTGGGCAGTGTATATAAAAATGGATATGTGGGATGAGTAACATTGAGATACTTATACTCTGATGCATCTATCAAGCCCTCTTCCTTCCAAACAAACAAATGTTCTGATATGATCCTTGTAACTTCTTTCATCGGGTTGCCTCTTATTCTCTCATAGCAAAGGGGGTCACTCAATTGTGCACGTATATCAGCTACATAGTTGGATTTGTTCATGACCACTATATTTCCCCCCTTGTCAGCTTCCCTGATTATTATTGATGGATCCTGTCTGAGGTCCAACAAAGCCAATCTTTCCAACCGGGATAGGTTATCTTTGTTATTACCTTTCCAAAATGGTTTATCTTGTAATCTATGTAATTCATGTAGTGTTTTCTCCATATATAAATCTATAGCTGCGAACTGGCTACCTTGGGGGATGAACTTAGATTTACAGCGTAACCCACTCGTACATTGGTAATCTGTTTCTATATCACAGAGACTAGCTACATCATCCAAATTTAACTCCAATTCCCCTGACAAAGTCATCAATAAATGAATATTCTGTAATTCTGCTGTAGTCATTTCTGAATTTTTATGAAGATTTTTTTTCTGCACATCAGAGTTCAAAAGTGAGAAGAAACTTTTCAATTTTAAATTTCTACAAAATTTAAACAAATCAATTTCTAAATTAGTGTAATCACAACTGTTCACAGGACAAAACTTTAAACCTTTTTTTAATACAGATTCTTCATGTTCATTCAAATGTCTATTTGACAAATTAATAACCTCTAATTCTCCCCTGGTAGTCTGATCTTAATCTAGTTCTTGGTTTTGTTTTGTGCCGACATGCTTCTGGTGCCCATCCTGATATTTGTGAGATTTCCTCCTCCCCCTTCTGATGCTTCTGTAAACTTTCTCCGACCTTTCTTTATCATCTTTAATTCCTCGCAAAAAGACGAACTGCTCTTGGGGACACCACCTGCAGCAGCAGCTGATGTCTCATCAATAGAAGAGATGCTAGAACTACTGTAGTTCGTAGACGTACTCAAATTCCCTGATGGAACTGCCCCAGAAGTCAGATTAGTTTTAGTTTTGGGTCTGGCCACCTCATCATAACTGCGGGCAAACGTGAAAATCCTTCCTTCATTGTAATCCCGCTCATCTCTTTTTAATTTACTTAACTTTTTGTCTTTAATTTGCAGTTGATGTCTATTAATGACATCCTTTAAGATTAAGTCGTTCTTATCCATTAGTTCTGGTAAATTCATTTCTTTTATTTCCTTTTCTAGGTCGCTAATCTGTTGCCTAAGTTTTTCTACTTTTCTATCTGAATTCTTTATAAGAATGTTCATCATCGTGAAAGATGACGCATACAGATTCTCTTCCCATTCCTTTAAGTGGTCTTCCTCTAAGTCATCAAAAGTGGGAAATATAAGTATGCGTAACCCACGAGGAATCCTCTTTTGATCCATGTAATTTTTTAGGGTTACGCCATCCCACCATTTACTTAATTCTGACTTACGTAGTCTCTCCAATTTAAAAAATTTATCTCTGAGACTTATTTTAGTGCTATTCTTGTTACCTATGGTCCCATCTGGTTGTTTCATCTGGAAGACTTCTGCTGCTAGTTTATCTCTGTCGTCATCCATATTTGACCTGGCCCTTGTGCTACCTCTACCCTTATGAAATGCAAAAGAAAGAAACGGACGACGTAGGGTGAAGTGACAGGTGCACTAAGGGAAAATTCCACCTAATTATTCTCTTATTTCGCACATCCACCAGCTACTAGGGCACCGTCCAACCCTACACTGACTGATCAAAATTCGAAAAAATAAGCTGGGAATGCTAAATCTTTAGAAAGTGCAATTATTTAATTGCATGTTTAGCATAACAGAAATAAATTTGATCCAACAATCCAATAATTTTAACAATTCATCAAATTAACAGTATTCCTTGTTCTTTGGTTCATGATGTATTTCTTAAACTGTTCACAGCCGACGCGTTTCGTCCCGGAGATGGGACGTCATCAGGGCTGTAAATATAAGATAAAATGTATACATACATAAGTACACATTCTACATCCCATTGTAAATTACCATGCAATTCTATCGCTTTTAACTCAACATGAATCCACTGTGTTATTATCACACTATACAACCTGGTACCATATGGTAATTTGAAATGTTGATTAACATTGCTATAACATTTGCTAGCAGTCAAAGAGACAATCTGCAGGATTATTATCATACAGCAATGCCTATGCAATCAGTGCCAATTATTCTTCTGTATATTTACACACTGGGATATAATATGGGCAACCTGGTCACTGTTGGCAGCAAATAATTTTATTTACGCCTTGTGTTTACCATTATCTAAATTCAAATATGTAGGCTCACCTTAAATCACACTTCTAGTTCAATATTTCCACGTCTGCGATTTTATGAGTTCTTAAAAGTAAAAAGGCTCCACGGAATAATTGTAGTCCTTCATAAATCTAGAAGCATAATATCGTAATCCATTAATGATGAATATTGATAGTCCATATGAAGACTTGTTTCTCCTCAAATTAAAAACAAAAGTAACATAACCTTGTTATTAAAGGGTCCCCCAAATGGAATCCCACTGTCTTATGTAGTTACCCAATCCTGTTACCTAATTATATTCATCCTGGCCATTCCCCTTAAAATATTGTGGCCATCCTATTAATTTATTCTGTACATATGTCAGCACTTCCAGCTTATTTTTTCGAACCTTCCCTACTATCCACGGGACTGGAGTTGGAATAGTAAATTAAACTATTCACTATCCAGCGCCCCAAAGCACTATGCGCTGTAAAGGCATGCATTGTAAAAACAGCGTTGTAAAGGCATGCGATGTAAAAGCATGCGATGTAATGTCATACATCCCTTCCTAGGTGTTTCTTCCTCCAAAGACAATGGAGAGCTTGCTCTGGCTTATTTTTACTGTTCGGGTTTGGGACGATATACACTTTTGGCGCCCACCACTGAGTCCACATTCTACAGTGGTCCACCCATCGATTGAGGTTACCACACTACATCCTCACAAGACAATTTTGATTCCCATCTTGTTTAGCCTTGAGAAAGTCTTAGTACGGACTATGTACCGACGAAACACGTGTTGGCTGTTTCTCTGACTTTTGTGAATAAAAAGAAAATCATTTGTTAAAAGACCTCGGCTTGATCATCTTGTCTCAAGAAGGATATCTTTCATGAAGCATACTTATATTATGACTGTTTGGGTTTAAAAAAAATGTGTGATTAACAGGTCATCTATATTATTGCTTTCAGGATAGAGCTTACTCGACCCTTTTTGTATGTTTGCCGTCAACAATCATTCTGACTGTTTAGTTTAAGCTTTTGAAGCATGTCCACCTCAGGCGGGGATTCAGTCTCAGGGAGCAAGCATGCATGATGACCCTGTCAGCTGATCTTTGAATTATCTGCCTCAGTGTCTATCAATGTTTTTTTTAATTGTCTGTATGATTAGGCTGTGTCTCTTGTTTCTTACATACAAATAGCGGTAGGTTGTTTTTAAGTCTTTTCGTTTAAAAATGTCCAATTCTTTTTAATAAACTGTCACTTAGTACACCAAACATTGCATTTTGTAAGCCTTATTGCTTTGCCCAATGGGCCACATAATGACTAACATGTTTGGGTGGACAAGGATACATCTTCCAGAAACCACCATGGTGATGCTTGCATTTTACATTGTCTACTCTATTTCACCCAGCCTATGTACACTGATGTTCTTGCATAGTTATATTCACCTTTGCAATTGACAAGGGTTTAGAAGGTTGCATTGCCTTGCTAATTGTATAGTTGTTTAGCCAGGGACCAATGCCAGTCTGGGACCAAAGTGTTCACAGTTTATTCTAGGGTGCATCTATAGAACATCTATATCACTAGTGTTTATATATTTTTTTACAATCTCTACATCCTCAATTGCAGACTTGGCACTTACACGCAAGGCAGTCATACTCATAAGGGGTTATGTCTATGCTCCGTTACTTCCAGTTTTATCAGGCTGAAGTTTTTTGTGTTTTTTTTATCTTCATATTTAAGTGGCTCATCATTAAGGATAGTATTGTACTTTTCACACTTGATCTTAAATGGCCCCAGTGACAAAGTACCTCTTCTGAGGCCCTACAGTTAAGTAATACTCCTTACTGCAAATTATTTTTATTTGATATGTTGTTGTGTAAAGCATAAATATTTGACATGTTATACCATTGTACCAGTGCCATAAAGCTTCAATCTGGTTTTGAACAATAATAAACATATGTCCTAAAAATTGGCGATTAGGTAACAAGACATTTGGTGAAAAACAAAAAGCGAGTGATGACCAGTAAAATATCTTAATATTCAAACTTTAGATAATTTTGTGGGTTCTGACAAGCAGATTTAATATTTTTTGGTGTAGGAAAGTGGGTGATTAGTAGGTGCATGTGTAGCCCCATTGCTAGTAATAATACTAAAATCACTATTAGGTTCAGGTAAGTCTTGATAAATGTATCCTTTGCTCAACCCTTGTTAGCATGGCCCAGACCAGTCAGGCTTAACTTAGGAGAGTTGCACGTGTAAAGTATTTAATATCAACCAAAAAGTATATAATTCAAAAACACAACACAATATTATTCCTACAACAATTCTTTAAATTAATCAATGTTTATATCTTTAAAATAAGAACAAATCCATAATAATCTTATCAGGGGACTCGAAGATATGAATTTAAGAACATTTAAGATTTGAATGCACATCTAGCGCCTAAATACCCAAAGGATCAACCGCGCCTTCTGGTTGTGCTAGACCAAGTCCACAGATAGGGTTGATGGCGAAGGAGCGTGGGTCAGATACAGGCACCCACTTGGTTCTGGTGAAAAAGTTACCTTCGGACTTAGGGACTGATTTAGATTATGGCGACGGGTTACTCCATCACAAACACCATGGTGGTTCCGTCCGTCGCCATTAAATATAATGCACTTGTAATACAGCGGCCGGGGAATCTGTCACCTTTGAAACATAGTAACCTGTCCACCGAAATCTAACTGAGGCCCTTAGTTGTTTTCTTGGAGGAATTTCTTCATCAACAATTAATAAGACCTGTGGGATCCGATAGAGGGCTCGATCACAGCAGCCTAGTCCTCACCGTTGTTTGGGCCTAAATCCTCTACAGTGACACTTAGAAATGTTTCTGGATGTATTGCTTCCTCCAGCAGGACAAACCGGCTAGCTGATTATTCCAGTTTCAGGTTGGTACCTTTCTCCTCTCAGTCTTTTGTGAAAAAATCAAGAAATTTCTTCGAAGTCCCTACTTTCGGGTCAAAGTCAGGAGCACACTCTGAACTAGTTCTAAGGGTCCCAGGACCACTAGACACCACAAATGAGTGACAATTCACTTTCCCAGAAGGTGCCAGCAGGGTCTAAGGCAAATCCATTTCTAACTGGTCAACTAAGCTCTTGCAATCTTAGGGGTCTATTGGAATTGTGGGTGGATCGCCACCGCCAGTATGGAAAGACCGTCCGCCGGTTTTCCACCCGTCGACGAATCGACCATCCATATTACAATGCAGGCGGAGATGTGCCTTTCCATGGCGGCGTTGCTGCCATGGAAAGGCATGCGGTTTCTGCATGGGGGTGGGGGGTGCACATGGGGGGTACATATGGTACCCCCCTACATTGGCATCGACAAGGTACCAGCTGCCGAGGGACCAGAGCATAGAATGATACTCCGGGGGTGAGTTTATCTTGCTATAATCACAGCAATTGTAATCATCAATCGTGTGCTTTACACCGGAGCGCGTTGTTCTCAGAGAACAGACGGAGACAACTCGCTCCGGTGTAAAGCACACGATTGATGATTACAATCGCTGTGATTATTGCAAGAGAAACTCACCCCCAGAGTATCATTCTATGCTCTGGTCCCTCGGCAGCTGGTATAAGTGAAGCGGGTTGCCTGAGGTCGACATAAAACAGAGTGTCCAACAGTGATGTGGCAACAAGGTGTGTAGCCCTGACGAATCTGCCAAAAATATTGAGGCAGAGAAACATGTTGGCGATAGGTAATGGTATGCGATGGTAGCTACCAGCCTTTTTAATTCAACAGTTCACACCTAATATCTAGGAATAAAATTGCGGAGAGGTGTGCCTGTTGATTTTAATCACACCTTTTCTTCACAAGCAGATTGGATCTGCTACCACGTTCTTTCTCACTTCTTGGTTTTTGTTTGGACACACTTTTCTTTTCTTTTGAACGGAATGACGACCAGTGATGAGAAAGGGGCCCAGTCTGGTGAGTACATGCCAGTTGCCCCGAAGGTGGTGGTCACGTGAGGTGTCATTCGGTTCTCTACACATTTTTTTGCAGAAATCTGTCTGCTTTCAATCCTATGTGGTGGATGCTCTGTATTGATTAAGGTCTCAGACAGCTTGTGGTTGTTCTATGCGACTGTCAAGAGTTGTTGGCCAATATGTTTTCTTTTTAACTTTCTAAAGAATATTGGGCGTATTGCAGTAAATACCCCCGAAGAAAAGACGGTGGATAGGGGAGTGTAACAGAGATCATGAACATGTGACTGGTCTGTTACAAAATATACTGACATTATTTACGCCCAAAGGACAGGGTTTATTGATTGTTGATGGTCTTTGAGTGGAGGGCAACCCTGTTCTTTCTTTTCCTCTGAGCTCCTCTTTGTGACAGCCCAGGACTGATGCCTGCTCATCTCGCAGGCTCTGGATTTCTTCCTCCACCCACATCATGAATCTGAATTTCGCTTTTAACCGTGTTTGGCACTGATCGTGGTTTCACTCTGCGCCACCCACAAGGTATCGTCTTTGGATAGCTGAAATCTCACCGTGATTTCGTTCAGTGGTTCGGGGCTCCGACCACTCCGCCTTCTCACAGCTGACCCGCTTCGAATTACAGATAGCACCCGTCAATTGGCAACCCTGGCCTGAAGATGATCCTGACTCGATAGGATCGAAACACAGTTGACCAAATTTTAGAGCAATTCGCGGGGCACATGTCTCTATGGTTCACTGAAATATCTTGAATAATACGAATCAATGCCTCAAACTTTTAAAGTTGAACCATAACTCTGTGTGTATTCTTCCTTAAATTGTCACCATGCGCCTTTCGCTGTTCTTCACCACGTGTCACGTGCGCAGTCACTTTTCATGTCACGAGCACAACGTGGACCTATTGTTTTTCTAAATATATGTTGTCATGATGTCTTCCTTCGTGTAATGTTTTGTACATACTTGTAGAATTGCCTTTTTATCAATAACACCAGTTGAGACACTTACTAATTTTCACATATGTACCCAGATCTCAACATGGTTTATGGGTTTTTGCTCCTGCCGCTATCTACTGTGTTGTATTTGCGACATATGTACTGTGAGGGTGGGTATGTTATTTGCTTTAAAGATTATTAGGTTGGAGTGAAACATTTGCAGCTACTTGTAATGCATTTTTAAAAAAAAAGAAGGAAAATAATGTGGTTTAATTTAAACCAGTGTTATTTGTTAATGTCCTTTGATTTTTCAAATTTCCTGCAGTGGTTTTTACTTTCAAATTTTTGGTTTTTCTTGCTGTTTCAATGACTGTGGATTCCTTTGGTGGCTTTAATTTGGACACTTTATTTATTGTATTTTGGGGGGTTTCTTAGTTCTTATCTTTTACATTCTTGTGAATCACATTTTAGGCAGGTGGATCAAGAAAATCAGCTATGCAATTAGAAGTACAATATTTGTTATCATTTTTTGGTGGGAAATATTATTTTTTAATATGTATATGTATTTTGCTTTTACTGCAATTGAAACGTTTTATTTTGTATGTGCATATCCAAATTCGTGAGATGCTTTGTATATTTCTGTATTGCATCTTTTGGGGTTTCTTATGACTATTTTCAATTAAATATTATAATAAAGTATTTTTGTTTACCAGTGTTAATTTGTACTTTTTGAGACTGATTTATAAAAATAATTATTTTAATATTGGATTCTTCCTACTGAGGCTTGGGAGGCATTGTGCCATTCTACCAGTGCATTGTTTGTTTTGTCTTGTTGATCCATGGTGCTGTTGTAGACATTGGAATTTGAATTGGCATCCGTGTCCAGATTGGTGCACTCTGACAATCCAACTATCTTAAAAGTAGTCCAGTAATGGACTTTGTTTTGTTAATTCCTTTGGTAAAATGGAAATTCTATTAGCATGTTGTGGTGATTATCTATGTCTGTTACATGTACATATGCCAAAGCTATTATTTTTTTAATTTAATAAACAAACTGGCTGGTTGTTGCATCGTCTACACTTAGGGGCTGATTACGAGTACCGTGGTCCAAAGCAATGTTCCCTCTTATTTTCTTTCTCTGTGTGCGGCAATAAAGATGCTTTGTGCACCGCAACTAAGGCTGCGTGCACTGAACATAAGCAAAAAAGTAATATACAATCATGTGCAGTGTGCAAGCCAGAGACGTTTTAAAGCATGGGCAAAATGGGCTCTGGCCCAGGGCCCCACTCATTCAAGGGGGCCCTAGATAGAGCCTGCTCTGTCCTGCAGAGTCTTACCCCAATGACAGATTTTTTAAATACTGTTTACCTTTAATTTACTTTTATTGTGGGTGATGTGTGAGAGTCTACTACAGATATTTTACAGAGAAATATTTTTTTCATATTTTATGTATATTTTATGCAACATTAAAAAGAATTTTGAGGGGGTCAAGGGAATTTATTTAACGGCCAGTCATTTCGCTTCCCTATATCATAAGCATTATACCAAAAAGAAAAGGCCGGTCATCTGTGTGATGCTGTACTATTAACTGAGAAGACAGGAAAACATGCAAAAATATCTCAGCCAGTTGTAACTCCTTTCACTTTTTGCATGTTTTCCTGTCTTCTCAGTTAATAGTACAGCATCACACAGATGACCGGCCTTTTCTTTTTGGTATAATATTTTATGCAACATACATAAAGTTTCATTTGGATCAAAACAGTACCTCACATATGAGAAATGGGAGGATGACACAGATTATTTGTAGTAATATTAGTGAGCTGGTGTTGTGTTTCAATATTGAACATACATCAGAACTTGGAGGAGTGTGCCTGAGGACTATCAGTGACCTGGACAAAGACTGGATGAAAGAGCTGAAACTGGATCATAAAATCAAAGCTGTTCTGAACAGGGTACCCCAAATGCGTTTGGCCCAGGGCCCCCAAAATCCTTAAGATGTCCCTGGTGCAAGCAACAAAATCGGTGGCCTATTAAGGGTGCCATGGGCCCTAATGCAAACTAGTAAAAAAGAACAACCCCAAACACTCACACACTCCTCTTGGTTGGTATTAAAAGACACCCATTACTGGGACACAAAGACCTCCTTGCACCCTCTGGGCATAGCTGCCCCTGCATCTTGTGTCCTAATCATTCTACCTATAATTCCTCTCTATTTGCTATCTCCATATCACTATTTTCTCCTGCTTGCACCTTTTCTTATCCTGTCAACTTCCACTTGATCTTCTAGCTTGTCCTTATTGCCTTCCTCCCTTTTTAGCATTTATTTCTCTCCATGCTCTTCCTTACAATCACACTTTTCTTTCTCAATTTATGCTCTGCTCCACTTTGTCCTACTCCTCTCTCCCACAAAGTTTCTCTAATCTCCCTGTTATCACTCATTCCACCCTCACTCTGTCAAATCTATATCTTGACTATGCTTTTCTCTCATCGTGTTCCTCTCCTTGGCTCTGAACTCCTTGTGTGCCACCTCTTGGTCTACCTATCCCCTTTAGTTTGTTTTATCCTTTCCTTCTTTCTTTCCCTACCATTTTCATTTCCTTTCTATGTTTCACTCCCCTTTCTTTCTTTCCCTCTCCCTTTCTTGGTTTCTATCTCACTTCCATATCTCATCCTCTCCATACGTTTCCTTTTCTCTCTACACTCATATCACCCCTCCTCCTCACACTCCCAAACCATCATTCCTCTCCATAGCTCTATTATTTCTGTCCTTCCTACTTTTCTAATATCCTATCCAGTACCTTTTCTTACTTTCCAATACCCGTTCTCTTCCAATCCAAAACCTGTCTACAGAAATGTGTCATGCTCAATACCAGACTCAAATCATTTTCCACTCATGCTTCAGTGGCCCCATTTCTGTGGCATCTTAATTGCCTTCTGATTTTGCACAGTAAAGCAAAATTTGTTCTGCATTGGTCATTTGGTAACCTTATATTAACTTGCAGTAAGAACACAAATCATCCTCATAATATTAACAAGTACCTGTTTAGAGATTCTGATCCAGAACTATTAACTCTGCGATTTGTTTGCATCACAAAAGTAACACAAACCCAGCACCTAGTGTTGTGGTTGGATTTACTTCCCAACGCACATCATGTTTTGTGTAGGTAAGTTGCCCACAGTAACACAAAGTAGCACTATGCACTAAATTGTGCTACTTTGCATCTGGGGCATACCATAGGAAGTACATGGGCATTCCCATGCAACCACCGAAGAATTTGAGGAAAAACACTACCTAATAACATTTATAGATGGGGAATTGATCCCAAAATGATGTCCCCTGAAGGCAGGAGTAAGATTTGTTTGTCTTATGTATTCTCCCTATGCGTTTGCTTATGATTGTACTTTTAAACAAGAGACGATTTCGCTTTTTTAATAGATGTATTTGGAATTTTTTTTAACTGCCGCTATATCTTCGAAAAAACGTATATGTGTTATTTTTAATGCCTAGGTCAATTCTTACAACTGTTGCTTATTTTGGATATGATTTTTTATTGAATAAAGTATTAAAAACCTTTTTAATGGAAGACAAGTGTGGTATCGAGCTTCAGTGGAATTGGGGTCGATCAAAGTGCTGGATAAGGTTGAAAGATGAGAGGTGTGAAAGTTTGGAGTACTTGTTGTATTTACTTAACTGTTTGTATCATTGCCTGTTAAAGTATTTTACAATTGATGATGGAGAGTAATTGTTATTTCTTTTACTTTAATGGGGTTTATACTTTCCTACTAAGTAGCACTTTGTTAGGCAACTGTGCATAAATAAGTTGCATGTTAGTATTATGATATTCACCATGTATGGTGGGTATCTGTGTGAATGGTGGAGGACACATTTTAAATATTTTGTCTATCATCCATGTCTCACATTGGCTTTGTCCTAGGAGGTTATTTTCATTTACAAATATGATTATTCTTCTGTTGTTATAGTGGCTGTTGTGTAGGAGTAAAGGTTTTATGTTATGTGTAGTGGTTAGCTGTTCTGGAATCTGTATATCTTTTTATCATCTAGGAGCAGCAGGGGTTTGACTTGTGTCTTTTCTAGTGCATGTTATTATTGCAGGGATGCTGCTCTTGGAACAGAACTATGGGCCCAATTCACTAAGGCAATCTTAGGCAAAAGTCTAAGTTCGTGACTTTTGATATTCACAGAAGTCATTTACGAGTCGTATCTTTACGTCCGCAGTCGCGCCGAAATCTCCTCCCCCAGGCCAAACTCTCCACACCCGGGCCGTACTCTCCGGCTCCAGCCGCACTCCCCGGCTCAGGCCTGATGAAGTGTAATCAATGGGCCAGAATAAAATTGTTACCAAAGATAGGAACATTAGGAACATGTGATAAATGGTAGAAGAGGTCATGAAAAACAGTTTGGGCAGGGAAAAGGGTGTGACCGGACACAACGTCATATCCCAGAAAAGTATGCTCCTATGCATCATGGTACATGCAGCCCATGTTTTGCGCTACCCTCAGTGTTGGCTGACAGTCAGTCAGCCAACACTGAGGGTAGCGCAAATCATGGACTGCTGAACACTCAGTGGATGCAGTGCCCTCATCTCAGAAATCACACTCCAAGTCTGTGTTTTTGTTTCCTGTGGTCATCTACATGATAGGACATGTATGCAGATAAACAACAGCTGCATTCTCATGTCATGTCTAGGTGCTAGTGCCTGGCCAGACAGAATAACAAGGAACATTGGAGTCGGCGATCCCCCTGCCCTTATTACAATGCAACCACCTTGACAGGGGTCGGAAAGTGTATATTTTCCATTGCGACTTGTGCTGCGGTGCCTGCCACATGGTGCAGGGATGTTAGGGGGGGCACCATGGATGACTCCCAGGCCCCATAATGGAGGGCTAGGGGGAAGGGGGCCCCACTAGGGGTCCACAAAGTCTGCCTTTTCATGGCTGACGAACAGACATGAAAAGGCAGGCAGAAAGGGACATTGTAATCCCTACGGCGTTGCCTGAGGAGGCACCAGCCCTATTGTTGGGATTACTAACCTTCTGACTGTCCGATTGGTTCCTTGAGCTCGTCAGACAGCGTTGGACTGATCCTCCGCCTGCTGCCTCCGACCGCATGTATTGGTATGGGTCGGTATGACTGCAGAAGCAGGTGGTAGTCGAACTGCATCCAATGAGCTGTCGAATGCGGTCCGACAGCCATCAGAATGACTCCCGATGTGTTTAAATAATTTTTATATTGTTCATATGTTTAAATAGGAGACACTATTTTACGTTTCAATTTTTGTGTGTTCGATATTGTTATATTTAGATATTTTTAGCGGGTAGATTTTTGCCATTGATATTTATGTTTTTTTGGGGGGGTTAAGTATAGGATGACTATTTGTTGTAATCAAAAATATTTTGATGATATTTTGGTGAGTTAATATTGCTTTCCATGATATTTCATCATGGAACCAGCCTGGACAGAGCAATTATGGCCTACATCTAGTGAGGTGATGAAAAACAAAATGAATAATGAGGAAAAATCTCCTTTACAGTTCAGGGGAAGGACAGGTTTGTTTAACAATTAGGGCTTGGTTCGTTGCTTGTCTCTGGGAAGGTGCACATAGTCATAGTGCTAGGTCTATAGGCAGATGCTTCAGTATTATGAAGCTTAATGACTGTGCCCGCCTTATCTTTGCATTTCCATGTTCCACTGGCCAGTGATGTTATACAGGACAAGCACAGAAAGCTGAAAAGAAATCAGACAAGAACTAAAACATTCTACAGCATTTATATAGATTTAATGCTAATCCCAAGTGTCTCAAGTGCAGAAATGTCACATAATAGAGAAATCCTCTGACTAGACCCAGCATTTTTGTTTCACTGCACTTTCCCACAGGACATTATAACAGGTTGAGCAGTTGAGTGTTTCATATTCTTTTATTTTGCTAGAAAATTGAATCCTCAGAGGTTCACGTCAAGGAAGCTGGGCATCAAAACTCCACATATAGCTCAGACATTTATTGGGGCTTATTTAGAGCGTATAAGAGTCAAGTGTAAAATTAAATATTTTTGCTCTACTGACCACATCACATTTTATAGCTTCCAGTGTGAGTTCTGTCATTTCAAAATTCACATTTCAACATACAGAGAGGAGGTGACGGGTTGAAGCTTTTTAAGATATGTTCAGAATACTCATACAAATGTCTAACTTGCGCTTGGCTCACAAAATGTGTGCTTACGCAGTGCTCTCCACTCAAACTCTTGTTCCATGTGTGTGTTTTTGGTTCCAGTGCTCATCTATATGATAGGGCATGTATGCACATAAACAACAACTGCATTCACGTGTTATGTCTAGGTGCTAGTGCCTGGCCAGACAGAATAACAATATTGTTGTTTCACCTTCTCTATGTTGTTCAGACCAAATCCCAGGAAAAGAACAGAATGTATAATGTGGCACAAAAGCAAGTGTGTTTATAGTCTAACCTGTGCAATGAAAAATGAGGCCTACAATGTGCACTAACATAAGGAAAACTACAATGGGCAATGCAGGAAACACACAACACCCTCCCTTTGGTCAGGACAATAGCACTTAGAAAAATACTAAATATGATAAATGTAACGAGAAGTAAGCACACTCAAAGATTTGTTCCAGAGATGTGAATGTCTACAATTTTAGAATGAGAAGGAATGTTAATTTGAAAAATAATCAAATCAAGGTGACTCAGAGAAATCCACAATGTTACTCGCCATTTCATAGGCTAAAGACTCCATGAAGGAACCATATTCTGCACATAGCAATTTGTCCACAGCCCAAGTCACGAGCTCCAAAGAACAAACATACTCTCCGGTCTCAGCCGATGCTGAGACAATTACTGGACAACCTGAATCTGTGTTAATAGAGCCTATATCCTGTGATCCATGTGCCGATGAACATGGTTCCTCATAGGCCAAAGACTCAAATCTCGCATGTTGTAGAAGTCGCAAGCATAAAGGGAAGTTCTGAAAATGGGTTACTGAGGGACTCATCAACAGTCCAAAGTCCAAGGCAGTGTATGTCTGCAAAGCCAGGCATATATCTAGTGCCCATTCGAAGGGACACAAAATGCAGTGGAACACGGGTTGCACACAGGTAAACCAGGCAGGCCGAAATGTAAAAGACCAATCGAGGTCCAGGTCTAGCAGTGGAGGCATTCCTAAGATATGATTCATAATCTCACGGTAATGTTGGAGCAATGCCAGTTCCAAAGCGTCTACAAAGAGAGCATCCATTGCAGAGAATCAAGAACAGGATAAGACTGCCATAAATGAGGAATGACAGTGACAGGAATATTCTGAACACACTAGAGTAAATGGAGTGGATAAAAGCCAATATTACTCCAAAAATGGTCTGAAAAGAATTAATTATGCCGGAGCCTACAACCTTAAAAAAGTGGGCAAGGTCATACTAGAGGCATTAAAAATGTGATGCACTAATTATCTGAAATGCAGGGGAAGGTTAGTATTTAACAATGACTGTATTTCACTAGAAGTACTAGCCACCTGCAATTTGAAGGTCTCTCAAGCAGATGAAACAGCTACTTCTTACTGAAACAATAATGCTTGAGTCTGCTTAGTTTGTTGAAGTTTGCCTTCAAAGTTGGCATGGAAAGCCATAGAGAGCTATCTACAATGCCATGTGGAGAGAGAAACAAGACTTTGCGGCAACAAGTGACTAATTGGGAAACAGCCAAAATATACAGGACTCCAGCTCACATTCGACAACAGTCTTGATCACTAAGCATAAAATAACTACCATTAGAGAGTACTGTAATGAAAGAAAGAATCGTGGGAACGGGAATTCCTTTTTAATAACAAGCCAAATTTGGTGCTGCAGTGTTACACACACCATGAATTTTTATGTGTTTACAAATAAGTAAATATCCAACGGTAGAGTCGCATTTTTCACCAGTGACAAAAACGTCCTTGTCACTACGTTCACAATGCTAGGCAAAAGGCAGTGACCATACTTCAAGTATGTAACTGCTACCAAGGGGTTTGTATTTACCGACAGGAAAATGTTTCATGCAAACTTTGAATTGAAATGTCAAAATAGGTAATGAAATAACTCTGTGTATTAACCATATCGCCGAAGGTGTTTCAGCTACAGTGAATGAGAGTTATTCTAATTTTTCTAAATGCATGCATTGTATAGATCACATCTTTCATGGCCATCAATTTTTATTTCTGTGTTAAATCAAAAGGTGAAAACGAATCAGTCCAATTCAATTAATGCCATGGAACGCACCTATTTTTAAGTGTTTGAAACACCCAGCCAAACTGCATAACAGATCTAAGTTGACTCTAACTATGCTACATCATTGATTTGTCACTTTGTACAATATCAATAACAGTCGACACAATGTTGTTTAAATTGTAAATACGAGATGACAGCATATTAATACTATTATTGACAACAGCTAGTACTTCCAAATTTCTCCTATTACCATGACTAGAGAATATGGATTTCATTAAAGACACGGAGGCTGACATTATGCATAACACTTTTAATGCAGTCTCCAAGCAGCTGCATACATCCTAAAGCAAAGGTTCCAGAACACCAGTAACATATAATAGGCATGAGCCAACAACAATCTGCCTCTTTTAAATGCGGCTCCGACCAGATAAGTTGAACTTTATTACTCCTCTATACATTTGTCTTTACTCATTATTTAACTATTTGGATGTTTTAAAGTTGATAGTATATATAGTATTCTACCTCTGCTTAACTATTTTGTACTTTCTTTGCTAATATGTGGTTTTTTATCCCAAACCTTAGCACCCTGCCTCCCTACCAATCTCTAGTTTTCAGAGATTCCCTCCTTCTCAACTCACCCTATCTCCGGAACACTTTACCTCACTGCTCCTTTTAGTCCTTTTGTTGGCCCCATTGCCTTTAACTAAATGACAATTATCGCGCTTCTATTTAACGCACTATTTCCCCATTTTTTACTTCTTTGTCTTGTCCTCCGTGTAAACGGGCTCTCCATAAAGAGAGATCTCTCCCTCCCTGTTCCCAGCTCCTTGAAGGCATTAGAGGAATGACCCTTGGCAAACAGCACGATTTGTGCGCACGTTGCCTAGGACTTTTCCTCTAAACTCCTAGTGCCTTCCTTTCCTCCAGCTAATCCTACGCGATCAAGCTGGAGGTTTATATCTCCATGGAAACCGGCATCAGCTGCTCGTAGGGGTTAGCAAGCGTCAGTTGCTCGTTTCCCCGACTAAAGCCAGCTGATGCAGACCCATACTCATACTCGCAAGTAGTTTTATTGAATTTCTTGAATTTTTAAAAAGAGAGACACGCAGGGCAGAGAAGGCTCAGGCAGTAATGAACTACTGTCATAACTATACGTTTAGCCTATCATCTTTACTTATTTTTTTGAAGCAATAAGAGGATAATTGGTTTAATTCTTTTTAATCCTCATTCCTGATGCCTTCTTTTAATTTCTACAGTGACCTTTACATTAAAAAACAAGGCTCACGCTGTTAAATACTTTTTAAGTGTCTCTGCACAATGTCTGACATTGATTCAGACGAGGCTGTTGCTTCCATTCCTAATATGGATAATGAGGCCTTTAAGAAAATTATTAAAAGAGAAATGGGGGTTATGCATGCTTGAAACTTTTAACCAAGTCATGTCATCTAAGAGATCCTTCCCTATTGAGGATCAAGACATCACAGATATCTCTGACGACCTGATTGAAATAAGGGGGAAAAGACACAAAAAAGTAAAAACATCATGCCTCCAACCCCCAAGAGCATGATTGGAGGTCCTAGCACCTCTGTTACCTCAGGAGGTCTTAGCACCTCAACGAATAATGGAGGTCCTCGCGCCTCATACTCCCCGGGTGTCCTTGGCGGCACAAATTATCGTGGTGTCCCTTGTGGCACAAAATATCAGGGTGTCCTCAGCGGCACAACACATCTTAGTGCTCATCCTGAAATGGAAGATGATGTTAACTATAATGATAATATCAATAGTGATGAAGAGGCGTCGGACATTCTGGATGAATATGTCCTAGATTTAGATGACAATAACGACCAAGAATTTAACTCACAGCCCAACGAAGAAGATCTCCATACCTCATCTAAAGACAGTATCATCAATCCTTTAGGGGAAGAAATGTTCTCTCCGCTGAACATTAGACACCTGAGAAGCTCGGAATGGTGGCCACAGGAACATGTGGCAAAATTCATTAGAAAATGGCTGAGAAACCTTTTAGAAAGGGATACCAGAAACATGCTCAGAGCTCAATGCTCAAGACCGTCTATTCCAGAAAAAACCTGCCAAACACCTAATTTAGACCCGGAAGTAATAACATTTCTTTTCAAACTCGGCAGAGACCCGTGAAAAGTCATGGAGAGATCACTGAAAGGTTGCCAGGATCGTGTTTTAGATATCCTGGGTCCTCTAGCCAGAATTATCAACTCTGCCAAAGAGAGCCATAATAACTGCACTCCCCTTGATGCCAACCTAATAAGGGGATGGATCCAAAGAGCAGTGATCCTACTTGGTAACGCCAACGCCAGCCTTAACGCAGAAAAGAGAAGGGTGGTTCTTCCCAAAATTATCCCGTAACTCTCCGATATGTCTGACAGAGAACCATCTCAGAATCCTAAAGGTTTACTTTTTGGAGAAGACTTAATTAACCCCCAGATTCATCAAAACCACATTCTGCGAATTCTAAATTGCGAGAATTACCGAATCGCAATTTAGAATTCGCAGAATGGGATTCATGAAGAAATGCGATGAAAAAAAGCGAATCGCAATCGGCTGCTATAGCCGTTTGCGATGATGCTATAATCGCAAATAAATTCTCAGAATCGGCCTTTTTCCGTGTAGAAATTGCGATCTTGCAATTAGCGAAATTGCAATTTGCGATCTTGCTAATTGCAAGATCGCAAAAACGGGAAGTCGCATTTCGAGCACAGTGATGAAATCACAACCAGGAAGCAGGCAGTCCCCTCCCTCATTGAGCACACTGATCCTGAAAGTGGAAGCAGCAGTGGCCAGAGCTCCACTACAGACCACCTTCAGCTGCAAATCAGAAGACAAACCACCCCAGAAAATGTCCCAGAAAGCAGCAGGGAGCATTGCCTCAGGAAGGAAAAGAAAGTTCAAATTTTACGAGCAGGAATTGGAATATTTAATAGAGGTAGTAACCAAAGATCATGACCGGCTTTTGGGGAAGGATTCAAGGAGGGTGCCTGAGGCGGAGAAGAGGCGCATTTGGCTGCGCATCTGCGCTAAAGTAAACACAGTGGGAGTGACCCAGCGCTCCAGAGAGGAGCTGAAAAAGAGGTGGTATGACCTAAGGGGGCGTGCTAAGGAGAGAATTGCACAGAGGCTGGGGGAGCGACTGGGAACCAGAGGAGGCGAGCCCACTGTACCACCCAACACCCCACTGGAGGACCTTGTGAAGGACACCCTGAATCCCGAGGCATGCGTGGGGGTAACCCGGCTGGACTCCTCCCGAACCACTCAAGAATCCCAAGGTAAGTGCCATGCGACTGTGACCCTGTCCCCTAACAATGGCCATGACTCCCGAGCTACCCATTAGAAACCCCAGTCATGCAGGCCATGCACACCAGAAAAGCCAAATTGCATTGTGGGACGTGTAGTGTGACTACATTTACCAGATAGCCCCATACAGCCAGACCTGTCCAGTGAGAGTCATTCCTAAAGCCAGTCAGAGAATGCTAGCCTGCATGCATGTAGCAACCTCCCATGTGCAAGAAACATGTCATTAATCACCGTCCCATTTACATCACAGGTGGCGCAGAACAACCCAGCACCGATAGTGAGGCCCTTCACATTGAGGACAATCCCGAGGACACCGAGGGAGAGGGCCATCCTAACCCTCAACCAGGACCATCACAGCCAGCACCAGCAGCAGTGGTACCACCCCTGCAACAACAGGCGCTCCACAGCCACCCCCAGTTACACCCATGCCTGTGGCATCGGCAACTACAGCTGCAGCACGGAAGCAGACAAGGCGTACTGCCACTGTTCCTACACAGTCCATCGGACTGGTGAGGGAGGCTCGCAACACAACACCACGCGCCGGTAGGGGGGTGAATGTCCGGGTACCTGGCCTGTCTATTGAGCGTCGGATGCTCCGTGTACATCAACAGCAGGCACGTCACTTGGCAGCCATCCACCTGCAGCTTGCCAAGACTGCACGTAATGTGGGACTGCTCAGTGACAACATGGAAAGCATGACCGCTGCTGTCCGGGAAAACAGCCAGGTCCTGGTATCCCAGCAGGATGTCAACCGCCGCCGCCACCGCCTGCTGCTGACCCACCTGTCAGCGTACAAACGCTCCAACCACATCATTGGGAATGCCACCTCCCAGCTATCGCGTCGATCATTAGCGATGCAAATACAAATTGTGCAATGCTGCCAGGATGTCGCTAGGGCACTGGAGCAAGTCACCACTGCAGTGCAGAGTCTGCAGGCGACTGGACATGGCCAGGCAGGTGGTGGGGATGATGCCAGTGAGGGCAATTCCAGCCACAGCAGCCTGTTGGTGCCGCTGGTGACGGTACCCCGCCGCAGCACCAGGCCAAATGCAGCCACACGGGCTAATGCTGAAGTGGAGGAGGTCGAAAGGTGACTGGGAGCGTCCACCCGGAGGCGACACTGACTATTTATTATTTAACATGCAGGGCCATGCTGATAAAACAAGCATGCCCTCCTCACAAACATGGGGATGTATGAATCAATACAGCTCTCATGCAAGATATAGAACAAAATATTACATTATTGTGAAGAAAACAATAAGATTTATTATGCACTAGTTAATCTGACTCATGTCATTATTTCAATTGTCATGCATGAGTGAAGTGTTGGATGAGGGGAGTGGGTGCACTAGAAACAGTTCATTGTGATTTGGTTGCGGCGCCTGTGTCCTTCAGCAGGGTTCTCCCACATGACGCACATGTGCAGGTGGGCGGTTGTCCCCTTCCGACTCACTGCCAGAGTTCTCTACAGGTATCCTCCGCTTGTTATGAATGTTGTGGAGTATTGCACACACGGCCACGATGCGGCAGCAGACCTCAGGCTGGTATTTGAGGGCCCCACCAGTCTTGTGAAGTATGCGGAATCGGCTCTTCAAAAGCCCGAATGTCCGCTCAATGCAATTTCTTGTGCGGATGTGTGCTGCATTGTAACACCGTTGCTGTGGTGTGGCAGGGTTGAGGTATGGGGTGAGGAGGTACTCACGGAGACCGTAGGCGCTGTCACCTGAATGAAAGGAGCAGAGGGTGAGTGCCTGTTATGCGCAACTACATGGTCGCAATGTACTATTTGTTGGCATGTGTACTTACCGAGTAGGTGTCCTTCCCCAAAGTCTCCCCTGGCCAGTCGTGTGTGCAAGCCGCTGTGCCGGAATATGAAGGAGTTATGTGTGCTCCCCGGGTATTGTGCCACTATGTCGTTGATGATTGTCTTAGCCATGCACACCATCTGGATATTCAGGAAGTGGTAGCACTTGCGGTCCAGTACATGTATTCTGATTGTGCAGGTGGGCATATGTGGATGTGGGTACAGTCAATGCATCCAATTACATGGGGGAATTGCGCAATGTTGTAATAATCAATCTTGGCTTGATCCAAGTCCTGTTGGGTGGTCGGGAATGTGATGTAATGGTGTAGCCGGGTCAGCATTGCCTTCAGGAAACTCCTTAGGCAGCGGGACATGGTGCTCTGGGAGATCCCCCCTGCAACGGCAACTATCCCCTGGAAGCTTCCGGAGGCCAGGAGGTGCAGGCTGCACAAGACCTGGACATGGGTGGGCACGGCATTGGTCCTCCTTGTTGGGTGCTGCATCAGGGGGTCTAGGTCACGGATCAGCTTTGTAATCATTGCCCCATTCAGGCGGTACTTGGAGTAGATTTGCTCCGCAGTTTGACCCAGAAGGGTGATCCGCAGGTGGAAGATTCGCTCCTGGATCCTGCGTCTGTTCCTTGCTGCAGCCTGGAGCCTTCACCGCCTGACCACCATGTAGAGTCCTGGCATTGTGAAAGTCCTCATGCTCCTACTGTGTCTCCTTAAGTGTGTTTGGTCCGGTCCGCACCTGTGGCTAGTTTGGTAATTTTAAAAAAAAAATGTTATTGACTTCATGTTTACCACCTGGTTTGGGTTGTCCTTAATTTGAGCCTCGCAAATAGCGATTTACCTCTTTTTCGCTATCTGCGATTATTCATGAATTGGCTTTGCGAGTATTTTGCGAATTCGAAAGATATTTCGCAGAATCCTTGGAACTCGCTAATTCCGATTCGCTAAGGGGGTTCCACCTGGATTCTGAGATTTTATTTTGCGAATTCGCATTATGGATTTTGCGAATTCGCTATTTATTCAACTTTCCATCATGAATTGCATTTCATTTAATTGCGATCGCAATAGCTAATTCGCAGCTATTGCGATCGCAATTTTGTTTGATGAATCTGGCTGAAAGTCTCTTGGCAAACACGTGTCCACTTTTACAGCCCTGGACAAAACCCAACAAAATATGTAAAAAAGCCTTCAACTCCAGCCTTTTTGGCTGGGCCGGAAGAAGGGGCCTTTCTTCCGGCCGCTTCAACCAAAGGCCCTACTCAAGTAATCATAATAAAAGGGAGAGTTTGGTAATTTATTTATATATTTGTGTTTTCAAATGATATAAGGTTACATTGTAGTTTATTAATTTTTTTTAAGTAGTTGTGAAGGTGCCTAGTTATTTTGTTTACGTTTTCCTTCTGGATTATCTATATGAAGTCCAGCACAGTGTCATTTCCTTGCAGTTAAGTTTTTCCTGTGTTTGTGTTTAATGTAATATATGTTGCATTTGTTGTATAATTCATATATTTTAATGGTTACATTTATTTATTTTAAATGTGTGTTATGACACAGCACAGACTTTGTTGCAAATGTTTAGATTTACATTCTTTTTGTTTATTTTAATAATAAATTTAATGTGAATAGATATGGCTATACATGTGAATAATTGTATGTTTGTTGTTCTAATGTATTCATAAGTGCAGTTTGTTTATTGGCATATTTTATATTTATTTAATTTAATTAAAAACCAATTCAGGATTTGAAGTATTATTCATTCCTTATTTTGAGCAATATCATTGTAGTTGATTTTATGTCTTTCAATAATTTTGATATTGTTCATATATTTAAATATATTTTATGTTTCAATCTTTGTGTGTTCGATATTGGTAAATGTAAATATTGTTAACGGCTAAATATTCGGTCAATGATATATATACATATTTTTTTTGTGGTTAAGTATAGGAGGACTATTTTTTGTAATCGAAATTATTTTGATGATATTGTGGTGAGCCAATATTGTTTTCCATGATATTTTGTCTGGACAGAGCAATTGTGACCTACATCTAGTGAGGAATGAAAATCAGAATGAGTAATGAGGAAAAACCTCTTTTACAGATCAGGGGAAGGGCAGATGTGTTTAATAATCCAGGCTTGATTGGTTGCTTTTCTCTGGGAAGGCGCTCATCCTCAAAGTGGTAGGTCTATAGGCAGATGCTTGAATATTATGAAGCTTTATGGCTGAGCCCGCCTTAGCTTTATATTTTCATGTTCCACTGGCCAATGTTGTTGCACAGGACAAGCACAGAAAGCTGAAAAGAAATCAGACAAGAACTAAAACATTCTACAGCATTTATATTGATTTGATTTTAACCCCAAGTGTCTCAAGTGCAGGAATGTCACATAACACAGTAATCCTCTGCCTAGACCCAGAATTTGTGTTTCACTGCACTTTCCCATAGGACCTTGTAACAGGTTGAGCAGCTGAGTGTTTCATATTCTTTTCTTTTCTGAGAAAACTGAGTCCTCAGAGGTTCACGTCAAGGAAGCTGGGCATCAAAACTCCACATATAGCGCAGACATTTAAGGGGGCTTATTTAGAGCAAATAAGAGTCAACTTTAAGATGAAATGTTTTTGCTCTACTGACCACATCTCATTTTATTGCTTCCAGTGTGAGATCTGTCATTTCAAATTCACATTTCAGTGCTGACCAGGTATTCCAGCTTTAAAACTTACAGCGAGTAGGTGACGGGGTGAAGCTTTTTCACATATGTTCAGAATACTCATACAAATGTCTAGTCTGTGCTTGATTCACAACATGTGGAACAGGCTTGAATGCATGCATCGTTTGTGTGCAATTGTGTGTATGCTAACCACATAAATTTCTTAACTTAGTGATGATTTATACACATTATGAAATGTATTTCCCACAATTGTATTAAATTCTAACTTTCACCTGAAAGGATCAATCATTAATGCTACAGTAAGCAGAAGGGGGATATTCAAAAGAAAACATGTTTTAAAAAATAAAGAAAGAAAAGGCCAGTGCTTCATTTTTGTAGGTGATGGGCACCAACACTCCTTTCTGTGGACCATTATTTATTTCAGCAGATTTAGACTGAGATCTGGGAAGACATAGGCTGAAAAAGCATAAAGAAGGATGCTGACAAAACTAAGATACCAGTGACAAATGTTTAAAGTATTATAATTGGAGATGAGGGCCTTCACCCAAGACTCTGGAGATACTTGGGTAGCAGGTACATTCTTTATTGCATTTTAAACCTATAGGTTACAGCAGGTAGGTCCTGTTATGGCTCTGTTCCCCCTCCATCTATCCTCAACTCCCCACCTTCACCCACCACATAGCCCCAACATCCCATGCGTCATAACATTCTCACAGCATCGAAATTCAGCATTCTGTAGACTCAGTCCATGCATACACCGACATGAAACAATGCAACAGTGAGATGAAGAGCCAGAAGGTGTAGGGTGATGGAAAAAGAAGACATGAACTGAAATTATAAATAAGCAGCTTTGTATTCGTCAACCCCAAAGTTTGATGGGCTTTTTAGGAAATTGATGAGACAATGCACTTGTGTTGTTTTGTTAAGCAAGTTAAGCAATGGAAAAAAGTTAATAAAAATGATATTGTATTGATCTTTACTTGTTTAGGAACCTTTAGTGCGGGTATAACTTTTACATGTCAAAGTTCCAGTTTATGTTCTAAGGCTGGCAGTTGGAGTCACCTGTTGGACTGCGCTGACGCTGCTCTGCTTTGTTGGTCCAGCATTATTGAAATAAAGAAAACTTCTACTTACCTGGTTCCTGTGTCGGTTTACTACACTTTTGATGGCGACGAGGAGACTGCTGAGGCGAACAGCTGAACCCGCGTTCACGCGCGGACGGACCGGCATTACAGCGAGCCAGAAATCGGTATCCCCGAGAGCTTCCAAATCAACAAATCTCTAACGTCTTGTTTATGCCGGTCACCTATTCTCTGAGGTTTTTAACAGCCTACTTCCATCGAGACTACAGCATTTTCGATCTACTTGTGTTTGCCTGAGGGCTGACCTTTTAAAAGCTTATCTCGCCTGGAGACTCTGCCCACGAAGCTGCGTTCTGTCGTTATCAACTTATGTAGACAAAGCTACATTGCCTGGGGCTTGTCTATGAAGATTCCTGCTTTATGGAGCACCTCCACCTAGAAGAACGCAATTGTTACTAACATCGTCTTCTTAAGTGTGTCAGCCTATTTAGTGTCACCCCCTTATATGAGAGTGGCCGCTGTTCCGATTTATTGTCGCCCCTGCCTGTTTCCCATCGTATACATGCCCTGATGAAGGTGCGGCAGTAGTCGCTGAGTGGATGTTGCAGGACAACTTCAGTGTATTAGTGTACGATGTGTACTGAAGTATTTTGGAATGTATGAATAGAATATGAATGTTGGAATGTGTGATGAGAGTGTAGTAGAATGTGTCTGTGATGAAGAATGAATAATTAATGGGAGATCTGGGGCTTCCTATTTAATTCCATGTAATTGAATTATTGTTATTTATGTACAATTATGCTTGTGTGTATCATTTGAGAAAAATGCATATAAAAATAAAATAAAATAATATATTTTTGTACCTTGTGTCCAAATCACAGTGAGTGGCCCTGATCGATAGTGAGCTCAAAGTTGTGTTTATTGAAATATATTTTTGGACTCTGCAAAAGCCTTTAATCTAAATACATGGGGCAGACTTACTTTCCTTGATTTCTGACTGCTGGGCCATCAACTCGAAACCCGTGTAATCCATCCTGCCATCCTCGTATCAAAAAGATGGCATGCGAGTTACTGCTGTGAGACTATGAAATCGGCAGTTGTGTCGGCCATCGTAAAAAGGAAAAGGCAGTGATTTCAAGACAAAAAGTGAGCAGAGCGAAGCGGAGTGCATTACAGCAAGGTCAGTTTGTCTGCGTGTGTCGGTGAAACGCATTGCTGGAACGCATTAGTCTAATGTAATTTGGGACATGGAACGCATTATCATTTGCGTTTCACCAACGAATGCGTGTTCATGTAGCCAAATGATTGTGGAATGCACGTAAATTTATATTGAGACGCAGTGAAATAAACGTCGTGAGAGAAAGAACGTCAAACGTAATGAATTCATTGGTTATCAGTGTGGAACGCACGTAATGGAAAGAGATGGTCGCACTCAACGAAGGTCGTGGAGTCCATTACAGTGATTGTTATGTGCGTTGCTTGGTAATGTTTGAAGAGTCAGCCCATATCGTGAAACAGTGGAGCATTGTTTTAGACATTGACTGCAAGAGCACATCGTATTGACTTCCAGGGCACATCGTAAAGCCTTGAAATATTACGAAAAAAAATCTATTTTACTAAACATAAACAAAACAAGACATTTGTGGAACAGCACTAAGGAATTTTCAAATATTATTAATTTATTTAATTAGTCTTCCAGTTTTTGCAGTTTTTCTTAAATAGCTTTGTAATTGCAGTCTTATGGGAAGATTTGAAATATTTCCACAAATTAAAAGTTGTAAAGCCACATGTAGAGTACATTATTTTCAAGCACATTTGCCACTGTTCTCTCCTATATTTTGTATTCAATGTTGTTTAGGTCATTTTTTATACACTGAGTGTTAACCATGAAAGCTGTTACACCACCACCAACATTTTTAGAAACAGCAGGGGATCCACCTATCAAATGGAAGCAATGGTTTGATGGGTTTGAAACCTATTTAGGTGCAATAGGTGCAAACAGGTTTAGAGCAGAACGTAGAAAGTTTTTACTGCTTCATTCGTTGGGTTTCAAAGGAAGAGAAATTTTGAAACATCTTCCTCCACCTGTTATTGTTGATCAGGAAATTTTAGATGAATATCAAGACACTGTAAAAAGGTTACAAACTAGGTTTGATGTTCAACCTAGTATTGTCGTCCTTCGACATAAGTTTTTTTTACGTACACAAAATGCAAATGAGGATGTAGACAGTTACATTACAGCTTTAATGAGGCTAATATCAGTGTGTCAGTTTGAGAGCTTCTCTGACCAATTGGTTCGTGACCAATTTATTTGTCATTGTTTTGATGAATCCATAAAACAAAAGCTTCTGTCATTGGGAAATCCTAGTCTAGAAGAAACAATAAGAGTAGCAAAGAGTATTGAAACGTCACAAATTTCTGCTAAGGAATTGGATGAGAAAAGTAATGAACCAGTATCAGTTGTTAGAGTGAAGGATAATATTGACAAAGAAAAAAAAACAACACAGAGAAAAAGCGTACAAATATAAGTGACAAACAAAATTCTGGATCTGGTGAAAAACGGAGTTAGTTCTTTTCACAAAGTAACATTTGTTTTAGATGGGGTTACAAATCACATTTTGGGAATGGTAAATGTCCGGCAAAGTTTGTTACATGCAGAATCTGTAATAGAATAGGGCATTTTGCTAAAGTGTGTCAAACAAACAGGAACAAGTCTTCTCCTCAATCTTCAACAGTTAAATGTGTAGTGGACAGTAAGAGATACAATGATGATGAAGAATGTATCACTAAAGAACTTAGTGAAATGGTTTCTGTTGTACAAGACAGTGAGGTAGTAGTAGGAAATCCTGAAATATGTGTTGACCCATATGTTGAGATCATGGTTGGAGATAAGATTTTGAAACTGTTAGTTGATTCTGATGCCCGCATTTCTATGATCACTCAAGTTTATACGACCAAACTTGGCCTACGAGACCTCTTATTCCTCCAGATCGTAGAGCCGTTTCTTATGAAGGGCGTGAAATAAATCTCTCTGGGTATATTGACGACAATATGGAATTCAAGAGTAGAAAAAGACATGGGAGAGTATATGTGGCACAACGAGGGTTGAACATTTTTGGATGGTTCCACCAAGGATTATTTGGAATGATACTTAGACCTGGTTCTTCTGAGCAAGTCTTAGTGGTGAGAGATAATCCTGATCTACAACATTTGACAAATACATTTCCAAGTGTGTTCTCTGGGGAACTTGGAAAAATTAGAGACTTCGACCCTAAGATTATAGTAAAAGATGGTGCCATCCCTGTGAAACATAAGTTGAGAAATGTCACTTTTAGTGTAAGACATGATTTGGAGAGTGAACTTAATTCTTTGAGTGAGAAAGGAATAATTGAACCAATTGAATCCTCACTTTGATTATCTTCACTTGTGGTTGCTCATAAACAAAATGGCGAATTGAGAGTATGTGTGGATCTTCGCTGTCTTAATAAAGAAATCTGGGTGGATTCTCACCCATTACCCAACATCAATGAGCATATGGCGGGTCTCAAAGATGCCAAGATTCTCACAAAATTAGATTTGGCTTCAGCCTACCATCAGGTTGAATTAGCACCTGAATCAAGGCACCTCACGGCATTTGTGTACCCATTTGGAACCTATCAGTATGTTCGTATGCCGTTTGGCTGGCGTCAGCTGCGTCAGTTTTTCAGCGACTAATGAATAATATGTTAAAAGGAATTGATGGTTTATCCATTTTTTAAGACAATGTTTTGATTTTCGCTCCCAACACAAATATTCATGATGCTATTCTTTCTGAAGTTTTTTCCAGATTTCAGAAATCTGGTGTGGTTCTACGATGAGACAAGTGTGTTTTTAGGTCCAGGGACGTTGAATACTTTGAGCATCTTGTAAATGAAAATGGTATTCTTCTGAAAAACAGTTTAGTTGATTCAATTGTTGAGTGGAAAAGCTCCATCTGACAAACCTGGTCTTAAATCTTTTTTAGGATTGTGTGAATTTTATTCTCGTTTCGTTTTATTCACAATTTTGCTAGTAAGTTGAGACCTTTATCTCGCATGCTTATGAAAGGAGTCACATTTGAATGGAATGATGAATGTCAATATGTTTTTGAGTGGGTGAAGAAACAGTTGGCTTCTCCTAAAGTTCTAAAACATTATGATCCCTCCCTCACTTGTACTCTCACAGTGGATGCCAGCAATGTTGGTGTGGGTGCTGTATTGAGTCAAGAAAAAGATGGTGTGTTAAGAACTATTGGTTTTGCATCAAGAGTGTTATCTGCTTCGGAAAAAAATTATTATTTGATCGAGAAAGAATTGCTGGCGTACTGGTGGTCTGTAATGAAATTTAAAATTTGTATTTGGGGGAGGAAATTTCATCTTCGTACTTACCACAAATCTTTAGTTTTTAATCTGAGTGGCAAAAATTCTAGAAGTTTCACTCCCAGAATTGCACGCCTGTCTTCGAAGCTTCTCCAATTTGATTTTTGTGCAGAATATATTCATGGAGGTAAAAATGGGTGTGCTGATTTCCTTTAAAGAGTGTGAATCTGTCACATGTGAATATGATAAAGAGGAGTTTTTAGTTGCTGCAGTAGATCTTCTACAGTTGTGCGCGGTTTCGGAAAGTCGTTGGCGCCACGCACTTTGTAATGATGTATCTTTGGGTTTGGTGATGTCTTACATTGAAAATGGTTGGCCTAAAGAGAGGAATTTAAATTTTGAATACAAAACTTATCTTCAGGTTGCTGATGAGTTAACAATTAAGGACGATTTGGTGATGCGTGAATACAAGATGGTTCCTCCTCTTAGTTTAAGGTTAGACTTGGTCAAGCGTGCTCACGAGGGGCATTTGGGAGCTACTATGACAAAGTGAAGAGTTTGTCTTTCTTTTTGGTGGTCTTCTATGGACAGAGAAGTTGATGAAGTTGTTAAGTCTTGTCTTATCTGTTCAAGTTGTGATAAAGCAGCCAAATTATGCACCCCTCCCCTTTCCCCAGTTGATCCACCATCTGCACCATGGGTTAAGTTGGGACTCAACATTGTGGGTCCTTTTAATGCTCTTGATCCCTCACTAAAATTTACGTTGGTTATGATGGATTATTACTCCAAATGGCCAGAAGTCAGATTTGTGAGAGAAGTAAGCTCTAAGGTAGTGATTGAATTTCTCAATGACATTTTTATCGCTCGTTCGATAACTTTATTTCGGTCACAACGGACCATAAAAGTACATGATAAAATACATACATTTCAAATATTAAAAGAATAAATATGTGATCTACTAAAAATAGAATAAAATAAATACAAATGTATAGAAATTTGGGCAATTGCTCAATACAGAAAAATAAGACCTAATTAAACATTGAATACAATATCGAACAGATAAGTTAAAAAATATTGTCTAGTGGTCAATGGCTGGGTTAATTAATTTCCTGCGTCTATTTCACATACCATTCAAAAAAGGGAGACGGCAAAAGTAATGGGAGGGTGCGTATCATTCTTGAGCACTCTGAACGCTTTGACACATTGGCGGAAGCCAACATTTCTACAAATAGGTAACAGCCAGTATTTTCGTACAGCCTGATATGCTGGACAAAAAAAGAAAACATGGATTTCGTTTTCCAGATGGTATTCACAGAGCGGGCAGTCCGTGCTCTTATTTCTGTCCCATTTACAGGTAAATGCTCTGAGCGGGAGAGTACCCAATCTGAATTGCATATATAGTTTTCTCGCTGTTGCAGGATATGTCAAATCCAGAAATTCTTCCCTTAGGTAATCTGATTTGACCTGGAGGAACTCGATGGTCAATCTCCCCACCCTCCAAACTCGCAAGAGTGGATGCTAAGTTATAATTCCAGTAGTGCCTAGCCAAATCAGCTTTAGTTATCTCTGGACAGGCTACGTCAGGGATTTAATGACAACAATACAATATGTCTCAGAAGGAAGACTGAGGTACCGACCGAGAGGGCGGGGCCTCCTGAAAACCTGAGTCTGGACCAGGTGAGGTGAGGCCAGTACCTTACACAGGATAGGTGGGAATGCCATCCATCCTGTAGAGAGGTATTTTATATTTTATATGGTCACATGTGGGCTCACTGTGACTGTGGTTAAACTCACTCGTTATTCACATTTTTTGTTTATTAATTTCACCAATTGCAGTAGCTATCATTATAGAAGGTCCTGAAGAAAGACAGGGCAAGTGGCCCATATTGGCAGAAACTAGTCGACCTGAGATCTACGGCACATTTGTTGGGAGCCGTACCTGCATTCCTTTTAATAGGTTTGGAAGCAAACATTAATAAAACTGTTTGGTTTGCTGCCATGTCCTTTTTAAAATTCCTCACTAGTATTGCACTGCACTTAATTTGTCCTGTGTTTTTTGGACTAGAAACTGTTGGTCATTGAACACTGGTCTTCATTGGGTTCTGGTCATCTGTCTTTTGCTCCTAGGTCACAGTGTCACCCCACGTGTGGATGGAGTACTGTGACAGGGAAGCTGGAATTCCAAATGATGACACTGGCCACGGAGGGCAGTTGATGAAAATCCTACCTCTATCTTCCCTCTATAGAGATAGCTCAGTCTTACTGTCTATTCAAAATTGGATGTGACCTGTTAAGACAGCTGCTTTTTCTTTCTTTATCTGTAGCTCTTTCAGACCACCAGATTGTATTGTTGTTATTAGTTGTAGGATTCGGGCATTGAATCTGGTGTAGGTCTTTAAATAACTTCCCTATGTTCCTTGCTTCTTCGTGAAGTTTATTTTTTACGTCAGGGATTTCCCAGAGCTCCGATAGGCCAATCCTGCTACAAATTACTTTTATGTGGGTCAGACACGGGATTTTTTTGCCTTTCAGTGCGGCCCAAATTTCCCTGAATTCATTTTTGTAGCAGACAATTTCTTGCACGGACCATAGTCTTTTCCAGTACATTAATGGGCGTAGTAACATAACCTCCTCAATAGGGAGTAGCCCTAGGTCCATGCGTAAGGGTGTAAGCGGAGTACTCACCAGCAGGCCCAGTGTGTTCCTCATAAATACATGTTCCACCTTGGCTAAGGTGGGAGATTTTTGGTGACCCCAGAGTTCAGCCCCATATAATGCTGCCGGTCTAGCTGAGCGCTATAAATTTCAATCACTGGACCCACAGGCTTAAACTCGGGCTCTCTATACAACTTCTGGATCCCCCCACCACTTTTGTTAACTTGAGTGCCGCCTTTTCCAAATGAGGGACCCATTCTAAGTGTTTTCCCAGGGTGATACTCAGATATTCAAAAGTTTTGACTCGCTCCAGTGGGACTCCGCCCAGTGTAGGGTTTGGACGTGTCTGCCTCTGGGGATTGAAAATCATATACTTTGTTTTATCTAAGTTGATCTCCAAACCCCTTGCTGCACAGAAGTCTGCGAAGCTATCCAGGTTTGTTGGATGCCCGTTGATGTCCTGGACAACAGCAAAGTATAGTCCGCGAACATCAAAGCGGGCACCCAGCCTGAGACCAACCTCGGGGCATCTATGTACCTGACTCCAAGGAGATGATTACACAGTCCATTGATGTAGATGTAGAGGCAGAACAAGGTGGGGGCCAGGACACATCCCTGACGCAACCCTTTGTTCACCCGGAAACGTTCTGACAGTTTACTGTGCTTCCCACACCTAACTTGCGCGTAAGTTCCCACATGGAGCCTCATTAGGACGTTCAAAGGGTAGCAAGGTAGGCCAAGTTCATTTAGCACACTCCACAGTTTATCCCTGGGAACCAGGTCAAATGCTGACCGCAGGTCAACGAAGATAATGCAGAGGCTGCCACCCTCTACACTCACCGTTTTCCAGTATAAAACCTGGAGTCTAAATAACTGGTCCATGGTAGAAGTACCCAACCTAAAGCCAGCCTGGAAGGGAGAAAGGATATCTTATTCTTCCAACCAGCTCTGTATTCTATCGAGGATGACCCTGCCATCAGTTTTTGACTAACATCTATCAGGCTGATGGGCCTGTAATTAGACGGTTTGAGGGGGCAGCCTTTTTTATAAATAGGAACTATTTCGGCACCGCGCCACGTTTCCGGAGGATCCATCCCCTTTAGAATAGCATTGAAAACAACACAAAGGTAAGGAGCCCATACTTTCGGTTCGGAGCGGACTAGATCCCCCGGTATTTTATCCAAACCCGGCGCCTTGTTGGGGACCAGTTTTGAAATTGCAGCTTCCACCTCCAGAAGAGTGATCTCTCAGGCCCCCTCCAGTCGATACTCATGGGCGAGGCATGGGAGTATGCTTTCAGGGGCATCACCACTCGAAGGGGCATACAGAGCCTCAAAATGCGCTTCCCAGGCAGATGCAGCTATTTTGGATTCAGTTGCCAAATTATCCGCCCTACTCCCGCAACTAACGATTGTCCAGAAGGACTTCGAGTCTTTAGACTTCAGTGCGATTCTAAGATCTTCCCAGATATCTGCCTCCCACTCTCCCTTTTCCTCCTGGATGACCCTCTTATACAGGAGCCGATATTGCTTTACCCCAGCCTTTTACGAAGGAAGGTTATCCTCAATTTCTAGTGACGGATAATGGTACTCAATTTGTTGCTTCTGATGCTGAAGATTTTCTGAAGGTCTCAGGAGTCACACGTTTAAAAAGTTCTCTTTACCATCATCAGACGAATGATTTAGTTGAGCGCATTAATAGAGTTTTGGGTGAATGCATAAGGTGGGCAATTGCTAATAAGTGTCTGGTTTCGAATTCCGTGAAGAGTATGTTGTGGTTCTATTGTACTACTCCTCATTCCACCACAGGTGTATCACCGTTTGAATTGTTGCGTGGTAGAAGACCTACGACCACTTATAGCCCTGGTTGGATGAGCAAGTGGGTGAAAGGAGAACAATGGTCTGATGTTTGTGTAAGAAGTCGTGTGGAAATGGCTCAGTGCAAACAAAAAGTCTATTTTGATTAAATAAAAAAAGTGAAGAATGTGGAGATTCTTGTGGGTGATTATGTTCGAGTGAAGAAACCATTCTATGTGAAGAAGGGTTTGCCTAAGTTTGGTCCTTCTTATAAGGTGATCAAGGTGAAGGGTAGTTCTGTGAAACTAGAAAATGGAGTGGTGAAATATGTGCTCTTTGATAAAAAGAAAATCTTTGGTCTATGAGAAACCAGAGTAACTTGGATAAAGTTATTTGTGATCAAAGCAGTTCAGAAAATAACAATCTTCCTCTTTTAAGGCCAGTGTCAGAGTTAAGAGGCTTCCTCTTCGTTATAGAGATTAATTTTTCTATTGTGATGGTTTCACTTATCACAGTGTTCTTCCTATCTTTCTTGGGAAGGTTTATGTGCATACACTTTTGCATCGTCATATTTATTCTATTTTTCATGTTCATTTTTCTTTTATTATTATCATTTTATTATTTTCTTTTGTGATTTTCTGTATCTTTGTTTTATTTAAGGAAAGACCAATGTAGTGATCTATGCTTGTTTAAGAACCTTTAGTGTGGGTAGAACTTTTACATGTCAAAGTTCCAGTTTATGTTCTAAGGCTGGCAGTTGGAGTCACCTGTTGGACTGCGATGCCGCTGCTCTGCTTTGTTGGTCCATTAATAAAAATGGGGTGACCCAAACAAGTCGAAGCACCTGGGTAACAATTGGTACATGAAACACAATGGTCCTAGACAATATTTACTGTAATCAATAAATGAAAATGTATACTCAATATTCATGTGCGATTAAATCCTGCAAGAGAAAAGGAGAGAAAAACACAAGCAGAATTTAATCGCACATGAATATTGAGTATTCGTTTTCCTTTATTGATTACAGTTAATATTGTCTAGGACCATTTTGTTTCCTGCTTTGTTGGTCCAGCATTATTGAAATAAAGAAAACTTCTACTTACCTTGTTCCTGTGTCGGTTTACTACAGATATGTTATAATTTCCCATTAGCTCCATGCACACCCTACACAATGATGGAAATGGGAATACAGGGACAATACAATAAGCTTTAGGGCCTCATTAAGAGTTCGGTGGTCTCGAGAACACCCAACCTGTGGTTGCAGTCTGACCTCCATGACCTCGACAGCCCAACTACCGTATTATGAGTGCGGTGGTCGGACCGTAACCAACCTGCTACAACACCACCGGCACCACCAGGATCTTGGATCCCATGGTGCTAGCTGTGGTCAGAGTGGGGAGGAATGGAGGCAGTGCCTGTCACTACCGTACATATCACGACTTGCCCTTCTGCAAGCCTTTTCATGGCTGTGAAACTGCCATGAAAAAGCTGACAGAAGGGCTGCCCCAAACAGGGCCCCGGTGTTGTGCCCCACTACTCCTGCATTGTCGTAGGTGCACTGTGTGGTATGCTCAACATGGTGCATTCCAACAGTGCACGCATGACCCTGCAGAAGCTGCTAGGACCACCAAAGTCATAATAAGTCCATAAGTCAGCATTGTAAATTCCATTCACATATTTGATTGCTTTCCAGCATGTGTAAAATACTGATATGTTAATTGGACATGTTTGTTAGGTACCTAAACCCAAATACACTGCGTTGTAATTAGACATACATTACGCATGGTATACACTGCATGTCTTTTTCTTATTAAGGGCCCAAGCACATACATTTTTGCACACTCTAGGGTTAGCTTTAACTCCTTTTATGCAGTACTTTGCAGAACAGCGAATTGAAGAAGAAACAGTGAATATAACTTGATATTTTCTGCTGATACCGCCTAAGACTTCACTAAAACTTAAAAGCTTGCATTTTATTCTACTCAGAGGGTAGCCTAAATCCCTAGATTTAATTTTGAAGTAGGAAAATTGGCAGTAAATCTTTTTGGAGCAGCGGCTGGAGCATTTTATGTTTGTCCCAGGAGGTAAGGATGTTTTATTATGAGATTTACCTTGGTTCTCGCAAAGTCCAAGTTAGTGTTTATTTTATATCAGAAATAAATATGTTGCTACACCTGAAACAGGACAATAATAGAGAAACAACAGAGCTCAGCAAATTAGATTAATCATGAATTGGGTGAAATCTGCCCTAAAATTTACTGTAATGTGCATTACAAAATATCTCTATTTCGTCAGGTAAGATTTTCTCAATATTCAGAGCACACATGATCCAGAACTTAAAAAATAATTGATTCTTTCTATAGATAGACACATCAATTTCCTATCAAGCTGTGACACAAAAATAAAACAACTAATTGATTCTTAAAAATAGAAATATGATCAAATAAAACACCAAATCAATGTACCCTCAACATTCCCTGGCCTAAACATATCCATTTGCAAGTCAAAAAATAAAACCTGGTGAATCAATCCTTTGAAAAAACAACACGCTTAATTTTTCGATTCTTACACTCATTGGTTATTTGCTGTTCTTGCACATGAAATATAATATTTGCTATTCTTTAAAGCGGCTAAATACTTTGCTCTTATTGTGGGGTACAACATTCTATTTCATAATATATATAACAGCACGCCAAGTGGCCAGTGGCATAGCTAGACACTTTGGGGCTCAGGATGCCGGGCGTACTTTGTCCGCCCGCCTTCCCGACGTGATGAGGGACCGCCCACCATTAGGGTGGGGTCCCATGGTGGCAATTTGAATGCGCCCGACTCACGGCGGGCGCATCCCGCATATTTAGCATTGCGTATTTTGCGTACATTGCATATTTAACATTGCGGTTTTCAGCACCGCCTGCCGCAATGCTAAAAATGCAGGTCGCGCATTCTAATACACCGCGCGGTGCCTGCCACGTTGTCTATTGAAATGCAGGGGGGTACCATAGGTACCCCTCATGTGCACCCCCCACCCCCCGGAGTCCCTGGGGCCTGCAACAGGCCCCCGCAAGCAATTCCCTCATGCCTTTTAGTGGCAGCAAAGCCGCCACAGAAAGGCAAGTTTCTGCCCCCAAAGTAATATGGCTGGCTGTGTCTAACAGACACCGCCACCATATTAAACTCAACAAGTTGACCGGGCGGAAAAGCGGCGGACGGTCTTTCCGTTCACTCCGGTCCCCCCTGCCATAGTAATATAGGGTGGCGGGCAGGGACGGATCTCGGGCGGATCGCCGCCGCCCTGCATCAATTTGGCGGTGGAACGTCCACAGCACCCAGGGCACGCCCCTTTCACACAAAGTGATGCGTGTAAAGGGTCCATATTTATAAAGCAGCATTAAGTCACTCAAAGTGGCTAGGCACCACTTTGGAAATATGGAAAAGAGCATAGCGCCACCAGACCGCCGATAAAAGTGATGCTATTATGGCGCTATCCCTTTGTAAATATACCCCCATGTTTTCTACCTTATCTCATAGACAGACCTATTTCTTGCCGTGGCTATTCATGAATGAGTAGGAAAATATATTAGTTGTTGGAATTCATGAACCAGGAAATACTCCAGTCACCAACATTTAATGAAAGGAAACTTTATTTGAAGCAGCAGAAAATGCCTGTGAGCCGATTAACAAATCCATTTAAACTTGTATGTTCAACCTACATATATTAATAGCTTTTTACAACTGTAAGGGCATTTCTGCTAATCACAAAATTGTGGTAAACGTATTCCTTTCAAGGGCTGTAGTAAAAATTATTTCTAGGGTTGGAATGGACATGGAACACCTGGACAAGGAACACCTAAAATATCCGTAGATTCAAGGTGAAAGGTTCTTTATGGTGAAAATATTTTCAATGTGGACAAAAAATGAAAGGTGCAGGTGGATCATTGTGACACATTTTTCACCTCTGCAAATGTACACTATGCACCACTATGTATCCAAACCTATCCTTGAATTAAGGGAATTGGAGATTTTTGTAAGTTACCCTGAAATACCCCTGTAAACCTGAAGCTTTCACAGGTTTCCAGGAGCACTCTTGAAAAGCTTACTACATTCTAATAATTTGTACAGGTGTTCCTAAAGGTGGGAATACCCCTACAGGTGCAAAGTTTAAACACGTTTCCTATTCTAATAGCACAACGATCAAATTAAACTAACATTATGTCAGCTAAGAAAGCAGAAGAGCACCAGAGAGAGTATAGATGAAGCAACCTAATATTAGATGTGTGACAGCAAAGATACAAACCTAATGCTGCCAAGCAAGAAAGAATGGCACATTCTCTTTCACAGACAAGATGCCCAGTACCCAGATCATGTCCATCGTTCTGAAGCTGAACACCAACAAGACCAAAATCACCATGGGACTTCACCTGGTGGCCAACAGAGCTAGGAACGACACCAACCCCTACCACCCATGCCAAGAACCTGAAGACCGTCATCGACAGCACACTCGACATGACCGCCCAAGTCAATGCTGTAACCGCCTCATGCTTACATACCCTGAAGACTAGGAGGAAGATTTTTTTTTAAAAGCCTTCCAATTAGCACCCAGAAAGCCGTCATGCACACCCTGGTCAAAAGCAAGCTGGACTGTGGGAACACCTTATATGCGTGGATCAACAAAAAACTCACCAGATGTCTGCATACCATTCAGAACTAGGCAGCCGGTGGCGGGTTCACCACCATCGTAATCATCCCCATAGTTAGCAAACTGTCTAAATTTCACCAATAGATTGACGGTGTCTTTTTCTTTATTTTTGCCATGTTTCATTGTTCAACAACACAATTCTAACATAATTTATGAAAGAAATGATAAAAGATTCATGCAATGTAGGACAGGGAGGCTCTTTGTTTCTATAAATGTGACCCTGTCCTCCTGTGGTGCAATATACATTCTCATAAGTGAGCCTTAGAACTGCATCACCTCAGGACCACCAATGCACGTTCCTGCATGGCATGGACTGAGTAGCCCATATCGTACAGGAACAGGGGTGCACAACAAGGGCCCCTCTGTATGCACCCCCATTCACAAGGGCAACAGTCAGCCTTTTCCCACCACCAGCCTTTTCATGGAGGGCTCACCTCCATGAAAAGGCTAGGAGTGGGAAAACTCATAACATGCATGACGGTGCCGCAGCGGCACCGCCATGCATATTGCTTTCCCAGACCGCCATGCCACTGACAGAGATCGCGTATCCCTGGTGATGTGGTGGTCCGAAAGTGCCCCAACCGCCGTACATGTAATTCAGTGGTCGGCCTGCTGTGTTCGATGGTCCCCGACCGCACCTCCACCTTGAGATTAAGGCTCTTAGGCGCTCCCATTGCAGTGCCTTTTTAATAGGCACCACAATGGGAATGCAGCACCGTCCGCCTGTCAGCCAAAGAGGAAACTCATAATCTGGCGGGCAGGTGGTGGTCGACTTTGGAGGTCTGGTAGTGGGGCACTGTCATTGTGGCCCACTTCTAGACCACCAAAGTCGCAATCCGGCCCAGAGTCTGCTCCCTCAGCAAGTGCAAAAAGCTCTGACACAAATTCTAAAAGATATTTTTTATATTGTCATGTTGCCAGGGTGCCTGTGTTGTAAGCAGTATTGTTTTTGTGCTGGAGAGAACATTTTCCTGGACAAAAACAATTGTGAGAGTCAGTTTCCTCTTTATAGGTGTGCTACAGGATGCAGCATATGTAGAAAGAGGAAAAATTGAGGAGAAATAAAGATATTTACTGCCTTACGCCTCACCTGTGGAGGCATAGGGCCCAATTCACAAAAATAATCTGAGACAAAATCCTAACTTTATGACTTTCAGTATTCACAAAAGGCATTTAGGAGTAGTAAAGTTAGAATTCCTAATTGTACTACTCCTAATCTGAGAAAAATCCTAACTTTACGACTTTCGGTATTCAAAAAAGGCATTTAGAAGTAGTTAAGATAAGATTCCTAACTTTACTACTACTAAAACCGAGAAAAATCCTAACCTTACGACTTTCGGTATCACAAAGGCATTTAGGAATAGTAAAGCTAGGAATCCTAACTTTACTATTCCTAAATGCCTTTTGTGAATAGCAAAAGTCGTAAAGTTAGATTTTTTCCCAGTTTATGTGTAGTAAAAGTTGGAGTCCTAACTTTGCTGCTTCTAAATGCCTTTTGTGAATACCGAAAGTTGTAAAGTTAGGATTTTGTCTCAGATTACATTTGTGAATCTGGCCCATAGTATTTTGATGCATTCCCGGGTCTACCACCAACGGTAAATCTGGGAATGCACCAAAATCCATGGGGGGATGCGTAGGAACAGCCATGCTCCACTCATGGAACACCTCGCTGCCGTAGAGTAACACAAGGCAGCTATTTGCACTGCCTTGCGATACTCTAGATTTATCAAGCCTTCGGGGCCACGTGGATTGATAAATATCACTTAGGTTTCGCATCGTCCTTGTGTAGCCCTGCACCGCCCTTGTGTAGCACAAGGGCGATGCAAAATCTTGATAAACATACCCCTAAATCTTATCCTACCAAAAAGGTCTCTATAATGGTAACACCTGGAAATGGAGAAAGTGCATGGACCTTTCTGGGATGAGCATCTTACAGGATAAGGCAAAGACCCACAAACTCATAAGGACACTATTTTCCACCTACCTCTTGTTGTCGGTTGTTTGCCACACTGGATACCCACACAACAAAACAGAAAAAGCGCTTTTCCACAAAATGGGTGGAATCTTCACAATCTCAGAGCTGGCGTTTGTGAGTCCCCACAGAAATCAGCATCAGGATTATTCTTTGTGAATTCCTTGAAAGTTCAAAATTTGCTCCAATTGTTAGAGGACTCCTACCTGAGCAAATTTATGACATTTTCACTCAGCTGCCTAGTGGCATATGAGAAACATAAATCCCCAACATTTCTCGCTCAAAAAGCAGAAATCATTTCATTCATCGAAATAAACGATGAAATGTCTTGTACGTGCACTCTTTCCTGCATACCAATTTGTTTACATAACACCACTGCCTACAGGGTACATGGAAATGAGTTTCCTAGAAATACGACTTTTAATCGTGTCATATTCAAATATGGCATATTTTTCAGTTTTGCAGATAGAAGGGTTTCATAATGTGAATCTGATTTAAGCTAAAGGGAGGACAGTTGGCAGGCGTTGCTGTTCAGCAGAATTGAGGGCACACATCTTTGCCAACGCGTAGCAAATGTGATTGCACAAAGCCATCGAGAAATCCACAATTAGATCATCGCCATGGCAACAACCTAATTAGGTTTGTAAAGAAGCATCTGAGCTGTGTGTGATTCTAGCTAGCTGTGTTGCCATGTAAGTATGCAGCAGGGTTTTTTGCTGCAATGTTCCTAACGCAATGCAAGTGATTTTATAAGTTGAAGCAAAAAAAAGCACGATATATTTCAATGTTCATTATTACTGTAAAGTTTGCCAAATGTAAGCAATACAGTGAAATGAAAAATTGTTTCATATCTTTTCTGAGATTAAGGGCCAGATGTAGGAAGCCAAATAGCGACCGCAAAGGCCGGAATTCGCAGAATTTCAGCCTTTGCGATCGCAATTTTGCTGAAAGCAATGTAGGTAAGATTAAACCTACTCGCAAAATAAGGAACCACAAAAATTGCTATTCCTCATTTTGAGATTGGATTTAAGGAATCGCAAATTGCGATTCCTTAAATGCAATGTAAGTAGCACAAAAGAAAGTGCACTTTAGCCTTAAGGAATCACTAATTACCACCAACTTCAAGTTGGTGGTAAATAGCGATTTCCTTTAAAAAAGCACTTTTTTGCTTCTTTGAAAGTGCCATGTGGCACACATTCATGCCCTAAGGGCATGTATGTGCGCCACATGTGCACACATCCACATTTCAGGGGTGCAACATTGGTGTCCTTTTGGAACCCTTGCACCCTTGAAATTGCGCCCGGAATTTGCGAGTGCCTCTTGGTTACTCGCAAATTGTGGATGTAAATCCTATTAATTCCTACGGGCCTCTTGGCCCATAGGAATGAATGGGATGGTATTCCTTGATTGCGAATCTCAACTTGCGATTCGCAATTAAGGAATTTTAAGGAATCGTAAATATTTTTGCGATTCCTACCTACATTCAATTTAGCGAGTCCTTAATAGCGATTCGGTAAAAATCGCTATTAAGGACTCGCTAAATTGAATTTACCTACATCTGGCCCTAAGTAACCTTGGAATGCATCAATATATACATAAGTGATACTGATTAATGTTGTAAGAAGTGTGGTAATATCCATATAACATACTTCTTAGCCTTCCTGAGAACACGCCTCCTGAGGAAATAACATGTAATAGGTCCTCTTTCTCACTTTTAATTCTCTGTTTTGTTTTCCGCATTTAAGTGGTCCAAGTCTCTGGACAGACTCCATGGAGGCTAGCTTTAAAGAAACCACATCTGCAGCTACAGACCAGTCCTTTCCACAAGTCCTGGGGCTCACCTCGGGGCTTTTGTGAGGGCAAATTTAGGGAAAAAAGTGAGGTAGCATTCAGTGTCTCAAGAATATCATCTGACCTCTTGTTGATATAGGTGTTGATCATATGTCACAAATTTAGGCTGACGTTAGGCTGTAGTAATTCCTTTTACCTTGGGTTGCACAGCGCTCAGTCCAACTGGTCATGCGCTTTTCCTGAAGTTCAAAAGATTTTCTCGCACTTAAACAGTCCATCTTCTTACAAACAGAAAACTGTTGCAGGGAATCTTCCTTGTCATAGCTTCCCCCAGGATTGGTGGTGAACAGCAACACAGGTTATGATGGTCTTGCTACAGGACCCTCTAATCAGCTGGTGCATCGGAGCTTCGGAGTAAAGTCAAAGTGATTGCACGGTAATGATCACAGAAAGCCATCACTTACTCAAAACTGGGGCCAAGAATGAGAAGATTAATCACAATGTAAGCATCCTACTAATTCACATTACTCAGCCAACCAATATAGAGATGTCTTCCCAGGCTTTTTACAATAAGGGAACTCTGACTGACGTGTGGTCTGCTGCCCCCCCTGACTCCCCCTCCCCCAGAGAGAGAGAAAGAGGGCTTGGATGGATACTCCTGTGTGCTAAAGGTTAAGAACGCTTTTTGGTCAAAAAGGGCCCTGGGGTCCTAAGTGGTTTTAGGACCTGTCTATGTTTGTCTTTGAAGACAACAGCTTTCTATAGATGCAGGTAGTAGAAGGCTCTTGTTTATTCTTATAAAGTCTGTTAATGTTTTAACTTAACCAGCACTGCAGGAATGTTATACCTAGCTGCCTTAGGGTAGTCTTCCCCAAACATTTTGCCTACTTTCCTCCAATTTTTGATGAATTCATTTTTGTTGGTCTTACCTAATTGGCATATTTATTTGACTTATAAGCCCCTTCTAGAGTGATATACCTTGTATCCAGGGCCTGTAAATTAAATGCTACTAGTAGGCCTGCAGAACTTATTGTGCCTCTCACTTAAGTAGCACCTTAAATCTTGTCCCAGACTTGTCATTGCAGCCTGAATACAGTTTAAAACTGCCATGTCGGCTTGGCATTTAAAACCCCTTGCAAAGTCTTTAACTCACCTTTTATTACATATAAGTCTGCTCTAAGTAAGACCCTAGGTAGCCCATAGAGCAGGGTGCTGTGAAATTTAAAGGTTGAGCAAGTTTTGCATGCCCTGACAATGAAAAACTCCCAAATTAGTTTTACACTGCTGGGAGTACTACCTCTCTGGTAGGATAACATTGAGGATTCCTGATATACATATAGTAAGCTGTAACCCCTAGTTGGGAGCAGGTAGATATATCATGCTTGGTACCTATGAAATTGTATCGATAAAACCTCTTTAATGATAAACTTGGATTTTTCATTACAATTTTGAAAACACCACTTTTAGAAATGTGGTTCACTTGGGACAGCATCAAACTCCAAGAGTGATGCTATGTAAATAAAATAAGAAACAAAGCATACATTGAAGTAAACCTACCACCAAAACACATACACCCATAGGAAATTACTGTAAAAGTAATCCCTATACCATGAAGACAAACACCCCAAAGAAATAACTAATTACATATTGTTCATTCTATGTCACAGAAACATAATTTTTTAACAAACATAGTTAAATGCAACAAAAAGAAGACTGATATGGACTATACAGAGTAATAAACTGCCATTGTTTAAACATAAACCCGAAAAACTGTTTAATCTGAAATCAAATCAAATTTCATTACAGAAACAAACAGGAGATAATCCATTCCAGCAGTCAATATAACATAAGTAAACGCCAATGTTTCAGCCCAAAGGTAAACTTGACGTGGGCCATCATCAGGAAAAAATGTTGCAGAGAAAATAAGTGCAAAGATGTTTAATTACCTGAACAAGAAAAACGAAAAAAGAGAATCATTAAAAAGCTATTTAATATACCAAAAGGAAAAAATTTGTAAAACTACCGTCATCAAGTATATGACATAGGTATAGGTATCCGGGTTACATAAAAACTGTTTTTGAATAACATTGATAGGTTGAATCGAGGAAAGATAGTAGTGATGCAGGCCTCGATGTGGTCCAAGCACTAGCCAAAGACCATAGAGTACCCCCAGTGTATAACAACCAGTGAGTTCAAAACATGACTTCTGAAGTAAGATCGAAATCGAATCTGAGATGAATCTCGCAGAAAGTAGTGAACCAAGAAAACAATCCTACTAGGGCACACTGAAATCAATATAAATGTATTAAGTTAGACCTCGCAAAAACAAGTGAGTACAACAATTGTACATTGAGAAAGACTCTGCAACTTACCACAAAACATACTTAAAAGGGCGAAAAGAGCAAAAAAAGGGTTGTAGACAAACGTGTCCATCGCTCTCGGCCTGAACTATTGACTTTGACCCGGTCCAGTCTGAACAGATATCCAGAGTTGGAGCTTTATGCTTTTTGATACCTTTTTTCACTTAAATCTTTGAAAATTCATAACTCCACTTCTACTGAGTGGATGTTTGTTGTTTTGGTGTCCAATAATTTAATAAAATATACGCTATCTTTATAAATTGGTTTGGGATTTGTCTTGTGTTGGGCTTTCACTTTAATACTGTTTGAGTGCTGCATAAACACTTTACACATTGCCTCTAAGTTAAGCATGACTTTTTTTGTGCCAAGCTACCTAGGGTTAAGCACAGTAACTTTTTGTGGTTCACCGTGCAAGGAATTCTGTCTGTTGCTTGACGAGGGCTCACACACCAGTCAAAAAATAACCCAATTTCTCACAAGGAAGCATACTGCAATATACAGCATAAAGTATAATCAAACAGCAGTACGTTTATCAAGCAACATGTTCATATAAAATCGGTTCAATTGCAGCAAAAATTAGCTATTGACATGCATCATATATCAGCAAACCTAAACAATGTTACTCCAATTTGAAAAAATGATCCAGAGTAGCATCCACCCCTTTGCTAATAAATGTAGTGAGGTATTTGTGTCTTTATCTTGTGTTGCAAATTCTTTTTCATAAGCTGCAAAAAATAGGTTCTTAAATATCTGACTGCCCCTGCACAATTCAACCTGAGAAGACCAACAACCTCACCTCACCAAAGCCACTCATTCTTTAAAAGTATAGTTGATGTATACATTCATTTTACACGTTTCTTCTGATTCACAAATTCCCAGATTGTCACATTGATTTTCATGGTGGCTATTGCTGAATTAATGTTTTCTTCTTGGAGGTTAATTTGGTTTCTATCAGCACAACTGTCAAATACTTAACTGTCTATTTCACTTTCACCAAATTGAAATGTAATTTCCATAGCACCCTTTGTGCCAGCCTGCTGTCCCCGTAGTAATAGCAGCATATCATCTGCATAAAGAGATGTGTGATGTCGTACTCTGTAAACTGGAATGGCGCTCAAGTGCCTACCCTGCCTAAGAGAGCACGCTAATGGCCCAACAGCTATGGCAAAAAAGATGGAAGATAATGGGCACCCTCTTGTGTTCCCTTGTCCACCAATTACTATTTAGATGTAACATTTTCAGGCTAGACCCATGCTATAGGATTTGTATATAGCAACTCTCTCCATTTTCTAAGCCCATCCCCCTGGCTCATTGCAACCATGACCTGAAGTAGGGAGCAAAGCATCAATTAATAACTGTGTTTGGCTGATCGTCCATGTGGGGATGCATTATCTGATTAAGGTTTGCCGCCATCTTACAATCTAGGATAAACCCACTTTGGTCAGGTTGAATCAGTCTTTATATTTTGAGGAGAAATATCATAGCTGAAGCACCCTTGTTACATCGGCCATGAGTCGCTGTTGAAAGGGGTCGGACAAAAAAGCATGAGGTCTTAAATAATCAACTGCCATTGTCAGCCAATCTCTGTTTAGCGGGGTGAAGCCATCTTTTATGGGCCATTTTGAGTTCTGTAGGTGTGAAGCATATTGGCAGCGCAATCTGGTCTCTTCCAAGAGAATAGTCAGAATGGGTTCTAAATCCCCAGAACACCACAGATTAACTAATACAAATGCAGTGTTTACAGTCTCTACCCCCTGTTTGTGTCTTATTAATCTGAAGTCTTAGTCTTTTATATCAGATAACAGCAAGTAGGGTAGATCTTAAGTCCTTGTATTTGTACTAGGAGTTCTGCAAAGGACAGTACTAAACTTAACAGATACTGCTGGTTTCAGAAGGAGAGGAACATTCCACATGCTTTCTATCAGCATGCTTTCAGATGCCACTGTGTCCTTTGCCGTGGTCGTTTCAGTGTTTCTCCTTCACTGTGAGCCAGTGGGTTTCAATAAGTCACAGGAAGCATAGTGCACAAAGTCCAGTGATGGGATTAAGGAATTCTGTGTGGTGGCCAGGATGTCAGACTTCAACTTCTTCATAGCCAAATAAACACCACAAACCACTGGAAAAGAGCCGAAATCAACCTTGTACATAGCCTTTCCAAGATGATGGTTCTTCCATTGGACAATAGACAATGTCTGAGTCTTCCAGGCCAAGATGTTGCAGACTTTTCTCCTGTGATGTCAGTTTCTGTTTAAAGTATATGTAAAAAAAAGTTGAGAGGAAGATGCATCACCACACATTTGGTTCCCTGTATTTCTCCTCATGGTCTATAACTCTTTGCTGCTATTTTTGTCCCTGATTTATGCTTGTAGCAGGTTGGGCTGTTTTCCTTCTGGATTATTCTCCTGGCACAGTCTGACTCTTTTCTCCTTCCTAATATTAGGAAGAGTTTAGTGCCTTGCTGATTTCCCAAACGTTAGCTTAATCTCCAATCAAAAGTTAAACGATTGCGAAAGGAGACACTTCTCACCTTTCAAGTATATTATTATGTGCAGTGTGGCCCTATGGATACTGGGAGGAGTCACCGTTCCTTGGGCTTCCCGAAAGATACTCAACAGACCTTCTCAATATCAAGTCCTTGACAGTAGCTGGAGGACATATAGAATAGGAAAAGTTTGTAAGGGGAGTAGTTTCATCAGCCAATGAAAGCTGTAAACAAGGTTCACAATGTGAATGCTATGCTTCATTTCAATTGAAATCAGTATATTACTTTCAAGGCAAAAGGTAAGAGTTTGTGTTTTTTATTTAGGTTCCAGGAAATCCTGGTAACCTTATTCTGTTTGGCTCCTCTGTAGTTTTTAGACCAACATTTTGGCTGTTACTAAGTCAAATATGCTGAAGTGTAATATGTGAACGATCATAGATTTGGTTAACTCCACATGGATGATGGATTGGCCCATTAGCAGAAACCATCCTTTGCCTATTTTGTTGGTATTTTTATTACATTGACTTCTCCTCTTATGTAAGATCTGAAGTGTATCAGACAGTAGCAGCTGGTCTTGCAGCAGAGGGCGGGGACAGGGGAGGGGTATGGGTGAGGGGGAATGGACCGATGGCAAAATGAATAAAAAAAAGAAAATAACTTACCTGTTCCTTGCAGCTCTGCCACTCTTCTCCTTCCCGCTGTGTACGTGTTGAGGCGCCCAGACTCCACACAGCCAATACCAGCTCTTCTCTCATGCTGGTCAGCATGAGAGAAGCACTGGGATTGGCCTAAGCCGGCTTGTTTTCCTCTCCAAAGGGCACTGGGAGCCTACGCCTGCTGTTCCCTCCACCCAGCAATGCAACTCAGGTTTGTCAATGCGCATAACGGTTTGGCCGTCCTAAGACGGCCATCCAAATCATCATATGTAGGACAGCCACACCATCATGTGCACTGACAGCAGTGCTGCCCATCACTCCCCTTACGTGCCTGTCTTGGCATGGCCCCACCCCCAAAGACGCAGCTCCATCCAGAGGAAAAATATAATGATAATAATACTGTTTTATTGTCATTTTATTTTTATTTTCCCTCAGCTGGCCAGCAAGGGGGGGCAACACTCCTCTGCCATAGCGGATGAGCCGCTACCGGTATCAGAATGGAAGCTTGGAAGACATAGTAGAAAGGTCATCGTGGTGTTGGTCCAAAACCTATATTTACTTCCTTTATTTTTGACCTTGTCCAATTTAGATATTCTGTTGTTTTGAGTGGGTCATAGCTCAAACCCTTGTGTCTATGCCGAAAGTATCTCTAGGCACAAGCTGAGTACATCTGGAACTGATGATGGTGGTGCTCAAAAATCTGTCAGGAAAGAAATTGGTGAAGTCAGATGTACACAGGCGTTTATGACATGAACAGACCGAGAATAGGGGGGAAGAGAATATAAATCAATAGTGAGGAAAGAGACTGGCAGAAATAGTGTGACCAGTAGCTTCAGTGGTTGTGAAAGCGAACAAAAGGATGATGGAAACAAGAGTAACCATGAGAGAATGAATGGAACCTGAGGTAAAATATTAATGAGAAAAAGACTCTCTGTGGGATGGAGTGGTTACAATCTCACCTCATGCACTAAAGCATGCATTTTCGGATATAGTCACAAGGTAGCAAGAAAGGGAAAACAGACTTTTTTATTTCTTAGTATAGCGGTAGAATTCCACTTTAATGTGTTCATCTGCAATGGTATGAATCATTTAATTCTCTTCCTATTGGTTTCTCTTAAACTCCATTGTGCCTCCTCAATTAATGTAATATTTTAAATGTTGTTCATCTAAAGTGAATACTTGTGTATGTCATGTTGTAATTTCTACCATTAAATATTTTAATCTTCTATGTATGTAAAGCCATATGTTGGTGCTGGGATTTTTAAATCTCAAATGTCAGGTGTAATCACCATATAAGCCCTGTCGCTTGTTGTATGGACCTTATTAGTTAACGTGGAGAGAGTCCCAGGAGGAATAATTTTCATTCATTTCCATAAACAGTGAACACCAATTTGACTTCATCAGAAATATTAAAGAGAATTAGAATGAGTTTAAGATAATTTGCTAATAAATGTAATCATCCAAATCATTAATGCATGAACAGATTGTAATTATTATTATTACAAGTATAATATCCCCCGGTCCCCCCTCGGTCCCCCCCCAGTCCCGGTCAAATCAGTAAAAAGTCTAGGTGTGATTATCGACTCTGAACTATCCCTTAAAGCTCAAGTGGCTGCTGTCATCTCCTCTTGTATGCATCAGCTCCGGAAGATCCGCAAAGTCAGCCACCTACTGCCACCCGCCGCACTAACCCAAGTTGTCATCTCTCTGGTACTATCCCGTCTGGACTTCTCCAACTCCCTCTACCACGGTCTCCCACAATCACTGCTGCACCGCCTTCAGGTTGTTCAGAACCAGGCGGCCCGCCTCATCCATAAAACTCCCAAATGGCAATCGGCAAAACCCCTGCTTCACAGTCTGCACTGGCTACCAATAGGTCAAAGGGCAGCCTTCAAGGTGGGCTGCCTCACATTTAAAGCCCTTCACTGCACCGGTCCCGTGTTTCTCAAATCTCTAATTATCCCACATCGACCAACGCGCAACCTCCGATCAGCTTATCTTCATCTGCTAGTCACCCCCAGAGCTAAAACCAAGAAATTTGGTGGCCGCCGCTTCTCCCACCTAGCTCCCGGTCTCTGGAATTCCTTCCCTCTTTCCATCAAATCCAGCCCTTCCCTTCTTAATTTCAGAAAATCACTCAAAACTCACCTCTTCCCCCCCTTGGTTAAAACTCCGTCACTCTTGCCTCACCCTCACTCACTCTGTCTCCAAGCGCTAGGAAACCTTTGGTGTCAGTGCGCTATACAAGCTTCATTTAACATAACATAACATAACATAAATATTCCAAGAGCCAATATTGCAAGATAAGGAAAAATAGAACATTGATAAGAATTAAGCAAAGCTTACAAAATGCAAGTGTTTTCCATAAAGGAAACCCCTAATCTAAATGAAGCAAGTATGAGTTGATAAATGGCATTTGGTTAGGTAGGTAGAATAAGGTGTCAACTTCAAAAAAACAAATAAAGTTCTCTGACGAGATAATATGAATGTTCGGGGATTAAGCCTTTGCACTCAGGAAGTGAAGATCAGCAGCGGTGAGGAGGATCTTCTCTGTTCAAAGTCAGCAAGCATCTTCTCTCTAGTTTAAGGAACACACACTATTATTATTCAACAAGGCATTAGGTTGCACCATTACAGCTTGTTCTCACTCTCGTGAACCAATGATTTTACCTCAAACTCTGGGAGCAGGTAAACTTCCCTTTTCTCAGAGCAACCCAATGGTCCACGTATGGGCTAGGTCCTTGAATTGTTACAATGGAAAGACTGTAGGGTACTATCAGCTCTTCAAATAAGTCACTCGCCCATCGAGGCATCTTCTCCTCCTTTTGATGAGTCGTTTAATACATACCAATAAAATATTCACTATCTAGCAACATGTGTCTGGGGAAAATAGCATCTGCAATGGAAAAACACAGAATGTGAAAAACAAGCAAGAATGAAATGTGCAGGCCTCCTAGCCCTAAACGTGTAAAAGTTGACATTCAATATGGCAATAAAAAGGTGGCTAACTAAGCTACATAACATTTTAACTCAGGTGCTGATCGTAATAGCCAGATGTGGTCACCCACTACAAATGATATGATTAATATGGCTGTAAGACATTAGCATGCATGCATTTACAGCGGATGCCTTTACCCTACTTCAATTGCAATGCAAGGCCTTTACCATGAAATGTCTTTACTACACAAACCTTTACCATGCATATGCCTTTACAATGCAAGGTAAGTATATGTAAGGTAGTGAAACCCATATATATATGTATATTATATGCATATATATGTGTGTGAATATATATATTTATATGTATATATACATATTTTTGGTTTTTTAATTGGGAGAAACCCAATTCCCCTAACCACCCTAAATCCTAAAACACCTTTACCACTCAATTCCCTTACCCACTCCTAAAGCCTAAAATGATGTTTACCACCCTATACCCTTCCCCACCCCTAAACCCTAAAAACACCCTTACAACCCAATTCCCTTACCCACTCCAAACCCTAAAACCCCGTACCACCCTATACCCTTACCAACGCTAAATCCTTAAAAACACCCCTACCACCCAATTCCCTCGCCAACACCTAAACCCTAAAACACCCTCACCACCCAATTCCCTTACCCACCCCTAAGCTTTAAAACACCCTTACTACCGAATTCCCCTGTCCACCCATAAACCCTAAATCAACCTTGCCACCCTATCCCCTCATCTACCCCTAAAATCACCCTCACTACCCATGCCCTTACCCACCTCTAAATCCTAAAACACCCTAACTTTAATTACATATATATATTTATAAAATATATAATATATATATAAATATATAATCACTGAAAAAAACAAAGGTTACACAAAAGTTATAGCTAGATGAAGTGTTCTGTAATGTTTTAAACTCTAAAAACCACAGAAATTCACCAGTTATAGTTATATCAAGTCATTTTAACTAGTGCTGTAAGGTAACCAAAACTTGCGCCCTTGCCATGCACAGTTTTCTCATAAATTACAGCACTGCAAATGTTGCAGTGATATTATTAGTGATGTCATAGAAGATATCATGAGTGATGTAATACGTGGGATAATTAGAAGAGCATGGTGATATATACACATATACACACACTAACCTTATATATACTTGCCATTTCTTTGTAAAGGCACATGCTTGTTAAAATTATGCATGGTAAAGACAATGGGTGCTAAAGGCAATGTGTTGTAATTAACACGTGGTAAAGTCATTGTAATGCCTGCGTGGTAAAGCACACTGATATCGTTAACAAAATTTCGTGTTTTACATATAGTGATATAGTGATATCAAAAATATGAGAAACACAAATATTGTTACTTATAAATAAACATTTACCATGTCAAAAATATCGATTACCACAATATCGACTACAAGATTATTGTCAACATAACTAATAAATTCAATGATAAAACATATCCAACAATGCTGTAAAAAATATTCCAAAAATTGTGCAGTATAAATTAAGTAATTATATAAAATATTTAAGATTAATTTATATATACTTCTAATAAATATGTTGAACGATGTTTACACAATTAACATGGAAAAGTTAAATAAATGTTCAAAAATGATTACAATAAAAAATCTTTTATTTATTTCAGTTTAACATTGCTATTATTTTATCTTACAAATATATTTCACCAAATGGTAATTATGCAATGAATGAAAATTGCACAAAAATAAACATTTAAAAATATGTGCGATATCTATTTATTATACTCAATCTGGGGGGGAATGGTAAAAACTAAAGGCATGCCATTCCAATCTAAACCAATTTGGGGAAGGTGTTGGACACTAAAGGGGTAACAAATACTATTCACACTCCAATCTAAACCACCTCAGAGAAGGTGCTGGATACTAAACGGGTGTTATTTACTTTTCCCGCTCCAACCTAAACCAATTTAAGGAAAGTGTTGGGCACTAAAGGGATGACATTTACTATTGCTACTCCAATGCAAACCAACTCGTAAAAGGTGTTGGATACTAATGGGTGACATTTACTATTCCCCTTCCAATCTAAAGCTATTTGGGGAATGTGTTGGACAATAAAAGAGTTACATTTACTATTCCCACTCCAATCTAAACCAACTCAGAGAAGGTGTTGGAAACTAAAAGGGTGACATTTCCTATCCATACTCCAATCTAAACCAACTCAGGCAAGGTGTTGGACACTAAAGGGGTGATGTTTACTATTCCCATTCCAATCTAAACCAACTCAAGGAAGGTATTGGGCACTGAAGGGGTGACACTTACTATTCCCACTCCAATCTAAACCTATTTGAGTAAGGTATTGGACAGTAAAGGGTAATGTAATGTAATGTAAATTGATACTTGTATAGCGCACTACTCACCCGCAAGGGTCTCAAGGCGCTTGTACGAATACCGCTGTGGAACCCATCCTGGCTTTCCCTGTGAGGTGTCCACTCCTGGACACCCCCAAGGTGGAGGCCAGGCATCCTTAGCGTTGTGGGGGCCGTTGTGGAGATTAAGCAAGCTATTGCCCAGAGTTGCAGAGTGGGACTCCATGATTGGAATAGGCACCGAGGCGAGAAATATCAGGTCCGTGGAATTTTTAGCCCAAGACCCGCCGAGGCGGGGAATTGAACCCTGGTCCCGGGCTAGACCTCTGCATCAGGGTCTGCCGCTCTAACCATTGAGCCACACTTCTCCACTAAAGGGGTGATGTTTACTATTCCCATTCCAATCTAAACCAACTCATTAATGGTGTTGGATGCTAAAAGGGTGACATTTACTATTCCCACTCCAATCTAAACCTATTTGGGAAAGCTGCTGGACACCAAAGGGGTGATATTTACTATTCCCAGTCCAATGTAAGCCAAATGAAAGAAGGTGTTGGATACTAATGGGGTTACATTTACTATTCCCATTCCAATCTAAACAAATTTAGGGAAGGTGTTGGACAATCAAAGAGTTACATTTACTAGTTCCAATCCAACCTAAACCAACTCAGAGAAGGTGTTGGATACTAAAAGTGTAACATTTCCTATCCCCACTCCAATCTGAACCAACTCAGGAAAGGTGTTGGATACTAAAAGGGTGACTTTTACTATTTCCACTCCAAACTTACCCAACTCAGAGAAGCTGTTCAACACTAAAGGATTTACATTTACTACTCCCTCCCCCAATCTAAACCAACTAAGAGAAGATCTTGGATACTAAAGGGGTGACATTTACTATTCCCACTCCAATCAAAACAAACATTGGGAAGGTATAAAAACTTAAAAATGCAAATTAATAATACCAGTTCAAAATAAACCATTTACCTACAGTATTATGTTTCAAAAATACTAAATGTGGAATTAATGTTACACATAATCATACTTAAAAACATTATAAATGTTTCCAAAATGTTATAGTATAACACACTAATTTAAACTAGTAAAATTATATAAAAACAAAATTAAAAAAGCCCCTTTGTTCCTGTGCTGCGCAGCAAGTTACCTTGCTGTGCTAAGGAAAGGGAAAGGGTAGGACTGCACCATATTTAAAAGAATATGGCGCATTCCTACCTTTGTCCCTGCGCTGCTGCTGTTTGTACTCCCTAGTGCAAACACAGGCACGCATTGCATTCAGGATTCTTTTTGTGCAGGAAGAGGCACCTCCCTGTCCAAAAACAATTCTGAGAGGCATATTCCTCATTGCATGGGTGCTGCAGAATGCAGCACACATAGAAAGAGGTAGAAACAAGGAGAAATACAAGGATGACATTTCCTGTTCCTACTCCAATCTAAACCAACTTAGGGAAGGTGTTGGAAACGAAATGGGTGACATTTGCTATTACTACTCCAATGATATAGGAAAGACATAGTTGGTGTCTAATCTATGGTGAAAACAAATGGCATTCCACCGGAGAATCTATACCAAAAAGGAGCTTAGAGGGAAAAAAGAGACATAGGGTTGCCCTCCCCTCAATAAACATCAACACAACAAGAACCACATCTCATAGGCAAACTTAATAACAAAAGTTCCAGAGAAATACCTCACATCTATTTCCTTTGCTGCAAAAAACCCATCATACTCTATTTTTTGAAATGTGGTTATAAGCACTGTTAATTGCCCTTAGTTAAAATATATCCATTTTCAAAAGACAGTCAACAAGAACCACAGCCGTGGTAGGAACTCACTTGTTCTCTGTATAGGTGAAAAAAGTGTGGAGGACACAATGACCCCTCACGGTGGCACCACCATCGGGGTAATTGGCAGGTACTCACCAGATTAGGCCCCTATTCTCATCATAGGCAGTCATTTTTTGTCCCAGAAAAGAAAAAAAAGAAAAAAAAACCTCAAAGAGAGTGTCCAAACAAGGAAAAGAAGTGAAGTGCAGTGGACTGGTCAAGAATCACCATCCACTAGCGACAAAAAAGTGATATTAAAATTGACAAACACACCCCTGTAACAACTTTATTCTGAATTTTTTGGTGTGCTATGTCAAATTAAAAAGGTTGGTAGCTAACCTCGTATACCAATACCCACTGCCAACATGTTTCTTTGCCTTTTAAATTTTGGCAAATTCATCAGGGCTAGACACTCTGTCACAGCACCACTGTTGGACACTCAGTTCTTTTAGACCTCACTCAGCTTGTGTATCTCATACCAGTCGAAGAGGATGAGTAGTCTATCGAACTCCTGCAGTGAGTCCTCTCAGTAGTTAGCTATTCGATTGCTCTATCAATCGTAAACAGCCTGACGGCATGCCTCGTCTCTTCCTGCACTTTTACGCACTATCTCCACCTAAACTTTTGCAAACTGCATATCTCCTGTTCTACTGATTGGATTTGTGTTATTTTTATATCAAATAAATTACTAAATTATACTCTATTTTTCGAAATAGTTTTGGAATTTTCCTTGTGTTGTGTTTCCGCTTTGTCATTGTTTGTGTGCTGAATAAATACTTTGCACATTGCCTCGACGTTAAGCCTGATTGCTTTTGTGCCAAGCCGCCAGAGGGCGGAGAACCGGTTAATTTGTGGTTGCTTGTGCTTCACCCTGACAGAGACTGTGGTTCTTGCTCGAGCAGGGTTTCACACCCCTCAACCAGTAACCCAATTTCCAACAGTATTGTTATCTCATCGTGGTTCTATGATTGTATAAACCTCTTCATTATCGTGGTAGTCCTCAGTGACTTTCTATATCCTAATTACATACACTGGAGATTGCATTTATTACATACATATTCTTTGCAACACTCCACCACGATCCGAGTCATAAATCAATCATACTTTATAATCTTGGATGCTCATGACGTCTCCACGCCATCATAAGTCATGAGTCATGAGTCACGGGCGGCGTGTGCTCTGTTGCCGCTCCGCCCACGTGGAGCCGTCATGAGTACCGAAGAGCCACGCCCCCCATCTAGCCCCCCACGCCGCGGCGGAATTCGCGGTGCAGGGAAGGGGTTAAACACGTTTTATTTCTTAAGACAAAACCTGTTATTAATTCAAACAAAGATGAAAACTGAAGGAATAAGAGTCACCGACTTTAATATGAGAGTTGAAAAGAAATGTAAAAAAAAATAAACTCCAGAAAAATGTTACTGTTACAAAGGATACACCATCGGTTTTAAAAGTATCCCTCCTGTTTCCAGATGCAGCATGATTTCCCAGCACTTATGCATTAATAACATGCTTCTCTAATATGGTCACATTGATTTTTCTATTCTCTGCTGAGCGTCGAGTTTGAAAATAAGAGCGCTGGCCTCAAAGTCAAGGTCAAGTTTGTATTTGCTGAATAAACAAGAGAGGCAAAGAGAACGGCAGAACAAGACCATATCATGAAAAAAATCAAGTGACAATACAAAGCATTTTCTATATTGAAAAAAGAGCCATGCAGGCAGAAGATCAAACAACTGCCTATTGTGATTCAGATGGAATAGCACACTAGCAACCGAATGGAGATAGCAAAGCCCACAGAATTTAATTACCATCTTTCATGTATTGCTATAGAAACCTGAATCCTGTTGCTCCCTGTACTCGAGGGGGATTTTCTTCTGTTTGTGATAAATACTGTGTAGGGCTGTTTCTCAGAAAGGCTGGATGGTTCTTTGAAATGCAGAGAGATAGCAGGCAGGTTCATGTCTTATCCGATTATGTGATTTGTATGCATGCTGGATGTAAGATACATTTTTTCGCATTGGGTATGGTCACAATAAAAAACACTTTGGCAAATGGAAGTTGGGTCTTTAAGAGCTCCACAGCTATACCACCTAAAGGAGAACAATTATCAAAGGGCAGTTAGATGCCTGCCTTCCCAACCTTTCATCAGAAGCAGAGACTCACAGTCTCTTTTTGTACCCCACAGCAGAATTGTTCTTCTCCTTTACTTTCACTGTCTTTGCTGCTTTGCTTTTTTGCCTTTCAGCAAGGTTAGTCTCACGGTTTACCCCTCTTGGCTCATCTGCAACTGAGAGAGAAAATTATTGTGCAAATGGTCTTCTGGTATCAAAAGGCCTTGGTGAATCAGCATCTGTTGCACATGGAGGTGGCGAGACAGTGTGTCTGTGTGTGTGGGGCAGTGTATGTGTAGGGGGGGCAGATAGTGCGTGCCTGAATTTGCAGCACACCCCATTAGTGTGTGTCTGCAAATAGATACTGATGAGGATAAAGGCTCTAAATGCCTGTGCAGCTGTTCTACCCCTAACATGTTCCATTGCATTGAAGATTCTCCCGCACTTTCACTTTGACTAGGTTCTTGGGGCATCTAATCCCATGAGACCTCACAAACTGCAGATCTAATGTTCCTTATGGACACGCTACGTCTGCCCAAAAATGTAAGTTGTATTCTTCCTTAGATATTCTCTTCAACCCCTTTGCCCATATTCTGGCGGGTGGCAGCATATTATTGTTTTGAGCCCAGCAGCTGAATCAACATATAATGCCTTTTTTGGAAATTAAAGCCTGCTGTCTTGTAAAGCTTTTCATACGTTCAATACCCTTACTGAGTATCTCCTTAGAATACCTTCTCTCCAAAAATCGCTTTTTACTGGCTACCTGGGCATTAATGCATTCCAAATCGGAACTACAAATTCTTCTGATGCGCAGCATCTCCCCGTAGGGGATATTACGTATCAGATGATGCGGATGTTGACTAGCCGTATGCAACACAGTGTTTCCCGCCGTTGGTTTTCTATGCAATTTTGTAGCCAAACCAGTATTTTCCACATATACCTGCACGTCAAGAAAACATATTGACTTTGCACTGATCACAGATGTAAATTTCAAATTCAAGTTGTTATCATTCAGATCATTTACAAACATCTCAGCCTTACTTTGTGGACCCCTCCAAACCATAAACAAGTCATCAATATATCTTAGGTATAATACAACATGTTCCTTCATGATGGACTGGTGTCGACCCCTGAGAACCTGCTCCTCCCACAGCCCCATGTGTAAACATGCAAAGCTGGGGTAGAAGCAGGCCCCCACAGCCACCCCCTTATTTGTTTAAATACCTGATTGTTGAACAGAAAAAAATTCTGCTCTAAACAAATTTGTAACATGGTTAAAATCATCCTGTTATGGTTTGAAAAATTAATTGGGTGTTTTTTTAGATAATGTTCCACGGCTTTTAATCCGTCACAATGTCTAATTGACATGTACAATGAAGTGACGTCCAGAGTCATTAACACACAGAATTCCAGGTCACTTCTTCCAATTTACGAACAAAATCTGTAGTGTCTGCAACCAAGTCCTGTAGCAAACATCCATATCCCATTGACGCTCGAAGAAGAAAGAACAGGTACAGACCACATGTTGGCTCATGAAATTAAGGAGCTGTTTTATTCTCACCATGACCTCCTTTGCATGACGCGTTTCGACCGGTTTCACTGAAAAAATCATAGGTTTCAGACATGTTATAGTTAGGAATTAGCATTTAAAAAACCTTAGAAATTCACTGAAAAAAACATAGGTTTTAGGGGAGTTATAGTTAGCTTGATTCGTACAAAACTATTGAAATTCCTCCGTTATAGTTAGTTCTGCTAACTATAACTCACGTGCCCGCAATCCACTGCTGACGATGTTACATATTACATCATTCATGACATAGTCAGTGGCATCACTGATGACTTCACTGATGACATCTCAAATGACATCACGGATGAATGTGGTTTGGTTCGTTATTTAAATATGTATTATATATATAGCAATCTGCATTGAAAAATGAGTGGATATATGAATATAAATATCTGGATGGAGGATTTAGTTGCAGTGTGATTGACTGTTTACTTGACTAATTTATAGTGTCTCACTAAATATATTGGATAGTGACTAAACTGTATGAATTTCTGTATCACTTTGTCAGTTGTTGTGTAAACTGCTGTACCAGTTGGTTACTAGCTATGTGAAAGTCTATATTAGTCATTGATTAGTTAAATGAGTATTTGTATGGGAGAGTGAATGTGTGTGTGGTTCGGTGGGATGTGTGTGACTGCTCAAAGATGTGTGAATAGTTGATTCAGTAGGTATATGAGGTTAAGACTACATGTTATAACAGTTTGGGTGAGTGAATATCTTTATGACTGTGGTGATGAGCAAATATATCTCTCAATGGTAAATGTCCAAAAACTATAAAAATAAAAGGCAGTGTATATGATAGTTGATATATATAAATAAGTATACATAAGACTCAGTGATTGTATGAGTGACTGAATGGATAACTGTATACTTGTAATAGTGATTTTATAACACACTAAGTAGGAGTTACTATATATATATGAATGCATGAAGTGGTGTTTGTATAAGTGTGGAGCTGACTAAATGTAAGTATGATCCATTGTTTGCATAAGTGAGTAGGATGACTGCATAAGTGAACAGGATGTGTGCTTGTGTGTAATGTCGATATAGGTGTATAAGTATATTTGATAGTGTTCTATTGATCATTGACAGCATGTATGAGTGAATCTATAGGTAAGTGATTAGATGTGTGTGTAGATCTAGGAATCACTGAGTGGGTTTTTAGAAACTTGTATTGGTGTGTCAATGGATTTAAATATGGTACTCTTTATTTTACAGTGAGTGATAAAAGGTTATACTAGTGTATGATGAGGTGTATCTAATTGTAAAAAGAATCAAAAGAAAGATAAGTTTGAGCACTGCTGTCCTTAAATACCTATGTGATGTAGTTCACTGTGCTCCAGGGTTAACTCCCCACTCAGGAGTAAAATATCCAAACAAATAAAGCAAGACTCTATTCGGCTTGTCTCCGTGGGCACAAGTATGGGCTGGGACTCCAGCAATTAATTGACTACAATTTTGTTTATCTTTTCAAAGAGTTTAATTTTTCTCATCATTCACGATGTAAATATCAGTCCTTGATGTTCATTCACATCATTTCGAAATGTTCATGATTTCACATCAATATAACTTTCATATTCATTTCAACAAGGGGTAGCCTCCCAATGCATTTCGGCGCGGTAACGCCTTTGTCAAGGGATCTGTGGATCAGAAATGGAGGTCATTAGTACTACCTTCCTCTCACCACCCCAAAACATACTGTATAAAAGATACTCAAAATCTAACAATGTATACTAATCTATTTGCCCAATTCCTACAGTTTAACTCTGTTTGCATATTGAACGTGACTTGTACATATCAAACCGTGCAAGTACAGAGCAACTATTTAAATCACCGGTAAACGGGTCTAGTGCGCGTTACTGAGCTCTCAATACTAAAGGAGGTGCTGCGCATATAACGTAACTCGGGAGGCGGGCTTAGTGAGATGGTTAAACTAAGACTCACAGGGTATTAGTGAAATGCGGTGTTCTCAACTGTAGTAATTCCGCAAACTGTTATTTAAATGCAGAGGTTCATGATCCCAACTCGGGTTGAGTATGTTAACGCTCAGTTATAAACTAACGCTTACCGCTATTCAAAGCTGTGTGGCGTGCTCCGGCTGCCGCTCCATTGAACTCCGTTTCATTACCGCGGAGTTCTTGGCGGGAAACTATATTCAAAACGTCAGGGGGACGGACTGTAAGCTACGCCTGCGCGCAAAGGATGCTGGAATATGTATTCCTTAAAAAAATTAAAGGGCAAGTGACATAAATCGAAAAACCAGGTATAACATAGCAAGCAGTTCGTAAATTTCACAATTATATATCTATGAAAGGTTATAGATAGCATAGAAGTTCCACTCTTTCATTAAGCCCCCCTGGCTTTAAAGAGTGTAAACGATAAATCCATTGATTTTCTCTGGGTTTCAATAACGTGCGTCAGTAAATTTTCCACATCCAGCCAATCATTTAAAAACATCATTAGAAAGCACTGGTCAATCCTACGTGTGGAGCCTGATTTTAAAGGAGCATTTGTGCAATACCCTCTGTTTGCACATACGAGATCAAGGAACATAGGACAATTATTGAAACCCACAAATAAAAGCATAAGTACCACGATATACAAGGGAACACAACCGTGTTTAAACTGCCACAATTGTGCCAATATTACCAAAGGTAATACGTTACTACCTCCAGAGTTTAAAGAAAAAATAGACCTAAAGGTAAATGGAACATGTGACACCATGGACGTCATTTACTTGTTAAGTTGCCCATGCCATCTGCATTACGTAGGTCACACAGAACGCAAGCTAAAAGTGAGACTCAACGAGCACAAAAGTAATATTAGAACTAAATTGCTCAAATCTACAGTAGCCACACACTTTATGGAAGCTAAGCATGATATCACCCAACTGAAAGCGTGCATTCTGGAAATTGTGGAGAAACATGAAGGAATAAACAACAAAGCGCAACTTCTCAAGAGAGAAAATCTATGGATTTATCGTTTACACTCTTTAAAGCCAGGGGGGCTTAATGAAAGAGTGGAACTTCTATGCTATCTATAACCTTTCATAGATATATAATTGTGAAATTTACGAACTGCTTGCTATGTTATACCTGGTTTTTCGATTTATGTCACTTGCCCTTTAATTTTTTAAGGAATACATATTCCAGCATCCTTTGCGCGCAGGCGTAGCTTACAGTCCGTCCCCCTGACGTTTTGAATATAGTTTCCCGCCAAGAACTCCGCGGTAATGAAACGGAGTTCAATGGAGCGGCAGCCAGAGCACGCCACACAGCTTTGAATAGCGGTAAGCGTTAGTTTATAACTGAGCGTTAACATAATCAACCCGAGTTGGGATCATGAACCTCTGCATTTAAATAACAGTTTGCGGAATTACTACAGTTGAGAACACCGCATTTCACTAATACCCTGTGAGTCTTAGTTTAACCATCTCACTAAGCCCGCCTCCCGAGTTACGTTATATGCGCAGCACCTCCTTTAGTATTGAGAGTTCAGTAACGCGCACTAGACCCGTTTACCGGTGATTTAAATAGTTGCTCTGTACTTGCACGGTTTGATATGTACAAGTCACGTTCAATATGCAAACAGAGTTAAACTGTAGGAATTGGGCAAATAGATTAGTACACATTGTTAGATTTTGAGTATCTTTTATACAGTATGTTTTGGGGTGGTGAGAGGAAGGTAGTACTAATGACCTCCATTTCTGATCCACAGATCCCTTGACAAAGGCGTTACCGCGCCGAAATGCATTGGGAGGCTACCCCTTGTTGAAATGAATATGAAAGTTATATTGATGTGAAATCATGAAAATTTCGAAATGATGTGAATGAACATCAAGGACTGATATTTACATCGTGAATGATGAGAAAAATTAAACTCTTTGAAAAGATAAACAAAATTGTAGTCAATTAATTGCTGGAGTCCCAGCCCATACTTGTGCCCACGGAGACAAGCCAAATAGAGTCTTGCTTTATTTGTGTGTATCTAATTGTCACATCTATGATGTCATCAGTGATTTCACTGACCATGTCATGAATGGTGTAATATATAACATCATCAGCAGTGGATTGCGGGCGCGCGAGTTATAGTTAGCTGAACTAACTATAACGGGGGAATTTCAAAGGTTTTGTCTGAGTGAAATTTCCAGCTAACTATAATACCCCTAAAACTTATGGTTTTTTTCAGTGAATTTCTAAGGTTTTTTAAATGCTAATTCCTAACTATAACATGTCTGAAACCTATGGTTTTTTCAGTGAATTTCAAAAGTTTTGTAAATGACAATTTTCAAATGTATTAATTGTTATAGTTATTTTTTTATACTGATTTACTACACTTTTTTAAATGATTTATTTTTAGATATTTTATTTTTTTAATTACATTATAATTACATTACACATTACATTACAAAATATACTTTCTCAGAATGAATTACTTTAGTTTAAATACTTTGCAAATAGGTACTCGACTTTTAAGTACAGTAGTTACAGTTGTTGCAATGGGCAACCCAATTTCAAACACAATGCAACATTGAGCTCAATGTGAATTTCTAGTTAAATGCAATTAGTTACTTTATGGATTACTTTTCTAACCACAGGACTGGATCCTAGATTCAGTCCTGGGACATCTCTTGTAAACAGTTGAGTAAAATCGTTTTGGTTACAGTAGTACGTTTTAAGGAATATTATTGTGTTTTAAAAGTTGACACTTAGAGAAACTTTTTCACATAGAATCACCAATGTTATCCTATGGGAGGAAATTCACTTAGCAGGTAAGTAGTGTTATTGTTACTTTTTCTTACTCACTGGTGGATCCTGGATCTAGCACTGATGCATCTCCTGTAAACAGTTAAATAATGCGTTTAAGTTATTCAGGCGATTTTTAACCCCTTGCATGCTGCCGCGATTCTGCGCCTGTGCGGCATATTCCCATCGCGGGTGCGGTCATGACAGCCCCCAGCCGTCATCAGCACACGAGCACAATAGTGCATGACAGCTGGGGGCCGTCATCAGCATGCAAGGGGTTAAGGTATATTTATAGTTTGTGAAATTCGACGCTTAGAAACTTTTCTTGTGAAAACCAGACAATGGATTCCCATGGAAAGAAATAGAAGTTACTGGTAAGTACGCTTAGAATTACTTTTCAGGGTCAGTGCTGGGCTAAAACATGCAGAACTGGGTTCTCTCCTGATAACAGGTGAGTGAATCGGATTTCGTTGTTCAAATGATTTTAGGTGAATATTTTAAAGTTCGAAAACTCCACACTTAGAAGAATTTCCAAGTGAAACTAGTTAATGTTAGCCTATGGAAGGAAATTCAAGTTACTGGTAAGTACGGTTAGAATGACTTTTCAGGATCAGTACTGGGCTCAAAGACGCAGCACTGAGGTATCTCCTGATAACAGGTGAGGAAATCGGAATTCCTAGTTCGGCTGATTTTAGAGGGTCCCTAGGGTCAAACTAGCCTACTAGGTACCTCCAATAAGCACCACCGAGCTGTGTTGCATAGAGGTGTAAAAAGGGGCGTGGCCTCTGAACACCTGTGTGCAACGCAGCTCCCTGGCGCATACTGGAGATATCTGTTGCGATATTTGGCCCTCAGGGACCCTCAGTATTGAAAGAGAATTAATTCCACAACTTAAAACCCGCAACGGGCCACAGTGGTGAAGGAAGGGAACGTGGCCTGAGGTACCATGTCTGCAAAGACACCCTGTGGCGCGTTTTAAGTTAGAGAATTAATTCCTCCTCAATCCTGTGGGTCCCTGGGGGCCAACTAGCCCACCAGGTACCTCCAGATGTTCAGAGATGTGCCAATCAACTGTGTATAAGGGAAGAAACTCGCACATTAACAATAATGTATTTATTTTAATACTTGAATAAATAAAAAAAAACGAATAGCACCCTTTAAAGAAAATAAGGATAATATGGGTTTTGGATGGGGAAGTGTATTAAAATTATAAGAACAGGAGTGGTGGTAGTGTTTCCCTAACCAGAGGGAAAACGTCTGCACCTATAGTAATATTCTTCCAAATTTTTTTTAAATATTGAGACGTATAATATATGGGTAAATACTTATTATCTTACATACATCCGGGTGCTGTTGTGGCTTGCTGTACATCCACCTCCAGGGATGTCCTTAGGGCACGATTGCCCATAGAGCAAACAAAGAAAAAAACAAGCCAGATATAGCACTCCGTTCAATGTCACATTAGCACATGGCACAGCAATTCCAAAAGCTATGCCTAAGGTCCGTTGTGCAGTATATAAGTAATCAAATGTTAACGATTCAAAACAGTGTCCAATGTATTTCCTTATTTCAATCCAAATTTAGAAATCCAAGTCAGATATATTTTCCAAGATTTTCTTTTTATTATGATTCAATCTTATAATCACAACTTCACAGCACAACAGCCGACACGTGTTTCGTCTCTATACTGAGACTTTTTCAAGGCCTAGATCATATAAGGATCTTGGTGGTGTCCAGCGTCCAAATTATTTAATGATTATTGAACTCATTAAGTTCTATTTTTTCAATATTCATGAATTGCTGAAAGAAAGTCTGTGATGCCTCTCCGCAAATATGTGAACATATGTCAGGAGTAATTCGAAGATATTTCTCACGAGCCCAACCGAATTTAGAGTATTCTAGATAAGATTATTCAGGAACTAAGCCACCACTGTCATCAGTAATTGAATGTGCCAATATTAGTATCACAGGCAGAACAAGAGTCCTATGTAGAAAGTCCTTCTATTTAGTGGGGTCGTGACTAGCGGACGACGAGACCATAGTAAGTCTCTATCGAGTCGATAATGAGCCGACTCTGAATCAGTCTCCAAAATCACTTTGATGATTTTGGAGACTGATTCAGAGTCGGCTCATTATCCTACGATCGCGGACTGATTCGCGGCATTAGGTGTGTCTAAAGTATCGAATCATCGTGAATACAACAGGAAGGGGTCTTTCAGCACACACTACTAACAAGGTTTATTCAACATGCAATTTTAGAAAAACATATTACTTGGTTTACGAGATTCAGATATGTTCATGTATATACTTTAAGATGGACGATTTGGTTGCCGGGATTGTTGCCATAACAACGATATACTTCCGGGTTCACGAACGCGGACTCAGAAGTTTGAGTTTGGCGCGTTCAATTATTCAATTATCTCTAGTATAAAAGCTATCGGTTTCACAGCCCACATTCTGGTGCTGCTCAACCACTGATTCTCGTCACGTTCCTGGCTACCATGCCTTCTTTGGTAAGTTTGGCCGAAGGCTCTGCTCTTTATGGGAGTTTATTTAGAATGTATTTTATGTCTATTTCTTCCCAGCCAATATTTTATCTTAAATTTTTGCTTATGCTTTTGCCTCTTTTTAAGACTGTGGTTCTGATATTGATACAATACTTACTGCTTGCAATGAGGTCTCTATATTCCAGACATCAGAGGTGTACACTCCAAGATGTCTGACTAATTGCACACTGTGTTCAGGCAATATCTATGGGCCCTATGTCGTGATATATCACGCGACTTTTTTAAGCATATTGGGTCTAAATTCAAATAATCACTAACATTTTGAATCTTAGAACCTTCTCGAATAGGTACTTTTGGGCAGTGTTCTTATATTAGACTTATATGTTGACTTCGAAGAATCAAATATATAGGCTAACTGATTATTCTTGTTGCCTATTTTTCTTGTCTTCTTTACAGTTGACACAAGACACAGAATCTGACTGACAGGTATTTTCCTGGTTTATGAGCATAAACATAGTACAGTATTCTATAACTATATGGTAAATAGAGACGCATAATACAGTTCTTATAATTATAATGACCTCATAGGATAGTATGGTATCTCATATTGTGAGCTATCTGAGACCATAAGCAACAATTAACAATATGGGATCTAAACTGTGTTATAAAAAAAAAAAATTGGGTGCTATTCGACTTATCCACAAGAATCTTATTTATTGAAGAATTTGTTTAGAATTATTTAGAATATAATTTTTTTTATATATATTGTAATTGACTCTTTAAATATTTCTCACATGGCTTTTTGTTATTTCCCCAAAACCTGCAGATTATCAATTCGCACTTTTGTTTTAATGTGGAATCTGTATATATGATAATATTGATTATGTAAAACAAATACGGCTATTGATGAAATATATTCTATGTGTTTCTTTAGATTATCTAACAATCTGCTATGATAAAGGAACTACCATTTTTTGCACTATTATTGACAAAGACAGCTCTATGAGGTATCTTTGCATTGATGTTTTCTTTTTCCAGCTATTTTTTAATAGCTGGATGCAAGTTCCTGTGATTGATTTCTCTCTTTTTATGAACTCCATAGCTTACTAAATTAAGTCAAAAATTGTCTGCCTTTCAAATTGCTACAATGAAAAACGGGATTTATTTTGTCTCTTGACTTAAAAACTTGAACAAACACTGTATTTTGAAGCTTTTAATCAACTTGGACTGAACAAAACTGTCATTGAATATTTTGTGATGTGTCTGTTTTTAACTCTTTTTTCTCTTTTGTAAATAATTTTTGTATATATTTGCGAGATTGTAATTAGTTTATACTTTATTTTTAGCCCTGAAGAAGTCTCATTCATGAGACGAAACGGGTTGGCTAAAAAGAAATATTTGCATGTAATTCTCGATTTTTAATCTGTTGTGGATCACCATAATAAAGAATTGAAAAACAAGTACCATTCAAGTCCGGACCTGTTTTTAATGAGACTGATTTCTTGACTTATTGAGGACACCAGAGACTGTTAAAAAAAACATTTCCTTGATGGGTGCTGATTCCATATTTTTTGCTGTGTATTTTGGGCTTTGCCCATGAAGGAACAGACAGGGTTGTGTTCCTTGGTTTCATGAGCACCATCACCAAAATTTTGCAGCCACAGATGTTAGCAGGTGCAGGTTGTTCTTGCCTCAACACTAGTTCGTAAAAATGTTTACATTTTGAACACTTGTTCCACTAATTTCTAGATTCTCGCTTCTACCGAGGCACAAAATGGCTGCCAACACTTCCTGGTTTCGAATGTTGACAACCACTAGACAGCAAATCAGCATTCAGCGCGTGATCGGGACGGTGCACTTATAGTCCATGCAAGATGTGTGCATCCACCCAGGCCATAGATATATATGTACATTTAATTGTCATTTTCTCAGAAACTACTGAACTAATTTGCGCCATACAAGCAAAGGGCTCGAATATGAACCAAGGACTACAACTTTGCCAAATTTGGTGTAATTCCATTCAGCCGTTCGAGCTGTAGCCGTGATGAACGGTACCTATGGAAAACTGCATTGGGAAAACACGTTTTGGGACCCCCCTTTTTTCTCAGCCCCTGCTTCACACATCACCCCAAGTCTTTCAGGATAGGAGCTTACCGGAGCGCCCCACCAGTTTTGAAAATTTCGCGAAGATTCGTCAACCGGCGCCAAAGTTATTCAAAATAGCATATTGCGGATTTCCTATGGAAAGTAGATCCTAACTATAACTACCTACTGGCAGCCGCCAGTAGGTTATATATATATATATATATATATATATATATATATATATCTATATATATAATGTCTTCCTCACACAGGCAGGCAAGGATGGACGTCGCAGTGTACTGGCCAATAGTACACTATTGGGACAGCTGGAAAAGACGCAGGCTTGCTCACCAATAGTTTGTTTGTAGTTGAAGCGGCCATTTTAAACAAAGTGCTCACATACCCAGTCACGTGACGTGACTACAAAAACAGTGTAATGGAAAACAGACTGGTAGTTCATTCCGCGTACAGCCTCCATGCACATAAATGTTTAAACAATTTATCATGCATTATAATTCATACTTGGAACTAATACATTCATTTCTTGCTCCAAAACGTAATTGCGCATTGAATTGCTGCTTTTTTGGGGAATATCTGTAAATCCTGCGAATTTGAAATAACTTAATCGATCCCAGTGTCTGAACACACTCTTCTTCATATAAGGGATTACACTTGTATTCAAGGGGTGTTAGCATGCTTACAATGAACAGTTCAAAAAGGGAATTACGCCCAAGTGGGCAAATTAAACACCACATGCAGACCTAATATATCAGTTTTAACCCCAAAACATCATTATCATGCTTATATTTACTGGAATTATGTGAAATATTGGCAGAACCTTTATAGTTTTGAAATAACTTTATCGGTCCTCGCACATGGGCATAACCCTTTTCATATAAGGGACTGCATTTATATTTGAAGCCAGTGAACTATTAACAGTGTTGCAACCAACATGCTTATAGGTGGCAGATCAGCGGAAATGAAGCCCAAGTGGGCAAATTAGACACACAGTCTGAATTTAATCTAGTGTACCAAAGTGCATCTACTGTGAAACATAAAGTATATTAAAACAGTTAAAACCAACCTTAGGGAGGGTGCTCTTATTGTTTACATTACTCATTTATACAGAATGACCACCATACCTTAATTGGATTAAAAAATGTGTAATTAAGTCCTCTCCCATATTTAATCCCATGGGGGTTTGTGTGTTTCATTCTAAAATATAGCAGGACTCTAATCTTCTCAATTTCCTCTCTCGATTGCCTCCACGTACACTATCCGGTACACAGTCAATGGCAAAATAACTGAGCCCCTGTGTGTTTTTTCCATGATGCGATTCAAAGTGGCCTGTCACTGGTTACGTTTTATCTCCATTGCGAATCACTCTGAGTTGAAGTACCCTTTTATGTACAGGGTGAATCGTGCTACCCACATACTGCAAGCCACATGGGCATTGCAATACGTAGATCGCATATTCAGTTTTACATGACAAAAAACCTTTGATCTTTTTCACTCTTTTGGAAAGACCTGGGGTATAAGTTTGTGTGTTCTTTCCATCCCCACAGGTCTTTTCTCTTTAGCCATGTCTGTCCTTAAGTGCCTAACTGTTTCTGAGGGATCATATTACTAAGCAGTAGTTGTTTAAACGAACTGGCTCTCCGAAAGGAGATAGACGATCTTTTTTGAACTAATGGTCCCAATGTTGGATCATTCCAAATAAGGTGACAGTGCTTATTGAGAATATTCCTAACTTTCCCATGCTGGCGATTGAAGGAGGTGACCATTCTTACTTGGTTATTTTGATCAGTCCCTCTCTTGAGCTTGCTCTGACTAGGGTTGAACAGAATATCTTCCCTACTTCTCTTTTTGGCTGTTCTAATGGATGTTTGAACATTTTCATCAGTATAGCCACGAGTTTTAAACCGGGACTTCAAATTCACTAGTTCTTCTTCTGCAATTTCTTTCTCGCTACAATTTCGGATTGTTCTTAAACATTCACCACAAGCTATACTTCTTATTAGATTTTGCGTGTGGAAACTTGTTTCATGAAGCAACGTGTTTCCCTGATGTTGGTTTTCTATAGAGTTTTGTATGTAATTTAGAGTCTTTAACATACACAATTAGGTCTAGAAAATTCACAGAGCTAATACTGATCGTACTTGTAAATTTTATATTTAACGAGTTCACCTGAAGTTTTTTAATGAAGCTCTTCACTGAATGTTCAGACCCTTTCCAAACGACGAATAAATCGTCAATGAAACAACTCCAGTGTAGTATGTTCCCCCTTTATTGAACTCGACCAGGACCACCTGCTCCTCCCACCAGCCCATATGCAAATTAGCATAGCTGGGGGCGAAGCAGGTGCCCATTGCGGTTCCACAGACTTGATTGTACAAGTCATTATTGAAGAGGAAGTCGTTTTTTTTAAGACACACAGAAACCATTGCAAGCAGCATCTGAGTATGTGCCCACAATTTTATCGGACGCTCACTTAAGAGGTGTTTGATTGCTTTAGGCCATCATCGTGTTTAATGCTGGTGTATAGGGTAGTTACATCAATCGTAACTAAAAGTAGATCTTGTTCCCACGGTAGATCATAGATCTTTTTAAAAAAATCCCCCGAATCCTGAATATAGGAGGGGAGAAGTTTCACAAGGGGTCATAACAACAAGTCAATATATTTTGAGGTGTTTTCCAAGGCTCCACCAATAGCAGATATAATTGGGCGCCCTGGTAGGTTCTCTACATTTTTGAGCACCTTGGGTATCAAATAAAACACCGAAGTGACAGGATTCATTACTTTTAAAAACTGCAATTCTTCTCTTGAAATTAAACATTGAACATAGCAAGCTTGCAATTGCCTATTATATAACTCAAAGCTTGCATTCATCACCCCCTTTGTAATTTTGACATAGTTGGTGTGATTAATGAGCTGTTTGTAGGCCTCATTCAGGTATTTTGTTCTGTCCCATAGGACCACATTTCCCCCTTTATCTGCATTTCTCGCAATACAGTTACCTTTAGATTTAAGTTTGGTAATTAATGCAGAATACTCTTTTTCATGCTGGGTGAAATTTTTATGTTTAACACTTCTGCATTTTTCTAAGTTCTTTAAGTCATTAACAACTAACTCATTGAATATGTCCACTGAATTTTTAGTAGTCATTGGTAGAAATCTTGAATTTGGTTGAAAACTCGTGGGTGCACTTCTGCTAATCTCAACTTCTTGCTCTCTCGCTAAAGCAAATATTTGGCTGCTAGAGGTAGGTCTTTCATCATCAACAGGTTCCAGAATGTCCATAGAAGGTCTATCTATGTTTCTCAAGTCTAACAATAAATCCATGTCAGCTACTGATAGAGTGTTGGATTGTTCAGAAGTACCCCGTATCATTCTCTCCCCTCCAGGTCCCCTGTGCTGATTTAGCGCAAAATATTTTCTCAACTTTAAGGATCTGACAAATTTAAATGTATCCACCCTCGTTGATACATAATTGAAGTCCGCCGGGGGTTAGTATGAAAGGCCTAAGTTTAAGATCTTCTTTTCCTTCTCTGTCAGGATGATGTCAGTCAAATTGATTATGGTTCCTTCTTGTTCAACATTATGTACACTCTCTACTTTTTTGCCTTTGGCGTGCTTACGACATTTGGTCCCTTTGCGCCTCTGCTGCCTTTGCCTCTTCCTCTTTGTTTGCTTTCGTATGTTGTTTGAGGTCTTGGGCGGAGGTTGAACCTCCTCTCCTCCTGTAAAAAAACAAATTCTTCTATTACTGAAGGAGCAATGTGAGTGCCTTGCCGGTTTTGGCCTTCCTCCAGATACGTATCTATCTCTGAGGTCTGCAAACTGCTTAACTCTGATTGAGCCTCTGTTCTTGTTGTGACTTTAGGAGTCATCCTCTGCCTCCTCATCGTTTCAAACTTTTTGGCAAAGATATAGACGTGTCCGTGGTCATAATCATTATTATCCCTAATAAATGTCTGTGCTTTCCGCTCTTTAATTGTTATTTCCAGCTTCTGTAGACGTTCTGTCATTTCTTTTGTGAACTTGGTAATGTATTCTTGATCACTTTCCTTAGCGAGCATTTCAGAGATTTTTGTTATTTCTTCTATGAGTTTTTTGCCTGTCTAGATCTGCATATTTGATCAGGATTTCAAGCATCCTGCGTGATGATTCCTGATTATTCTCGGCCCACTCGAGTAACATATTGGGATTAGGGTCTTCATATGTGGGAGCCACCAAGATTCGCAGGCCCCGTGGGATGGGTTTCACTTTCAGATATCTTTGGAGCGACTTGGACTCCCACCATTTGGAAAGTTTGCTTCGTTTAAGTTTTTCCAAGCGTCTTACACGTGCCACTACATCTGTGACTTTCTCAGTGCTCGTGGAGGTTCCCGCTTTACTAATAGGCAAGCTGGTATTGTTAAATATCGAGAGTGCAGCCTCCTCTCTTTCTCTCAACTCTGCAGCTGACATCTTTCACCCAAATCAAGGCTGGAATGCCTAGGCCAGTAACCACCAGTCTCTATTAGCCCAATGGTTCTAGAAGTGCATACGCAGTGTTAATGATGGCTTTCCCGCTTCTCGTGCTGCTTTCTATCAGGCGTTTCCCTACCTGAAACACTGTGGCACCCGGCGCGAATCCTCCGACTCCAACGCTGATGCCTCCTGTTCCAAGTATTCTCCCTGCTTTTGACGAAGAGTACTCAACTTCTCTTCAGTCAACAGCACGGGGGCGGCGGACTCAAAACTATACTCCTCCACACCTCGGTAATGCCGTCGCGCTCCAGAGCAGCGAGTTTGTCGTCAGCAAAGGACCACCCAGGTACGTCCTAAATATCAAATTTCGTCTTTTTTGAACTAATGGTCCCAATGGTGGATCATTCCGAATAAGGTGACAGTGCTTATTGAGAATATTCCTAACTTTTCCATGCTGGCGATTTGAGGAGGTGACCATTCTTACTTGGTTATTTTGATCAGTCCCTCTCTTTGTGCCTGGAATTGCCCGAGTGCTGTGATGGAACTGCAGACGTAGCCGGTAATGACCAGCGGACTTTGAAATGTGCTGCTGTTGTGTGTGCTTCCAAACCGGAGACCTTTGGATGGCAAAATGATTTAACGGCTGTCTAGCCGTGGGAGCTGCACTGTCCCTGGTAAAGGAGGGAGCCTCAGCCTGGAATTGCCCGAGCGATGTGATGGAACAGCAGAGGTAACCGGTAATGGCCAGCGGACTGTGAATTGAGGGCCCACTGCAGGGCTATGACAAAAATGAGCAATTATTTCAAATGCGGACCTCTTAAGGTAATAATTGTATGAAATAGATACTCCCAAGTCCAGCATGCAACACAAATGTAATTGAGTGTTGACGCCCACTAGAGGGCAGTACTATAAAAGGTGCATGCTGATTCACGCAGTCTGTTTCATGAATACCGCATTGAAATTCATCCGCCTGTGACCAAGGTGCGAGTGCATGGAAACGCGTTAGGCGAAGGAAATCACTGAAGAACACAGAAAGCTGGCGTGCTTTGAAATGTGCTGCTGATGTGTGTGCTTCCAAACCAGAGACCTTTGGATGACAATATATATATATATATATATATATATATATATACATATATATATATATATATATATATATATATATATTCACTGAAAAAACCATAGGTTATAAACCATATATAGTTAGGAATTAGCATTTAAAAAACCTTACTTTACTCACACAAAACCATTGAAATTCCAAATATAGTTAGTTGTACTAACTATATATCGCGCACCCGCAATCCACTGCTGATCATGTCACATATTACATCATTCATGACATGGTCAGTGACATCACTGATGACATCACTGATGACATCACTGATGACATCTCAAATGACATCACTGATGACATCTCATTTGACATTACTGATCACATCACTGATGACATCATTCATGTGATAATACGATGAACCTCTTCAGACTCTAATATAACCTTAGATACACTCAGTGTAACCACAGACTCACAGATTGTCACTCATCCATGAAGTTACACACACACCTAGTCAGTCATGCAAACAATCAATCACACCTCCATTTCCTTAACTATACAGTTAAACACACCTTAATTATTCAAACATATACTAAAACATATTTACTCACTTATACAATCCTGGATACAAGTTCACAATGATCCATACAGCCACTCACACATTCACTGGCTCTTATGCACAGTTATTTATATATGTCAACTCTCACATGTACTGTATTTTACATATGTACTTACTTTGACATGTAGCACTGAGATATCTATTCACTCACCAATACAGTCATGCACACAGTCAACCGCCCATACAGCTGTTTCCACATGCACTTTTGAACCCATACATCTATGCAGAGAGTCATACACCTCCTAGCCACCCATACACACTCTCAGTCTCCCATACAAATACTTGGGCAACCAATCAATAACCCATATAGTTAATCATATAGCTACTGATCAACACATGCAGCAGTTTACAGAACAACAGACATAATGATGCACAAATTAAGACAGTTTAGTCACTAACCCATGCACTCAGTGAGACACATTTAATCACTCACTCATACAGTCAGTCATGCACCTACTAAATCCTTTGTTCAGACACTTCTACATCCACTCATTCTTCAATATGTAAGACATATTTTAACTTTACAGAAACATACAATCACTGGATGTTGTCATCAGTGATGTCATCAGTGATGTCATTTGAGATGTCATCAGTGATGTCATCAGTGATGTCATTTGAGATGTCATCAGTGATGTCATCAGTGATGTCACTGACCATGTCATGAATGATGTAATATGTGACATGATCAGCAGTGGATTGCGGGTGCGCGATATATAGTTAGTACAACTAACTATATATGGAATTTCAATGGTTTTGTGTGAGTAAAGTAAGTTTTTTTAAATGCTAATTCCTAACTATATATGGTTTATAACCTATGGTTTTTTCAGTGAATTTTCAAGGTTTTGTAAATGCTAATTCCTAACTATATATGGTCTATAACCTATGGTTTTTTCAGTGAATATATATATATATATATATATATATATATATATATATATATATATATATATATATATATATATATATATATATATATAACATTTCTATGGCAAAATGAAACCCCTTATTTTGTTCCTTTTCAAATTAAATGTATTAAGTGTTACCACTTTATTCCAATCAAGATGACTTCAGGTGTGCCATACTTTTGTCATAAGCAAGACTGTTAGCGTTCTAGTTGTTCTTTAAAACACTCTGGGACATTCTGTCACTGGGCTATAGTTGGGCTACATCTGGCTGATATTTGGGCTACATTTGTTTTTTTTTGTCTCTGGCGGCCATCTTTGGGCTACATTGGGCTTCATTGGGCTTCATTGGGCTACTTTGGGCTACATTTGGGCCCCAACATATATATAGCCCAATGTAGCCCAATATATATTTTTCAAAGTTAATTTTCGTAAAAACCACTGGAGCATATATCTTGAGACATAGCAAAGGCACATCGGGCTACCAGTCCCTACAATTTTGCCAAGTTTCGTGGAAATCCATTCAGCCGATCGAGCTAAAAGTGAGTCCAACCGCCCTATGGAAAACTCAATGTTAAAAACACGTTTTGGGACCCCCCTTTTTTCTCGGCCCCCGCTTGACGAAACCCCCCCAAATTTTCAGGGGCTGCTCAGAAACAAAATGTTCCATTTTCCAGAAAATTTCAGCCAATTCCGTCCTCAAACGCCAAAGTTATTCAACATAGAATTTTCAAAAATCCCATAGGAAAAAAATCCTAACTATATATACCTACTGGCGACCGCCAGTAGGTATATATATATATATATATATATATATATATATATATATATATATATATATATATATATATTACCTACTGGCGATAGCCAGTAGGTATATATAGTTAGGATTGTTTCCATAGGGAAATTGCAACATTCTATTGGGAATAACTTTGGTGCCGGTTGAGGAATCTTCCTGACATTTTCCTTAACATTGCCTCGCTGTGCTCCGGTCCTTCCCTGAAAGTTTGGGGGGGATTCGTCAAGCGGGGGCCGAGATAAAAGGGGGGTCCCAAAACGTGTTTTCCCCATGTTAATTTCCAAAGGGCGGTTGGACTCACTTTTAGCCCGAACGGCTGAATGGTTTTCCACCAAACTTGGCAAAATTGTAGGGACTGGTAGCCCGATGTGCCTTTGCTATGTCTGAAGATATGTGCTCCTGTAGTTTTTACGAAAATTAACTTTGAAAAATATATATTTGGCTACATTGGGCTATATGTATGTTGGAGCCCAAATATAGCCCAATGTAGCCCAATGTAGCCCAATGTAGCCCAAAGAGGGCCACCAGAGACAAAAATAACCAAATGTAGCCCAAATATCAGCCAGATGTAGCCCAAATATAGCCCAATGACAGATTGTCCCAGAGTGTTCTAAAGAACAACTAGAGCGCTAACAGTCTTACTTATGACAAAAGTATGGCACGCCTGAAGTCATCTTGATTGGAATAAAGTGTTAACACTTAAAACATTTAATTTGCAAAGGAACAAAATGAGGGGGTTCATTTTGCCATAGAAATTATGATTAGTGCTGAAGAAAGAAAAATTAGGGCACATTTTGAGTGACTTCTCAAATCCTCTTTATTTTCCATAGGGAAATCGCAACATTCTATTGGGAATAACTTTGGCGCCGGTTGAGGAATCTTCCTGAAATTTTCCTTAACTTTGCCTCGCGGCGCTCCGGTCCTTCCTTGAAAGTTTGGGGGGGATTCGTCAAGCAGGGGCCGAGATAAAAGGGGGTCCCAAAACGTGTTTTCCCCATGTTAATTTCCATAGGGCGGTTGGACTCACTTTTAACCCGAACGGCTGAATGGTTTTCCACCAAACTTGGCAAAATTGTAGGGACTGGTAGCCCGATGTGCCTTTGCTATGTCTCAAGATATGTGCTCCAGTGGTTTTTACGAAAATTAACTTTGACAAATATATATTGGGCTACATTGGGCTATATATATGTTAGAGCCCAAATGTAGCCCAATGTAGCCCAATGTAGCCCAAAGATGGCCACCAGAGACAAAAAAAACAAATGTAGCCCAAATATCAGCCAGATGTAGCCCAACTATAGCCCAATGACAGAGTGTCCCAGAGTGTTCTAAAGAACAACTAGAGCGCTAACAGTCTTACTTATGACAAAAGTATGGCACACCTGAAGTCATCTTGATTGGAGTAAAGTGTTAACACTTAAAACATTTAATTTGCAAAGGAACAAAATGAGGGGGTTCATTTTGCCATAGAAATTATGATTAGTGCTGAAGAAAGAAAAATTAGGGCACATTTTGAGTGACTTCTCAAATCCTCTTATATTTCATTAAAACAATTCTGATATGCAGTCTCCCAAGATGGCCACCAGAGACAAAAGAGCCTGTGCTTAAAAACTCTGTTAGCAAAGCAGGCATTTGAGATTTGAAAAACATTTTAATATATAAAAACGTTATCCGCTAATAGAATTAGCATTTAAAAAACCTTGCGAATTCAATGAAAAAACCATAGGTTTCAGGCCTTATATAGTTAGGAATTAGCATTTAAAAAACCTTGTGAATTCACTGAAAAAACCATAGGTTTCAGGCCTTATATAGTTAGGAATTAGCATTTAAAAAACCTTTGAATTCACTGAAAAAACCATAGGTTTCAGGCCTTATAAAGTTAGGAATTAGCATTTAAAAAACCTTGCAAATTCACTGAAAAAACCATAGGTTTCAGGCCTTATATAGTTAGGAATTAGCATTTAAAAAACCTTTGAAATTCACGGAAAAACCATAGGTTTCAGGAGTTATATAGTTAGGAATTAGCTTTTAAAAAACCTTTGAAATTCACTCAAAAAACTATAAGTTTTAGTGGTGTTATAGTTAGCTGGACATTTTACTCATACAAAACCATTGAAATTGCTCCTATATAGTTAGTTGTACTAACTATATTTCGCGCACCCGCAATCCACTGCTGATGATGTCACATATTAGATCATTCATGACATGGTCAGTGACATCACTGATGACATCTCAAATGACATCACTGATGACATCACTGATGACATCATCCACGTGACAATCACATACACCTTTTCATACACTATTACAATTTTTCATCACTCTTTGTAAAATACAGAGTATCATATTTAAATCCATTGTCACAGCAATACAAGTATCTAAAAATCCACTCATTGATTCATAGATGTATACACACATCTAATCACTTACCTATGGATTCACTCATACATGCTGTCAATGAACAATAGAACACTATCAAAAATACTTATACATCTATATCGACATTAAACAACAGCACGCATCCTATTCACATATGAAGTCATCCTACTCACTTATGCAAACAATGGATCATACTTACATATTTACTTAGCAAAACACTTATACAAACACCACTTCTTCTATTCATTTAGATAGTAAGTCATACTTAGTGAATTATAAAATCATTATTACAAGTATACAGTTATCCATACAGTCACTCACACAATCATTGTGTCTTATGTATACTTATTTATACACAACAACTGACACATACACTGCCTTTTATTTTCCTAGTTTGTTGGACCTGTACCATTGAGAAATATATTTGCTCATCACCACACCCATAAAGATATTCACTCACCCAAACAACTGTTAGAACATGTACTTTTAACTTCATATATCTACTGAATCAACTATTCACACATCTTTGGACAGTCACACACCCCCCACCGAACCACACACACTTTCACACTCCCATACAAATACTCAGTTAACTAATCGATAACTAATATAGACTTTCACATAGCTAGTAACCAACTGTAGAATCAGTTTACACAACAACTGACAAAGTGATACAGATATTCACACAGTTTAGTCACTATCCACTATATTTAGTGAGACATTATAAATTGGTCAAGTAAACAGTCAATTACACTGCTACTAAATCCTCCATCCAAATATTTATTTATATATATCCACTTATTCTTCAATGCAAATTGCTATATATATAATGCATATTTAAATAACGAAGAAAACCACATTCACTGAATGATGTCATCAGTGATGTCATCAGTGATGTCATTTGAGATGTCATCAGTGATGTCACTGACCATGTCATGAATGATCTAATATGTGACATCATCAGCAGTGGATTGCGGGTGCGCGAAATATAGTTAGTACAACTAACTATATGGGAGCAATTTCAATGGTTTTGTATGAGTAAAATGTCCAGCTAACTATAACACCACTAAAACTTATAGTTTTTTGAGTGAATTTCAAAGGTTTTTTAAAAGCTAATTCCTAACTATATAACTCCTGAAACCTATTGTTTTTTTCAGTGAATATATATAGACAAAACACCACACACTATGTTAATCCCTTTTCAGGCACTAAAATTGCAATCAGGGGTAATTACAGCTGCCGTACGGAGTTTGTTGTTTATGTCCTCACGTCCACCTGCGGCTTGTGTTATGTGGGAAGCACGAGATCCCAGGTGCACGTGAGGATTTTGCAGCATCTCCGGGCAGTTTTAAACCATGATACAGCCTACCCCGTGGCACGGCATTTTAACTCCACACACGACAGGGACCTGTCGTGTTTGAGTTATTATGTAATAGATGCAGTGCCCATACAAAGAAGGGGAGGTGACAGGGACAGAATGTTAAGAAAACTAGAAACACAATATATTATCGCGTTGGACAGTAAACAGCCTTATGGGCTCAACGTGACCGAGGATCTCCACAACTTTCTTTAAAATGCTACTTTTACATTGTCAATTGGCAGATCTCACGTGGTCGGTATTAATTATATAAAAAAAACTTTTTTATTAGTCCTGCCTTAGTTGATATGTATGTCACAGCAAAACCATCAACTCATGCCCATCATACATTACCTATCAAGCCACACTCAGGTACATATGAAGGGTGTAGTAAGAAAACAGCACACCGAATCAAGTACTGTACTTGTAAAATTGATTTTTATCCCTTTTTCTGTAAATTCTGTATATAGATTGAATATTATATGTTTTGTATCAATGTTTGTTCACAGTGGGCTTCTTTTCCCTTTTTTCTTTAAATTTATTATTGTTTTTTCATTAGTAAGCACATGTACAGAAAAGCACATATATTTTGATTTTGAATATATGAACTGTAAATAGGTCTTAATATTTATGATATGCATAATCCTGGTTTGTGAATTTTTAATAAATATTTAGGACATGAGCTTGTGGGCAACAGGGTGGTATGCCACCACATGTATATTTTAAAGTCACTTGATTTGACCGGCATTTTCAATTTTCTTATATTGTCATTTTTGATGAATTAAAACTGGTCACTTTATATACCTTCGGGTACACGCATTCATGCAGTAAGAATTAAGCACCAGTCACTTTAATAGTTCCATGATATTTGCATTCAGGCAGCTATGTACTATACACTTTACATACCTTTGGGTATATGCATTCATGCAGCAAAGATAAAGCTCTAGTCACTTTAGCAGTTTCATGGTATTCCCATTTATGCAGTTATGATATTATAAAGGACATCAATGAGAAACATGCAATTTTTTAATAGGAATATATTTTTTGATGTATTATTTTATTCATCATAAAAGTTTAAACGGATAGTAAATTTGAAAACAGGATTGACTTGTTTCATAACTCGAATTAGTTTCAGGCAAAAAAGAAACTTTCAAACTAAATACAAATGTGAATAATCGTCTGTTTTTGTATTCCTCTTTGTAATTTGCACCTTTTCTATGCCTACGGTCTTAAGGTCATGTGATGCACGTTAGGAGGTGTGGCCCATAGGAGGGGTCAGGGAATCTAAGGGCCTTATTTATGAAGGCCTTGCGCCGCCGTGCGCCACTTTTAAAATGGGAAAAAGTGACGCACCGGCGGCGCAGGGCCTTCATAAATAAGGCCCTAAGCATTTAAAAACAACAGGCTGTTTGAATAATCGGTGTGTGATCAAGAGTACAGGGTACTCGAAACGCGTCGCCAGAAAGGTTGCCAATAAACGCAACATCTTGCCTGAAGCCGTGGGGTCTGTCTCCTTCTTTCGCTACGCCGTGCAGTGTGGAGGTTTGAGGATTTTTTTCGGATGTGTATATATATATATATATATATATTCGATCCATCACCCCCTCCAACGGCGAGAGTGAAGAGGCCAACACAGGAGAACAGGTGGAAACAGCGTTTATTCCATTCGAGCAGGTAGTAGATTCCTGTGTCACCCGCTGTAGTGCGAATGCATTTCGGCTTCAGATTAGCCTTCGTCAGCGCCACGGGTGTAGCTGCTTCAGGTGGTGGCACTTTTCACTGATACAAATATCACGCCCCACCTTGTTAGTCCAGCCTTGTCCCGCCCCTTCTGGCCCAAATACCAATCGCAATTGTCCTTGGTAAGTCGCATCATGTACCGCGTCTACCAGTCCCAGAATGCAGTTCATAGGTTCATTTCTGGTAATGGTTGCGTGGGGAATGGGAAAATGCTGTGATGGTAAAGTACAGTCTCCACACTCTTCCGCCGTAGAACAAACCGTTCCCTCCTGTCTCCAACCGTCTCAACCTCCACGTGTCTGGTGTCCTTCAAAGCGGGGACAGGATGAAATGCTATCCTGCCCAAAGCGAAGCCACAAAGTCTTCTTACACCGCTACAATTTCTCCCAGGTTAGAAGGTGGGTTCTGACATATCCCGGTACCCCAGGTAAATCCAAAACCGCCACCGAAGCAGCACCCAGTAGGTCAAAGCCAACTTTGTGAGACAGGGGTCCCTTTGCACGGTACTGGAATCCGTGCTTTTATGTAAATTCGATCCATCACCCCCTCCAACGGCGAGAGTGAAGAGGCCAACACAGGAGAACAGGTGGAAACAGCGTTTATTCCATTCGAGCAGGTAGTAGATTCCTGTGTCACCGCTGTAGATAGATAGATAGACCTTTTTTTCAAGGCATTCTGTTCCACGATATTGTTGACATGATGTTTTGGTAATATTTTGGTAGTCTGCATATAAATTAATTCACCTATGTACGAAGGTTAACACATTATAAATATCCAGGGGCATCATATTTGCCTCTCCAAAATGCCCATACTATTTTTTACCATGATACAATTTGTCAGTAGGCAGGCATTAATGATTATACACTTCATAATATGGCTTTAAAGTGTGTTCATTTACTTTATCACCTCCGGCTAAACGTGGGTCAATTAAAAATAATTACAGCTGCTACATTTCTATTTCATAGTAACGCTGTTAACCCTTTCCCTTAATGGTATGATAGCATCTCTTTGTATTTACGTACAACAGTCACTCGCAAAACACAATGACTCACAGACCTGCTTCTTTGTTTCATATGTTTTCAAGAATAGAAAAGACCAAAGGGAAAAGGACGAAAATAATATTTCTGAGTTTTATAGCTGAATATGGATAGCCACATGTCAAGGTCTGTCACTCATAATTAAAAGAAATAGATCAAGTTGGTATAGAACTGCTTTTCTATTTAAATGTAAGTATGAAAAGAAAACGCTGCTCAGACTCAATGAAAGAGCACAGCTAATATATTTACCAATTGTCTTTTGATCAGTTTCTGTTTCTATAAAGAATGCATTCTGTAAGCATTCGCACAGCTGGTTGGAAGGTGTAATGGTTCGCACATAGCACTTTGAGAACAGTGATCCCTAGAGAAATATGAAAGTGACATATCTCGTTTTTTTCTTTGCAAAAAAACAGACTGATCATATATATAGGAGAGTTATTTTGGGCTGTCCTGGTAGTGTGTTTTTTTACTGTTCTAGGTTGTCTGATATGTAAGTGATTGTAATTGTAATTGTAATTTTGATTTGTAGCGTGCATTATCACCCAAAGGTCTCTAAGCGCTGTCGGATGGCAAACCTGAACTAGGTGGAGAGATGGGGGGGGGAGGGGGCTGCTTAGGTCGTGCCCCATGCTTCCAGGAAGAGCATGGTTTTAAGCTTCTTCCTGAAAGGGAGGAGATTTGCTTCCTTGGGGAGGCTCACTGGAAGGCTGTTCTAGACCAATGGGATGGCGGTTGAGAACTCTCGCCCTCCCATGGAGGACAGTTTGAAGCGGGGGCAGGCCAGAAGAGTGGTATCTGCTGACCGCAATGTCCTACTGGGAGCGTAGGGGACATACGGTTCTTGATGTGACTTGGCGCTTGGCTGTACAAGGTTTTGTGTGTGATGCAGAGACCCTTAAATTTGATTCTCTGCCTGATTGGGAGCCAATAGAGATCGCGTAGTAAGGGTGTGGCGTGGGCCCCTCTTGGTCTTTTAAAAATTAGTCTGGCTGCGTCGTTCGTAACGATTTGTAGTCAATAGTTGTTGAGGGAGGCCAGCATACAAAAAATTGCCATAGTCCATACGCGACAGGGTCATTGCTGAGACCGCCCGGCTGAGCGTGGCAAAGGTAAGGAGTGGAGATAATTTCCGCAGTTGTCTCAGGAGGCCAACACAGGTTACTACGACTGCCGAGACTTACTGTGTCATAGATAGTTTGGCATCAATTCTTATTCCCAGGCTTTTCACAGCCACTGCTGGTTCAGGAAAAGGCCCGAGCTCTTTTGGCCAGCCGAGGCAACCGCCAGTACCTCTGTTTTATCAGGGTTTATTTCTAGTGAGTTGGCTGACATCCAATTGACAGTGAATTTTAGGATGTTTTGCATTCTTACATATGCTGTTGAAGAGCTGTCAATTTGGATAATAATTTGAGTGTCGTCACCGTAGTTGTAAATCCGGCACTCCATCTGGTTCAGTGCGGCGATCAAAGGCTGTAGATAGGCATTAAAGAGGAGGGGTGATAATGCTGAGCCTTGGGGGACTCCACATGAAAGAACAGCTGGGTTGGATATTAAATCTGCCAGCTGGACTCTCTGAGAGCGTTGTTTTAGGAAGGAGGTGAGCCAGGCAAGGGCTGTGCCCTGAATGCCTAGATCCCCAACCGCGACAATAGTTGGTCATGATTGACCGTATCGAATGCAGCGGAGAGGTCTAGCAGCACCAGGGCACAGGGCATTTTTTTGTCTGCCCTGAGTCTCAGTTCATCCAGCACTTAGAGCATGACCAGTTCCGTGCTGTGATGGGCCCTGAAACCAGCTTGATTGGGTTCCAAGAGATGATTATCTTCAAGATGACGGGAGGCACATGCTGTTCAAGTACTGTGGCCAAGAAAGATTGCTGCGAGAATGGCGTAAAGTTTTTCAGGATCTAAATATCAGCGCCTGATTTCTTTAGGAGCGGGATAACACAAGCCTCCTTAAAATTAGCAGGGACTATTCCTCTTTCCAGGGAGCAGTTAAGGAGGGAGAGCACATCGTTCTTAATTCCTGGAAGGGCCAACTTGAAAATCTTGGGTGGGCAGGGGTCGGCTGGTGACCCGGATTTCACCCGCTCAGTCAGGATAGCCAGGGACTCCTTAGTGAGCAGTGGCAGGGTGGTTAAAGGGTGGGCAATCGTGCGGCGTGGAGGGGTGGGGCCTGTGGGACAGGGTAAGTTCAGGGTGCGATGGACTTCCATCAGGAGATCTTTTATTTTCTTAGTAAAAAAAGACTGAAATTTGTGGCAGTATTCCTGACCTAAGGAGGGTTTTTGCCCCTTATTCTTCCTTAGCTCATTCAGGACCTTAAAAGTTTCTTTCTGAGGATTGCTGGCAACAGCAATCCTATCCTCATAAAATTCAGCCTTCCGTGATAAGATTACTTGGTTATAGGAGGCGAACGCTGATACCCTCACCACTCGTTAGTTTATCTTTGCACAACACGTCCTGAACTCATTATCCCGCTCCGCAGTAGATCTGCCGTTGTAGCACACCAAAGAGACACTCGGTCTCTTTGGTGGAGCCCGATGATGAAGCATGTCATCACTAGGTGGTGAGTGAGGGCATTCTTTAACGTCCCAGTGAGGTCATTCCTGTACCTTAAGTTTGTTGTTCCCTACCGTGGCCAAGCCTACTCCTTAAGACACTCTTGTTTTGTTTATTGATGAATAACCGGGGAATAAGAGTGTCACACTACTCTCCCTACCTCTCTTCTTGTTGAAGTGTAGAGTTCTAAAGATGTCAGGGCCTCTTCTAGTTGTTTTGCCTGACTGTCCTTTGGGAGTTTCTCCCAATGGAGATTGAAGTCCCCCATTATCACCAGCCCTTGATAGCGAGAGCAGAAGTCGTGGACTAATTCCAGGAAAGGTTCAGCAAATCTGGGTGAAGTGCATGGTGGGCAGTAGACTAAAAGTGTTACAAAACAGTCAATAGGGGGAACAAAACTTAACCCCTAGTACATCTGCACCCTCAATGCTTTTGGAGCAGAGAGTTTCTGTTTTAAAGGAACAGATGTAGAGGAAGGCAACCCCCCCTCTCGTACTACCCGCTCTGTTGTGGTGGGTAGCCATGAAATTAAGTGGCGGAGATGAGACCAGATCTAGAGTTGATGACTCTTCGAGCCACGTTTCGGTGACCCATAGAATGTCGAGGTGGTCTTCCTGGAGTAGCGAGAAGACTTCAAGGTTGTGCTTCTGTAGTGGGCGTGTATTAAGCAACACAAAGCTGCATCCTTGGGGGCTTACAGACTTTGTGGGGGGTGCTGTGTCTTTCTGTTTTTTTGGGCTGTGTTGTAACTTTAGCATCCCTTCTCGCCAGAGCCTGGTTGTTATTGTGTGGTAAAGTTGCAATACTCCATGATTTAAGTATAGGAATTCTTGCCTAGAGTACCGGAGGCAGGGGCCAGGGGTCTTGGCCCCTGGTCCTGGCCAGGCGCGGCCGGGCACAGACGGGCTTGCCTTAGGCGCACCGCTCCCACTTCGTGCGCACGCTGTGCGCTTGCTCCAGCCTTCTTTTGAATGCCTGTGACTCCGCCCATCCCCCACTCAGCCCTGCTGTGCAGTGGCTGCCAAATTTCTAAACACTAGACCGGGAACAGCCCGGAACTGCTGATGCGGAAGTGCAGGGGCGCATGGAATGAGATGCGGGGAAGATCAAGTGAAGGATAATAACACAGGTGAAATTTAAAAAACAGTATTAAAATCAGCAATATCAGTTTGTAAATAGCAGAGTTTTCAGCATTTCAGTGTTTTTGGCAAGCGGTGTTACCAAACAGCCCACCGCGAGTCCGGTAGGCCCTCTAACACAGCGCACTTGCTCCAGCCTTCTTTTTGATGCCCATGACTCCTCCCCCCCACCACTCAGCCCTGCTGTGCAGCGGCTGCCAAAATTCCAAACACTAGACTGGGAACTGTCCGGAAGTGCCGATGCGGAAGTGCGGGGGTGCAGGGAGTGAGATGCGGGTAAGATCAAGTGAAGGATAATAACACAGGTGAAATTTTAAAAACAGTATTAACTGCATGCGTGCGGGCGGAATTCCGCCCGTACGCTGGGATTTACTCATTCCCATGTTTCATGACGAGCTGGGCTCGTCATGAGCGTGCGAGGAGGCTACGCCATGACGAGCCCAGCTCGTCATGAGCGTCGAAGGGGTTAAAATCAGCAATATCAGTTAGCAAATATCAGCGTTTTCAGCATTTCAGCGTTTTTTAGCAAGCGGTGTTACCAAGCAGCCCACCGCGAGTCCAGTAGGCCCTCTAACACAGCGCACTTGCTCCAGCCTTCTTTTTGATGCCCATGACTCCTCCCACCCACCACTCAGCCCTGCTGTGCAGCGGCTGCCAAAATTCTAAACACTGGACCGGGAACTGTCCGGAAGTGCCGATGCGGAAGTGCGGGGGCGCAGGGATTGAGATGCGGGGAAGATCAAGTGAAGGATAATAACACAGGTGACATTTTAAAAACAGTATTAAAATCAGCAATATCAGTTTGCAAATAGCAGCCTTTTCAGCGTTTTTTGGCAAGCGGTGTTACCAAGCAACCCACCGCGAGTCCGGTAGGCCCTCTAACACAGCGCGCTTGCTCCAGCCTTCTTTTTGATGCCCGTGACTCTTCCCAACCACCACTCAGCCCTGCAGTGCAGCGGCTGCCAAAATTCTAAACACTAGACCGGTTGCATGATGGAGTCTTTCAGAAAGGCTTTAAACTAGAGGGTGATGATGTAGTGATGCTGGTCAGCACCTGGGCAGATAAACATGCAAGATAGGCAGTAGCAGGTAAATGAGATGGTGACAATACAGACATCCTAAAATTAACTGTACAAGGTATTGGGACAGGTCTAGGGTGGTGAGGTGCATGGGTGGGCTAGAACCACTCATAACAGTAGACTTTGGATGTGTGCATGCATGTTGGTGGGGGAATGAGAAGGAAACAAGTTGCGGGACAGTTGTCTTGGAGAGGCAAGTATGTTCTATGTGTTGTGTTTGGAGTCATATTCTGGTTGTTATGAAAGGAGGTACTGATTTAGTACAAGCCAGGCATTTAATAACCCTAGATAAGGGATGGCCCTATAGTAAATGGCATATTGTAACTGGATTTGCTATGATTATAACTAGTGAGGTTCTTCAGTGGCTCAGACAAATTCCAAAAGGATGATAAAGATTCTGAGGTTCTTTTTTCTCTCTCTTCTTTGAGATACTATATAGATATGTTTACTGAAAAAACAAATTTAAATAGAAATTAATATTAGCTTTGGTTATAACACCTAAGCATATGTTAAAGAAAACCTGAAAATTCAATTTAAAAAACAGTTAAAGTACAGCCATGGCTGTATATTAAAACTGAAAAAACTATTCTATTTGCAAGTCATGGTTAGCTCAGCAATCCATAACTCTTACAAAAACTAGGCAAACCATTACTTGCAAACCAAATGCAATGCTCATGACCACACCATTAAAGTGATAGATACAGTTTCAAGTGTTGCACATTATCTTACAGATTAAATGTCATATTACGTATGACACTATGAAAGAGATGACTATGAATGTATTATCTTTAGTGTTTAATTTTGTGTTGTTATCTAATTAAATAGTGATTTTAGGTATACCCATTGCAAGGTCATAAGCAGAGCATTTGATGTGCGAGTTCTGATTTGCATGGCCCTGTGTCCAACCATCCTTATCATTTGACCACTTTAGCCAGGCCCTGCTCCCAACACCGCAGTGGTAGTCTATGTCCTTGAGGCATTTTCTTTGGCCATATGCATTGGGGGCTGGCTGCAGGCCCAGTACCCAAACCTAAAGTGAGTGGTCACCCCCTATCGCACATGGTCTTCGGCTTTGGTCCACAGGGATTGCTCAAAGGCCCAGTCCTCCATGCAACCATTAGGGGCCTGGCTGGATGACCATGTGTTGCACCCAACTCATTGTGGAGGGCATCCTCTGCTGTACTCCACATTTGGTCGATCAAGTGCAAGCTGGTTTCCTTTTTTGAGAGGGATTTTTGGGGGCTTGTTGGGGCCTCCTACAGGTCCTCAGACCCAATATGGGTCCTCAAAGTCTATAGGAGGACCCATAAACCTGTGTGGGTTCATGGACCTTGAAATAAGATTAACAGATGTTTGGAGATGCACTTAGGTCCAATAACACTACCCTGGTGACAGAATTGAAATTTTTATTTTTTTAATCGAAATGGAGGGTTAGTTTGGGGTCAGGAAAGGCTTCTGCTTCACCTGCATTTTTATTTTTCAGGACTTGATGGCTTGGTTTCCAAGTTCTGTAGAAGTGGCCGCTAAAAGATTTTTTTTTTTTGTGACCAGCCACTCACAAAGATTTGGAGGGACTCCCATTGTTAGTTTAATGGGTTCCTGGGTCCCAGCCACACAAGTGGGGCAGCATTTTTATCAGGACAAGTGGGGGAATGCTGGGTGGTAGGAATTTTGCGGGTTACTGCTGATTCTGGAACTGTAGGTCGCAGAAATGCAATATAAATGTGTAATTTTAGGCAAATTGTGAGGTTTGCAGGGCATTGTGGGGAACAAATCATTGTTGGGTTCATGTGAGGCACACCACCCTGCCCGCCCCTGAGTGTCTCATTTTCAGAATTGCCTGGGTTTGGTTGGTTTCCCTTAGTGCCGTAGAGCCTGGGTCTAAAAACTTCAGCTACCCGTTTTGTTGCAGTTGCCACATTGTGCCCCAGACCTCCGCCTTTCGCGAGTGCTAGACATACCCACACAAGTGATATACCATTTTTATCAAAAGACAGCTGGTTGGTAGGAAATTTGTGGCTTCCTGTAGATTCTTGTATTTTGACTCACAAAAATATGAAGAAAATGTGTTTTTTTACCCTATGTGTGAGGTTTGCAAGGGCTTCTGGGTAAGAAAGTCATGTGGGATCCATGTGAAACACACCACCCTGGAGTCCCCTGGTGATTAGTTTACAACAGTACGTGGGGTTGGGAGGCTTTTCCTACAGACAATGTATACCCTGGCAGTGAAAGACAGAAAATATTACTGCACAGCCAACTTCTTCTCAAATACACACACACATTTGGATTTGGCATGAGTGTAAATGAAAAGTTCAAAATTTGACAAAAATCATAATATATAAATCAATGTTAATAATCTATTTCAAATTATTGAATACTGAACCAGTGAAACACAGCTTGTGACCTGTTAAGCCACGACAAGGCCGTTCACATACCTTTCTTGCATCACATACACAAAACCATTCACAGCATCGACGGTAGTCTCAACACACTACAACTCTCACACCAACAAATGCACCATTGAAGGGACCATTGAGTGCAGTTACTCCATTCAATAAAGCATGCATTTTTCCCACAGGACAGACAAAGCAATCACACCACTTGTCGGCTGGTGGAGTGTGTGGACTTTCTGTTTGGTTTTTGGTGTATGTGGACTGGTGTTTGGTTGACAGTATTGGCCAGTGTGTGTAGTGACACCAGCAGCAACAGATCTGGTAATGACTCTAATTAATTTTTTACTAACAGCAATAGAATCTTATCACACATGTGGGTTTTCATAGTTGGTATGCATGAGTAGAATGATAGGAGTGAATGGAAGTGTGATGAGTCTAATGTTGGGGGTCATTGTAAATATATTTTCCAATTTGTAAAGGTGAAAAAAATGTTTGGGACTATTTTTGTTTGAATAACATATTGATTTCACTTTATGTTATAACTGTAATGATTAAAGAACTGAATCTTGAAGATGTCTGAAAACAAAAAATACTATAAAATATTTTTGATATAAAAAAAGAAAACCCACATGTGTGATAAGATTCTATTGCTGTGAGTAAGAAATTCATTAGAGTCATTAGCAATCTGTAAATTAGACGGGCCAGATAAGAGGTTTCTTTGCTACATTTTGTTTATTTTTCCCCTCCTCTTAGGCCTTAAAGTATTAGGGGGATACCTTTGTACCTTATTGTGACAACAGCAGCTAAGACACTATACACACACACTACCAGCCAGCCACAAGTCCATACACACTGCCAGCCAGTCTACACAAACTGCCTGCCAAATGCCAGCTACACATGCCACCAGCCAAATGCCAGTCCACACACACTGCCAGCTGACACAATCCACACATGCCACCAGCCAGATGCCAATTAACACACAATACCAGCCAAACACCAGCCACACACACCACCAGCCAAATGCCATTCCCTACACACCACCAGCCAAACACACTGCCAGCTACACACACTGCCAGCCACACATCAGTCCACAAACACTGCCAGTCAAACACCGGTTTACACACACCGCCAGCCAAGAGACCTCTGCTCCAACATAAATAAATTAAAATTCCCTGATGTCCAGTGGTTTTCCACCCCTCATCCCCCATGGGCAGATTGGTGCAAAAAATGGCTAATCTGCCCCCTGGGGGAGGGAGGGGAGACGGAAAACAGCGAAAACATGTGCCAATACATTTGGCGAGCAACCCTTGCCCAAGGGGCCACACCCTGCAATTTATCAGCCCTTGGGGGCAGATCGGCCTAAAAAATGGTTGATGCGCCAGGGCGGCGCGGGGGGGGGAATTAAACAACCAAAATATGTAACCTCATAAAAGGGGAGCAACCCTTGCCCTAGAGGCTGCTCCCCGTAAGAAAAATACCTCCCTGGTGTCCAGTGGGTGCCATCTGCAAATCCTTAAAAATTATGCACTGAAAAGAGACATTGTAGGAAAGGAAAAACTCTAACCGTTCCCCCCGGAGTCTCTCTTCCCACCAGATTCCCCAGCAGAGGACTCCTCTTCTACGACTGCGGTGGAAGCAAATGGCTTCCAGCGCTGCACCTCTTGATGACATCATCAAATCACCGGGGGGGAAGGGGATGGCAGGATACATGCTTCCGCTGCCATCCCAGTGAAATCCAGAGTTAGGGGTGTGTGCAGAGTGAGCGCCAGCGTTTTCCCCACGGGTGGGTGTTAGGACGTGCTGGATACATCCTCAGTACCCGAGCGCCCTTTCTAAGGACAAGTCCAGCACATCCTTAGCACCCAAATGGTTAAAGTTTTGAGGTATATAGACAGCTTAACTTTTGTTTATTTGCCTATAACCTTTCTGCCATTTGATCATTTTAGTAAATACTTGCCATGTTTAGCTTACTCATGGAATTGTAAAATTCTTGCAGCTTTTTTGAGGTGAAGTACAGTATAAAGGGATATCTAAAAAGTGTTTGCTAATAACTATTGCCACATTTAATTAATCCACCAGAATTTTGACAGATTTATCATGGTTAATCTTCAGTAGGTATGACAAGTTCTGTGCACACCCATCAAGGGGCAAAGTTAAAATTGGTTCTTAAAATTGTTATTTGCTTAAAACGTTGACACAATTTTATAGATCTACTCAATACTTTGCAGACACCATGTCACTCCTAATACTTTGAGTTTCATGAAAATTCATCAAGAATCGCTAAATGATCATGCACATTACAATACAGCAGTCAAAAACAAAAAGCGTTGACAATTTGGTTACAGATCCACTGAAAAAACAATGTTTGCAAATATATGATCATCTCGATCTCAATCCGATTCTGACCAATAGACTAAAATGGAAAACTTCAGTGATCCCAGCAAAAGTCCGCAGACAAAGAATAGTCCCTTGTAACCCACCAGTCCAGGTGAGGACCCAGTATTGCTGTCCTTGATGGGCGACAGCCTTGTGACGTGTGTGCAGTTACTTTTGCCCATAAATATTTTGTCCACTTTCCTAAGTCCCATTATTCTCCTCATCTTGCTTATCCTATCCTTACATGCCAACAATCCTTGTTGTCCCTGCAGTAGATCCTGTAACACACAAGGGTAGTGTATGCATGACTGCCGGTGGTGGTGTCAAGGTGGTGGGTAGTAGCCGTTTGCTGGTGGCCTTGACATCTTGGACAGGAGTGACATAAACAGTCCATAACCATTGTTATTCATTACCCTAGTGTCTTAATAAATGAATAAACCTAAACACAAATACAATTTGGTAAGAAAAGGTATTCAGCAAACTGCTGGGACACCCCAGCTAACTTGTCCAAGCCCTGGAATTTGGGTAACATAGTTAGTGTATCCTACAAATTTGTGAAATACAGTCAATCAAGCTAGACCATAGATTCTCTCCTCAGAAAGATCTCAGGTGATGCCCTGTTCCCAGAAGGCAGATATCTAGGTTATCTAGGTATACCTTTTAGTGGGCTGCTTTGGTGGAAAATATTTACAACAAGGGGTGGTGATGGACAGAGTCTCTGAATTAAGCAGAGTACTCTCACCCAGTCAAGAGATCAGGGCTAGATCCAACACCGTTTTTTAGCTCATTGCACCATCCCAGTTTCAGAACCTGGCTGTATGCAAATTAGTCTGTCCCTGGCCCAGTGCATCATGGGAACAGGGCAGACCAGACTACAAAAGCCAATTCTTACACTGGGAAGGAAACAAGCTTCCGGGGACCGGTTTCTGCCATTTCAGGCGTCTTCGGCCCGGCTTGCTTGAATCCTGATGGTGCAATGAGCAAGGGACTCACATCTGAGTATACCCTTCCACGCTTAGGGTGGACAAAATTATTTACAACAAGGGGTGGTGATGGACAGAGTCTCTGAATTAAGCAGAGTACTCTCACCCAGTCAAGAGATCAGGGCTAGATCCAACACCGTTTTTTAGCTCATTGCACCATCCCAGTTTCAGAACCTGGCTGTATGCAAATTAGTCTGTCCCTGGCCCAGTGCATCATGGGAACAGGGCAGACCAGACTACAAAAGCCAATTCTTACACTGGGAAGGAAACAAGCTTCCGGGGACCGGTTTCTGCCATTTCAGGCGTCTTCGGCCCGGCTTGCTTGAATCCTGATGGTGCAATGAGCAAGGGACTCACATCTGAGTATACCCTTCCACGCTTAGGGTGGACAAAATTATTTACGGCTGTAATGCCAGAAACCGGTCCCCGGAAGCTTGTTTCCTTCCCAGTGTAAGAATTGGCTTTTGTAGTTTGGTTTGCCCTGTTCCCATCATGCACTGGGACAGGAACAGACTAATTTGCATACAGCCAGGTACTGAAACTGGGATGGTGCAATGAGCTAAAAAACGGTGTTGGATCTAGCCCTGATCTCTTGACTGGGTGAGAGTATTCTGCTTAATTCAGAGACTCTGTCCCTCACCACCCCTTGTTGTAAATAATTTTGTCCACCCTAAGCGTGGAAGGGTATACTCAGACATGAGTCCCTTGCTCATTGCACCATCAGGATTCAAGCAAGCCGGGCCGTAGACGGCTGTAATGCCAGAAACCGGTCCCCGGAAGCTTGTTTCCTTCCCAGTGTAAGAATTGGCTTTTGTAGTTTGGTTTGCCCTGTTCCCATCATGCACTGGGACAGGAACAGACTAATTTGCATACAGCCAGGTACTGAAACTGGGATGGTGCAATGAGCAAAAAAACGGTGTTGGATCTAGCCCTGATCTCTTGACTGGGTGAGAGTATTCTGCTTAATTCAGAGACTCTGTCCCTCACCACCCCTTGTTGTAAATAATTTTGTCCACCCTAAGCGTGGAAGGGTATACTCAGACATGAGTCCCTTGCTCATTGCACCATCAGGATTCAAGCAAGCCGGGCCGTAGACGGCTGTAATGCCAGAAACCGGTCCCCGGAAGCTTGTTTCCTTCCCAGTGTAAGAATTGGCTTTTGTAGTTTGGTTTGCCCTGTTCCCATCATGCACTGGGACAGGAACAGACTAATTTGCATACAGCCAGGTACTGAAACTGGGATGGTGCAATGAGCTAAAAAACGGTGTTGGATCTAGCCCTGATCTCTTGACTGGGTGAGAGTATTCTGCTTAATTCAGAGACTCTGTCCCTCACCACCCCTTGTTGTAAATAATTTTGTCCACCCTAAGCGTGGAAGGGTATACTCAGACATGAGTCCCTTGCTCATTGCACCATCAGGATTCAAGCAAGCCGGGCCGTAGACGGCTGTAATGCCAGAAACCGGTCCCCGGAAGCTTGTTTCCTTCCCAGTGTAAGAATTGGCTTTTGTAGTTTGGTTTGCCCTGTTCCCATCATGCACTGGGACAGGAACAGACTAATTTGCATACAGCCAGGTACTGAAACTGGGATGGTGCAATGAGCTAAAAAACGGTGTTGGATCTAGCCCTGATCTCTTGACTGGGTGAGAGTATTCTGCTTAATTCAGAGACTCTGTCCCTCACCACCCCTTGTTGTAAATAATTGGTGGAAAATATGGCATATTTCCTCAAGACAGTAGTGTAAACTATGAGCCAGTGAATGAGAACAAGGGGGGCTGGGAGTGTCCTCTGTTGACCGCCTCTACCCTCCATCATGCATCTGTCCCTCTTACAAAAATAAACGTTTATGAATAGCTATGGGAAATCTAACAAAAAAAAGCATTGATGTGTTTGCAAAGAATGTACTTTGTGCACACCTTCAAATATTCCTGAATAGTATTGAAAGCATCTCGAACACAAAAATAATAAATGAGATTGAGCTACGCTCTGTCTCAATGCTCTGAATTTAATTTACAACGGCAGGGGGACACACACTTCCCCTGGGTGCAGTTACTGCATCCAACAAAACAAGTAATTATGGGTCCGCCATCCAGATCATGTGAAAGTTAGATGGACAAAGGTGCTCACTGAAGACTACAGGGAGAGAGATGACTAAAGGCAGAGAGTCCAATTCAGGATCTTCGTATCTCAAGGTACAAAAAAATTAGTTGCTTATGGGTATCACATTGTTAATTTAAGGGGCCTCTCAAAACTAGAAACCTCACAAACTCTGCCAAGGATTAAAAAGGCAAGGCAAACATGGAACTTAAGTTAAAGGTAGCAGGGATGGATCAGTAGTTAGATGTAGACTGGCTTTTCTTACTAGATTTGCAACTGAGAAGCTGTCCTCCAAAAAAGGCTATTTCAAGTAATTGGTTGACCTTCTTAAAAAGTCCATCTGCATTACCATGGGATGTGCCAGAGTATAAGAACCTAACAGTTTTGGGTAACAGTTTCAAGATGCTACTACCCAGGCTTTTTTCTACGGCAATATTCCTTTTCTCAAGTGGGCCCTAAATCAAAGGGAGCTTGCAATAGCAAAAGGACCCTCCACTGGTCCATTGAAGGTTTCTGACTTCCAGACTCCATTATGGGTTCTCTGATGGACTGTTGATGTGACAGAGGTGCAAGATAGCCCAATATCAGTTCTGCAGTTCCACACAAGAAGTATAGATGGGGTGCTGCCTAGCCTAAGTATTGAAGGTATGTGTTCTTCTGAATTATGTTGTTCTCCACTTCGCCAACATTTATCTCAAGTAAGTTGAGAGGACAGGCCTAGGTCATAGATCATAATTTTCTCTTTTGTTATCTGTCCTTGAAGGAGATGATGATCAGTGAAATTTGTTCAATCACTTACTGCCCTTCTGCTGAGCCCTCAGCTTCAGGCCTGACAGCCTAACACCTGTTCCAGGATGCTGAGGAGTTCTGTGCTACCTACATAGAGACAGTTAATGTAACCTCCTAATTTATATACATTGCAATGGGCATTGAGTGAAGGGTGGCAGTCCTTCGATCCAGGGGTCTAAGGACTAAACTGCACAACAGAGAGCTTCTAATGATGCTGAGTCAGCAACTCCTGGCTGTGGTCATTGGAAGGAGAACTTGCTTACACACATTTGACAAACTGTGGACACTTCAGAGTTTGGTCAGACAACTTAGTAATCTCTGGAGTGGCACTCTGAATATGCAGTTCCAGGGACAAAGTCTTCTGAAAAACCGCATCTATCACAGTGGTCTCTTCCTGAAATTTCAATAGAAAAAACACAAGTATTGAGAGTGTACAGATCACAGACACTGATACAGTACCCTTCCTTCAGGGAATGGTACACTCTTTCACGTCATGATAGTATGACCCTTTTAAATCCTCCTTCAATATTTATTGTTTGCTAGTCAATAAGGTACCATAATATCATGGGCTAAATATCCCCTGGCAAAAATACTGGTTCCCGACAAATATATTGCCTCATTGCAGTTGATAAGAGAACATCTACACCAAATGGAGCAATAGTTTTGTAAATGACATTATGACATTATGCCATTAGATTTATGTCCACCAATATTTTATTAATCAATACTTTGACATACACGTCTTCAGTCACTGGTTCCACATGTAGTGTGGACAGTTTCCTCAGAATAGCCACAGATGAATCTATTCCGAATGCAGGTGCCTCCCATGCCAGGACAGGCACCTCAGTGAGTTTGATTTCATTCACAGTGGGAAATGCAGTCTTCACTCTGCTAGAGTTTACTGGTGGCACTTCTGAGACCAAGCCAGATCAGCTTTTTCCATGCCAAAATTGAAGAGAATGTCCCTAAAAGAAACTGTGTGTGAGGTAATCCGACACTTCCTCTCCCAACCCTCCTAGAACTGTTTCCAACTTGTAGGTCAATCAAAGCTAAGTGGTGTGTGTTGGAAATGGCCCTTTTTGCAGGGTTATCCCCAAACATTTTGCCTCTTCCTCCTATTTTTTTCCTGACCTGTGTTTGTTTGCTATAGGACTCTGGGCATTTTTCCACTGCTGATCAGTGCTAACGTGCATATGCTCTGTGTAAATTGATATTGTGATTGGTTCCATTTGATTGGCATATTTATTTTACCAGTAGGTCACAAGTGAAATGCACTGAGTGTGCCAGGGCTGGTGAATCAAAAGCTTTGAGTGGGCCTGCAGCACTGATTGTGCCACCCACATGAGTAGCCCTGAAAAGAGGTCTAAGGCCTACCACCACAGTGCCTGTGCACAGTTTGTTAACTGCCCTGTCGACTTGGCAAGTGTGTCCACTTGCCATGCCCTACCCTTCTCTTTTCTTACACATAAGACACCTCTATGGTAGGCCCAAGGTACCCCCCTGGGCAGGGTGCAGTGTATGTGAAGGGTAGGACATGTACTGGTGTGTGTTACATGTCCTGATAGTGCAATACTACCAATAATTCCTCATCTGCACAAAAATAAGACCATTCTGCTCCAAAATTCCCTACCAATATTAAAAACATGAGAGCAGTATTACCAAGGCAGCATCCCCTGCGCTTGAGATATATAAATACAGGGCTCAATCGGCAGCCCTTTATGGTGCGGAACTATGGGGGCCTTCATGTAGGAATACTTTTGCAGGGGAAGAAAACACATTTCTTAGGAAGCTGCTACTTCTTCCTGTGCGCACACCTGTAATTCCTATTGTTATGGACTTAAATATTAAACGCATCGATCACCAGGCTATACTAAGACCATTGTTGTTTTGAGTGCGAATGTGGTCCACAACAGAACTGGCTTGCTACAAAGAAGGGCTAGAAGAGATCTTAAGGTTTGACCAAGGTATTAGCCTCCAGTGGGTCAAGCACGTGCATTTATGGGTCTGCAAACTTGGGTTGAAGCACTTCTGGGAAACACATACCCTACTGACATCAGCCTCCCCAACAATTTGGAATACTACTTTTTGGGCCTTTATGCAAAATAGTGTATCCCATAACCTAGATACTGATAGACTAACAACTCAGTTTCTTCTTATGAAACCAGCATCGGTTTTTGAGCAATATCTGGATGAAGTGCAGCCCCAGTTGGCAAAATCTTTATACATGAAATATCGCTATAGTGTTTTACAGGTTAACTTGAATCCCTCCAATGGGGGTCGAAATACAGATGAGAGTAATGCCAATCTAATGCACAAGAAAATGACTTGCACTTACTATTCTTTTGCCCAGCCTATGCTATGCCCAGGCTAAAATGGATTAAACCAAGCTGTCAAAATTTGGGAATTTGGTCTTGTCTTGAGGCAGAAAGAATACGAAAAACCGATACCTCCAGAAAATTCAATTTAGTGTTAGCAGATATTTGTTTGCGTAGGTATAATAAGAGAAAAAGAAAGGTCTGACATTTTAACAGTGTGAATTTTATGTGTTATCTTAATCTCCAATTTGCACTTTTTTGCATTCGCACTTTGGAATTGCCCAGAGCTCAGGTAGACTGTACTGTTGGGTATGCTACATCCCGCTTAAGGTAGCCCAGAAGCACCTTTAAAGCACTTGCACTTTTGCCACTGTTTAGATTTTTTTATGCGAAGGTTGCAATCATTATATGTACCCTTCTAGTATTCGCTTCTTTTCAACCCAACCTGGATTTGATATTCTCCTCAACATTCTAATTATATCGGACTGTTTATCATATTTTAACTTGATAGATCATCTGCTGTTTTCTTTCTCTTTACTCAGTTCAATCAATCAATCAATCAATAAATTAATTAGTGACTAATTAAATAACTAATTAGAGACTGAGGAGAAGGACTGCCCTTGTTGTGTGTCTGGGGTTGGCCTGCAGTTGCTGTTTCTGCCAAGGAAAGGAGAAGGACTTTGCTGTGTGCTGTGTCCCCTGCTTGAAGGAGATCTCCAAGAGCCTGAAGTGAGCTGGCATCCTGTTCTGAAACCTCAGGGACACAAAGACTTTACCACCAGCTCCCCTGAACTCTGCTGCTGTGAGTTCTAGCCTGCCAACTGGTGCCTGTGTCCATTTTGGGCCTCTGGAGGTTGTTGCTACCATTTAGGAGCTGGAAGAAAGAAGAAACGTGAAGAACTACAGAAATCAACGCATTGCTCTTCTTGCAGCTGTTTTCCCGACACACCTCCAAGGAGCGAGAAGAATTTCCATGCATCACCACGCCGCTGCGGAAACCGCTGCAGTGCCTGTCGCCACTGCAAGAATCGACGCATCGAGGGATCACGGCCAAAGAGGACTGATGCAGCGCTGCCCGGCACCGCCGCATTGATTGCCGACGCAGCCCCGGATTTCACCGCATCGTACCTGTGCGGCAAGTTCTTCCGACGCATCACCTGCGGACTGGAACCATTACAAAGAATCGAAGCATCACTCCCCATACAGATTGGAATCAACGCAACCCTTCCTCTGCGTGCAGCAGGGCTGTCACACCACCTCCCCAAGGTCTCAGGAGTGTCGCATCTCTTTGTTTTCCAACGCTGCAGGTGTTTGGCTTGGGAACTTTGACACATCTACAGGTACTTTGGTGAAAAGTCACTCATCCATAGTTTTCTATGGTACAAGTTCTTGAAAACTCTTTAAAGTCAAATTTTTAACTGTGTATATTGGATTTTGGTAGTTTTGCTCTTGTTTAGTTTAGATACAGATATATTTTTTCTAAACTGGTGTGGTGTCCTTTTGTGGTGTTTTCACTGTGTTACTGTGAGTGTTGGTACAAATACGTTACACATTGCCTTTGGGATAAGCCTGTCTGCTCGTGCCAAGCTACCAAGGGGTGAGCAGGGTTATCTAAAGTGTGTATCCCCCTTACCCTGACTAGAAGCAAGTGTCCCTATTTGGACCAAGGTACCTACCTCTGCTAACTAGAGAGCCCCATTTCTAACAGTCTGTAAAAGGCTCTTTGTCATGCCTGAATGGATGAGCTGTGCCTGAACTTAATCAAGAGATAGCCAACTGCAAACAGTTGTTATATGAAAAGTTGATTGTCATTGTTACCTGGTAGGCACGTCCATGATATGGTTGCCTGCTAGTACAATTCACCTCTCCTCATTTATCAATTTCACACACAGTATGGCACTGGCTATCAGAACATTTGAGGTGTTAAATTGGGGAACGGGTTGAGTTCTGTGAAGATGTTAGGCACAGTAAAATCTGTCTTCTTAAGATGTATTTCTAGCACCCTAAATTGTCTCAGGTGTCTTGCTTTTCACAAGGTACCCACTCGCATGTGGCTTTTGATGTGGATGGGAGCCCTGGGGCTCAGATGAACTATGAAATGTGTTCTGATTTCTGAGCGTGGTGTTCCTGCAGTCGTATTGCCGATGAGTCAGTCAGACACCTTATCCTTTCTATTTAACCCATTGTTCTGACATCACAGTCATTTGTTTGGATCAATATCTAAAATATCAGTCAGATACTGATGTAGATATGAAGCATAAGCATCCAAAACACAACCTTCAAAGTGAAGACTAAGAACAACATAATAGTCACTGCCTTATAACCTTTTGTCCATCTATTAGAAATAATATACTTCTAAGACGCCTACGTTTAATGGATCTTCTCAGCCTCCTTAAAACCCTTAAAGTATTGGATAGGAGCCTTCTCAAAACCTTCTACTCAAAGCGTCATGCTTCTCTCAGTACTTCAAGATTGCAATGGTAACCCGACTAAGGGCCTGATTACGATGACGGCGGGACCACCACTGACAGCCCGTTGGTTGCAGTTCCTTCGCCATTGTAACCATGTACCCTGCCCGCCATATTACAATAGCGGGCGGATGGTTGGTGGACGGAAAGACCGACGGCCACTCATCTGACCAGCTCCTTGAGCTGGCCGGTGCATCGGAGGGGGATGTATTCCCTACAGTGGTGCATCGCCATAGGGATTAGAATGTCCCTTTACGCCTGCCTTTTCATGGCAGTTAACCCGCCATGAAAAGGCAGGTGGAAAGGGACTTTGGAGGCCCGTAGCTGTCCCCCATTCCCCCCTTGTCCTCAGCTTGGGGTCTAAGGGGGCACCTATGGTGCCTGCCTATATATCCCTGCACCATGTGGCAGGTTCCACCTGATGCCTGCCACGTAGTGCAGGGATATGTTAAGTGTCCCCATTTTGCACTGTGGCGTGTGCTGCAGCCAGCAGCACCCACTGCAATGCAAACCATAGGCATTGTGGCCGCTGTGGTGGCGGTTGCCTCCTAATGCCTCTGGTGCGACTGCCGACAGTCTGTCGGGTGGTCGCATTTACGAAAGGGTTTCGTATGACAGCCATCCTAAACAGCCCCTTAGTGATAATAATGTATCAGCAACACCGACCATATGACTGTGCCCATTGAAGTAGGGAATGCACCTATGTGGAAGAGGGAATGAAATGTTTCCCTGTGGGCAGCATCCACCTTCCTCTCGCAATGGGTATTCTCAGAAAACGAATATGAATAGTTATGGGTAACCCTGTTGACTGGTGCACCAATAGCATCTCCACCCCATTTTGATGTGCACAGACTTTCCAATGATCATAACAATATCATAAAATCGTTGCTCTCATGGACATCTCATGCAACCATACAATGGATAAACATCAAATAGTCTCCATCTGCCCCAAGCCTATGAGCTTACTTTATACAGTGAGGATAGTTTGTTCCCTGGGTGCAGCCACAGTACCTCCAAAACTAATGTATGGTGCCACTAAACAGTGCTTGAGTACAGGGAGTCAGGAATGATACCTCCATAAAACTACATGGTAGGGATACCAATAGAAAACGTTCTCATTTCAGGACAGTCAGAAGGATGTACTTGGGGAACACCAGATCGGCAGTTTGATGGGCCTTCGCGATTAGGGACTCACACCAAACCTTTTAAAGAAAAAATTGAGCCAAATGGTTGGAAAGAAAAGAAACAAGCAGAATACCACAGCGGCTGTATGGATCCTGGACTTTTTTCCTTACTGAGTGTCAATTGAGATGCTGAAATTGTGGGAGGGCTCTAATGAAGCAGGTATGGTAATCATGGCTTTGGGTAGTCTGAAATGAGTCAGGTCTGGGCATGGCATGTAGGTCCAGCTAGTGAACGGATGCAGTTAGATGATGGGAAAGATTGGGCTTGTAATAGCAATTGTGTGGATTTGGACTGACATGTATTGTCCGATGTGAGTTGTGTTCAGGAAGCCAATGAGTGCTTCTTCTATGGTCATGATGTTGGCATTCCCAGCGAGGTCCCCAGGAAAATATTATTTTAGAGTAGTAACTTGAGGGTGGGTCATGTGTAGGAGCTTTCAATACCATAATGTATAAACCAGCAAAGGAAAGTACTCATCAAGAGGACCTCCGTCTAGTAGACTGATCTGTGAGAGACTGATATGGAATTGGTAGGAAACGTTCTGTATAACTTTTTGGGTAGGCAACTCATGTGGGAAAGGGCATTGTATCCTATGGTAGCATATATGTTGCCATTTGTGATGGTCATTGGTCAAGTTTCCACTCAAAAGCCTTTATTGCAAGCAGCCTGGTTAATAGCACTATGTGTGCTGGGGAAACAACTGTTACACCGCACACGTTACAATGCATGCTATTACCCTGCATGCCGTTGCAACGCGAACGACTTGTTGCAGGGGGTAGAAGGTGTTGGATTTAACTCCAACACCTTCCCTACTGTTGAACACACACGAGTTGGAATAGTAAATTATACTATTCCAACGTCTAGCGCACCGCGACAGCAAGTCGGGGTAAGTTTTGCGTTGCAACGGCATGCATGGTAATGGAATGCGTTGTAACGTCATACAACCATGTGCTGCTACTGCACATATCACAATTATGAGTTTTTGGGAAATAACAGCAGGTCAGATCTGCTGATATATATCAGGCGAAAAATGTCTGGTATTTATTAGAACATGCAGATTTTGGTGTGGTAAGTACCAACAGCTGCACATTATTTCCCTCAAAAACTGGGGTGGTATTTTTAGCACCTGATATATTGTGGTTCCGCAGAGTCTGATTTTATCAGGTGTGATAAATATCACACCAATTACCGGGCCAGTCATAATGAGGGCTAAAGTATTCTCCTGCCATTGAAGTTGCTCTTTCATGGTGGATACAATCACTTTACTCACCTTAATGGAGATTCCTGTTCTGACCTGACAATTTCTATCACCTCTTGGTGCTGGCCATGCTCTAACCCCAGCCTTAGCTTACATAGCAACGCTGCATCCCTCCTTGGTCCAAGCATGAAATTGCTGACAAGGATTTTACAGAGACATCCCACTATGGTGCAATTGGTGTGACCCAATTTGAATGGACACCCTCATTAATTTGATGTTTGATTATGACAGCGGGCACACCTTAGGTGTGTTTAAGTAACTGCTGCCCAAACTGCGCATCCTGAAAAGCTGGGATAGATTTAGCCATCCGATTGACCATTTGAAAGAATATCTCTTCAGTCCGCAGGGACCCACACTGACTTAATATGGAGGACTGCTTCCAGCTCTACTGCTTGGTCTTATCTTTGAAGGCGACAGCAAGGAAGGACTTAATTATATACACAAGATGTTAATAGGCTAACTGAAGATTGGGATCTTCACACACCTGATTTTGGCGGGAAAAATTGGGTGAGAGACGTTTGACCAGCGCAGATGATAAACTAAAACACTTTTCCAGCTATCATTTGTCTGAAAAACCATATGGAAACCTATGTGTGCGCTTAAAATATTATTATGGCTGTTCTTCAGTACTTTCTTTAAGATGTGCCACCTTTTGACAATATTTCTGCCAAAAAGCATCCCATAAAATACACTTAAATGCCATGAAAATTGGGTGCCTTTATGCACTTTTCGTGAAATATACTCTGGTGATGTATCATGATTAGATTAGACACGAAGGCAAACATCCCACCAGAAAGTAATGAGAGATACCAGCAGAAGAAAGAAATCCTCTCAGCAGCAGCTGTACTATTCCTACAAAACATTTTCTGGTCGAACAAGTATTGTTTGTGGGGAGATTTTCACACCATGTTCACAAAATTTGTATATTGCAAAAAAGGAAAAAAATCACATTAACTTGTGATGTTACCTTTGCTGGGCCTGTTATTGTAATGAATTCATGTGGTGAAATATAAAGAAAGAAAACAATAAATCATTGTTTTGCACTTTGGATTGCATGTCTGGCTTCTTCTGTATTTTTACAATGGTACATGAAAATCATTATATGAAAAGACCATAGTAAGCTTATATTAGGCATTAATTTCTTGCTGTTTAAAAAAAAAAAGATATTGCAGGCAGCTAAACGCAGAGAAAAAAATCTAAACAGATAAAACTACAAAACTCAGCGTCCTTCTGGGAAGAACTAAGGTTCACCTGGTGACCAATGCCACAGGTGTCCTACTAGTCCTTTACATAAAGTCCCTTCAGCAGGTTTGAGTCAGCAGGTTTGAGTTCACCAACTTTTTCAAGTGCCTCCATTGTAAAACGTTGATAATATAAAGTTGGAAGATGATTTACTCATGCTTAAAATAATGCCATATTCGCATAGTTTTAAATAAGAAACCAATGTTTTTTATTTTCCAAAACGTGTGCAAATTCTCCCTACTGTATACTTAGGTGTAACATGGCACCAAAGCTTGATAAAAAAGCATTTTAAATGCTATTGCTAAGCACACAGTTCACAGCCTGCCAATGGCGTTGCCTCATAACAACATCAGCAACCTGTTTCTTTTCTGACTGGTTCCAAAAAACCAATGCACAACAAAGTCAGCTTTACCTTGTGATGATGCGCTACAGGTATTGTTTTCTGGTGCTATTCTATGTAAAGTGGCTATGTATTATCGATTAAGGGCCAGATGTATCTCGGAACCGTTTTGCGATTTCATAATTGCGAATCCTTGTGATTCGCAATTAGGAAATCGCAAAACGGCATATATAACACTTTCTGTGATAACTAAAGGGTTGCAAATGACCTACCTCATGAACATTAATGAGGTAGGTCGCAGTTTGCGACCACCTAGGAATCGCAAAAATCACTGGGATGGTGGCCTGCTGGGGTCAGCAGACCACCATGCCCGTGATTGCTTTTAAATAAAGCACATTTCCGTTTTTTAATTACAGCTCGTTTTCCTTAAAGGAAAATGGGCTGCATTTAATGAAGAAACTTTACCTTTTAAAGAGCAGGCAGTGGTCCGTGGGATCACTGCCTGCTCTGAAAAGAGTTTTTGTACCACCGGAAGGGGTCCCTTTGGGTCCCCTTCCCATATGCAAATGGGTTACCACCTACTTGAAGTAGGCGGTAAAATGTGAATGTTTTGCAACCGCATTCACGGTCACAAAACATTCAAATATACCATTAGGATTCGCTATTTGGAAGAGACGGCCTAAACACGCCCCTTCCAAATAAGAAATCGCAAACCCACTTTGCGATTCGGTAACACGTTACTGACTCGCAAAATAGGGTTTGATACATGGGAAAAGCATTTTGTGCATTTGCAAATGGGCTGATTCTGCAAATCGGCCCGTTTGCTAACACTCAATGCAGTATAAGAAGCAACTAATGTTTATTGGTGATAACAAAAAATGAAACTTTTTGACGCTCAGAGCACTAAACACATTTTTATTGCAATTCCCAAAGACAATAATGATACATGAAACAAAAAATACACCAAATAAATGAAAATGTTCCATTTTATACTAAAGAATAATAGGAAGAAGAAGGGGGATGAGGGAGGAAAGAGAAAAAGAGGGAGTAAGAAGAAGAGAGTGGAGGACAATATTAGGATGATGAATGCAAGGATAAAAAAGTGGCAAAAGGTAACCAATACAACACAGATTTAATTTTTTGATTAAAATTTACGGCCATATTAACATGAAAGGGTGATACATTTTCGCCGCTTTTATCTGCAGGAAACTGCCGCTAAAGCGGCAATAATGGGCTTGATAATATGCCCTTGAGAATTCCCATAGCAACCCAGGTTAACACCATAACCTGGGCTGCTGTGGGAATTCACAAGCGCATATTATCAAGCCCATTATCGCCGCTTTAGCGGCAGTTTCCTGCCGATAAAAGCGGCAATAATGTTTGGTCCTTTCTTGATAATATGGCCCTTAGTAAGGAAACAGTATATAATCTATGTATCAGACTCCACCATGTAAGTATAGATAATTCAGAAAAATCTTTCGAACAGGAACTTTAAAAGCAAGTGCAATAAAAAGATCCAACAGTAAAGGTTAGGAAAGAAGTGGTCAAAACTAAGGGATTTTGAGCCTAAGAAAACAATCTGTAAAGTAAGCGGTGCATTACAATGAAAATTCTTTGAGCATTTAGGGGCTTATTTATGAGAGCTCAGCGTCACTTTTGCAAGTGAAGTGGTAGATGTGTGACACAGGGATCTGTATCAGATTTATGAAGCTTTGAGTGGACTCCTTCATAAGTAAGGAAACGCAGAGCAAATCTCTGCATTGCCTTACTCTGTGCCCGGGAGGCATTCCACAGTCGTTGCGGTGGGTTTTCCGATGCAACACACATGGAATTTGACGCTGCTTCATATTTACAAAATCATGTAAATCTGGGGAAGCCCAAATCCTTTTCCTCCCAAAGTGAGGTGTAATGAAGAGAAGTATGTTCATTTCGCTTAATTTTTTCTCTTTCTACGTATATGTTATCCCAAAATTGTGGAGAGAAGGAAATAGATATATAATCCTCCCAAATGAGCTCTAGAGGACTTTTAGTTCTAGTGGAATCAGGGGATTGGAGTGTCTTGTTAGGGCTGCTTTGGGAATAGTCTGTTATAACATCTTATCTAAAGGGGTATATTTGTTGCTGATTCAGAATTGATTTGGTGTTTGGAACAAAAACCTAACAAATAAGAAGAAATTTTACTCATAGTCCTTCAAAAAGGAGACAGATAAATGATAATGAAGTTGTAAATATTGATAAGATACAACAGAATGATCTTTTAGGTATTGGTGAACAAAAAAAGGACTTTCTCGTGTGAGTGTTTGAAGTAAAAAGTTCAATTATGTAATTTAAGAAATGTATTATACCAAACAGATGAGTACAGAAAGCATTGATGGAAAGAAAAGTTATTCAAAAATATTTTATGAACTGAGAGGGCGACTATGATGCGGTCGGAAAAGGCTCCAACGATCAGTCGAACCGCATCGGAATATGCCGGTCGGATTCCTTTCTGACCGCCTCATTATGATGGAGGTGGTCGGAAAGGAATGCCAACGGTCATTCTGACTGGCTTCTAATGGGCTCAGAGAGCCCGCCCACCAGTCGGAATGCAGGCAGTAATCCCAAGGGTGTCTCTTTCCGCCCTTGGGATTACGATGTCGGGTTTTGGCAGCCTTTCCGTGCCGGCCTTTCCAACACAGAAAGGCTGCTGGTACTTGACTTTGACAGCCCCAGAAGGGCCCCCTTGGGTGCACGGCCCATGGTTGGAGGCCGACCTCTGTTGATCCCTGCATCCTGTGGCAGGCACCTTGAGCTGTCTGCCACGGGGTGCAGGAATGAACTGCACCTCCTATTTTACAATGGGAGCAGGCAGTCTGGACGGATAACACCTGGAATACATGCTTCCATTGTAAAGTATAGGAATGCAACCAAACAATGTGACTGATTAGGATGGTGGTCAGACTTAGGTCCGACAGCCATCCTGGTGGGAAGCGGAAACGCCTGACAAGCTGTTGGTGGTCCCGCACCCTGAATCATGATGTGATTGGCTTCAAGGCGGTCGCAAAGTGTCTATTTTGTATTGCGGTGGAAGCTGCTGGCTGTAGCACATGCCGCAGTACAAAATATGCACCCCGTGCATATCCTCGTACTATGTGGCAGGCACCATACGGTACCTGCCACATGGCGCAGGGATATGTTGGGGATTCAGAAAAGGGGGTGGTGATGAACAGAGTGTCTGAATTAAGCAGACCACTCTTACCCAGTCTAAAGATCAGGGCTTGATCCATCACCGTTATTTAGCTCACTGCCCCATCCCAGCTCAGAACCTGGCTATATGCAAATTAGTCTGTCCCTGGCCCAGTGCATCATGGGAACAGGGCAGACCAAACTACCAAGCCAATTCTTCACCAGAAAGGAGACAAGCTTCAGGGGACCGGTTTCTGGCATTTCAGCCGTCGTCGGCCCGGCTTGCTTGAATCCTGATGGAGCAGTGAGCAAGGGACTCATGTCTGAGTATACCCTGCCACACCTATAGTGGCCAAAAACGATTCAGAAAAGGGGGTGGTGATGAACAGAGTGTCTGAATTAAGCAGACCACTCTTACCCTGTCCAAAGATCAGGGCTTGATCCATCACCGTTATTTAGCTCACTGCCCCATCCCAGCTCAGAACCTGGCTATATGCAAATTAGTCTGTCCCTGGCCCAGTGCATCATGGGAACAGGGCAGACCAAACTACCAAGCCAATTCTTCACCAGAAAGGAGATAAGCTTCTGGGGACCGGTTTCTGGCATTTCAGCCGTCGTCGGCCCGGCTTGCTTGAATCCTGATGGAGCAGTGAGCAAGGGACTCATGTCTGAGTATACCCTGCCACACCTATAGTGGCCAAAAACGATTCAGAAAAGGGGGTGGTGATGAACAGAGTGTCTGAATTAAGCAGATCACTCTTACCCAGTCCAAAGATCAGGGCTTGATCATCACCGTTATTTAGCTCACTGCCCCATCCCAGCTCAGAACCTGGCTATATGCAAATTAGTCTGTCCCTGGCCCAGTGCATCATGGGAACAGGGCAGACCAAACTACCAAGCCAATTCTTCACCAGAAAGGAGACAAGCTTCCGGGGACCGGTTTCTGGCATTTCGGCCGTCGTCTGCCCGGCTTGCTTGAATCCTGATGGAGCAGTGAGCAAGGGACTCATGTCTGAGTATACCCTGCCACACCTATAGTGGCCAAAAACGATTCAGAAAAGGGGGTGGTGATGAACAGAGTGTCTGAATTAAGCAGACCACTCTTACCCAGTCCAAAGATCAGGGCTTGATCCATCACCGTTATTTAGCTCACTACCCCATCCCAGCTCAGAACCTGGCTATATGCAAATTAGTCTGTCCCTGGCCCAGTGCATCATGGGAACAGGGCAGACCAAACTACCAAGCCAATTCTTCACCAGAAAGGAGACAAGCTTCCGGGGACCGGTTTCTGGCATTTCAGCCGTCGTCGGCCCGGCTTGCTTGAATCCTGATGGAGCAGTGAGCAAGGGACTCATGTCTGAGTATATCCTGCCACACCTATAGTGGCCAAAAACGATTCAGAAAAGGGGGTGGTGATGAACAGAGTGTCTGAATTAAGCAGACCACTCTTACCCAGTCCAAAGATCAGGGCTTGATCCATCACCGTTATTTAGCTCACTGCCCCATCCCAGCTCAGAACCTGGCTATATGCAAATTAGTCTGTCCCTGGCCCAGTGCATCATGGGAACAGGGCAAACCAAACTACCAAGCCAATTCTTCACCAGAAAGGAGACAAGCTTCCGGGGACCGGTTTCTGGCATTTCAGCCATCGTCGGCCCGGCTTGCTTGAATCCTGATGGAGCAGTGAGCAAGGGACTCATGTCTGAGTATACCCTGCCACACCTATAGTGGCCAAAAACGATTCAGAAAAGGGGGTGGTGATGAACAGAGTGTCTGAATTAAGCAGACCACTCTTACCCAGTCCAAAGATCAGGGCTTGATCCATCACTGTTATTTAGCTCACTGCCCCATCCCAGCTCAGAACCTGGCTATATGCAAATTAGTCTGTCCCTGGCCCAGTGCATCATGGGAACAGGGCAGACCAAACTACCAAGCCAATTCTTCACCAGAAAGGAGACAAGCTTCCGGGGACCGGTTTCTGGCATTTTCAGTCGTCGTCGGCCCGGCTTGCTTGAATCCTGATGGAGCAGTGAGCAAGGGACTCATGTCTGAGTATACCCTGCCACACCTATAGTGGCCAAAAATGATTCAGAAAAGGGGGTGGTGATGAACAGAGTGTCTGAATTAAGCAGACCACTCTTACCCAGTCCAAAGATCAGGGCTTGATCCATCACCGTTATTTAGCTCACTGCCCCATCCCAGCTCAGAACCTGGCTATATGCAAATTAGTCAGTCCCTGGCCCAGTGCATCATGGGAACAGGGCAGACCAAACTACCAAGCCAATTCTTCACCAGAATGGAGACAAGCTTCCGGGGACCGCTTTCTGGCATTTCAGCCGTCGTCGGCCCGGCTTGCTTGAATCCTGATGGAGCAGTGAGCAAGGGACTCATGTCTGAGTATACCCTGCCACACCTATAGTGGCCAAAAACGATTCAGAAAAGGGGGTGGTGATGAACAGAGTGTCTGAATTAAGCAGACCACTCTTACCCAGTCCAAAGATCAGGGCTTGATCCATCACCGTTATTTAGCTCACTGCCCCATCCCAGCTCAGAACCTGGCTATATGCAAATTAGTCTGTCCCTGGCCCAGTGCATCATGGGAACAGGGCAGACCAAACTACCAAGCCAATTCTTCACCAGAAAGGAGACAAGCTTCCGGGGACCGGTTTCTGGCATTTCAGCCGTCGTCGGCCCGGCTTGCTTGAATCCTGATGGAGCAGTGAGCAAGGGACTCATGTCTGAGTATACCCTGCCACACCTATAGTGGCCAAAAACGGTTCAGAAAAGGGGGTGGTGATGAACAGAGTGTCTGAATTAAGCAGACCACTCTTACCCAGTCCAAAGATCAGGGCTTGATCCATCACCGTTATTTGGCTCACTGCCCCATCCCAGCTCAGAACCTGGCTATATGCAAATTAGTCAGTCCCTGGCCCAGTGCATCATGGGAACAGGGCAGACCAAACTACCAAGCCAATTCTTCACCAGAAAGGAGACAAGCTTCTGGGGACCGGTTTCTGGCATTTCAGCCGTCGTCTGCCCGGCTTGCTTGAATCCTGATGGAGCAGTGAGCAAGGGACTCATGTCTGAGTATACCCTGCCACACCTATAGTGGCCAAAAACGATTCAGAAAAGGGGGTGGTGATGAACAGAGTGTCTGAATTAAGCAGACCACTCTTACCCAGTCCAAAGATCAGGGCTTGATCCATCACCGTTATTTAGCTCACTGCCCCATCCCAGCTCAGAACCTGGCTATATGCAAATTAGTCTGTCCCTGGCCCAGTGCATCATGGGAACAGGGCAGACCAAACTACCAAGCCAATTCTTCACCAGAAAGGAGACAAGCTTCCGGGGACCGGTTTCTGGCATTTCAGCCGTCGTCGGCCCGGCTTGCTTGAATCCTGATGGAGCAGTGAGCAAGGGACTCATGTCTGAGTATACCCTGCCACACCTATAGTGGGGGGGCACCGTAGGTTCCCCCCAGGGGCCATGTTTGATGGCCAGCGAGGAAGGGGTCCCACTATGGGCCCCCAATGTTCCTTTCTGCCTGCCTTTTTATGGCAGGTAAACTGTCACTTCAGCCGTTGAGATGGGACATTGTAATCCCTACGGTGGTGCCTGGCAGGCACCGCCACTGTTGTAGGGATACGAGTCCCTCCGACGGAAACCGTCAGAATCGTGGTGGTCAGTCTCTCCAACTGCCAACCATCATTATGTGGCAGGCAGTAATCAGTATGACGATGGAGGTGAGACCGCCACTAACGGGCTGTCGGTGGCAGATCCGACCGTCATCTTAATTAGGCTCAGTGTTCAGTTGCATCCTAATTAGTCGGTTGGGACCACTGACCGGGAATCGGTTGGTTCCATGACCGAGACGATGTAGGGCGGAGGAAACTCCGCCTGACATCGTATTGAGCCCCTAAATAATGTAAATATTTCAAAATGGGATTTTTTGGGGAGATGAAGGTACGATGTGAAATATAAATGACCTCTTTAAAGGAAAACAACATTTCAAATAAGCATGTTCTAATTTAATCCACCCTTCAGAAGGTCTCTCTTGATGCAGCAACACCCCATCAAAATGGCCAATGACCTACTTACAAGTGCTAAAGCCTCCTCTTCCAGCATGAAGTCTAAGATGTTGAATAATGATCCTCACCCATTATGTTTTCTAACAACCCAGTTTTTTACTCCATTCTTGATGAGGTAAGGCGCTTGCAACCATTTTTATGTGCAACCAATGAGTAACTTCAACAGATTGAGGATCCATGGATCATCATGGCCATAACATCTCTCAAGACATCTCCAATGCGACCAGCGCTAGGCGTTAGGAGTTACTTGCTTCGAGGCCTCAAATGAGACAATCGAATATACGTTACAGTGTTCTATTTAGCAGCCTATGCTAGATAACCCACTAAGGCTCTTCTACATCCTTTGAGGATACTGCTAAATTAACCCCTTGGCTGCGAGGGTAATTCCACCGCAGCGCTAAGGGGGCCGCGCGGTGCCACCATGCTCGTGACGGAACCACTCCGTCACGAGCCTCGGGCGCGCTGTGCTTGTGACGGAGTGGTTCTGTCACGGCCCCGCCCGCTCAATAGAACACGCCGCGCAGGCGAGGCGGCCGGGCCGTGACGGAACCACTCCGTCACCAGCACAGCGCGTCCGTGGCTGGTGACGGAGTGGTTCCGTCACCAGCATCGATGTTGTTAAGAATGTTTCTTCAGACTATTTCATCCCATATTATGGATACCACTGCTCAGAAATCTTTTGAGTTTCTCATGCATGTGTTTTTTCTCCTTTCCTAATAATTGCTTTTTTTGTTCTTTGTGTTCTTACTTTTTTATCTGCCCTCTACTGTTGTTCTTTTCATGGTGCCGACACGTCTCGTTCCACCTCTTGATATTTTTCTTTTCAGATCTGGACCTTCATCTGTGATATGCTCCTTTCTGTGTTTCCTCATGTCTTTGCTTTCTTTTGCTCACATTTCTAATTTATTATATTTGAGTTCTTCTGTCTACCAGTTCTCATCTCGTGTCACTTTTAATAGATGTTGTCATTTTGTCTCCTCTCCCTCATGTTTTCAATATGTCTAACATTGTCCTGTGGAATGTGCAGGACATGGGGACCCGGTCAAATGAAAAAAGGTACTTTCACATCTTTCAAAGTTTAATTCTCAAATCGCATTCTCACAAGAAACTCATTGTTATACTGTTGAATATGTTAAACTGAAAAGACAATGGGTTGAACACGTCTTTTTTCTCTCCTGCTGTGAATTGTTAAGGTGGAGCCACTATTCTTTGTCATAAAGCACTTGGACAACCACACAACATAATCTAAAAAAATAAAGTATACCACACAGGTGGTGGGAGGGGGCTCTGGCTTTCTCCTGCAAAAATCAAAATTGGTATCTAACCCTGCCTTGAGAGAATTTGGTATGCTTTCCTGTGCATCTGTTTTTATATTTTTAAATATTTTTTACGTGGAATTGAAGCTTTGCTGAATTACTAGATGTGCGAAAATACATCTAGGAAAAACGAACTGAAAGTAATTCAGACCTATTCAGTTTTATCAGAACCTAAGGAAGCACTTTTTAAAACTCATTTATATTGTAAATGATATTAGGGACCACAAAGCTGCTAAGCGCCGTTTGCACTCTATGGAGTCCCCTGCCATATGTTTCATCGATGCGCTTTTAGCTATTAGGCTATTTGTACTAGGAAAAGAATGTTTCATTAATTGTTGGCACTGTATTGTTAGTTTATTGTTGATCGTTGAAACACATATTTTAATGTTTTAACTTTTCTTATGATCCATTGTTTTCTATTGTATATAACAGCTTTTATGGCCTATGTTGATGGTGCCAAATGAAGATGTCTTGACTTGACTAATCCAAACCATTTTATGTTTTCGCTCCTAAATAAGGTAAACTACACTAAAGACAACCAGCCCTGCATGCTTTTCAGAACGAACTATTTTCTATTTTCATTTGCCAGAGACAGGAAATGACATGCCTTCCAGCTGGAGGTTATGCAAGTGCCAGTAATCAGATAGGTGGTCCCTTGAGGTCTTGCCCAGTTTTGGAGGGTTTATGCTCAGGAAGTGGCTCTGTGTAAAGCATTATGTACTTTCTCTACAGAAAGATTTATTTGATAATGTGCCTTTGTAGTTTCCATTTTTCTAGGAGATGCATTACCATGTCTGCACATGCTTGCCATTTGTCGCCTCTTATACTAAAAGAACAGACTTTTGCACAGTGATATTTTGCTGCTAAAATTGCTAGGAAAATATTAATAGCAGGTGGAATGCATATAATCACATAAACTCATTTCAGAATTAAAGCTTTACGATTTACTGTGTGTAAGGAGCTGGCTCTTTATATAATATACTAAAAAGAGGTACATTGTGTAGAGAGTCCAGGTATCCCTTATGAGTGGATGGGGACTTGCTTTAACAATCTCAATTGTGGTCGAGCAGCCTGAGGCGTATCAAGGAGGCGTGTGATACATTTGTTGCACACACATTAAATAAGGAGCAGGGCCGGACTGGCCGTTGCGGGCACCGGGCAATCCCCTGGTGCGCCGCAAGGGTGAAGGCCAGTTTTGGGCCCATGGGGGCCGTTTTTGAATCATAGCTGCAAAATCGGCCCCGGCAAAGAGCTTGGTCGCTCCCAACCTCCCCGGGGAGGTCGGCCGGGCACTTTGCCAGAGCCGGTTTTGGTTCCCAGTCCGGCCCTGATAAGGAGGTCCACACCACTTTACAAAAATAGCATATATTTTTATTTATGTTTAAAAACCAAGAACTTCGTTTTGGGTAAGTACTTTTTAAAATAGCATGTTTGAAGAAAACAGGTAAATACACTTGTATTTTCTCTAATGCTGTAATGTTATCATAGGGAGAAAACTCATATACTGCATATGGGTACTTTACAGCGACTTACAGGACCAATCTTCTGGAGTTAAGGTAAGTATGGGGCAAGGTCCAAGGCAGCACCAACAGGAGACCTCGGTAGGCTCTGGCGCGACTCAGTGCAGAGGCGCTTTGCGGCGTAGGGTGCCCCATTGGTTTCAACGGGAAAGGCTCCTGGGAAAAAGAGGCTGCAAGCTGGGACTGGGGGGCCAGTCTGGTGGGACCCACAGTGGTGCTCAGTCCTTGAGATGCTCTGGCACATAGGGACAACATCAGTCCACTTCTCCTTGGGCTGTAGGGCTCAGGTTCAACGGTGTTTTTAGGTGTTGGGTCTGTGCTGCAGGTGGCCCTCAAGGTTGAGGGGGCCTGCACAAAGATGCTGCAGGTGGCAACTGGAAGTTCAGTCTGGGCAAACCCAAGGTGGGGTTTGACTCTGGATGGTCTCAAGACCTCGTTGGCACTGTTGGCCCACTTAGACTCCGGCTGGGAGGCAGTGATGCTTTCCAATGTTGGGTTTTTGCTGTCTGGAGTCCTCACGGTTCTTCTTTGTGCCTGCAGGGTGCAGGGAAGTAGATCTGCTACTCCACAGGTGATGCTGGTTGCTCCTTTAAGTGCTGCCAGTCCACCCAGGATTTTGGAGGGAGAGCATCTGCATTATGAGCCGTCTTCAGTGCAAATGTCGGGGGGCAGCAGGAAAGCCAGCAGGGTTGGTGTCAAGTCAGTAGATGCTCCCCAGTGTTTGTTGTTCATGACTCTTCTTGTCCTTCTTCTTCTCAGGTTGGCAGAATCTACATTCCTGGTGTCAAGGGCTCCCCTAAATGCTAGATTTCAGGGCATTAAGGGGGATGAAGGCTGTTAGCCAATGGGCTACTTACCCTTGCGGTCATTCCACCCCCTATATGACCATTTCCTGTGGGAAGTGGACATAACCCTGTTCCTGAGTTCCTAATTCTGCCATCAGCAAGGTAGTGGAATTTTCTTATGGGGGGCACAGCAGGCAATTCACCTTAGGGGTGAGCCTGGCCTGGTAGTGCACTACGCCTCCCTGCATATTGAATGTACCACCTGTCCTGGTGCCAAATAGGCCACAGGGCCGGGCTTTGGCATTTCCCCTCTCTAGGGAAGCAGTGGTCTCATGTCAAAGGTGGCAGAGGCCTTTGAAGCATCATGCCTTGCTATGCTGATTTCTTAGCAATCCTGCTTGGAGCAGGTGACCATGCTTAAGTCCAGAGCAGACACTGTTTCTGCCCTCAGAGAGACTAGGCTCTCACCTGCAAGGGGTCAGTAACCTGTCTGTGGTAGCAAGCTGGTCTACACCAGTAAGCCAGCACACTAGAGGCTGGTAGGTTCTCAGAGGGCACCCCTAAGGTGCCCTCTGGGTTCATGTATTATTAACTCCTTCACTGGAATCAGGGTGGGTTTATTAAAACAAGGTGTTTGATACCAAACTCCATAGATTTCATGAAGCCATCATGTAGCTGGGAAACTTGTTTTTACCGGTGTCCAGCACCTGTACTTCAATGGTTTCCCTGTCCACCTGTGATATCTAAGAATTGACTTAGGCATCATAGGGGCATATCTACTCCTGCAGATATGCCCACACATGTAGTATAGTGCGGCCTGCCTTAGGGTATTCATTTTAAGTATAGTTTTTGTAGTTGCAGTCATTTCTCTATGTATAAGACCTCCCCATCAGTAGGCTTTTTGTCATATAACATTTTAAAAAGAGCATGTGCCCTTTGTGTTACTGCCTGGCATTAAATTGTCAGTTTCCATACCAGAAGACTTCACTGCAACTTCTAAACAAATCATATTTACAACATTGGCACCACAAATCTAAGTGCATCAATTTGATTAGATTTCCATTTTCTAGCACAAGGCTACAACATTGAAAATTCTAGCATTTTCTTGACGTATTCTGTAAAAATGAGTCAAGGGCATCAACTGGCAGGGCGACCGCTTTCCTCAAGAGATTTCAGTTAGCATCGACGGCAGGCAGAGTTTAATGGGTTACACCGTTTCAACATTCTCCTCCTACCACACAGCTCCCTTCCATTTGAAGGGTCAACAGCAATATGAAGACATATTCTCCTCCTCTTCCCCACTGGTGACATCAAACACTCAAAGATGCATCCAATCCTGCTCTTTCACATGCAAAGAACAACTTCTTAAATCTGAGTTGTGACATCACATCTCTAGAGAGGGCTTTGGGTCCTCCCCTTTCAACCATTGGCTTGCTTTGAACCCGCCTCTTTCAGCCATTACTGGAGACATCTTGGCTCACCTCAAGTAGTATTCATCTCTCTCCTATTTCTATTGGCTGGTTGGGTGTATGCTTGGGCCTTCATTTAAGTGCTTGCATTCAGACACGGCCGGTGCAGGTAAGAGCGATGGGGCCGGCTGGGGTGGGATTTTGAGAGACGACCACAAGGGAAAATTATTTATTGATGTATTTTCCCTTGTGGTCCTCTCTCGAAATCCCCCAAGCCGGCCCCACTGCACTTACCTGTGGCGGCCGCGGCGGCTTGCATTAAACTAAATGAGGAACTTGTTTGCCATAAGACTTCCCTTACTCCGCTCTTGCTGAATTTAATATGGCTCTACTACATTTGTTACCACATTAAACCCAGATCTATTGGCTTTGTCAGTGATTGTTTCTCGTTGACTTTGATGCCGCGCAGCATCAGCCGAGTCTCATCTTATCAGTTCTGTCAATTTAGCCTAGCCTTACAGGCCTTCCTCAGCTGTGTCAGCCGCTGTATATCTTTTTTCGGCAAGCCAGGAAAACGTTTCAAGTAAATTGGGCAATTTTCCAACTCTCCATGTCTTCTATATAACAACTTTTTCCAGTAAAAAACAGCAGAAAGATGCCGCCTCAGGGGGCTGATCCAGAGCTGAGAGGATAAAGGCCGTGTTGGCTCACTGCCATCACTCAGGCTGTTCTTAATAAATAATCCTGTATTGGTGGCATGATATAGTTTGGTTGTCCAGGGAAGTTTTACAGTTTGATTTCTCAGAAATGATTAAGGCTAATTTCTTGGAGAGATATGGATGTTTTAATCAACCACAGACCCTCGAGAGGGAATATTTTTCAAGAAGGTTTTCTGAACATTACATTAGGCAGCAAATGAAAGTAAGCTCTGGCTGCATTAGAGTCATACTAGGAAAAGTTAGCTTGTAAAATTCTTTGGATGAGTGTGTAGGTAGGACTATTGCTCTGTGTAAGGCAGGACTTCTAGGGGCTTTATAATGCACTGGGGATCCTAAACCCACAAAAGTCTTAGCAAATTCTGTGATTTGTTGCCCAGACTTTTCACATGCTTGTTTTCCTGTCTTGAAAAACTGTTCTCCACCTTGTAAAATCTAAAGATGATGTGTCTTTTTTTGTCTACGTTTTTCAAATATATTCACTATTTTCACTGCAAGTAGTTTTAGTAGTTAGAGGAACTAAGGGGCATATGTATGAACGGAATTTTTAGTCGCAAACGCTGCAAATCGCAAAAAAGCAGCATTTGTGACAACAAATTCACAAAATGGGATGTGTTAGGGAAATCGCATCGCAAAATTAAGGAATCGCAAAGTTTGTGATTCTTTAATTTTGCGTAAGCATTTAAGGAATCGCAAATTGCGATTCCTTAAATGCTATGCAGCAAGCACTCAAGTTTTGCGAATTCTCCTTAAGAAATCGCAAATTACCACCAACTTCAAGTTGGTGGTAATTTGCGATTTCTTTCACAAATGCACTTTTTGGCATTTGTGAAGGTGCCATGTGGTTCACATACATGCCCTTAGGGCATGTATGTGCGCCATATGCGCACACATGTTCTTTTCAGGGGTGCATCAGGGTGTCCTTATGACACCCTTGCACCCTTGAAATTATTCTCAATTTGCGATTCTCAAATTGCGGATCGCAAATTGAGAATGACTTCCCATGCATTCCTATGGGCCTCCTGGCCCATAGGAATGAATGGGAAGGGACTCCTTAATTGCGATTTCGCAATTTGCTAATCGCAATTAAGGAATACTAAGAAATCTAAAAAAAGTGATTTTTTACATACATCCCTTTTTGCAATTCTCAAATAGCGATTCTCAAAAAATCGCTATTTGAGAATCGCAAAGAGGGTTTTTTCATACATATGCCCCTTAGGGTTTATGTTTAATACCCTGTGCTTTGCTTTCCATAGTGATCATTGAGACAGTGAGTGACACATGATTCTTTCATTTCTAGGTGTCTCTTATATAATCCTGTCCTGATGATGACCCTTATCTAAATAATTTTGTATTGTGGGTCGAAACCGATTTCAACACTCCTACATGGAGTGCTGTCTTCTTGCTTGGTTCCGGGCCCCTCGTTTGCCCCTGGAGACTCCCCCGGTAGTAGCCAATCACGCTATGAGAGGGCGGAGCTGAGGGCGGGGAATCGGTGCTAAAGGCAGCTCGCAGCGGTGGGAATCGTACTCTAGGCTTCGTTGCTGCTGGAATCACTGTATAGCATTGCTAGAATCTGTTTTAACTGGGAATTACTGCTTTTAAATTTTTTAAATTTGCGCTCACTTGACTGGCATAACATTTAATCGATCTTCTTGCTTGATTCCGGGTCCCTCGTTTGCCCCTGGAGACTCCCCCGGTAGCAGCCAATCACGCTGCGAGAGGGCGGAGCTGAGGGCGGGGAATCGGTGCTACAGGCAGCTCGCAGCGGTGGGTATCACACTTTAGGCTTCCTTGCTGCTAGAATCACTGTATAGCATTGCTAGAATCTGTTTTAACTGGGAATTACTGCTTTTAAAAAATTTGAATTTGCACTCACTTGACTGCCATACCATTTAATCGATTTTCTTGCTTGGTTCCGGGTCCCTCGTTTGCCCCTGGAGACTCCCCCGGTAGCAGCCAATCACGCTGCGAGAGGGCGGAGCTGAGGGCAGGGAATCGGAACTAAATGCAGGACACCACGCGGGAGCGCAGCAGACACGCGCCAAAGGCGCACCAAAGGCAAGCCCATCTGCGCCCGTCAGTGTCCGGTTATGCCCAGGGGCAAGTTATAATGCCCATTTCCCCACTTATTCCTCGGAAATGCTTAAAAGTATGCACTCTATCCATCTGTATCCCACTAGCGATAACCTTGTCACTTCTCTCCGAATATGAAATCTTGACAAAACGGATTTCATTTCCAGAAATACAGATGTCTGTAGCCCATGAGTGTTTCCCACAGAATCAGGTTAAGTCAGGAACCACACCCTTAACGATCTACTATCTTAATACCCGCTCCCTTGTTAAACACCAGTTTGACATTCTCTCTCTGTTGATCTCGGATAAACCTAGCATCCTTCTGTTAACTGAGACATGGCTCACTGATGACTCCGGCCCTGATATTTTGGCTGCCATTCCTAACAACTATTACATTATCCATGTGTATCGCTCATCTGACAAACTAGGGTGGGTTTGGCAGCCATTATTCATACTGACTATAGGTTTTGCTCTCTGCCTAGCCTCTCTCTTAAAGACACTGAGAACATTGTATTGAAGCTTGTATCTCTTCATGACTCCTTTGTGTGTGTGCTACTCTATAGGCCCCCCAATAAGATGACCTCTTTTCCTTTGGCACTTAGCGATCAGATGGCGAAACTTGTAACTGATCACGCTAAGGTCCTGCTTGTGGGAGATTTCAATTATTGGTACAAAGACCCTCATGAAGGACCACATTCAGCTGAAATGACGGACCTTCTTATGAATTTAAACTTCACTCAACAGGTCCTGTCCCCGACCCACCAGAAAGGGCATATTCTGGACCAAATCTGGACTAACAGCATGACCACTTCCACTCCTATCATTGCACCATGCACTTGGTCTGATCATCACTTGCTGAAATTTATACTTAGAATCCCTTCCATTGAGAAACCGAGCACGACCAAAGGTGGCCTTGCTAGGAAATGGAACACTGCGAATAAAGAAGATTTTCTTTGTACGCTATATGACACAGCCCGTACTGGGGACAGACATTGAGGCTACAGAAGCGAATGTCTCCAAATGGCTATTAAATGCCAGCGATAAGCATGCTCCCCTTAATAGGCCAAAATCAGTCCGTCGAACCGACGCACCGAGATGGTTCTCCTCTGAGCTTAAAAATAAGATATTGTCACTGCGCCAATTGGAGAGTCAGTGGCGATCGAAATACTGCCCAGATAAAAAAACTCACTTATATTGCTGCTAGGAAAGAATATAAGAAATGCATCCTGACAGCCAAAGCTAGTCATTTCTCTTCACGCATTATTAACTCCAATAACAATTCCAAAGAAATATTCAATATAGTTAATGAACTTTCTAACCCAGAGAGAATTCTACTGAAGGCTTTAACATCTCAGGCATTGTGTAATTCCCTCAATGACCATTTCATCGATAAAACCACTGCTATTAAGGCCAATATCCCCAAGCATCCATTTACTTCCAGTCCCTCTGCTTTGCTCAAAAATAACAATGCGTTAAGTCACTTTCCTAGTATTATTACTGAAACCTTCCAAAAACTTCTAGCGAAGGTTAAATCGGGCGCCCCCTCTGACTGTTGCCCGCCCCACATACTCAAAGACTGTCTCACAGCCTCCCTCTGTCCTGTACTCACCCTCCTGAATGATACTTTTTCATAGGGCCAAGTCCCTATGGCTTTTAAGAAAGCCATAGTGGTACATCTGCTAAAGAAACTAGGAGCTGATCCCACGCTTTTATCCAATTACCGTCCGATCTCCCTGCTCCCGTTTTTTGCAAAGATATTGGAGGCCTACGTAGATAATAGTCTCTCTACTTTTCTGGAGGACACCAAATAACTTGATCCTCACCAGGCAGGGTTTTCGGCTGGCCCATTCTACCAAAACTGTCATATTGGCAGTCCTGGATACTCTCCGGGACCATGCTGATAAGGGCTCCCCTCAAGCACTGGTACTACTAGATCTATCTGCCGCCTTCGACATGGTCGACCATGCTATTTTGGTCGACCGTGTCAAACTTGCTGGCATTGAAGGCGTTGCTGCTTATTGGCTCACCTCATTTCTGGATGATAGATCTCAGGCGGTCTGACAAGGGCTCTTCCTGGCTCCCCCACGTAAAATCACATGCGGAGTTCCACAGGGCTTGGCACTTTCTCCTTACTTATTTAATATGTACATCTCCCCTCTGATTCAATCCCTGAAGGAAAGAAAGGTGACAGTCTTCAATTATGCGGACGACTTACAGTTGGCCTTTAAGATAGATGGTTCTCACAGCTCTGTTGTGGATTTTCAGGCAACAATGTTATATATACAACAGTGGATGGACCACAATCACCTTAAATTAAACCCTGGAAAGACAGAGCTCGTTCTGACCGGGGACAGCCATAAGTCCTGGGGCCCACACTACTGGCCACCAGAGCTGGGTCCTTCACCTTCCCCTTCTATCTCGGCCAAATCATTGGGAGTCTCCCTCAATAACGAATTAACACTGAATTCTCAGGTTGGCACAGTGATCTCTAAGTATTTCTTCCAGCTGCGTAAGATCAGGAAGATACATCGCTTCTTTACCCATGATGCTCTGTTCCAGATTTTAATTGCCACCGTTCTGTCACATTTAGATTATGTCAATTCGGTATACCTGAGAATGCCACTCTATCTGTTCAAATGGCTGCAGCTGGTTCAAAACCAGGCAGCACGGTTGGTCTTTCGACAACCAAAATGGCAATCATTCACGCCCATGCTAAGGACATTACATTGGCACCCTATTTCTCAGCGCTGTGCTTTTAAAACAGGCTGTCTGGTATTTAAAGCCTTGCATGGCAAAAGCCCTGCACTTATCAACAGCCAGATACTCAGACATACTCCAACACAAAATCTCCGTTCTGCCATCTCTCACTGCTCACCATTCCAACCTGCAAGCGAGTACGACAAGGAGGCTGAAGATTTGCGGTCCTCGCTCCTAAACTCTGGAACTCCTTCCCTTTGGAAATCCGGTCCAGCACTGACATTCTGCAATTTAGAAAGCTCCTCAAGACCTGGTTGTTTCTGCAAGCGTACAAATAGATTATCCTGGTAGCATACTAAGCCTGTCAGCGCAATGAAGCCACCCGGTGTAAGTGCGCTCTACAAATGCCCATTAACATTAACATCCTAATGTCCCTATCTGTCACATGTATATTTTTGCAATATTAGCACTTGCGCGCCATTTATTCACTGCATCACTGCCACTGCACCATCACACAAATTTGGAGCACCTTGTTTAAGATTGATACTTAGAATTACTAAATCAAGTTCTTGTTTGTAACAAAATGATTTTTTTACGAATAATGAAATAAACTTATGAATCACATGTTAAACCTAACTACAGAAGGTTTTGTTGTGACTATTGCTGTGGAATTCAAGGGCTACACTTCCCCCACAGGGCCCACCTGTGTCTTTAATAATTGTCCTACCCAGTTTCCCGGGTCGCCCTTTATTCTAGATTAGAATAGTCCCTGATTGGCATTCAGTTGGCATGATGGCTCTGAGCTTCAGTCTGGGTAGCTGAGTTTCAGCTGGATTATGCTGCAAGCAAGCAGACTTAAAAGCCTCATAACAGTAGTAGTTCTTTGCATTCAGTGTGCCTTGTGCTGTCTGTGACTAGAAATTTTGCAATGGCCATGACATTCACAAAATTTGCAGATTTCATTTTACACAAAGTTCCATTAATTTTGCAGGTTTGAATTTTCATACACCTTTTCAATGGGGAATTATCTCAAACAGAACATTTCATGAGGGAGAGTGATACAAGAAGAAATGGTCTCATGGAAGACATTTCTCCATGTGCGAGTCCCTTTGGCAGAATCTCAGGTCACATTTGAAATTGAGGCATCCCCTCGTAATACATTTACAGGCGTGATACCATGAACTTAGTATCTTGAAAATCTGCGTAATTTACACAAAATGTTGCATTTTTTTGTGAACAAATGTTGCAATTTTACACACCTCTATCTGTGACATAGCCTCCCGTGCCCAACAGTTGTGATTTTCAGGTGCCTATCTGCTCTAAAAAGAAAGAAGAAGCAAGGGCAAAGACAATACATCTGGCTTCTACCTCAAAATGCGACCCCCACTTTTTGACTTTGCAAATGCTACTCTTCTTTTTTTATTCATCATACAATGCAAGAATACGTTTCCTTGCTCTTTCCCCTGCTTCCACTCGCTATGCAGACTCACCTTTTGCCTCCCTCCCCAACATTCACTATTCCATTTCACATGCTAGATATATTTTTATAAATGTTATATTTTTTAATGAAGGCTCCACAGCTGCAAAGTGCTTTTAGGTTGCTGTATTCTATTTTTTTTTACACTGCCAAACTTTTTCTTCAAGTTTTCTTACCTCTAAATTTGCCATTTAAAATGGCCACCACCCATTTTAAAATATTAATTAAATATGTCCGCCGTATGTGTTGACTCTTGCACGTGCATGTGTCATGCGGCACGCACATAAATGCAAGAAGACACTCACATCACATGCAGCACAACGCGTATGTATGCATTTTCAGCCAACTTGGAATGATCTGGAATGGCAATCAAAAAAGCATTGTAAAAGCCAATAGCTCAGCCTTTAAGAGCAAAGGCCTACCAGCTTGGCCAATGCATGTTTAAGAATTAAATCAGAGTAAAACACGCGTGGCCAGTAAATCAAATATGCGATGCCAAAATAATAGTGCTGAATAATTAAATTATTTTGCATTTTGATCTGCTCTGGCAGCATGAGTGCATTTGAGTGACCTAATATCGGATTTGTGAGGCTATCACTTCCTTTCTTCTAGCTACACTCACAAACTGCTGGAAACTCGGATAAAAAAAAACCATGAGTGACACATTATAGGGTGGGGAGGAAGGCCAGGAACATTTTGTGCAGTAAGAACAAAGTCAACATTTTATTTGAATACCTCAGTTGGTAGTACAAAGAGTATCAAATAAACTAAGTGTTTGTGCAACTCATCTGTTTCGTTTGGATTGAATAAGTAAATGGTATGCATTTATCATTTAAATGAATTTAAAATCTCTCTAAATTATGGGTTACATTTTGGTTGTTCATCTAAAGAGTGCGAATTAAACACTGAATAATAATGGCCTGCTTTTCTATGAGCTCCAATGATGTCAGTACAAAATATATCCAAGGCTCCTCTCATTGGACTTACATCTCCAAAGAATCGCATCTGAATCTCTTTGTTTGTGGGACATGGAGAGTGTGTGTCAGACAGCACACCTAGAAAGAACTGGAGCTTGTAATCACAATTTATATTTGTCAATTAATTAGTCCTTTGAATACTTAAATATCTTTTTGAAGCTAATGCCAGTCGGTTGAGCCAATTTCTCTCTCTTCTTAGCAAGCATGCATACACTCTTAGATAGTGGCTTGGCTGTTCCAGTTCAAGTGTATACTCCAAAGGATGCCTTTTAAAGAAAGCTGATAAAATATCGAAAAGTGAATAGTGCTTTGCTCCAATATATGTGAACCATATAGGCTTAGATTTACTAAAGCGTTGTGTTGGTGCAAAATGGCACAGCCTCGCCAAGATGTTAACTATCAAGCCCAAAAGTTGTTTGGTTCTAGAAAGGGGACTTTTCTCAGGGCAGCAGGCTGTACAAATGTCAGACTCCAGCCACTCCAGCAGCAGAATATCTATAATAAATGAGTTTCTGCTTTCGTTCTATCCATGTGCAAACCGTATCTGGTGCACCTGCGATGTCAGGTATTGCTGTATCAATTTCCAATGCCATATTCCCTGATGCAATCCACCCATGGAAATTTCAGATAGCCAGGAGCTGCACCACAACTGTAGACCTGTCAGTCTCCCTTCCTATCTCTATCTTTTACCAGCCAGTGCTTTCAGCAGCATCAGGACCCTTTAAGCCATCTTCTTCATCTCTAGCATCTAAACACTTTCTCCCATTCTGGAAGCATTTAACACGGTCAACAAACAAGTGCAGGTTTGTGTGCAGGGCAGACAGCCATTTTGACAACCCTAGCTGGTCATGGCCTTTCAGTAGTCTGCCCTAGCTTTCACACAACTCTCTTCCCCCATATCAGGATCCTACTATTCCCAAATTCCCGGGTCTCCTAGCCTAAGACCAATGATGTTGAAGTTGCATAAGGTGGCGAGCATTATCAGGAGGATAGAAGGAATTCCAGCCTGAATTGAAAGAAAGGTTTTATTTTTACTAGAAACATATTTAATACTAATTACACTGAGGCAAGATGGCCGCCGGCAGGCCGTAAGGGATAGTCGCACTCTCCCTCTCCTCCTGTGGCTATAATCCTCATCGGTGCTGTATCCTGTATTACCTAACCGATTGATTAATAATAATGGTTAAGGAGAAAGAATTCTACTAGAACGATAAACTGCGACGGTAAAGGGGCAATGCGACGGCCTCAGCTGTGTAAATTAAACCTGAAAGTTCAAGGAGAAACTACCCGGTGCATAAGCGGTGCATTTGAAGTTATAGGGACTTTGTACTACTACAATTCTCCTTGGCAGTATCCTAAGTTGAAAATGGCCCCGAAACCTCAGCGAGCGTTGAAGGAGCTGAGAGACTTGACGGGGGAAAAGGAGAACGAAAATGACATTGCAGTACAAAGTGATCCCGGCGCCCCTGCGGAAAACTTAAGAGCAAAATCGAGGCTAAAGATGTTGACACGGAAGGACAGTATACTAGTCGCAGAGAAAAGCGACAGAAATCCAGAAAGTATGACCAAAAAGGAGAAAGAAAAGGAGAGGAAGGCAAAAGCGCTTCTGACTAAGAAAGGCGCTAAGGATCGGCTTACTGAACCAGAATCAGCAACAGCGACTGAAATGCAAAAAGAGACGGTACTCCGCCAACCTACCCTGATTGAAGTTTTTTCTGCAGGAGTGGCATTTTCTCCTAGAACCACCCAAGACCAGACATTTCCCCTACCGTTACCGCTACCTCTTACCTGTGATACGAGATCGGAGGCACCCGGCAGCAGCAGAGTCCTGGCTGAGAGCGTCACAGTGAGCCACGAGCAACAAGCAGCGGCAGCAGCGGCGGCAGCAACGGAGACGCAGGCCACGGCCACAGCGTCGGGAGCCCAGAGTGCGAGTAGTCAGGATGAGCCGGCGGAAGGAGCTGCAGTCCTTACTCCTACGGAGAAACAACGCGTTCACCAAGACAATGACCGGGGGTCACAAGCAGAACAAGCAGAACAAACCCAGGTACAGGGGCAAGCGCGGGGGGATGGTGAAGATGCAAGGTCGTCGCCAGGACATGACGAGCTCCTAAAAAAGGGGTGACTCAGCGACATACTCAAATGCAAGTACAAGAGCTTATACCCGTAGCATTGATTGAGACTGCATCTGAGGCAGTATCTTTACGAGCAGTGACAGTGACATTGAGTGGATTTAACACGACTACACCTACTGAGCCAGGGGCGAGTGGTAAACCTGCAGAGGCAATTATGATCATGGGCGATAAGTTGACGAGACAAGGCATTGGTGCTGTGCCCAAGGTGAAGAGTCTTCCTGATCTAGGGGGTTTAAGGGAAGACAAGGCAGATAATGGAAAGGGACATGTTATTGAAGCTTCCTATGTCCAAGAAATAGCTTTGCCAGGCTCACCCAATGATGAATGCTTTTATTCGGTTAATGATGAAGAAGGCGCCTCCGACACAGATGAGGGTTCAGGATTAAGCGAAAGCGGAAACACTGATTCAGACTCAGATGAGGGGTCCCTCTCACTAGAACACCAAACTAGAAACTCAGGGACAGAAACATCAGAACCTGAGCGAGCAACGGTAACAGGCGCACCGGGGCGTCGTAAGTCGAATAGCGCCAGGAGGAGATCACATTTGAGAGTATATACTACGTTAAGCCCAACGCAGTGGGCAGTAGCTAAGAAGCTAGACTGGGACTACTCCACTACATCACAGGTTTACCCTGAGGGTTGTGCCCCGGTGCCTCATCATCAGCTCGAACAATCACTTGGTCATAGCTCTAATCCTGATCCTAATTCTAACTCTAACCCCAACTCCAACTCTAATTCAACGGCTAACTTTGATTTGTTACTTACAACTTTAAAAGAAATGCAGAGTGTAGCAAGAGCTGAAGGAAGAAGGGCTAGACATGCTAACAAAAAGATACAGGGGTCACTGCGAAAGGTTAATAAGCTATATGCAGACATGGCTGGTAGAGTTGCTGAAGTTGAGGATAGAACTGGGAAGTTGGAGGATGTGGTTGCGAAGCTTCAGGTGGACAAACAAGAGCAGGAAAAAACAACATCAGATGTCCTGTGGAAACTTGAAGACTTTGAGAATAGGCAAAGACGAAACAACATAAGATTGCTTGGAATTGATGAAGGAAAGGAGGGACAAGATACTCGAGCATTTGTGGTGGAGCTGTTCAGAGGAGCATTCCCTGAAAACACTAAATGGGATTGGGAAAAAGAGGGGCAGCGGGCCCATCGGTTCCCCCTGACTCAGAAAAACGGGAGCGGAACTGGTAAACCAAGGGCAATACTGGTGTACATTGGGAACTTTTTGGCAAGGGAGGAAATAATGAGCAAAGCAAAGCCAGGGGCTAAGAGAGTCTACAAGGATGTCAAATTTTTTGCCCGGACCAATTTCTGCCACACCACCGTGGAGAGAAGGTGGCGGATGAGACAATTAATAACTCCTTTCCGAAATGTTGGGTGTGAAGCTTACCTGATGTTCCCATCTCGCCTCAAAGTAGGAAGCAATGGGCAGTTTAGGGTGTTCGTCTCTGAGATAATGGCTCAGGAGTACCTCTGATCATTGAAGGAGAGCAGGGCCCAGAAAAACCACTCAATGGCTTTAGTACAAGTCAGTCGTAAGGCTCATAAATAAGAGATCTCTAGATTACTAGATAAATACTAGTATTAAAAGGGCGATAAAAGATATAAAACTCAGGATCAGCACATGAGAAATAGACAGTTAAGGAAAGGGGGAGGAGGGGGAAGACGTCCTGGAGCCCAGGCTGTCAAACATAGGTCAGGATTGACCTATTTGCCAGTAAGGGGGGGATCGTAGGGGCGGGGTGTTCGGGGAGGGGGAGGGAGGGACGAAGGGGGACAGGGCACAACAGATAAGAATAAGCACGAGTGATACAGATTTGGTTTGGGAATGGCTTATCATGTTTTGCACACAGATAAAGATCAAAATAATAATAATACCTGAACAGAAGTTGGAATCAGATGTAAATGTTACCTGTGAAGGGGAAAGGGAAGGAAAAAGCTATACTTGTGTTACTCAGATTATACTGATGGTAATATGTCTAACATTACTTAATGGTAATTAGTATAGCAACTTGGAATGTTAGTGGCCTGAACGATTGTCAGAAAAGGCAAAAGGTTGCAGTTTCATTAAAGCGGATGAACGTGGACTTTATGTTGCTACAAGAAACTCATATTATGGCTACACAGGGATATCTCTTAGACCAATTAGGTTTCAAGGTATTAGCACATTCAAAACAAGGCTCAAAGCACAGAGGGGTTGCTATATTATCTAGGAATAGGAACTTGATTACAAGAAAGAAACTCTAAGATCAATGGGGTAGATGGGCACTAATCGAATGTCTCTTGGAGGGAGAGTGGTACACTCTAGGGGTAATTTATTGTTCCACGGATGATGACCCGGAGATCCTCGAGTTTCTAGATGTGGAATTAGCCACTTGGGCCCCTTGTGTAATATTGGGGGGGACTTTAATATTAATGGTGCGGATGGGTTGGGTGCAGGGTCATTTGGGAGATATCAGGGGAGGAAAAAGAGAGTCCATCGAGCACTAGGACAGCTAGTAATAAATAATATGCTTACGGATGTTTGAGGGAAAGTAAGATTTGGGGAAAAAGGGTTTACATACTACTCTGCCCCCCATCGGGTGTGTGTGAGACTTGATTACTTCTTTGCCTCTAACTCATGGATTTCTAGGGCTAAGATTGAGAGACTCCCTCGAATACTGAGTGACCACAATCCGCTGGTTCTAAGGCTAGATATAACTATTAGGGTTAGTAAGGAGAGACTCTGGATTTTCGAGTTAGGTCTCCTACAGGATCAAAAGTATATATTGCACATGACTCTGTGGATTAAAGAGTTTTTTTAAATTAATAGGGGTAGCGCAGCTGCAGGGATAGTTTGGGATGCCTTTAAGGCGGGAGCACGTGGGGAAACTTTAAGCTTTAATACCTATAAAAGAAACCTGGAACAGATTAGGAATAGGTATCTGGCGAAGGCAGTGATGGATGCAGAGGAAGAGTTATATCTCTGCGTCGCATCAGGGGCTCTGTTAGATCAGGCCCTCATAAAAACAGCAAAGGTAAAAATGGAAGCTGAAGAAGACATCGCAAATAAAGCAGCTAAGATCTTTTTGTCTAGAAAGGAGAGATGTCACGAGTTTAGCGAAACAGTGGGGCGGACATTAGCCGTACGTACAAGGCAAAAGACTGCGTCGGGAGAGGTAAGGGAAATCAAAGATTCTGTAGGTAGGTTACATACAGATCCAGATGAAATAAGAGAAGTATTTAGGAAATTCTATGCCACATTGTATGATGATCAGCAAAGACCAAACCCGGAGGAAATGGTGAGATATTTAGAAGACATCACAGTGACCCGCTTGACGGAGGTAGAATTGGAAGGATTGGAAAAATTGTTAGATGCAGAAGAGATTAAAATTGCTTTATCAAATCTCCCTTCTGGTAAAGCGTCAGGCCCTGACCAAATCCCAATAGAATTCTATAAGGTATTCTGGGATGTTCTTTGGGAGGACATGGTAATAACGATGCGGAAGGCACAGGCTGGGGATTATATACCGGGTTCATGGTGTGGTGCCGATATCGTGATAATTTTAAAAAAGGGAAAGCCAGCCAACGAACCCGGATCGTACAGGCCAATCACGCTTATGAATTCCGATGCTAAAATATTCTCTAAGGTTCTGGCAACAAGATTTGCTACAGTAATATGTTCTCTTGTGAGCAGTAACCAGCACTGGTTTATTCCGGGCAGGGGTACGACGCACCATACGCGTAAGGTCATCACGGTATTCGATGCCATGGAGGTAGCAGGAGACCCGATGGCGGTACTGTTATTAGATGCAGAAAAAGCTTTCGATCGAGTCTCCTGGGACTTTCTGTGGCATATTTTAAGAAGAGCAGGTTTTGGTGATGGTTATATTAAAGCGATTCAGGCATTATATAGAGACACGAGTGCAGCTATTAGGGTAAATACAGGTTCAACCTGCACCCTTATAATAAGGAGAGGCTCCAGACAGGGCTGTCCGTGCTCCCCGCTTTTATTTGCGATGTACATGGACCCATTGATCCGCAGAATAGAGAATTGTGAGAATATTCCCCCACTGCACACGCGTATGGGACAATGCAAGGTGCTTGCATACGCTGATGACGTGGCAGTAATAACACCTAATCCCACAGAGGCTATAGTACAGGTTGAGATTGAGGCTAAGAGATTCGGTCAAGTCTCAGGATATGCTCTGAACACCACTAAAACGCAAATAATTAAAAACTATTTTGTGGAATGCTCTGATCACCGAGTGGTGCAGGCTGGAGTATACCTAGGAGTAAACATATCATCTGACTTAGACACCCTAGTGGAGAAAAATATAACACCAATTTTGACTAAAGTTAGGAAAGATTTGGACAGGCTAGAGAATTTATATCTTTCAATTGTAGGACGTACCAATATTGTAAAGATGATGGTTTTACCCAAATTTTTATATATTTTCAGAGCGATTCCACTTTTGTTTGATCTTAAATGGTTTAAGGGATGTGAGCACATGATTAATAGATTTATTTTGGGCTAAAGGAAAGACAAGGAGAGCACTTAGGTATATGGCACTGCCCCGAGATAGGGGAGGATGGTCCTTGCCGGATTTAAACTTTATTATTGGGCAGCGGCATTACAAAACATGGCAGGCCTCCTAGGAGGAGCAGAAGCAGAAGGGCAGGACGAGTTCGGCACATTAGCAATGTACGGTTTAGTTATGGGAGCAGATGCGTCGAACTTGTTTTTGAAGTTTACAGATTTTAGTTATTTCAAAAGGACACGATTTAAGACGATCTTGGCAGCTTATACCATCTGCAAAGCATTTGCAAAAAGCTTTGGATTAGGGAAATATAATGCTTACACTAGGATGTGTGTGAATCCTACTCTCCCTGCAGATATATTTACGGGCTTGGTCTTTGGTGAATGGGGGAGGAAGGGGATAAGGATGATCGGTGATATTAGGAATACACAAGGGGTATTACAATTTTCGGAGTTGCAGACAAAGTATGGAATAGATCCGAGAGACTTCTTTAAATTTCTACAAGTAAGAAGCTTCATCGAAACAAAGAGGGGGGGGCTGGCAGGGTTTGGTAAAATCACAATTATGGATATTATACAAGCAGGCACGGACTGTACGATCACGAGATTATATTCGGAATTGATAAAAGTGAAGCAGGATGACACTGACAGAATGGCGGAGAAGTGGGCGAATAAGCTGGTAATAGGAGCGGAATGTTTCCAAATATCGTTAGAGCTGGGGCGTAAAATCTTATGTTCTGCACCCCTACAGGCGCAGTATTTTCTAAAACTCTATTTCACCTATATTATACCCCTGCGAGAATTGCACAGTGGGGAGGAATTTCAGGAATTAACTGCCCTAGATGTGGAAGTACAGACGCAGATTTAGCACATATGTTTGCGACATATACACATTTGCAAGCTACACAAAAGGATATAGAGAGATTTCTTAGCACCGCGCTCTGTAGCAATATTAGTCTTTCACCCTCGATAATCCTCCTTGGTGTCAATAATAATGATAGGCATATGAAGGGGGGATAGCTCATATTTGTTGCAATGGCAGTGCTGAGATTATGCATTGCTTCAGCTTGGTTGGATGTTATACCCCCAACATATCAACATTGGTTAGCCAGGTTATTGTCAATATATAATCTGGAGAATGCAATATACGCTAGAAGGGGGAAAAAGGGGAGAAAGTTAGGGGAGCGAATTTGGGATCCGATTAGGCAATGGAAAGAGGAAGCTAGATCGTGACCTGGAGTTATTATTCTTCTCTCTATTTTTTTTTCTTTCTCTCTTCTAATTCTCTACTATGCTTCCATGTTTTCAAAGAAAGACTTGCCTGTGATTGTATACCTCCGGCTATCTATATAGCAAGACGAAATTGTAGAAAGCGCTCTTTATAATTATTATGTGCAAAATATTTATTTGTTTGATTGTATGAATTCTTGATTTCAATGTCGTGCCCTGTATCAAAAAAAGGGGATAAAATGTTCAATAAAAAATATATATAAAAAAAAAAAACATATTTAATACTATGTTTATAGTATTTTATGTCACCTTTCCATTCATAACCCACACCCAGTCCAGATCACTGACTTGTATTGTCTATCATTATGCCCTGATCGTCACATCCAACTAATACCCTTCAATTCCTTTATTTGCCCTTTCCTATTCTCATAACTCATGTAGATTTTACATTAATCCTTTGCAGTACCTAGCCTCATGTCAGTTTATCACATTGTTCCCTATATGAATGTTGATTGACCTACTATGGGAGCTAAAGGTAAATATGAAAAATGTGATAGGATTAAAATGTCATTAGGAAGGCATTGCACTTAAAGAGCTTCACACACACCATGTGCACACATAACTAAGCTTTCATAAGCATGATATCACTAGGCGTCGCTTTCAAAAACTGAGATAAAAACTGGTTTCTACATTTGAGTGCAGAAGAGTGGCTAGAGTTAACTTTACCTTGAGGGATGTTCTTGAGATGCTGTGTTTATAAAATATGTTTGATGGAAGTAAATGTGCATTACTGACAACGTTTTGTAGCAAGATCAGTAACTGGGAGGCTGGCTGCAACAGCATCTGGCATGGCACTCTCAGGGGCAGATTTACAATTACTGGCACATCCCTGAAACATCACATACAATTTTACCCAGTATATGCACTTAACAAAGTAAACGTTAAAAAAATCTGTGGCAGTTCCTACTATATTGGTAAATAAAAATATGAACTTCACATTTTAGTCATAAACAATTTCTAGGAATCAAACATTTGCAAATGAAATTAAATGTCAGGACAAAAAAAGAAAAAATAGTGGTTTAATTATCCACATGAGATATTTTTCACAAAAACTTACTTTAATATAATAAACAGAAAGAGAACCAATAGTCTCTAATTGCTGTGCCCTTGCTGAAAACTTGCCTCCTATATAACTGCCAAGGGGAACCTCCTCAGGAAGGAGCATCTAGTGGGCACAGAGCAGGCACCTCAATGATCTTTCTTGGCAGGGATGGGTTTGGGAGGGGTGGGTTTGGGTTTGGGAGAGGTGGATTTGTAAGTGGTGGGAGGGCTGGTTTAGGGTTTTGAAGGGGTGAGTTTGTGCTTGGGAGGGGTGGTTTTCCGTTTGGAAGGGGCGAACATCACAGCAGAAAGAAATTAGAACTAGGATAAAGGGTAGGAAGGGTTGGAGAGGACTGGGTTTTGGAGGTAGAGAGAACTGTTGTGTGTGATGTACATGTGCCTGTTGTGAAGTTGCATGTGGGTCTGGTGTATGTTTTGCACATTTGTGTGTGTGTTTCTTGGCAGGTGTATGTTGGTCGGGTGAATGTGCGCATTTGTGTTTGGAGGTGGATTAAAAAGCAATTTGGTACTAGAGCTAAAAATGAGAGGGCAGAAAAGGAAATTCAAACGTCTGTGGTTAGGGCTATATTGAACTGACAACGGACTCAGAGTGTGGTTACTTCATCTCACCACTGTTTACTTTTAACTTGTTTTAGACTAAATCTTTTATATTGGCTCTTAGCAGAACCTCAAGGTTATCATAACATAGGAAATCAGAAGCAATGTACTTGTGATCATTTCTCAACACAAGACATTGTGTATTTTATCTTTTTTATGACCATTTTAGTATCCTGAGGCAGCGCTACATTTTGCCATTACTTAGACGAAAAGGTTTCTTGCAGGTGAAGCCAGCCTTGGGCTATCTACAAATGTTGCAAACACCTGTAGGGTGTTTTATTGTGGCTTGTTTTTGTCAGGTGCGCTAAGAATAGGGAAAAAATGCTGCCCTGCTAAAGGGGGGAGGGTCCTCTCTTTTAATATTGATATTGTGCTAGTTATTATACAATGCGTTTAGGTCATTTTAGTCTATTTATATACCCCATCCACGTTGTATTTATGGTCTCATTGATCCTTTAAAGGGCTGTTTTTAAATCTCATGTTGTCGGAAATGTTGATAAACTAGTAGGCTTGAAGATAGAGAAAAAATCCCCTGGTTCTTCCATGGACATACTTCTTTCTTTCTTTTAATATAATATTTTAGGATGGATTTTAGGAATTAGTTTTAAGTTTGTTGAAATTATGTCAACTTGAGATTTCATAGCTGCACTGAGCAATATGACCTTTTCAAAATATTGTATAAACTGTGAAATTGCATTTTATTTCCCTATTTTATATTTTGTGGAAAACAGTTGCTTTTGATAAATTGATGAATATTGTTTTATGAATTTTCATTAATCCAAATAGAGATACTGAACAAACAAATGTGTTTGGGGGTGTTGTTATGCATGTAAATGTGTGTTTGGCTGAGTGTGCTGTTGGGATGGTTGCTGTGGTTGTGATGATTGTGAATGTGGTGCTTCCTGTGGGTATGGTGGTGTGTGTGGTGCTTGTGGAGATAGTAGTGGTTGTGGGTGTGGTGGTAGGTGTGTTGGTTGTGGGTGTGCTGGTGGATGTGGTAGTTGTGGTGAGTGAGGTGGCTGGTGTGGTGCTTGTGGGTGTGGTTGTGGTGGGTGTGGTGGTGTTTTGGGGTGTGATGGTTGTGGGTGGTTTGGTAGTGGTGGGTGTGGTGGTTGTGGTGGTGGGTGTGATATCAGTTGTGGAAGTGGTGGTGGGTGTGGTGGTGGGTGTGGTAGTTGCGGGTGTGGTAGTGGGTGTGGTGGGGGTGTGGTGGTAGATGTGCTGGTTGTGGGTTTGATGGTGGTTGTGGTGGGAATGGGTGTGGTGTTTGGGTGTAGGCTTGTGTTTCTTGGTGTGTTTGTGTTTAGGTGTGCGTGTGTTGCTTGTGTCTGTTGTAGTGGGTGTGTGCAAAGTACTAAGTGTGCTTGGGACAAGTCTGGGAATTAGGAATTGAGATGGGGAAGGGGCCTAAGTTGGGTACAAGGTTGAGTTAGTTTAGAGGCTGCAACAGTGAGAATGATAGTCTTGTAAATGCTATCTGCAGGCCAGACGTTGCACTATGAATACCTTTCAGGTATGCTACCATTTGTTGCATGTGGCAACTATGACCCTGGATGGCATTCAGGAGTGCAGTCTGCCCTACAGAGATGATTTGTAGGAACTCAGTGCAAAGGGGTGACAGGGCAGGGGTGAGGAGACCCCACCCCTCTTAGGGAACCTGGTTTGGCCAACTGGGGGGGGATTCAAAAGGGAGGATGGAGATGGGTGTCTGGGTGGTAGGCATGGATGCAGGTGTAACTGTTGCAGTAGGGTCTGCCACCACTCATGACTGGTCACTTGTGGAGGCCTCGGAAGATGATGTAGAGCTGGTGGCCTCCATGACAGTCCCCTCACCCTCCGTGCCACTGTGTCCATTAGTGTCGGTGGTCTCAGCACCCGAAACACAGTAGCCAGCTGCTTCCCCACCCATGTGACCAATTTCTCCTTCACCTGCCCCTGATGATGCCAAAATGACATATAGAGTAGTTCTATTGTATCTGTGTAAATTAAACTGATCATAAACTTCAAGGTTCTCAAACTTTGGTTCTATATTATCATTATCTAATGCATGTGATCAACATTTTCAAATCCCATTTGTTCACAGTTTTGTAATTCCCCATGATAGCCCCTCTATTATGTATAATCTTGCCTCTTATCCATTTTTAATTCTCTCCAACAACTGTTTAACACCTCTGAATGTTTGGGCTTTTTTGGTTAGGAATAGTGAACTTATGTCATCAAAAAGGATATGAACCAAAAATACATTTGTACAGTGTGTTCACAAGGCAAAGAAAATCAGCATTATTTTGAATTACAAAAATGAATATATGAATCAATTTGTGTCAACAACTACTGAAATGTTATACCAATATTTGTATAAACTGAAGGCAGTTTCCTTTGTTTTGGGCATTTCACAATGGTAACACTTACTGCAAGTAACTAAAGTATATTTTAAATGTGAATTAAATGTGAATATTATCATATGCATTCAGTACTGAAGTAGCTTATCAATGTATCACACACTATGCTGTTGAAGAAATTAAGAAAATATTTTTGGGTGGCTTGACAAATGACTTCTACAGCATAAGTAAATACATAGGCCTTGATTCATTTCTAATACAATTCAGTACAGTGCAATACAATTTTCACATTTGACTCCTAAATATCTCTAGCTATTTGAAATTTGTTTTACCGTTGTGAAAATATTGTACAAAATATGCTGCCTTTCACATTGGTACAATATCACAGTAAATAACTCAAATACTTATTCATATATAATTTTCACATCAAAGATTCACATGCAATTCACACTATGCAGCAGATTACACCTTGAAGCATTTTTACATTTTCCTAATGAGTCATGCGTTGGGGCCTGAATTTTGAGTTTTCCAGATGGGATTCTACAACATATATCTGATGGAACATTAGACTTGCTAAAGTCCCTTTAAGTATCCCATTTTTCTCCATCATTGGTTTATCATATGGATATAACAAAGGACATTGATAAATGGTTTGGGGTATGTGTTAACCTTGTCACCAATGTGTACACATTCCTGTCTGAGTTTCTAAGCAAAACTTGTTTGCCTCTCACAATTATTTTCCCATAAATAGACTTGCTTACCTACACATTTGTGAAGGAGTAAGACATCATTCACATCTGTCACCTTTAACATGAATGAAATAGTCTTTTGTAATCAAAACACATTTGGGATATATTTAAAATCTAAACTTTAGCCATTTATTCTGATGTTAGTAGACATTTTGGCTCACTTGCTCACTCTTGGTTGTGTATAAAACCAACTTACTAATGTGACTTTTGGAATATCTACTGGATCATAAGTATATCTTATGCTATGCCACTTGTAAGAGGGCTATCCTTACATCATTCACAATAGTGAAGGAGCATCACACCTGACAGCATGAAAACTAGTGGTCTGTTTGGTACAACTGTCCCTCATGGCTGCAAATAACCTGATGCATATTTCTTGTTTAGGCAGGCATGTGTCTTACCGAGCTGGACATTTGATGACTTCTTGGTCCAGTTACGTAGCCCTCCCAATTCTTCCAACAATTAACGCTGAGCCATCCGTAGACCCCAAGGGTCCACACCTTCTTGGCAATGGCCTTCCAAATCAATTTCTTCTGATGACATTTCACCTGCATGGATATAAGAAATGAAAGAAAAATAGAATAGTTTTGTGACTTGTTGTTTGTCTGTATTGATATAACACAGTTTTACTACATCAATCTCAAGCATTGTCAAGAGTTATTGCACAATATATATTTTTTGTCATTCTGCCAGAATGAAACAATAAATAATATTTTCGTTGTGACCTGTTGACTACCCTTATCTCTAGTAATTTTCTAAATTCAATAATCCAGGCCAGTGACATCATCTAAGCTAGGGGGCTCCAACATTTTCTGTAATGATTGCTACTTCTCATCTGTGAGTATCATTGCGAAATACTGACGGCTAAACAACTTACACATTGCAACCAGATACCCCAATGCCCAGCTACATTGACTTGAAGACTAATGTTCGTGGAACAAGATACAATGGTTCGAACTAAATTCTATGACTAAGAGCACTATGAAAGGGTTGTGTGTGTCAGTGAGGGTGTGGCCTTTGGGGATGTATGAACAAGTGGGCATATGAAAGGGATATATTTGTGTGAGTGACTAAGAGCCTGTGAAATTAAAACTATTTGTGTAATTAATAGTTCTCCATTTCATTTCTCTTCCATTTAAAAGCACTCAGATACATAATTTTGTTTACAGCTCAAAATTTGAGTTGACAAGGAATATTTACTAGGAAACTTGGTTGAGCACTGCTCATTGTCCGGCCCTGATGTTCATGATGTCACATGAACCAAGCTTTTTTTGTAAAGAACGTATGACCATGTGCTTATTTGAAAACTAATTCACGGCTGTGAGTTACCCTGAAAATGTTTGGGAGCTAACGGTAGCTCCAATCGACTGGTTGGGATTATACACATACCAAACATTATTTTCATTTGGTATGTAAAAAAAAATATATGTACAGTAGTAATTAATTTATAATGTGTTTTCTATTTCTACATGATGTGAAATTTCTACATTTCACATGACAATAATACATTTACATGGATATGTCTCATAATACACACCAAATAAAATGTTCGGCTCAAAACACACAACACGTACTAATGTTGTTTTTTAAATCATAAAGTGCCTAAAAATTCACACATGCATTGTATTTTGTAATGTAAAAAATAAATGACAATCCCCTTCAATCATTACCCTTCACTCAAGAATCCAAGGAACATCTAGCCTGTGTAATAAAAAACAAAACGTTTTACAAACTCACAAATGCATTTTAAACATGTACCTGCCCTTCTGGTGAGCCACAGAGCTGGTTGTATAGGGACAGAAACTCTGTTGCCGTCAACTCCAGCTCCGCTGACGGGAAGGCTGGGGCCCTGTCACCTGCTCTTCCTGGCATCCTGGTTACCAGAGTTTGGAAATATCAGCAAAAGTTGAGAAGGTCTTGTTGGCTGCAGTTTTAGGATGCAAGTGAGCTTTACATGTACAAAATTCAACAGAAACTATTTTCAAAAGGCAACATTACCATATGTGAAAATATGATAGAAAAGGGAGAATGAGCAAAATTACATTGCATTGCAATGTTATGTTCACAAAACAAAAGCAAGGCTTCGTTGTATCTGTAGTTATTACTATGAAACATTCACAACACTTACAAAATTGTAACTTGAACATACCACGTGAATTCTGCAGTAAACAAAGAAGAAACATTTACTATATGAAACACATATATGTTGTTTGGTGTACAAACTCTTACAAGAACCATCACATCATGCGAGATGTAATGGAGATTTAAACTTCTTATCTTAAATACAACACAATGTATTCAAACAAACAATATTTTACTGTTCTATTTACGTTTTTGTGTAAAACAAAATGTGCTGAACACATTAGTAGCAGCTTACTTCAAAGCAAACAGGACATTTAGGTTTAGTGACAGATTGAAAAGTATAACTTACCAGTCTCCACTCCACCATGGATTTCTGTCAAGTCTTCAGGATGTAGGATCTGCTAGATCTTCTCCTCCCATGGAAAGACTGTCTCTGGGCCTCCAGGCGACGCCGCTCACTCTCCCTTGCAGGTCACTCCACTATCCTTCTTCTTCTTTTTTTTTTGCTATTGTCAGGTATGATCATTACATATACAACAAAAAGAGGAAAAAAGGGGTAGAAAATAACCAAAGGAGTTACTCCAGTTCCAGATACATGATTACAAATTAATAATTGAGCCTGCTGCACATTACTGAAACAACAAAGTAAATGAAATACAGAATATAAGACCAGTATAATAAAGATAAAAGAACATAAGCAAATTGAGCAATATAAACAGCTCAATGTCCACAGCATGTCGACTATAGTGTTGTAAGAAATAGCTTAAACATTGAACTTAGAATCACAATTAAATCCAACCCAAATTCTATCAAATCTCATAGGAGAACGAAGACCTCTGACTTTGGCCAATGCTAATTCGGGCTCATATATTTGCCAAATGGCAGCCCACCACTCAGCTGTCCTTGGCGGAGAGGAAGAGACCCATGCCCTGGCAATACAAAGCCTACCAGAACCAATTATTATTGAGAGCAACCATCTTAAACCAAGATCGAATTCCATTGTATATCCCATCATGATCTCCTTAGGTGTAAACTGTACTTCAAATCCAAGGCAAGATGTTGTTAGTTGTGTCACCTCTTCCCAATATACCTGGAGGGCAGGGCGGTAATAAACATATCTAGACTATCTGCTGCAGAGCAACCACACTTAGGGAAGCTAGTCTTATCAGCACCGGGGTTCCAATCCCATTTAAAAATGTTCTCTGGTGTGTAAGGTAGCATACAAATTGTCTTAAACTGCTGCAATTTTAAGTTAACAGAGTAAACCAAGCAATTTGTGGTATCAAGGGCAATATGAATTTCTGATGCCAAGATCTCAGAAGAAAGTATCCCACTCCACTTGGCCAAAAGTAGTGGTCTATCATCAATCCTATGCTGACAGAACCTTTGTTAGATTGTGCTTATTAAAGATTTCCTGAGTGCCTTATGTAAGCAAGACATTATATCAGAACCTGCCAGATCGATTGGATACTTGCAACCTGATACAAAATAATCTCTTAACTGTAAATATTTTAAAACAAAAGTGATGAGGGAGATCATAAGAGGCCTGATACCCAGTGAATGAATGGAATCCATTAAGATCGTAAAGCTGCCTGTCTCCACCCCTAATCTTACTCAAGCCTTGCTCATTGCATTGTGAAATACTTCCAGGAACGCTGGATTATCCTATAGTGGTCTATCACTGTGTATCAAAGCGAAAGAATATTTTGTGCATATTTCCTCCATATACGTATAATATCCTTAATGACTTTGAACCTTACACGTTTGTAGTAGTTCAGATCCCCAAGTCTATAGAGAGATAGCCTAAATGCAGTCCCTAGTGCAAGTTGATAACCGAGAACTGAGGAATCTGGTTCTGCCTGTATTAGCAAATTATGCAGGCGAACAGCCAATACTGCCCAGAAATATAATATAAAATTAGGTAATTGAAACCTCCAGCTTGAAAACCTATAACACGTCTTGTCTATAACCCCATTTAAAACTGCCCATAGCACCTAACAAATGTTAAAAAAATTAGTTTGGACCCTGAGTTGGATTGCCCAAAATAAATACAAATATTTTGTCAGAACATTCAGTTTTCTAATGTTACAACGGCCTATAATACTAATAGGGAGCCAGTTCCAAAACTGAAGTTTAGAAATGACAGAGTAACAGGGGCTCATAATTCAATTGGCAAATTTGATCGACCTGAGTAATTAACTTAACACCCAGATGCATATCTGATGAAGTTGCAACTGCAATCGGTACGTCTGGTAGTAAAACTTGGGTTTTAGCTACATTTAGCTTGTAGCCTGAGAATGTTCTATTAGCCTTGTCTACTATATATTCCAACATGACTGAAGGGTTAGATGAAAAGATAGCAGCATCATCCACAAATGTAGTGATTTTAAGTTCACAGCCATCAGAAGTTGATGGCTGAATTCCATCATTCAACTGCAGAGATTGCAAATACGGCTCCATATAAAGGGGAGATAATGGACACCCTTGCCAGGTGCCCCAGTGGATTTTAAATGCCATTGAAAATTTTCTGGCATAGGCTAGCTTGGCACAAGGGGTCCTACATAATGAATGTACCCATTGCCGTATTGATGTGGCTATTGGTGTCCCTGCCTGGTATGCAGCCTTGCTGCTGCTGTGAGACTAGGACTGGCAAGAGGGGAGCGAGTCGGGTGGTCAGGATCTTTGCAAAAACCTTTGCGTCAGCGTTGATCAAAGAGATGGGTCAATAAGAGCCCCTGTCATCAGACGGGTTACCTTACTTTAGAAACACTATGATATTAGTCAAGTTCTAAGTGACAGGCACTTCTCCACCCTTATCAATATATTGAATTACACTGAGGAATGTAGGGATTATTATATCCTTAAACCCTTTGCAAAAACTCAACTGAGATAGAATCCTCTCCCACCGCCTTCCCAGGTGTCAGAGCTGTGAGCGTAGACTCAATTTTCCAGACAGAAATGTTGTTCTGAAGTGTGGATGCCTGAGACTCCCCTAAACACAGCAGCATGCAGCCCTGGATATATTGCATAAACCCAGACAGACTAAACGTTTTGGGCAGGTCGTATAGATCCTGACAGAAAGGTGCAAATTGCTCTGCAATAGCCTGGGGATGAGCATGAACTATTCTATCACTGCCCTTAATACACTGGATTGTGAACCTTGACTTTCTATCAAAGATTTGATGGTCCAGAACTCAACCAGCCCTATCACCATACTGACATTGGAGAGTCCTGTTCTTGAGATAGCTAGCAGACCCTTCTCTCTCAGCCCCGCCCAGAAGAGGCTAATAATCAATTAATTTGAAGTATAAGACCCACTCATTGGGACCTCCTGTAGCTATCGCTGAGCGTGCAATATTTCCAACTTTATGATTGACTGGCAGCGCAGTCTAGCACTTTCTTGCATACCCTTATTTATACTAAGAATGAACTGCAGTGTAATGCTCCTAATGTATACTTTCATTGTGTCCCACACCACCGGAAGTGAGGCTGTACCTGTATTAGCCCAACAAAAATTCCATGAGCAAGCTAGACAAATGCTTGCCGTAATCAAGATTTGAAAGCAGGTGGCGAGGAAATGAAAATGGACGCTGTTCCCCTCTAACCTCAGTAAGATTAACTGATAGTAATATGGGGTTATGATCTGAAGTGATCTTGGGACAAACTTCCACTTCTGCATGTCCTATCAGGTGCCCACTAGCAAAGACAATATCTAATCTGGAGTAATGCGTATGTGGAGATAAAAAGAAAGTATAGGCCGACTTAGTAGGGTGTAGCGCCCTCCATACATTGGGCAGCCCATGTAGACAGGAGAACTCCAGGATAGATGCTCTTATTTTAACCATGTGGGGATAGGCAGAGTGATTCATGGAATCACTGCTATAAACCATAACAATTAAAATCACCCATTATAAGTATCTCCCCTGACCAATTCAACAATTCAAAACAAAACATATCTAGTATCCCAGGCTCATCTATATTTGGCCAATACAATGTGCAAACAGCATACTTCTGACCAGCCTGGAAATCACCACTGTAACTCTTGGGTCTGATACAGTTTTCAGTACATTAAGGTCTAGTTTCTTAGCAGACATAATAGCAACCCCCTGTATGGAAACAAATTGTGATGTACTTGTAATAATATTATAGCCAAGTTGCATAAGCAAGAGACGGCCCTTATAAGCAAGATGGGTCTCAGTTAGAGAAAGTATCTGTGGGTTGTACAATTCTAACTCTTCCTGTCCCAACTGTCATTTTCTTGCTGAATTAAGCCCAGACACACTCCAGCACATTTATTTTGAACCTAACCAATGCAATAAACCATCTTCTATATAACCATCCCAAACTGCAAACCCATTCCCTAGGATCCCACAAAACAAAAGCGATTCAAATAGCAAAATGTATCATTCTGACTTATTTCGCCCTGCAGCCCAGTTAACCCCCCCACTGCAAAATGTCTTGCTATGGACCTATGCTGTGTGACTCCACTCCCTGCCCCGCCCTGCCACAGAGACCCACCCTGTGTCCATACAAAGGAATCATCCCCACCCCAAGTCTGTCAGTGGACATGATCACTCTGAGCGACTTCTACCCCATGCCCCTGACCACCCACCAACCACACACACCACCTCCCAAAAAAGAGGAAAAGAGTGCACAGACCCACGAAAAAAGAAACCCAATATACTCCAACTGATATACCCAAATAGCGGCCAGCGTATAAATGCAGGCTAAGAAGAAAAAAGAAAAAGGAAATTACAAACCACGAATAAAAAACATTGACAGGACTATAGCTCAGAGGGAACCAGCTCAAACTAACTCTACATTTATCTAAATTGAAACAGCAAAAGACAGATCTACAGAGCAGATCTCTGCAAGTTAAGCCTGGTTGGTTCCTGTAAGAAAACTTGAGCCCCGACAGCCTTCAATGGGTCAATTAGTTTGCGAAGCTTCCAGCGTCTAGTCATTGCAGATTTACACAAGTCAGGTGAAAGTGAGCATGCCTTTAGAGAAATGTCTTGCCTTAACACAATGTTGCCAATATATACTAAGATTGGGCGAGCATGCATCGCACCATGACATAGGCCTGCCTCATGGATTGCAGTGTTTTTGGACAGGGACTGGCACCCAAAGCGCTACGATCATAGTGGTGAAAGTCTACTTCTATTGCTGTGCGTTAGGCATCAAATTTAACATCAGCAAAGCTGAGCGCATGGCTTTATCATCCATCAGGGACAATACGGACATCATAGTTAAACCAGCAGACAAGGGCGGGGCCATCATTGTCCAGAATGTAAGTAACTACAGAGATGAAATCCTGAGACAATTATCAGACGGGGTCAGCTACAGGAAACTACCGGGTGATCCTTCAAAGGATTTGGCTGCTGAAATACAAAGAGTTACCAAGGAAGGGAGAGATGAGGGTTTCCTGTCGGAACAAGAGTACCAGTATCTCAACCAAAGCAACCCTAGGATACCAACTATCTACACTTTGCCCAAAGTCCACAAAGACCTACAAAATCCGCCAGGCCGACCTATAGTGTCAGGGTGTGGATCAATATTGGAACCATTGTGCCGGTACATAGACTTCTTTTTAAAACCACTGGCTGAACAGACGGAAACTTACCTGCGGGACACCACACACACTATTAACATTGTTGACGGACGCCCTTTTGACCACAGTAAGGAATTATTGGCCACGTGTGATATCGTGTCCTTGTACACGAGTATCCCTCAGGACGAAGCACTTGCTGTGGCTGCTCTAGCACTGGATAAGCGGGCAGCTCCTGTACGGGTTCCCACTAGATTCATTGTCCTACTACTCAAGATTGCGATGATGCGCAATTTCTTTATCTTCCAAAATTCGTTCTACCTACAGACCAAGGGTGTGGCGATGGGTGCTGCCTATGCTCCGGACCTGGCGATTATCTTCATGTCCGCATTTGAAACGGCTTTCGTCTTGAATGATATCAATCCCTTCCGGTCAGGAATTAAATTATGGATGAGATATATAGACGACATCCTCCTGATTTGGTCTGGTAATGATGACGACCTAAACCATTTCTTCAGCTGGCTCAACAACAGATCACGTGACATACAATTCACGATCGAATTTGACAAATACAAGGTCAACTTTCTCGACCTGGTAATAATTGCAGAAGATGGGGCACTACATACCAACTTGTTCCGAAAACCAACAGAACGAAACTCTTTGCTGCAATATACCAGCCACCACCCGAGGAGCCTGAGGGATAACTTACCCTTTGGGCAATTTCTCAGAATTCGACGCAACTGTAGCAGGAAGGAAGATTACATGGAGGAGTCACAGAAATTGATGGATCGTTTAATCGAACGAGGCTACCCTAAAAGACTTACCAAGAAGGCTCGTAAGAGAGCATGGTTTAACCCACGAGAGATGCTACTACAATCCAATGAACGTACGAATAACAATGATCACAAACTCATTTGCGTGACCACTTTTTCCACGAAGAGCAATGAGATTAAAAAAGTGGTCAACAGTCATTGGCCAATGATATCGAATGACCTGGGGTGCCAAGATCTACCCCTACACTCCTTCAGGAAAGGCAAGAATATACGTGACCATGTGGTATGTTCACTTTTGGGTACCACCCCCAATCCATCCAACACGTCCCTCTGGAACCTTCCTCCGATCTTGGGACATTTCAAGTGTGGCAATTGCAAGGCCTGCCCATCAACTATCCAAACCAAGGAGTTCACCTTCCAACATCACCGTGTGAAACTCAAATCACACACCAATTGCAACACGGAGGATGTAATATATTGCATCATTTGTCCATGCAATTTGATATATGTGGGCCAAACACAACAGCGCATGAAATCGCGCTTCTTGCAACATTGCAGCAGAATACGATGTGCGGTGGAAGGGGCTCCACTTGTGGAACACTGTCTCAAAAACAATCACTTACCGGAAAGCCTGAGATGGGTCATCTTGGAACAGGTGAAATTGGGACCTAGGGTGGCAATATTGCTCCAATACTAAACCTGAGAGAACTAAAATGGATGCACATTTTTGATTCAGTACGTAATGGCCTGAACGAATCTGATAGCAGTTTTGCGCAACTAGCGATCCTATGAGTACCCTGTTAATACCCCTTGAACATTGCCCCGCATATGTAATTGAGTACAGTCTTATTATCCAAACGCAGTTGCATTTTACCACCCTGCGTGGTAGGTACATGCACGCATCTTGCATGTTTTCATTCATCTTTCCCTGAATTGTACCATATGCATGCATAATTGTGGACTGTGCCCCTCACCTACCTAGCAGGTAGACATAGGCACCCAATTGTAATAAGATGAAATCATATGGCTCCCGTCTGCAACAACTTTATGCACATACTCTGAGAGCGACCAAGTGATTTTCACCCTGCCAATTTTACTTAAATGGTATCATATGCATTTTTTCTTAAATGTTATCATATGTATACATGAATGTGGATTGTTTTTTACCGCCGTGGGGCAGGTACAGGCACACCAATGTAATAATGTGCAATCATATGTGAGAAGCCCCTGTCTGGGATAAGTTCATGCATACTATCTGATGAGCGTCCCCCAATTCAGAAGCTCCCCGCCAGCTCGGGCTCATTTTTAATCTTTTTCAAATTTTTTCCATTAATTTGTTCATTCTTTTTCTAGTCCATTCTTGCTCTCAATCAGTACTGGGTTAAAAACTCTGCGACCGAGTCAACGCGGAACCTTTTCCTAAGCGTCCTCCACTGCCTAGCAACCACACAGTCCGTTCACTGTGTCTGCACTCGACGTTATAAACGTAACCACGCCCCTTCGCCGCCACTTCCTGGTTACGCGAGTCGTTTGCATTGACTGCCTCGAGACCACGCCAGTATTTTGTCCGACCAGGTAAACGAACCCCTCTACCCTGGGCCCTTCAATACTAAATGTAACTTGGATTTTACCAATCTGTGTGAATGCCCACTGAGGCCACGCTCTCATTTATTTTTTCCAGCGATGCAGATTAAGTTTGGTTACGCGAGTCCTTCGCATTTGACTGCCTAGAGACCACGCCGGTAATTTGTTTTGACAAGGTAAACGATCCCCTCTACCTCGGGCATTTCAAAACTTAATGTCATTTGGATAATACCAATCTATGTGAATGCCTACTGAGGCCACCGGTTTCTTACTCAGTTTTTACTTATTTTCTCTAGTGATGCAGATTAATTCTATTTGACATCGCATGTGACGATTTACAAGGGACTGAAGGTACTATCTCCCTCCCGCTTTTGTGGCACAACATGTCTTGACTGATTTTTCTTGTAATGCTTGGTATTAAATCCTGGGGTCCGCATTTTTTCGTTTAGAATACCTGGCTGTGGTAACGACCTATTTTGAAGGCTACTGCTTCGCACCTCCCCTTCCTAAGGTAATAGCTTTTGTAAATATGATAGTCCTCTTAAGATCACTGTATTTTTAATGTATTGCCCTGCGGACCACACACGCAGAGGTATTCGGGGAATCACTACCCTATTAAGTAGTATCTTTATTTTCTTTTCACCCTAGGAGGTCTGCCCACCTCTCCAATGTCCTGATGAAGACCCGCCTGTAAGGGCTATTCAACCTACCGCTCAGGGTCGAAACGTAGACGTTTTTTTCTTGATATGTACTCCTTTGGTTATATATGATTCACACAGCCCTATATAGGAGATACTGTCTTTTTTGACTTTGGATTGTGATACGCTCCTTTGTACGTGGCTTCGAATTCAGGAGACCGGTGTATATATATGTGAAAGAATCTTTATTCAATGATGTATAATTGAGTATTGATGTATTTTGTCACTTTTTTCACTTCCATCCCTCACCTCACTTCCTACCCCTTTTCTTTGTGGGCACGAAAATGCTTATGAATTGCAAATGAACTTTTTACTATTTGCTTGAACCATTTATCGGTTCACTGGGTTACATTGTGAAATAAATTCAACGTAACCACTGATTTATATGTTGAAATTTTCCTTTCTGAATACTGTTGGTATAATCAACGTATGAATAAGTGTCTGGCTGTCTGGGACCCCTCTTCCTTCATAATAAAGTGCGTTAGGCAGCAGCAGCACAGTGGTGGCAGCATACTGCGTATTGATCAGTAGGTGGTTGTTGAAGGAGCCCTGATGAAGCCTAGAGTACATTGTTACGCTATGATCAAAACTGTGTCCTCCATGGAGCTTTATCTTTTAGGGGTCAAAAGTAGATATGATAGCTTTTTATTAACTAGGTTTCGGCTGGATTTTTTTTGTATTCCTTTTAGCTTATCCAAGAGGGGCAAACAGGGCCATAATCTTTTGCCCTGTGGTTGTGATGGAAAGTCTGCACAGGACATGCTTCATTTTATCATGTTTTGCAGTTTTTATGTGGTACCTATGAAGTTGTATATCCTTCTCATCTTAAAAAGGGCTCATTTTAGTCATATCCGTCTGGCCCTTGCTTTCAGGAGATATTGGACTTAATGTTCGTAGCTTTTTAAAAGCTGCTGCCAGACTTCGAAATAGTTGTGATTAATAGCCTTGGGTGTATAGGCCAACCCCTGTTTCTGTAATGCAGTCTTTAGAAATTTTCTTCATAATTGTATTGATGGTTTTTGAAAAGATTTTTAATATTTGTGTTTCTCTATTTCTTAACAGCTTTTATTGTAACATTTTGAGGTTGGTTTTTTAACTGGTATATATATAATGATTTGTTGCACTTTTATGGTTTTTATCTCTAAAGCTGACTGACGTTGATATTGAATTGAACTAAATTGATCATTCGGAGTGAACAGATCCTTTTAGCTGTGTCATTGGAATGAGGCCTACAGTTTCACTTATATAAAGTTCCGCTGCTGTGCGCTTAACTCACCCTTGGACTAAATTGGATTAATGTGCAGTTCTGCGCAGATTATGTGTGTTATATTGTGCTGAGTGTACACCACAGGGGACTTTGAATAATTTGCAGGTGAAGAAAAGAAAACACAAATGTGATTGGTGCAATGGTGAAATAAATCTCAGTCACTTGCAATAATTTTTTGTGGCTGGATTCTAGCCCTCATTTGTTTGTCCGGTGCCACCCGCACAGGAGTCAGCCTTGTGCAAATCATCCTTGTTCCTGCTTTAACCCTTTGCATGTGTGTGACGGCCGGGAGCTGTCACGCGTCATGGTGGGCGTGTGCAGAGGACGGGCCTACCCACTTATCCCCGCACATCGCGAAAATTTGCCGCGCACGCAAGGGGTTAAAAGGAACATTCGATCCTGAACTTCCAGGCCAGTTCCTACTGAACAAGGACACGTGCCACTCAGACCAGTTATGGGCTGTTTGAGCATTGTCAGTAGTGTGCAGCTTGAGTCCAATAACAAAGTAAACCCTATTGGCTTTCTCAATGCTTGTTTAATTTTGTAATATGTGTCATTTCCCCCAAAAAATCAGATCTGTGCAGCAACTACATTAACCAAAGAGGCTATCATACTGCAGAGATGATGTGCTGCATCCCTTCCCTGGCCTCAGACTTTTCCACACCCGTTTCTGACTCATGTGCCTCCACTGGATATTGATTGGTTCGAGAACACCATGACACCACCAGTTGCCGTGCCAGTGTGTCATGGGTCCTATTGCAATGAAGGAAATTGATCCCCTGGGTGCTGTCTGAATTATAAAATACTGCAAAAATCAAGGTTCAGAGGGTCCCTTAGGCCTCTGGGCACTGGGGTCACTGCATCTGCTGGACCAATGGAAGTCATATCAGGGATAAATAAATTTGCGGAAGTCGCAATTCTGTCGCCTACTCAATTAATGTTTTATTCAGGCCTACTTATTACAGTTAACGTAACTTCACCTTTTACATTTATCATACATACTTAATGTCTTTTAAAAAAATCTTATTAAAATACTCAAATTAATCACTTGCTGTACAGTGTCTCATCAACTAGTTTCAGTACTGCAGAAAATGTATGTAAATAAATATATACAGCAAAGATGTACCAACCATGCCCAAAAATTATTTGATTATGCACGGTTCTATGAATAACATCCAACACAAAGATTATCAATAACTCAATTTTTCAGGATCTTTACAAAAGGGATTATACTGTAAATGTCAAATGTATTTCATTTCCTTTCCATAAAGGTTAAGATACTGAAACAGAACAGATGATCCAGGTAGGTAAAAAAGGAAGGGCTGATGACGCAAGTACCTTTAAGAACAATATTATTTCTGTTTTTCAAAAGCAGCAGCTGAGGACAGCTGTGGATTACCACACTTACTCAGGAAGAAAGGCAATCTCTTGTGATATGTTCTTTGATATTTAATTAGTGATGTGAGTTCCCGGAGGGCTGCTGCAGGGCACTGTCTAAAACAAATGGAGATTTCATTTTGCGCATCCCAAGACATTTTATTTGTCTATAATAAAAAAGAATGTTTGGATGTTGGGTATTTTCCAGTCAATAAAGACGAAAAAGCATTGGCAAAGGCAATAGGTTTGGTTTTGGCTGACACTCTTTCGGCTTTGTCAATGCTTGTTTTGTTTTGTTACGGTTTTTGCAAACTTTATTGTTGGGAAAACTGCCAGTCCCTTGCCAATCTAAAAAACAAAAGGCTAAAATCAGGAAAATAACTACTTTGTCTGTGGATATGCTCTTTTTCAAATACCACAATCCGATCACTCACCGTGAAGTTAGTCAATAGAGGAAGTGGAATGACCCTTGACTCATGCAGTATGCTGTAGTGGGTGGAAGAAAAAATGTGACTGACTCAGTAATATACCAATGGGTGTATAATACAGGGGATTCTGCAAACCCAAAACAGAAGACAACTGCATCGCCCATTTGCTGACGGAAAAGGAAAACTTCACACATTACTTAATCAGTGCCTGAGTTGGTCTGCCCATATGTCTCTCATTTCCTCTGCATGGATTCCATGAATTCTGCGCAACACCGAAATCGCTCTATCAAAATCCAAAATAGAAGAGGTGGGAAGAGAAATTCTGTATCCATCCATGTGGAACCAGTACATACATGGCCGTTGCATGTAAATTCTTGGGTCTCGCATTAGCCAAAATCTTTGTATTTTAATAAAATTATTATTTTTCATTATGACATGTGATAAATCAATCAATCAATGCATATGTAAAGCACACTGCTTACCCGTGAGGGTTTCAAGGCGCTGGGGGGGGGGGGGTAGGGGGGCCGCTACTGCTCGAAGAGCCAGGTCTTGAGGAGTCTTCTGAAGGTGAGTAGGTCTTGGGTCAGCCGAAGGTGAGTGGGGGTGTGATCCAGGTCTTGACGGCGAGGTAGGAGAAGAATCTGCCGCTGGTGGTCGATCCTTGGATGCGGGGGACAGAGGCGAGGGCGAGGCTGGCGGAGCGGAGTTGGCGGGTGGGGGCCTAGAAGCTGAATCTGCTGTTCAGGTAGGCTGGTCCTGCGTTGTGGAGTGCTTTGTGTGCGTGGGTGAGGAGCTTGAATGTAATCCTCTTGTCGACGGGGATCCTTACCATACATTACAAGGATATTGCAAGTCAACAAGGAGTGGCATGACCATATACATCATATATTGGGCTTTCCCACTAGTAGTAAGCATGCAATATGTGCCTACCGTTTAATCACCCACATGCCATCGCCCAGAAGTTCCCCCAACCAACAATGTACATTACATGACATTGGATTGTAATGGGACCTTTCTAAACGTTCATATTGTAGTTTCCCCTGATGAAGAGATTCTGCTTGAAATGCATTGGGTTTATATAGATGGATGTTGAAGTGTCAGTAACAAGGGAATCAATTCCAGTGGATTTTACGCCTTGTGATTTTCAGATTGTCTATAAAACAAGAAGACTTGGATGTCTAGGTTTCATCTTGTTTACAAGGGACAACAATGAAAAAACGGATAAAATATTGATGAAATATGTTCAATAGTGTACTAGTAGTTACATGGGCACAAGTGCCTGTCTAATACAGCTATGCATCTTGGGGCTGTTGAATTAAATCGGTCATCAGCTTTCGATGAAGTAATTTATGTGCATGGACAAATCACGTGCCAGAAGCTGCAGAGCATTGGTTAATAAAATTGTTGAAAATGGAGTGGGCATTCTTCTATGTATACTGCCAAGTTTCTAAATGCGTCATTTCATAATAGTGGTATCAAATCCGACATGGCCATTAAGTTGGATTTTAATTTGAGTCCTTGAAATATTTTTCCACTGGTTACCAAATGAATTTAGCACCTATTAAGTTTATAATAATGTATATTTACAGGCACATGCATCAAGAAAAGCTTTTGTGAGTGCTTAATTGCAATTATTAGGAAATCGCAATTAAGGACTCTCAATGGCCTATGCATGTAGGAATTGCTATTAAAATAGCGATTCCTCAACATTCCTTAATTGCGACTCGCAATGCCTTCCCATTCATTTTTATGGGCCTACAGGCCCATAGGAATGAATGGGAGATTGCATGCGCAATTTGCGAGTACTAATAGGTACTCGCAAATTGCGCATGCAATTTCAAGGGTGCAAGGGTGTCGACACCCTGTTGCACCCCTGAAATTGCTCTGTGCACACATGTTGCGCACACACATACCCCAAGGTCATGTGCGTGTGTGTAACCTACGACTCTGAAAAATGCACTTTAGTGCATTTTTCAACGTTTTTGCAAATTACCATCAAGTTCAACTTCAGGGTAATTTGCGCCCCTAATAGCGAAATCGCTATTTTAAAGTGGTTCTTACATTTCAGTTAAGGAATCGCAAATTGCGATTCCTTAAATGCAATCACAATTTGAGAAATCGCAATTATTTGTGAATTCTCAAATTGCGAGTGCTTTGAACCTTGATGCACCGCAAATGCCCTTTTTGCGGGCGCAATCGGATGATTTTTGCGAATCGCACCGTTTGCGCTCGCAAAAATTGTTGATGCATGTGCCTGTAAGTGTTTAATAATGTTTATTAAGTGTTTAATAATGTAAAGCAGTGTAACCTAGGGAGAGGTAGCCTTGTCACAGTGAAAAACTACTTTGAAGGTTTTTAACTGCCAGGACATGTAAACATTAATATTCATGCCCTATCTTTGATATAGTATGCACCCTGCTCTTTGGGCATTTAGAACCCACATTGGGGTGGCTTATAAATATTAATCAGGAATGTTTAGGCATGGCTAAATATTTATTTTGACAGGCCAAAATGGCAGTATAAAACCAAACAGCCAGGCTGCAGGGGCTGGCCTGGAGACATTCTACAGTAGTAGATAGAACAGTGCTGCGGCTCCCTAGTAGCTTCTATTATACAGGCCCTTGGTACATGGAGTGCAATATACTAGGAGCTTACATGTAAATTAAATGTGCCAACCAGGTCTCTTCCAATGTTACCAGCTTCAACAGGGAAAGCACAAGTACTTTAGCAATGTTTAGCAAGGGTAAGTTGCACAGGGTTCTACAGCTAACCAAAATAGGGTTCAATAGAAAGGCAAAATAACCTGGGTGACCCTGCATGAAGGGCACAATTGCAACAATCAACCACATGGCATGAAGTCAAATGAGCTGTTTATGTATTTGTTTATCATCCTACTATAAGCCCTAAAATGTTTTCTTATTAAATGGCATATACAAATATTGTCAATTAAAAGTGTATCTTACCCAGGCAAAGGTACATCCAACATCCATACTAATATAATAAAGAGAGGGCCCAACCCTTTGAGGCGGGTAATCTCAGGAACCACAGCACCAATCACAACACCCAATACAGCGTTGGAAAGGGCAGTTGCAACAGAAGGACATAGGCTATGCAGACGCCCACCATATACATTTAAAAGGTAAAAGAACCGTGCCAGCAAAGTAGTCCCTTGTGGGCGTGTCTGCGTTGTGCCGTAAGCGTGTGCTGGGGGCGTGACAAACGCTGGGGGCGTGTGGTACGTTCCGCCCTTCATGCCATGTCTCATATCGTGTGCTAATCCCACCCTGCTCCCATTAAATACTGCTGCACCCCATAATCATAACCCACCCTTACTCCTTAAAATACCCCAACACCCTTAAACACTAACCCATCTTAACCCTATAAATATACCCTGTACCCCAAAACCCAAAACCTATCCCTAAACCCTAAAAATACCCCTGTATCCCAAAACCCAAACCTAGCCCTGAACCCTATGAATACCCCTGTACCTCAAAACCCAAATCTACCCCTGAACCCTAAAAATACCCTTGTACCCCAAAACCCAAACCTAGCCCTGTACCCTAAAAATACCACTGTACCCCAAAACCCAAACCTAACTCTGAACCCGAAAATACCCCTGTACCCCAAAACCCAAACCTTGCCCTGAACCCTTAAAATACCCCTGTACCCCAAAACCCAAACCTACCCTTGAACCCTAAAAATACCCCTGTACCCCAAAACCCAAACCTAGCCCTGAACCCTAAAAATAATCCTGTACCCCAAAACCAAAACCTACCCTTGAACCCTAAAATACACCTGTACCCCAAAACCCAAACCTAGCCCTGAACCCTAAAATACCCCTGTACCCCAAAACCCAAACCTAACCCTGAACCCTTAAAATACCCCTGTACCACAAAACCCAAACCTACTCCTGAACCCTAAAAATACCCCTATACCCCAAAACTCAAACCTAGCCCTGAACCCAAAAAAAACCCTGTACCCCAAAACCCATACCTATCCCTAAACCCTACAACTACCCCTGTACCCCATAACCCAAAACTATATCTGAACCCTTAAAATACCCAAACACCCCAAAACATATACCTCAGTACCCCAAAACATATACCCCTATACCCATACTTACCTTATCCAAACATTAAAAAAACATGCTTTTACCATTCATGCATTTACAATGAATTTCGTTGTAAATGTATGGGTGGTAAAAGCATCTAAAATGTAATGCCATGTGTTATAATGGCATTCCGGAGTCATGGTACTTTCGTAATGAAAGTATGCGGAGTGATGGTATGCGGAAAGAAAGTTGCGAAATAATGGGTGTTTACCCTCCCCCGGTAAGCACATTGGTGGTACGGCGGCCCAGATCTCCAGCAACATACTCATATTTTTTCACCACCCATTTGAAAAATGCACAGGTCTCTCTCATTGATGGCCAGCACCGACATACACTTTTAGACACACCTCCTGCCACAAGTTCTAGAATTGCGAACTTTAGAGCTGGGGAGCTACGTTCGAATCTCTGCATCAGCTCAACATCCTGTGATTCCAGGCAAATCGCTTTGTCTCCCCGTGCCTACCACAAATGAATGTGTTCTTCTGTAATGTAAAGTGTGCTCATGCCATGTTGTCGAGTTCGCGCTATATAATATTGCAAGGAAAAATAAATTAGGGAAACTCGAGTTCACACACTACTGAATGCGCACTCTTAAGTGCATCAGCAGTGCACTGTGAATCGGAGCGTTTCTCAGGCCTGTCACAGATAAGAAATGCTATCTAAACGAAATCCTACAAAACAATATACTACTGGCCGGCAGCAATTCATACCCGGACAACGTCGGGACGGGCTGCTAGTCTATAATAAAAGTGCTATGAGAGTGTTGTCCTTTATTATTCGAAGCACCACAGCCCTACTCCCTAGTAACCATTGCCCAGACAGGCATGCTCCTTATAAATCATTCCCCCACTGGTCTGATCCGTATTCTACTTATTTTGATTTCCCCCACCCTGCTGCATGTTATTGCTCATGTCACACAGTGCTATTCCTTACTGATCATATTACCTACCGCTGGCCTATTTCATGGATTGACCTCACAAAACAGCTGTTCATCAATAACACCCATATAATTTACTAATGTTACATTGTTTACCATTGGTTTCTGTTAACAAAGGTATCTCAGCTTTGATTGATTTTCTTTTCCCCTCCAACAATCTCACCATGAGAGGAAGATGGACTTCCTCCTAGGTCTGAGAAGAGCTGGATGGACATTTACTGTAGCAATGCCAGGTTGCCATCTGCATTACATCTGTACACACATTCAGTGCCCTCTGGCAAGTGGGACCGGCCCTCACGCAGACTAGGAAACAACCTTTACAACACAACCATTACATCGCACTACATTTACAATGCAGTCATTACATCGCAACATCCTTTACAACGCATGTCACTACAACGCATCCATTACATTGCATGTCACTACAACGCATAACACTACAACGCATGTCACTACAACGCAGGCATTACATTGCATGTCATTACAACCCATACCATTACAATGCATAGTACCCCTACACTATCCAACACTTACCCTACTGTTACACACCCAGGAGTTAGAATAGTAATTTTTACCCCTACACTATCCAACACTTACCTTAAATGCAATGTAATGGTATGCGTTGTAAGGTATGCATTGTAAAGGTATTATGCGATGTAATGGAATGCGCTGTAAGTGTAGTTTTAAAAAATTCGTTGTAGTGGTATGGGATTTAAGTGTATGCGTTGTAAAGGATGTTGCGATGTAAAAACTGTGTTGTAAAGGCATGCGTTGTAAATGTATGCGTTGTAACGTCATACATTCACGCAGACCACCAGTGCTGTTGCTGCTCCTTCTATATGTATGTTCACTGTGTCTGTGGGAAGCTTGCACTTCTGCTGCCCATGGTGTACTAGTTCCTCGAATGATGGCTTGCATTGCTGTTATCCGTGCAGTGCCTTTGGTGTGCTTGGACTGCTTGTGCTTGTGTTGTACCTGTTCTGTGTGTGAGATACTGGTGTATACGCGGTGCTCAAATTGTAAAAGAATAAGTGCTGGTGCCCTAAGATATGCTCAGAAGCCGGCAGCTGATGCTATCGAATGTCTGCATTCTGAATACTAAGGCTGTGTAGTCCACTCAGCCTTTCATCCTTCTGAGGTTGGTAAAATGAGTATCATTGAGTTGGGTAACAATAAACACTTGTTATCCAGTGTGATACCCTCGAGTGAAAGTGCGCTTTACGAATACATGTGATGTTGATTCCACATCGCGCTTTTCTAATCCACCACCAGACACTGCCTGCCCTGTTATCTCACTACTTACATTTATTTTTCATCCCAGCTTTTTCACTTTGTCAAATTTTTTCTGTCTTTGTCCCTCTGTCTCTCCTCCTTTTGGGTTTTCCATCTGTTGCTCCAGGTCAAAGCCTGATGAGGAAAAATAAGTGCCAGCCTCCACAAATGAGTGCTGCTGGGCACCCACTTGTAACCACAGGTTCAAATTCAGCATGTATATCTGTGGTCAGTGCTGGACCTTTCACTGTCAGATAGTGGAGCTTGACTGGATGATGTCCATGCTACCCTTGGAAGGGTTGGTTGCTGGTGAGGCGCTGGCCGAGTTAGTAGGAAGGTTTTGCATTGTTCATGTGAAAAGTTCACCAAGTTGGCAGATTGAGACTGGGGAATGAGGAGTGTGCTATGGCTATGTGTTTGTGTTTGGAGATGACTAGGGTGGCTGTGGCCTACAATGCCCATTATTTTATAGGGATGGATATGAATCTAAAACACTGTTGTTACCTAAAAGCTAAAAATAGAATATTTTATACAGGAGTAAGAATGCATTAAACAATTGTCACAACAAATAGGATGATCAAATAACAGATCAAGGGTTTGAATTCAATATTTTTATTAAGATTTAAAAAAAATAGAAACAGTTAGGTACAGTTCATAATGATACCGATAGGAAAAATAAGGAAAAACCACAGGTTCATCAGAGTATGTCATTAATAACAGAGAAATTGCCACAACTCAAACTTCGTAAATAACAGAGAAATTGCCACAACTCAAACTTCGTAAATAACAGATCAAGGGTTATTTAATAAATTAACTGTTCTCATAAATACCAGTGGTAACATTTTTAGGGTATCAAGTAGGAAATGCAATGATGAAACCCTGAAAAAAACTGCTCAAGGGTCTCTTGTGGAACGTAATGCTTAGGTTACACAGAACCATGCAGTGCTTAATTTTACTGGTGGTACTTTGTGGTCTCCAGAGAGAGACTGGGACTCATGCCATTGACGACTTCCTTGGGTTTCAGTCTTTTATCCGGTGGTGGCAAGCAGCAAAAGTTCACAGTCGAGCTTCTTCTGTAAACAAAAGTCCAGGGTGAATGATGCATCAGGCACCAGGTGAGCTTCACATACTAGACACCTACCTGACCAATGCACCATCATGTGCTGTGTGGTCTGTCCCAAGAAAGGAGTGAGCAGCAGAGATAGACACTCCTACCTCAGCTGCTGCTGAACTGACATATCCCCAGAACTTAATTTAAGCTGGGGATTACAGGTGGGGCCCAATGACACTCCTTTCTTGTGTGGAGAAGTGTGGCTCAGGGGTTAGAGGCAGCAGACCCGGAAGCTGAGATCGGTCCTGGACCAGGGTTCAATTCCCGCCTCGGCGGGTCTTGGGCTAAAAATTCCACGGACTCGATAATTCTCGCCCCGGTGCCTCCTCGACTCACGGGTTCACACTCTGTGACTCTGGGCAATAGCTTGCTTAATCTCCACAACGGCCCCTCGCGGCGGGATGCCTGACTTTCACATTGTAGATACCCTGCTATCTCACAGGGGAATACCAGGAGGGGTTCCCTAAGCAAGCGCCGGGAAACCCACTGCGGGTAGCTGTGCGCTATATAAGCTCAACTACATTTACATTCTTGGGGCGCTGCACTTATATTGCCTCATCATACTTTAACCCAGAGCAAGAGAGAGAAAGCACACAAGGTGGAAAGAAAGAAGAAGAGAAAGGTGGGCAATCAGTTACAAACGGAGAAAGCAGGGATGAAAAGAAGCATTCAAGAAAGGGAAAAAGAGACAGGGAGTGTCTGGTGGTGGATGAAAAAGGTATGAGGTGGAATCAAGCATCGCAGCATTGGTATTTGGCAACGCTGATATTCGTACTGCCAGCAGAGCGCTTCTGACCAAAATTTCATGACTTGGCATTCATTTTTTTGCTGACATCTCATATTGCTGCATTTTAGCTGCTTTAAGCACAGCTGGGGAAGGCCAGGTAATCCCAGCTGAGGTGTGGCATGCACATCTTCTCCTTTCTCTTGCCGCCTGCCCAAACCTGCCCTGGCCACAGTGCTCTCCATTACAACACAGTGCCACCCACATATTCTGTGCATTAGTGCTACCACAAACCTGCCTTGGCTGTCTGAGCCCAGGACCCAGCACTATTCTTTATTTGGGGATTGTGACAGAGCTGCACTAGATGCATGGCAGGCTGGCAGGCTTGCTGGCTGCCTCCACCTGCATCCAGCAGTGTGGGCGGTAGACCAAAGACTGACTGTACTAAAGGCTCAGAGGCAGTTGCTAAACTCACTACAGAGCAGGGCCGGACTGGAAACTACAACCGGCCCTGGCAAAGTGCTCGGCCGCCCCCCCCCCCCCCCACTGAGGGTGGGGGGGAGTTGGGGGGGTTAGCGGTGCCGCCAAGCTCTTTGCCGGGCCGGTTTTTGGCCGATTTTGGTACAGGAAAACGGCCCTGTAACAAAAACGGCCCTCAGGGGCCCAAAACCAACCCCACCCGTGCGGGGATGTAAAGCACTGTGAATGCGCTTAGCATTATTTTAAAATTGTATAACACACAGTATGTAATGCGCTGCAGCAAAACGTGCAAAAACATTCAGAGTTTAAGATAAAAAAAATGCTATCAAAACATATACTTCAGTTAACATGCAATCAGACTTTACCTAGTGCAAACCTTTTTTTACGCAATCAGACTATAACTAGTGCAAACTTTTTTTTTACAAGTTTCTTTTAGAAGGAAGCACTCTAAGCTCAGCTGGTAACATCCTTAAGTAAATTTAAAATAAAATGGGCTTGATCTATAAAAAAACAGGATTGAATGTGCAGTGTCTATAGTGCACAGCAACCCAATCTCTGAATGTCCCGTGCTACGACTAGTATTAATCAGGATGTGCTAAGAGAAAGCAGTTAATTGAGACTGAAGAGCAGGGTTTTAATAAGTTATCAAAATGAGTTTTCAGATGTAGCAAGACGGACGGAAAGGACTTGAGAAAACAGAGCCAGGCATTTCTGTTGCCTTAATTTGTAATGCTTTTTTTTTAATTTCACCTTCCACTGATATATCATATTACCTAATTTTAATAACACTTTTATATAAACATGATGTGGTCACCAGCTTATCATGCATACCAAGTTCCGTGATTCCTGCATGCCTAGAAGCTATTTCATTTGTATTAGTACATCTGCACATGTCCTGAATCTCGCAGTAAAGCCCAACGCTGTTGGCAAAATGAAACAAGATTTTAGGAATATTCCCCCACATGCATCAAGCATTTTTGTAGTCGCAAACGGTGCGATTCCTTAAAATCGGCCGTTTTGCGAATGCAAAAGTGCTTTTTGGGATGCATGAAGCAATTTTAGAATTCGTAACATGTTTGCGAGTTCTAAAATTGCGGGTGCTTTTAAGATGTCGCAGATGTGCGATTTCTTAAAAGCAATGCATCATTAAATTTAAAACTGTAAAATAGCAATTAGGGTGCCAAATTTACCGAGTGGTTGAACCACTCGGTAAATTTGGAAAAAGTGTTTAAAAAGCTGAAAATGGTTTTTTTTCGACATTCATGTTTCACACACACATGTCCTTAGGACATGTGTGTGTGAAACATGATGCGAAAAATACATTTCAGGGGTGCATGGGGGGTCCTTTGGACCCCCCCTGCACCCATGAAATTTTCTAAGTGCCACTCGCAATTTGCATTGACTCCTACGGGCCTTTTGGCCCATAGGAATCAATGGGAATTGCGAAAATTAACTTAAGAATTCGGTATTTATTTGGGATTCGGTAAAAATTGCGATTTTTACCGAATCACAAATGAATACCGAAAATAATGATGCATAGCATTTTGCACTTCTTAATTTGCGATTCCTTATTTTTCGCAAATTAAGAAGTGCAAAATGTCACAATGATGCATGTGGGGGATTATGACTTCAGCAGTATGTTTATGTATCTTTATCTTTATTTCAAGGACTTCTTGCATTCCCTCTGTGAGAAGATCCTGTCTCTTGCTCATTAGATAGTTTCATTGAAGCAACAGTTTCTGTAACACGTTTATGCTCCAGAGATTTACAATGAGAAAAAAAGTGTATAAGAACCATCCAACATTGCATACCTTTTAGCATTATATTCTCCAACTGCATTTTTGAGTGAAGGCTCTCGTTGGTTGAAATAACAATTGTGGACTTAATACCTTGCTGTGCTGCTTGCTATTTTTGCATTCTGTGCAGCAGCATTAGAAGCAAAGGTGTGAACCACTATCCAGGTCCTCCTATGTCGCGGGATGATTCGTAACCTGCTTCTGGTAGATCTGAGAAAATGAGAAGGAGGGTACCACTGAAACATTTTCTGGAGTCGGGCCTTTGCCAATAACAGCCTGGTGAGTGTCTTTCCTACAGGAGGACAGTCAAGAGACCTTATTTGAGATGAGAAAGGCTGATGTTTGGAAATGTTCAAAATAAGTCTCACAGTTGTATTCTGCACTACTTGAAGACAATGGAGCAGGGATTTAGGAGTTCCAATCAATAAAGAGTTTCTGTAGTTGAGCCTGGCAGTCATCGGGGCATGTGCCACAGTTTTACATTTTGTGATAGGCATACATTTGAAGTTTTACCAAGGGCTTTGAGCCAAGAGGAGCAGGTGGCAGACACGGCTGTGATATGCAATGCAACGTTTAGAATTTAATCTATCCTAATCAAAGGGCTTCTAGTTGATAAACTAGGGGCAAAGGGATTGGGGGGGGGGGGGCAGTTTAGTTGGCTCCCATGCCAGAGAGCAGATAGTGGTCAAATGGTCGAAGAGAAGGATTTCTGTCTTTTCAAAATTAAATTGGAGGCAACTGTAGGGGGAAACATCCTTTACAACAAAACTTTTTCCACGCAGTACCTTTACAACGCAGGAATTACAACGCAAGTCGTTACAGCGACTTGCGCTGGAGGGCGCTGTAGGATAGGGAATAGTTTAATTTACTATCCAAAACCTTCCCTACTATCCACGGGGACTGGAGTTGGAATAGTAAATTAAACTATTCACTATCCAGCGCCCCCTAACGCAAGTCGCTGTAACGACTTGCGTTGTAAAATCTGCGTTGTAAAGGCACGCGTGGAAAAAGCATGCGTTGTAACGACATACATCCACTGTAGGTCATCTGGTTGACTCAGTTGAGAGGCAAGCTTTAAAATTGCTCCTCAAGCGGTGATCTGACTCAGAAGGCGATGAGCTGATTCTCAACAGCACCGGACAGAATTTTGAAGCAGCAGGATTGTACTCACGTAGCTGTAGGAACCATGCATATGTTGAAACAGTGGTGCTTAGGGCAGAGCCCAGAGGAACACCATGTTGTACTTTGGGGTTGGGGACTGAAAAGGAAACATGAACACTCTGGACAGGAAGAAATTGATTCAATTTAGGGCTGCATCCTTAGATTGGAAAGGCGGTCTGAAAGAATGTCATGCGAAGCTGTGGAAGAGATGACTCTTAAATCTAAGAACCTAACATCAGCAGAGGTACCCTGATCTAATTGTTCCTGTATAGATTCCTTTTGCCGCTAAAAGTGGATTCAATACTATAGTATTTATGGAAGCCTGACTCACTATCATCTAACAAAGTAGGATTAAAGATATTTCAAAAGCTGCCTGTTCATTGCCTTCTAGAATTTTAATAGGTAAAGGTAGCAACAAGATTGTCTGATTGTGACAGGATGCAAGGGTCAGCTGAAAGCTTTTTTAAAACTGGGTCTCATGGGCAATTTTCCAGGTTGAGAGAAGAGGTGAAGGAGAATTTAGGAGTTGTCTAAATATGGGGCTAATGTTTTTTTTGTTCATTGCAAGACTGGATGGGGAATAGGGCTCAATTGGGGCACCCGAATTACAAGTCTGGAGAAGGACTGACTTGTCTTCATCATATAGAAATTTAAAATTGTCCAGAGAAGATTAATAAAGGTGCTGATAAAGGGTATCCTCTAAATTTCAAGTGCTTGGGATCAAATTGCTTCCGAAAGTCTTTATATCTTGCAAATACGTTTGTACTGAAAGAATTTAGCCAAGTTATCCTACAATGCTTGAGAGGAGAATATGTTCTGTCTACAAGTGGAGTGCTGGAGGAAAGATCTGATTGCTGAAAAGATTTCTTTGTACGATTTATGTGAGGAGGTGATGGAATTCAAAAACTCTGCACAAGTTTTCTACACTAGTTTTTGATATTCTGTGAGCATCTTTTTATACATGTCCTTTGCTTGGCCAATACGATTGGGGTGTGATAACTTCAGATTTCCCAACAATCAAGAATGGCATGAGGAGAGCTTAAGGAGTAGGGCATATTGTTAGGCACAATATTTTTCAATCTAGCCAACATTTTTTATGATCTTCAAAACTGACGTGAGTATGTGTGTGTGTGTGTGTGTGTGTGTGTGTGTGTGTGTATGTGTGTAAGTGTGTATGTAGTGGTGGTTGGTACTAAACAAGGGTTTGAAAGAATAAATCCTGCTTACCTTTGTAAGGCTGCTTACTCCCCTCCATCTCATCTCTTGTCCACTTCTTTTCCGGTCCAGAGTCAGGAGGCACACAGGCTCTCCTACGCCAATCACAACACTGCAATGGCACATTGTGATTGGTCTGAGAGCCGTGGGTCGGCGCTTAGACTGGAGTTGGAGCCAGGGCATGTTCTCCACCCAGGCTGTGTATTACAGCCCGGTGGAGAACATGCTAAGTGCGCATGACTGTTTGGCCATCCCAAGTTGGCCGGCATACCATCATGCGCAATTAAGTGCACATATTTCCTCCTCCCTTTGCTAGCTGTGATGACAGCCATGCCACACCCCAATATCTACTTCAGCATGGAAAAATAAAATAATAACAACATTGTGTTATCATTTTATTTTTCCTTCATTTCACTGCTGAAAAGCAGTGGAGCGATGCTCCACCACCTTGACGGAGGAGCCGCCACTGGAATTATGGATAACATACTTCCAGTTAGGAGACTTCGGTTAGTTTGTAATTGTGAAAAATCAAGTAAAGGAAATAGCTGAAAGTACGCTCTCAAGTCAACACTCTGTGAGTACACTGTAATGCGACTTGCAAATATATATATATATATATTACCTACTGGCGGTCGCCAGTAGGTATATATAGTTAGGATTTTTTCCCTATGGGATTTTTGAAAATTCTATGTCTAATAACTTTGGCGTTTGTGGACGGAATTGGCTGAAATTTTCAGCAAAATGGAACATTTTGTTTCTGAGCAGCCACTGGAAATTTGGGGGGAGTTGGTCCAGGGGGGGCCGAGAAAAAAGGGGGGTCCCAAAACGTGTTTTTAACATTGAGTTTTCCATAGGGCGGTTAGCCTCATTTTTAGCCCGAACGGCTGAATGGATTTGCACGAAACTTGGCAAATTTGTAGGGACTGGTAGCCCGATGTGCCTTTTGTAGGTCTCAATATATGTGCTCCAGTGGATTTTGAGAAATTAACGTTCAAAAAAAGATATATATCTAGAGCCGCGCCTGGAGCGCTCCCACGTACGCGTACAGGGGAGCGCTCCAGGCGCGCCACGCGATCTGCGCACGGCAAGCTGATTGGTTCTCGGGTGTCTATAAACATTCGAAACAGTCCGCAGCGGCCGCCATCTTGTGTCTCGGTAGGATTGAGACACAAGAGGTGGCAAAAATCAAAGGGGGAAATGAGCAAGAGGGAGCAGGGTACACACCCCCTGACCCCCTAGGTTTCATGTGGGGGCCATAAAAGGCTCCCGCGGGTGAAAAAAATAAATAAAAAAAAAATCGATTTTCGCGGGGGTGAGCGCCCGGTACGCGCACCGGGGAGCGTACGGGGGAGCGTACCATGGAGATTAAAAATGACAGACTTTAAAAAAAATAAAGCTTCTTTTTAAAAATTGGAGGTAGTTCTGAAAAGAACTTTTTTTTTCATTTTGTTGTTTTATATATATTTTTTTTTTGTTTTTTTTGTTTTATATTTTTTTAGACTTTTTAAAACAATTTTATATTTTTTTTGTATTTTTTTCAAGGGAAAAACAAAAACAAGGATTCCAAAACTGCTCAACAGGAGCAAAAAAAATTGAAAATTTAGGGACTGGAAGAGCAGCGGTGTTGCTGTTTCTTTAGGGCAATCAGTTCAACACTCTGCTCCCCATAGCAGAGCAGTTCGTCACACTCTGCGCACAAAAATTTGATGCCCGCAAACACCGGCTGAATGTTAGGGATCATTCTTCCACGGGGTGGTCCCGAAGGTGTTGCTCCACCAGTGGAGGTGCTGCCGCCATCTGTTGGTACATTCCGTGCCAGCTCTCTGACACTCTCCCTGGCAAAGTTGTTAGGGTGTCTTCTTTTGACATGCCGGATCAAATTGGCATTGCCAAAACTATATTTTTTCAGAGGATTGCCTCTGGATAAACTACTCCCACATATTTTGCATGTTACTTTGGGAGCGTTCACTTTTTTCTGTCCTTCTGGGATGTCGTAAAATTTCCAAATGAAATGGGTTTTTTTCTTTTGCTGAGGAGGGTCCTCATCCAAAAATCCCTCTGAATCACTGCTGGATGACTCTCTTGCAGCCATTGCTGGAGATCAGAAAAGTAGGAGATAGAGTAGACACAACAGCTCTTGCTCTCTCCAAGTACAAAGCAATAGTGAGAGAAATGGGTGGGTTTCACACAATTTGGAAAAAAAAAAGTTCTGAACCAATGAAAAGTGTTATTTTAAAGTCACATGGTTTGACGCGCTTACGCTACGCGCCCGGGGCGCGTCCCGGGCGTGTATCGTAAGCGCATCGGGGCGCTTACGTTGCGCGATCGTATGCGCTTCCGGGTGCGCTTACGCGGTGCGTCATAAGACGCATCTCGCGGCTACGCGATACGTGTCTTATGACGCAAGGCGTGGCGGCTACGCGATACGTCACGATGTTGTTTTCGTTCTCGACAATAGCGCTTCCGGGACGCGCATTAGTACGCGCCTCGGGGCGCGCCGCCAGATTGCGCTTACCCGTGCGTTCACCTGTCCGCGCCCCGGGAGCGCACTAAAAATAATATTAAAAAAAAAAAAAAAAATTATAAAATATAAAATTAGATTTAAAATGTATTATTTTTATAAAGATTTGCTATTAAAAAACCTATGAAATTCACTGAAAAAACCATAGGTTATAGACCATATATAGTTAGGAATTAGCATTTACAAAACCTTGAAAATTCACTGAAAAAACCATAGGTTATAGACCATATATAGTTAGGAATTAGCATTTAAAAAACCTTATTTTACTCACACAAAACCATTGAAATTCCATATATAGTTAGTTGCACTAACTATATATCGCGCACCCGCAATCCACTGCTGATCATGTCACATATTACATCATTCATGACATGGTCAGTGACATCACTGATGACATCACTGATGACATCTCAAATGACATCACTGATGACATCACTGATGACATCTCAAATGACATCACTGATGACATCATGACACACCAATACCAGTTACTACATACGCACTCACTGATTCCTACGTCTACACACACATTCACTCATTCACCCATACAATCACTCATAAATACAGTCACTCATTATTACAACACTATCATATGCACTCATACACCTAGTCAGTCCTGTGAAGAATCAATCACACTTCGATTTCCTCATCTATACAGTTAAACACAGAACACCATACTTTTCACACATAAACTAACACATACTTACTCTCTTATACAATCACTGATACAAGTACACATTGATATGCACAGTCACACACCTCCCAGCCAGCCACACACACACTCAGTCTTCCATACATCCACTCATTCTTCAATATGTAAAACATATTTAAACTTTACAAAAACACACAGACACTAGATGATGTCATCAGTGATGTCACTGACCATGTCATGAATGATGTAATATGTGACATGATCAGCAGTGGATTGCGGGTGCGCGATATATAGTTAGTGCAACTAACTATATATGGAATTTCAATGGTTTTGTGTGAGTAAAATAAGGTTTTTTAAATGCTAATTCCTAACTATATATGGTCTATAACCTATGGTTTTTTCAGTGAATTTTCAAGGTTTTGTAAATGCTAATTCCTAACTATATATGGTCTATAACCTATGGTTTTTTCAGTGAATATATATATATATATATATATATATATATATATATATATATATATATATATATATATATATATATATATATATATGTAGCACAAAACCACCTCTGTTGAATGATTTCAAGGACACAAGGGGGATACAAGAAGGACCTCTTTATTTTCAGTTCATTGCACAGCGTAATGCATTTCGGCTTTCCCAGCCTTCTTCAGACGCCGACTGCAACAGGATGTCGCCCTTTCCTCCCCTGAAAATCCTCCGGTATCAGCTGACCCGTCTTATTGGGAACACCTGCAGTCCAATCCACGACTACAGTTCCCAGCATGCAATAGCAAGGTAAGTGATCAGGCGGGATGAAACGCTGAATTACCCAGTCAGGGGGGGCCATGTAGTGGCAGGCAGCTTCCTTAATTGTAGAATCGGAGGTCCCTCGAGTCCCCAACGCTCCAGCCACGTTCACAGGGAGAACAGACACAGAGCTGAGGAGAGCGCAGGGTTTACCCTCTCCTTCGTGTATTTCACGGACTGGCGATAGCCAGTAGGTATATATAGTTAGGATTGTTTTCCATCGGGAAATCGCAACATTCTATTGGGAATAACTTTGGCGCCGGTTGAGGAATCTTCCTGACATTTTCCTTAACTTTGCCTCGCGGCGCTCCGCTCCTTCTCTGAAAGTTTGGGGGGATTCGTCAAGCGGGGGCCGAGATAAAAGGGGGGTCCCAAAACGTGTTTTCCCCATGTTAATTTCCATAGGGTGGTTGGACTCACTTTTAGCCCGAACGGCTGAATGGTTTTCCACCAAACTTGGCAAAATTGTAGGGACTGGTAGCCCGATGTGCCTTTGCTATGTCTCAAGATATGTGCTCCAGTGGTTTTTACGAAAATTAACTTTGAAAAAGTATATATTGGGCTATATATATGTTAGAGCCCAAATGTAGCCCAATGTAGCCCAATGTAGCCCAATGTAGCCCAAAGATGGCCACCAGAGACAAAAAAAAACAAATGTAGCCCAAATATCAGCCAGATGTAGCCCAACTATAGCCCAATGACAGAATGTCCCAGAGTGTTCTAAAGAACAACTAGAGCGCTAACAGTCTTACTTATGACAAAAGTATGGCACACCTGAAGTCATCTTGATTGGAATAAAGTGTTAACACTTAAAACATTTAATTTGCAAAGGAACAAAATGAGGGGGTTTATTTTGCCATAGAAATTATGATTAGTGCTGCAGAAAGAAAAATTAGGGCACATTTTGAGTGACTTCTCAAATCCTCTTATATTTCATTAAAAAAATTCTGATATGCAGTCTCCCAAGATGGCCACCAGAGACAAAAGAGCCCAAATGTAGCCCAAATATCAGCCAGATGTAGCCCAACTATAGCCCAATGACAGAAAGTCCCAAAGTGTTCTAAAGAACAACTAGAACTCTAACAGTCTTACTTATGACACAAGTATGGCACACCTGAAGTCATCTTGATTGGAATAAAGTGGTAACACTTAATACATTTAATTTGAAAAGGAACAAAATGAGGGGTTTCATTTTGCCATAGAAATTTTATATATATATATATATATATATATTCACTGAAAAATGTCATGTGATGTCACTGACCATGTCATGAATGATCTAATATGTGACATCATCAGCAATGGATTGCGGGTGCGCGAAATATAGTTAGTACAACTAACTATATAGGAACAATTTCATTGGTTTTGTATGAGTAAAATGTCCAGCTAACTATAACACCACTAAAACTTATAGTTTTTTGAGTGAATTTCAAAGGTTTTTTAAAAACTAATTCCTAACTATATAACTCCTGAAACCTATGGTTTTTTCAGTGAATATATATATATATATACTGGTATTTGCAAGTAGGTAGTTATATTAAGTTTGTACGAACATATGTTGGCTTGCAAAATTCACTTGGGCACACCTACATTTATAACAAATGCTGAACCATCTTTAACATTTTGGAAACATTCCACTCCGGACTCAAAGACTCTGATTCCTTTACATCAAGAGATCATATGACTCCCTGTGGTGGAGGAATCCAAAGTCTCTGAGAGAGGGCCTTCCATTACCATTAAAGTTTACAAAGACAATAACAATGGATGCCAGCTTAGGTTAGTGATCAATAATGGAGGAACAATAAATGCAGGTTTGGTGGATTGTAACAGTATGCCGGAGGTTGCCCAACTGGAGAAAACATTTGGCAATATTCAGAGCTTTGGTTTTCTTCCTTCCTTAAATACAAAATCGACATGTTCAGATCAGATCAGGCAAATTGGTATTTGTATTGTACTGTCATCATCCGAGGAAAGCTAGCTGCACATATTGCAGCTGGGTGGAGAATAATTTCTATCATGTTGACTACGTCATGTGAAGGGGAAAGAAAACACTCAAGCTAACTCATGGAGCAGGAAGGATCTGAGCTCCCAGTTTCTGGCCTTAACCCCAATGATTCTTCACGTTATAGCCCAGAAGTTTTGGAACTCTATTCCTCAAATTATTTGCATCCACAGAAAACAACCACGTTCCCAGGTTTGCTCAAGAGTCCATATGAAGGGGCCTTGGGGATTGCTGCATTGTAATATATTGGTCTCCAGTGTTTCCCACTCTCATCCTAAAAGTCCTAGTTTAGGTGATAACCAGAATGTCAGGATTTATGGGGCTCATTTATTTCGATTGTTTTTAATGTTATAGCAAGGGTTGACCCTCACCCCAATGTGGAAAAGATCAATATCATCCCAATCTATAAAAAAGCAGTCACTTCCCAAGAATTACAGATCAATTTTCCTCCTGGATGACACTGTTAAGATCATGAGACGTATCCTGCTCCAAAGATTAGAAACTTGGGTAATGGCTCAGAACATCTTGGCAGATACCCAATATGGTTTCAAGAAGGGTATGAGAACAATAGATCAGCGCTTAAATCTAAGTATGCTGTTATTAAGAACGGTTCTTTGTTCATGACTTTTATGGACTTAACTGCAGTGTTTGACTGTGTTTCTCCTTCAAAGGTATGGGCTATCATGACAGAGATGGGTACTGAGTAGGACATCATCATGTTTATTATACAGTTATACTCAGAGTCTAAAGCATGTGTCCATTATGGAAGGAATGGTGAATGCACAGATCTGTTCAGGATAGAGCAAGAAGTGAGGCAGGAGTGCCTCCTCTCCCCCTTCCTCTTCTCTCTGTACACAAACAGGAATAAATCAGCTCTTACTCTGATATCTAGAGCCACTCCCTATGTGAGTACTTGTCCCCTACCAAACCTCCTATATTGGGATGATGCTGTTTTAATCACAAGAACTGGGAGGGCACTGCAGGGGTTAATCAATGATTATATTAGCTACATGAGGGACCTGGATTTAAAAGTTAATTACAGTAAAACATTTATTATTACATATGGGTGGAGACCCAAGACAAGACCTTCATTTTACATTAATAACATTACAGTAGCTGAGAAAGTGTCCTTTTCCTTTTTTGGTGTCCTTTTTGATACCAAATATAAGTGGAACGCTATGATCTCTAAGAGAATTGCCAAGTTTGAAAAGACGTTACCGGGACACACAGTTTCTGTAAGACATTGGGCATTAACCTGTAAAGGAGTTGCCGACTATTTATTCAGCAAAGTCAATGTCGACTGCCACATATGGGGCAGGAATTTGGGGTATGGTTGATTGCTATGATATACAGCGGGCCAAAAACACCTTCCTCATAAAAACTCTTATGTGGATATCCAAACTCAATGTGCCACGATGAGTTGGGTATTCCATACATGGTGGATAAAATTAAGTTAGCCCCACTTTTGCTCTGGCGATCAATTTTGGTCAGGGATTCTGTCCCACTTAACCATCTCATCATTGAGGATTGCCTAAAAGTCTATGCAACCCTTAAGATACCTTGGTTATTGTATGTTAAAACAGCCCTGGAGCAAATGAGATTCACCCTGACAATGTCTGCCTTTAAGATAAGGCTGATGCAAAGCAGGATGGGTAAAAAGTACTTAGCTGGTAACACATAAACACATGTACGCACACGTACAGATGTGTGGGTTGCGCGTAGGAGACTACAGTCGTGCACAGCCCGGTAACTGTGCACGGGTAGCCAGGCGCAATGAGGATTCAGCAGGTTTAGATATTCACCTGTGATAGGTCTTATAATGTTAGGGTACACTAATAGGGAAAGTCAGTGTGATTTACTGTTTTTTTCTGTTATACACTTAAGAAGGGAACTTTCTTAGAGTGCAATTTCGCTTCCCTTTGGCCTACAGACCCCATTGAAGCCTTGAACTGGAGTGTAACCTGTGCTGTAAAATCAATTAAATAACTTCCAAAATGATATCTATACACTTTATAGTTCAACCAGAGTTGTCATATTTCTCTGGCACAGCTCAGGATGATCAGAGCCCTGGCCTTTTTTCACTTTGCTGTACCCAGCTAATTGCATTTCTCTCCAGCAGCAGGATCCAGCTCGTGGCGAGGAAAGGGGTGGGGTAGAAGGATCTGCATCAATCACTCAGCTATCACACTGTATGAGGGATAGAGCCAACCCAGGAGGGGTCTTCATTAGAACATTTGGGGTGCAAGGCCCTGACAGTGATGTGAGCAAGCAGTGAGGCTGAGAGCCCATGAGCATAAGTGACCAGTGACTCCTGGATGATGCCATTTTGGACTGTCCCAGCATGCTGTGCAGTACAGTTGGGAAAGGAAGGAGAAGTTGCGTGGTACCCCAGGATTGGCCAGGGGTGCCTGACTTCTGGAACCTTCCTCTCCCCTTTAGAAACTCTTGGATCAAGGGAAAATCATGGAGACCTGAAAGTAGGAACCCCCCACTCATGACCAAGGACTCTGCACAGATGACCCCAGAACCAGTGAGTCGGTAAAATTCCCCCGGGGTGGGCCAGGGCATGAAGGACTACACAAGGAGGAAGACTACATATCCTGCAGGGAGGAGGCATGCATGGGGTCGCCTTCCCGCTCAGCCCTTAGCCTGGGGACCCCATCCCTGGGTGTGTTTTCTTTTTGGGCACTGAGACCACATCCTCGTACCTCCCAATGGCATGGAGAGTGAGGGGGGAATGCCACTGCATTACCCCACGTGGTCACCCTACCTTTCTCCCTGTACACATGACTTGAGTGAGTGGGAGGCCAGCCACAGACAGACGTGCCTGCCCGCAGTAGCAGGAAGGCCAGAAGAATGCTGCTGGCTCCCGCTGAAGCAGGCTGGGCTCCCCGAGCTGTCCACCAATTGTGAACTTTGCACGCAGGGTGTCTGAGTGGGACTAAACACTCAGAGGAAACAAAAGAGATGCGGCGTGAGGCCACAATGAAACAAACAAAACACCAAAAGAAAAAGCATTACAGCTTACCAGGCTCAGCTGGAGAGGAATTACTGAAATATTCACTGCTCGCAGAGGAGGCTCAATAATTCCCTGTGGGGCCTGGTGAATTTTGGCATAATTTCGGTCATCTGTACCTTTGTGGTGATCCCAAAATGATGGAGTCACTACCAATGTTATGAGGAAGACACAGCCTTCCCCACTACAGATTTTAGGAGTCCCCACCCTAAGTTGGGGTACTCTGAAACATCCACTAACCCAGGATTTTCCTCACATTTTTAAGCAGTTACAAGGCTGGAGCTTTTGCTCTATAACTGGGAGCGCTGTGCTATCTAGGGGGTAAGTTTATGGTTGCATTATTTATGGGCTAAAAGGCCTAAATGTGATTAAAGGCAGGATATGTATTGAAGTGCCCTATAGGGGCCAAGTGTATGGTTGCAATGCAGTATCATTACAATCTGATACCTTCTAAGGGCTGCTTTTATAAGTTCAGTTTGATGGTACATGTATTTTTAAAAGACCACACACACAGGTGCTACTCATTCTAAATGCTTTATTGGTTCACCATAACGATGACAGTGATTTCTGCTCACAGTATATGTTTCAACAGTATTAATAAGGGAATTCCTGCTGGAACATTATTTTTGATAATTGCATTTAAGTACACAATGATGATTTTCATATGTGATTTGTTGCTCTTAAACCTGGAAAAACCAATAGACTAACTTGACATATTTCTGTGACCCCTTTAGGGGGCCACAGTTGATTATACAAGGTCCTATATGGCATTTTCCATCTACCAGTGTACATATTTGCAAATTATTGCATAGTATTTAGTGGGAGCAATACATCTACTTCTTCTTTTCTAAAGAAAAAGTAATGACTGGACAATCATTTACTGAGTTTTATTATTGTGTGCCAGTGAATGCTGATTACTCTCCCACACCACCTCCTATGAGTAGGCCTTGGACTGCTATGCCTCGCTACCCTGAGAGACTCAAACGTACAATGGGGTGCTTGTTTACCAGTAAGGACAATTGTGGACCTATTACATGTACAGGCAACATAACTAATAATTCTATTTCCTACACCAAGTGATAAAGATGATGAACTTCATCCTGAATAGAGATATCCTGTAAGGTGTATCTTAAGGCTTTTGTCTACACCTGCATTGTTCAGTCTGTATCTAGAGTCCCTGAGTATGATTCTTGACAATGCACGTGTGTCATTTCACCTTTATGCCATTAACACACAATATGTATCGACAAAATATAGAGAGTTGATAACATTGCCACTTTAAACAACATTTCTGGATTTACTTCCCAATTGGATAACGAAATACATGCTTAGCCCAAAAAATACTAAGGTGCTCCTCTTTTCACCATCTGGCAGGTACAAACTTGACCTCACAACACTGGGCTCATTGAACCTGGATCAGTTCTCTCACTCAGTTAAATACTTTGGCTTTACTCTAGACTTTATCCTTACTTACACTCTCTCAAAAAAGTCAAGTAGTTTATCTCTGACATGCATTGACAAATAGTTGTTTATTGCCACTTTGGTTCCACATTAGATTTCAGCTATCTTAAAAGGTATCTGAAATCCATCTCCTGTACCTTTAGCGGTGATATTCAACCCAGTGGCCAGACTGACCACCAGGTCAGGTAAATGCAACCCTATCACTCTCATACTTATTGCTTCTAAGTCCATGGAACAAATTCCAATTGTGCTAGCCTACTATAAAAATCTATCCACCAAAACAGCAACATAATTTATGCAGAATGCTACCAGTTTCTCACCTACTGACGCATTTTAGGAATTGAAACACACCGATACCCACTGCAAGCTCACTGCAAATTGGGATATCAGAACGAGAACCTTCCCCCTTCAATTGGGGTGCGCCACCTGTCTAGAATAGATTACTTCTTAGTATTACAACAAGCTACTGTTTTTGCTTTCAGGAAGTATCTAAAAAACAATCTACTCTATTTATATCTGAATGAATAAATTCACTTCTTATTTACAATCTGCAAATTATTCAGTTCAAGTGTTTTTTTAACTCGTCTACACCCCTTTTATCTCATGCAAAATCTTCAAAGTGTCCAGAAATTGTTCCGAGTAGGTGGAGTTCCTCTGATACACCTGCCCTACTACAATCGATCAGATGTCAAAAAGAATTTATTTCTATTTTTTTTATTAGACAATGTGAACTGTATTCTATGTAAAGTACCCAAATACCGTCTGGTTCGGTCGTGCATTGTAAGCTTGTTAACTAAAATAACATTTCGTTTGCACTTTTACTCTTCTGTCCCTCTAATTATATTCCAACAGAAATATGGCGCCTTCGTTCTTTGAACCAGGGCTTGCTTAGCAGATTTAATAAATTACAAATCACTTCTTACTTTCTGACATCATGGTCTATAAACAGTGGCTTGAGGCTATTCTTCAGTTTTCTGCTTTAATGTTTGTTACTCTAAATCCAGGTCAATGACACGTGTACAAATTAAAATAAAACCAATGCGAAAACTTTAGAATAAAAATACACAAACCATAACCAATCCAAAAACGAAAACAAAGCATTAAACATCAACCCAGTCCAATAATGCAAGACTCTAAACATCAAAATACTTATTAAATTATTTTTTATATTTGTATATATTTAAAGAAATACCACACTTCTTCTTTCCTGGATTATATCGACACAAAAAAACACACACTTACCTACTCATTTTGTGTTACCTGCAAAAGTGACTGTAATTTGTAAAATACATAAATACCCGAAGCCTAGTCTGCTACAGAAAACCATTAAATAATGAATTAAATGTTTTCGGCAACATGAGAGACATAAACTGGTGTACTCTTTACTGCAATGCCTGAGATGATTCTATGATAGTCTGGAATGTGTACAGAGTTGGCAGAATCAACAGAAACTTTTCAGTCCACTTGGCACTTTTCCAAATACACTCTATCCTTTCACAGAGAGTAAACTTAATCCTTGAGATCAGTGAGCAATGGTGGATTCAGTTACAGAAGAGTCAGCCTGAAAGAAAACATGCAATCTTTGTTCAAAGGAATTTATTTGTTATTTTTAAGCAAAAAGTTTTAATTTGGCTCTGTCTCAAAAATGTGGCTCAAAAGAGGCATTGTTTGTATTCATCAAGGTTTTTTCTTTGCAGTCCAGATGTCGGCGTGCTTGGCTTTGTGGCACCGACATTCGCCCAGTTTACCAGCACTATCACTCACAGTTCATTCACTGTACTTCTTTTCATGGATAGTCAATCTCCCTGGTTTTTAAGAGCTAGCAGGCCCATTGGCAGAATTAGGTCTAAAAAGTGTGACGATGAGGGAGCTGATTTCAACACTCTCAAATATGTTGATAATTGTGTAATTATGTGAACCAAATAATTCATATAATTCTATTTGAAATAATTTTGCAACACACTTATAACAAACCTGGCATCTGCAGAAAGGGGCCTTTTCAACTTGAATTGCTTTAAAGTTTAGATCAGGAGAGTCCGCCTTCAGTCCTCCATTACAAAGGGACCAGTTCACAAAAGCCTTTATATAACTAATTCTTTGTTGACTAGTTGTCAGCTATGCTACCCATCTATTATTATCTACCTCTTTTGTACTGAGTGGCGAATACCAAATGCATGTATACTACCCCAACGATCTAATGTTTAATAACTGTATATTGTAAAGCGCTCTGATACCCTCGTGGGTCATGTTTGCACAATGTAAAACTTTATAAATAAATAAAATAAATAAGAGACACGTACGTCCATGAATCACAAATCGTAAATGTGTGCTCATAAATGGATTTAAGTTAAGCAAAAGGAACAATTTACGGACGGAACGCAAACATTCACCCCAAGTCACATGGGTCGGTGATTAATCCATCGTTCTTTTGCTCACCATCCACCCCAGTTTGGACCCAGCAATATGCAAATCAGTCTTGACCCTGTGCCTCATTGGAACAGTCCAGTCCGAACTGCAAGGCCAGGTCCTCCCTGGACTGGAAACAAGCATCCTGGGGCCGGATGAATTTAAGCACACTTAACATGATGTTAGAGTTGCTGAACTTTCTGTGTGAGTGAATCTGAGCTCAAGGGGTTGTTGCCATCGTTCAAGGACAGAGTTTCCTACCAAATTACGAGAACACCCACGATAATACAGGTCTCCTGTGTGCATGGGGGGATTCTGTGTATAGTAATGAAAGAGGTTTATCTGGATTCTATCTACTTCTATAGAGAAATCGGTTTCCTTTTGAAGAAGTTAAAACACCTTGAAGTGCCATTGCACTTTTGCATTCCATTTACAAATATCAGAATGTAAACTGGCTGCATTACTTTGTCTAGAAATGTTTATACATATGAGTCTACACCATGGTCAAACTGGCTGCATTACTTTGTCTAGAAATGTTTATGGATGTGTGTCTACACCTTGGACATCATTTACGGGTTGCCAGGGGTCACAGCTCCGACCCCTGCCTTGCCCTACACCTAGCACTGCCTTTTCGACCCCTGCCCTCAGAGGTGGCAAATTCAGTGCCAGGAACCCAGGGGCAATTGGGACTCCACTCTTTATTTTCTGTCAATTTGTTTATTACACTAATAGTGAATAAATAAATTATATTATTCGGCAATAGTTTAATAAAAAATGAAGTACGATAAGCTAGAATATGCCCTTCTATTCCAGCTGAGGTAAGTAAAAAATGCTTGTAAATGTATGTTGTGTGCGTGCTTGCGGGTGAGAGTGTGTTTATGTGTGAGAGAGTGTATATGCATGTATGTGTAAGTATGTGTGTGTGAGTGAAAGTGGAGGTAAAAGGCGTGTGATGTCACTTCCACTACCCCAGGCATTTATGTGAATTGGAGTAAATGGTCTACACCTGTCTAACATTCTCTGGCACACTCCTGAAACTGTTTGAGAATCACATGTGTGATCCTACATATACAAATCGAGAGTTCTTCTACCTGATGTTTTCTGAACCTGGCCCAACATGATTCAGTATCATACAAACAACTGCTTTAATTCTTTGCTCTTCTATCCTAAATTGTAACTGGTCATATTATGTGTGAAATAGTGATAAAATACAATATTTCTGCACAAGTGGGAGAAAGATTGAGAAAACGTCACATAGGGAGAAAGCAGGATCCTGCAAGAGTGCCTGGTAGTTGATTAAGAGGCAAGAGGAGGATTCCAAACTACTAACTTGCTTTGGTATTCATCAAAAGGCGATCGATTGTTCATGTGCAGGAAGGTGCAACTTCTATGTGTGCTAAACAAAGCAACACACATAGACGTTTCAAAATGCCATTTCAGATTGTTTATGTGCAGGAAGGGACACCTTCCTGCACATAAACAATCTTCCCCTACAACGCAGGCACACATGCAATATGGTGCAAAGGTGTTTGCGCTGGCGCTAGGCAGTTAAAATTAGCACCAGTGCAGGGGGAAACGCAGGGCTGCAATGTAACCTTGTAAATAGGGTGCAGCCCTGCGGCTTGGAAGTGGTGGAGCGCGGCGTTAAGCCAAGTTGGCTAACGCAGCGCTCCGCCACATCCTAGTAAATATGCCCCTATGTTTCTATTACACGAATGTACCGAAATTTACAGTTTGAATAATTCGATGTAAAGGAAATGCAGGATTCTAATACGGTAAGGTGATAACTTTTATCACCATGAGAGTAGTAAGGAAGGGGAGATAGTAAAACAGAACTGTTTGTAAAATAGTTTGTATGTGCCGAGAGACAAAGTAGCACTATTTAAAATTAAGTCAGTGAATTTCAGAACCAAAGCGGTATTAATAACTCCACGATAATAAAATTGTGAACCAAGAGTGTGTAATTTCTGTGGATATCAGCACCTGCCGACCATTAGCTAGACACATGCTTTAACCACAATCCCAGGTTGTGTCTCTCTTAAACGTGTCAGTTCCATTAAATGATGTCATGTTTCTTGAAAAAACATTTGTCACCCATGATGTTGATTTACAGACCGTTTCATTCTGAGTAGAAATCTCTGTATGCCTTTGAACGGGTATATGTCATATGTACAAATGCATCCATCCTCTGATTTTAGGAATCAAGAGGCATTTAAGAGGTGACATTTCCATCAGAATCAGTTTTTCCAGAAACGTTATGAACGTAGAAAAGCCAAGTATTGATTTCAAACTGCTCACATCTTTTTTCAAGTATGATTTTCACCTGGATTTAAAATTAGCAGCTGCTCCTTCGAGCTGAAGTCCTCACATTGCAGTGACTGTGTTATGTGTGAAGCAGACAATGTTGCATTGTTCTAGTTGGTAGTGTAATTTAGCATTCCCTGGCTTGTAAAGTACAAAACATTCTGCTCATGTAATTCATAAAGAACAGTTTGTATGATCATTATGGGAGTACTCAAAATTGCATATAAAGGTATATGAAATAAAAATATAATCGATGCAGTGTGCTACCGGGCTACATTTATTCCATTCAAAGCATTTAAAAAGGAAACATACTTGAATGCATGATGTATCGAAGGGATTTACCAAATGGGTGACACATTTGTGACACAATTTGAACTTATGGTAGAATTATAAAGTATACAAATGTACATGTTCCAGAAGTTGCTGAAAACTTCCAGAGGCAAAATTAATTTTTCTAGCACCTTTCTTGGTTTGAATCTCAGTGTTGTCATCATAGTTAGGATGAATGTTACACTAATAAAATATGCCTTCTTTGCTTATGATGTATAATTGTTCTTACATCCTATACTATTACACCTGCTCTTGATGTTTATGACTTGAATTCAAATGTATATTCAGTGGTATTTGTAATAATGGGTGTATGGTGTCTTCCCCATCTGCCTTGAACAAATCAAATAAGCAGACAGCACTTAGCACCAAGATGTGTTCATGTCATGTGCTCATACATATCATGCCATATTATGCTTAAAAGGTCCTGTGTAGTCTGCCCATCTGCCAACTGCTCCAACCAAGTGGCCTGGCGTTGGACAGCAGCCCAATGGCAGAGACTGGTAAAGCTCTAGCAAAGTCATGCGTGCATTGTAGAATTATATTTCTCTCTCCATAACTATGAAGACACGTAACATAATTCATTAAATTATTCTAGCTCCTTGTTTTGAATGGAACTGTAGAAAAGTGTAACGTGAACTTATATGTCTATTCTGTTCTTATGTACAGAATACATCCTATAATTGTTCAGATTATCTGTAAGTATGTGTTTCTGTCCCTTCTCAGCCTACCTAGCCAACCATTTCCCAATTGCATACATTTGATACATTATATTTTTAACTGATAGTAACACAGTCTCTGATGTCATTTCACTTTGAGTCTGATTCACAAAGGTAACTCACACTTTTGAGTAAATTTACAATTTGGTGAATGTTTACTACGCTCGTTAATCACATAATGCAAACGTAAATTTACCACAAAAGTGTAAGTTACACGTCTTCATCCACTTAGTAGTTCCTAAACCCTAACATGACCATCACTAAAACCTGCTTACTTCTCCGAAATACCAAACCCTACTTTAGTAAGTCTGTCTCTCTGTTTTGTAGTAAGTCTATTAAAGCCAGTCCCTTGTTTACATTGTCTACTAAAACCTATACTCACATGTGCAGAGACTTCACAGTTGGGGTGGAGATGTTTGCACAGATAAGTATAGGTAATGCAGAGGCACAAAATGTTGGGAGTAGTTTGTGAATTGCACTTTTTAGTACGTTTTGCAGTACTACAAAATGTACTACAAAATGTAGTTTAGCTATCTTTGGTCCAGGAGATCTTTATATTCTTGTTTTTGGCATGTGTATTAAAGACATGCTACTGTACACTGATACCATTTGAGTAAACTTAAACCTTTGTATACCTTTGAAGCTTAAGTGATCCATCAGTCACAGTTTTCCTCCAGTGTCCCACAAATTGGACCTCAATGAACATCCTGCAAGCAGAAACAAAGCCTTCTGCCATTTACTCGGTTAGGAAAGTCTGTTGCATTTATAGATGTACATCACACTACGGTCCTTTCTAATTTATTTTTACCACTTCTCATTTCTAACAAATATATGTCCACTGACAAAGTTCTCTCTCCTAATAGACAATTGCATATATTGCATATATCTATAGAAGTTTTAATAGCTATGAGAACATACGTGGAAAATATCTAAAGTATCTTCAGAAATAAAACCACTTTTTTCAGCAGTTGTTGGATCTAGAGACTTGTGCCAGCCACCTGCTTTTAGTAACCAGATACAAAAGCTGACATCTAAAGGTCCATCTACAAAGGAATCATCTGTGGTGAGATAGGTAAGATATCTGAAGCATTCTGTATATTGAGAGACTGACCAGGAGGAAAACTTATAAAGAAGGTTATTCCATAAGAAGATCCCATCCATCAAGATCCAGGTTACAGCTTTAACTGAAGCTCAATTCAAGACATAACAAGTATATGACATACATAGTATTCCAATATGACATGCAATTAAAGAGTAAACCATGACATCAATAGGTTCCAGGCTATGCAAATGTCATTTAAAGAGATACACTACAATATAATTTGACATCTACAGCCAGATTCATCAAGCCGAAATCGGCTCGCAAAGGGCCAGATTCTGAGAATCTGGCCCTTTGCGAGCGCTATTTTTGCATTTGGGATTCATCATCCCAAATGCAAAAATCGCAATTTTAGAAATCGCTAAATTGCGAATAATTGCATTTAATGAATCTCAATTTGAGATTCCTTAAATGCAATTCATGAACCAATTTAAAATTGCGAATTCGCAATCTGGGGCCGCTATTTACCGCGAAAACTAACTACGTGGTAAATAGCGACAACTTAGAATAATGCACTTCAGTGCATTTTTCTAAGTTGTATGTTACACACACACATGTCCTTTGGACAAGTGTGTGTGCAACACCAGTGTACCTTACCATTTCAGGGGTGCTACAGGCTGTCCTTTGGACACCCTTGAAATCGCTTCCTTATTTGCGATTGGCTAATTGCTAATCGCAAATAAGGAATGACTCCCCATTCATTCCTACGGGCCTTTAGGCCCATAGGAATGAATGGGAAAGCCATTCCTTATTTACGATTAGCAATTACCGAATCGCAAATAAGGAAGCAGTAGAAATCGCAAAAAATATTGCGATTTCTACATGCATCCCGTTTTGCGAGTCTTTAATAGCGATTCCTTAAAAATCAACAATATTACTAGACATTAAATAATATTTGAATGTATGAATTATATATGTAAAAGTGTCATCTATTGTTTTCAAATAATGTAAACATTTTCGGATTTAGGAAAATACAAAATGTCAAATTCAAAATTTACTGACATTTTCCTTTTCTTTTAGCTTCTGGGGCCAAAGAGCCTGATGATGATGCTTTACCATCCACAATGGAGGCTGATGCACAATCTCAGAAGAAAATCCCATCCTCCAAGCTATCATGTCTGTGGACCCCACATCTCAAGAGGAGTAGGAGTAGGAGAAGGAGATTGCTGAGATTGCCAGAAAGACCTCAAGGCTGACCCAGCAACTGAAATCACCAGACAGCAGTTGTATTGACCGCAACAATAGTGAAATAAAGAAATGTCTCCCAAAAAAATATCGATAACAAAAATATTGACTTCCTTTAAACAATAAAACACAAATATCAACTACAAAAAATATTGCCATAAGCTCCTTAATATCAAACACAAGCATAAAGGAATGCAAAATAATATTGAATACAAAAACATAGTTAAAATAAATAGCAAAACTATATTTAAATTCCCCAAAAATTACACATTCTAGAAATTAACAATGAAACTAAAGTAAAATTAACCCTAGAAATATACATAACGGGGGCAGAGCTTGCCTGGCTCCAAGATGGCCACTCTTTAGAAGAGTCCTGCAAATCCGGCATTAAATCCTACATGATTGTGCTTCCCTTTATTTTGAATTCCCCTAAACCCTCCTCAAAAGTGCTACATAGTATGGTCGGAGGAATTGCAGCTGGTCCATGGGGAAAATTGGAGATGCAGTGGCCAAACTATCTACAAGGCGTTGGCTCGCGTCCTTCGCGCTGTGAAATGTAGGGGCGCCGCCGGGGGAGTCGGAGCTGCCATTCCAGGTTCTCCCGGGGTCGGAAGTTGCAGTTTTGCCAAGGACCCTATGGAGGGAGCGGCTCATGCTTGATCCTGCGGTGCTCTTTGCATGTATACCTGATAGCTGTGGGTCGGGAGCCGATACCATGCTGTCGGTGGATGCTGGCAGACTTTCATACAGTTTGTGGGAAGATTAAATGAAACAATAAGGTAGGAGATGGGCACCTGGGGTTGCTGGGCCTGTCACGCTTCTGCCCATGTGGGCTGTTGCGAAATTTGTACTGCCTTGGGTAGATGCGGAGGAGGAGGTGCCTTGGAGGCCCGAGCGGGGCCTGGTTGATTGTCGAGCTTGAGTTATCCTATAGAACAGCACAGAGATCAGATGCACATTTCTGGATACACAGATCACAGGGTTTACCACACCTATATATTGAGAGAGATTCCGCTGACCCTGATACTTTCCCTCACGGGCTTTTTAGAACCTCGTTAGGAGACATGGCACCCATGACTCTTTAAACTCAACAGTACATGCTTGGCAAAACATACTGGATAGACATTCAGGAGCTCTTATGGGTGTTCCTGGTTCCGGACAGGGAGAGAAAGGGAGGTTTCCCTAACATTACTGAAATTTGGTATAACTAAGCTGGGCAACCTTTTTCATGATGGGGTGGTACGCAAGTGGGAAGACATATTGGAAGAGGGACATGAACTCTCACCCAATATCTTTCCCATAATATATGTTCTACCACACCTGCTAAGCTGGTAACTAGAATTTATAGCCTTACACAGAAATCCAGGAGACCACACTTAATGAAAGTGCACCAGGACTGGCAGAAAGACCTAGACATGGTGATCAATGACAACAGCTGACAGTATTGCTGCGAAGTGACGAGACACATTTCTTTCAATGGCAGACACTGGCTAATCCACTTTAAATATATCAATAGAGTGTATTACACAGCTGAAAGACTATGCAGATATGGTTTACGTGATTGGGCGGCTTGTCATCGCTGTACAGAACAGAAATCTGGTTTCTTACACGTAGCCTGGTTATGCCCCAAAATGTTTGATTTCCGAGGTAGGATCTTTCATACTTTAAATGAGATTACGGGTCTCTCCCTTACCACTGACCCGTTTCTCGCTTTGCTGGGACATGAGAAAAGGTCGACAAAAACGTAAGACGACTAGTAGCTTTGGGTCTGCTGCTAGCTAAATGTAGGGTAGCAATGCGCTGGGTTAAAGGCCCAGGCCTGACCATAGAGGATTGGACTAAAGATATGCTCTATTGCATCACACAATCGGGCACATACGTCAAGTTACTTTCTCCAGAGAATTGCCCCAAAGGTTTCTGGGGATTATATCAACAGTACTCAGTGGGAAGGAGACTGGGTAGCCAGAGGGAGATTAAGGTAATTTGGTATACACTAGAGACGCAAACTATAACATAAGGATTGATGGCAAAACATATGTGGGAAGCGAGTATATACATGTTATTCATTCTCATTGTTGGAATCATTGATCATTGATATTGAATGTATTCACTAACTACTTGTTTTGATTGTCGTAAATTCCATGCATCGTATAAAGTCACTTTGGAATTGCACTGTACCCAGCCAACGAGAAAATACACTGTATTACATTTTTTGTTACTTAGTATTAAAATCAATAAAACAAAAATATAAATAACCTTTTTTCAACTATTTAATACTAACAAATATTTCTTTTTTAACAGGCAAAAGCCAAGCACCAATCCCTTAACTTTACCCAAAAAAAACTCAGCAAACGTGCTTCCAAAATGAAATAACAACAAATCAGCAAGTATAAAATATATTTTAAAAAATGTGTATGTTAAATACTTAAAGAATAAAGCTGCTTAAAAATATAGTAATTATATGAATGTAATTAATATATATCTCTAAAGAACACAGGTATAATGGTGGAAACTTACATCACATCACAAGAAGGAAAACTGTTGTCTCACATCAGATATACTCACAGTCAAGTGAGCACAAGAACAGCACATATGCACTGGAAATGCACAAAGTATTCATAGAATGTTATGGGAGGTCCATAACTAGGAATGCTACAGTACTAAACATTGGAGACAAACTTGACAGAAATAGAAGTTAGATATGTGTTACAAGACCGTAGGATAGCAATCACTAGTTCCCAAGAACCTACAGCTATTTAAAAAAGTATTAAACCAAGTGTTCCTAACTACACTACAGGACACCTCTCAGGTATCCCAAACTGAAAAACACTCATAGCACAAATGAGAAAATCAACAAGTGAAATACAAGGCCATCCTAAAAATCCCAAGACAATAATCCCCATAATTTAAATACAACACATAGTGAGGAACCCTTCCTTTTTGTATTACAACACTAATAATGACAGACTAATAATAACTTATTCAACAGATGACAACCTTCCAAGATTAACACAAAGTTGCAAGTGGATGATGGACACCATGGGAGCACCCATGCTTCACCCATGGAACGCCTCCCTGGGGCAAAGCAATGCAACGCAGCGATTTGTGTTGTGTTACTCTACATTTATCAAGCCATGCAGGGCCTTGTGTGTCTTGAGAAATTCTACTTAGGTTTTGCGTCACCCTTGCACCATGGGGCAATGGCGACACAAAACCTACAGAAATATAATCCAAATAGGAGATCCACAAAATATAGATAACCCCCCCCCCCCAAGCAAAAATCCAATAAATTAGAAAAATATCAACAGGGAAAAACCCCTCCAGGAAAATAAAGGACATTCAAAATAATGTTAGTTAAGATATACCCACCTATTTCCTTCCTTTCTAATGAAAAAATACATCCAAAAATAGGGAAATGCCCCGATTAACCTTGAGAATAAATAACATTAAATTAATTATAAAATACATCCGTATAATACACAGTAGAACACATTGCATGAATCCATACATAATATAGGGCCTCATTATGATGGCGGTCGACTTTCATCCGACCTCCATCCTGATCGGAACGGGACCGCCCGACCAGCTGTCACCGGTCCCGCCATCGATATTAGGATGGGACCGCCTTCAAGGTGGTTGCAATATGTATATTTTGTATTGCAGCATGTGCTGTGGGCTGCAGCACAAGCTGCAGTACAAAATAAATAAATTTTTCATATCCCTGCACTATGTGGCAGGCACTGAATGGTGCCTGCCACATGGTGCAGGGATATGTAGGGGGGCACCACAGGTGTACCCCAGGGCCCATAGTAGAGAGCCTGGGGGGTAGAGGGGCCTGCTAGGGCCACCAAGTCCCTATCCATCTGCCTTTTCATGGTGGATTAACCACCATGGAACGGCCGGTGGAAAGGGACATTGTAATCCCTATGGCGGTGTTTGAGCAGGCACCGCCCTTATTGTAGGGATTGATGTCCCTCCGATGGACTTCTAGAGCCCGTCAGATCCATGGTGGGTGGTCTTTCTGACCGCCCTCCATCCGCCCTGCATCATTCATAATGCTACGAACAAAAGGGGATCGGTCAATTAACACGTGGTGGGGGCTAGACCCTTTATAGAATAAATAACACAATTTGCCCGAACCACAATTACTCAACAAATATTTTTTTGAAAGGGAAGAGATCAATTTATTGTGATCACCCTCGACATCCTACTCAATGTCAATCTTTTTATCTTTTTCGAATTAACACAAACTTTATGACAGAAAACGAACAATACATTCAATATTTACACCCCTCTATATACTTTGTACACACATAGAAAACACACATTATTTGCACAATAAATGAAAATTCCAGCATCAAACATTACAAAAGAATTTTGAATACATCACAAACAACATTATAACAAACATTATGATCATAAAATGCGAAAAAACAATTTTTAGGGCGAATTATAAGCAAATCAATGGCTCATAGACAAATTAATACTGGACCAGCAGGTCCTAGTATCATAAAGATGACAATAAATTCCACCCTAGAAAGTGCCGACGCGTTTCGAGATCAGGCACCGTGTCGCTGATCTCTCATCAGGGCTGTTTTATTCCTTGTATCAAACTTGATTATGGAAAGAGCAGGGCATGGGCATAAAGGATTTCAAACGGACTACTTCTTCACGTGGCCAGGCAGGACAGCCTTGCTATTGTCAGCTGCCGCCCAATGGCGCTTTCATATGTATTCCACCACCATGCAGGTCGCCTCCTTTACGTTGTATTTTTATGATCTTGTTTTTCTGAAATGGGCTTTCAAGTCGCGATCCTTCTCTGCTGCAACAGCACGCCGCTGGTGTAATCGGAAGTTTCTCATAATGCGGCAGGCGGACAAGCATGGTCCGATGGCGGTTGGACTGCCACAACGGCCTGACGGTGGCGGTCCCACCACCATTGTAATGAGGCCCACAGTAAGGCCTACCGCACTATCAATACTCAAGCTACAACCTAACACTTAACTACTAAACAGAACTGACCTATACTAACACTAAGCACACCCCACCCCCAAGCACCAAATCCCAAAATGTAACTTAAAAGTACTCTAACCTGATCTCTACAGCAGAAGCAGGGAACTGCGACTGCAAAGAGGCTGGACCAACCCAAAATGAAGTAAATAGACAAAAAAAAGGTGGTTGTGGTGGAATAAAATGGCTGTTATAAGAACATAAAGACTACCTATTAACGGAAAACAATAGGAATTAAATGGTAAAACTCTAACAATAATTATTATATGTTCACAAAATTGTTTTGTAAATGTTTAAAAATGTTATAAAAGTTTAATGAAATGTATGTATACTAAAGAATACTAACAAAATTATATTTTAGTTCATAGTACTTACCAGTATATAATACTTGTACATGTGTTAGCAGAAAGGTTTACAAAATGTTGTTGTAAAAAAAGTAACTTTGGTAAAAAAATTGTTTAAACATTTGAAATAAATTACAATATAGTGAAATGTAAAATATATATGCAGAATATTTTGTTAAAAAAGTAAAATTAGAGACATAATGAAAATATAACAATAAATGTAAAAATGTGTATTACTTGTAATGCATGTTAAAAAGTGTTATAAAAATTAATACACAGTACAGAAATGTAAAACTGTGTGTACAAACATATCAATAGTGTAAAAATAAAACTAATATTAAAAACTAGTGTTTGACAAATATTTATAACTAGCTGTACCCGGCCACGCGTTGCTGTGGCTCAGCCTGGTTAAATGGAAGAGAAAGAAAAGAGTAAGCGCACGTTTCTAATATGTTTAATTTCACAATGCTTGTGGGTATAAAATATGTTTTTGTCCATCCTAATATATGTAGACTATTGTCTATATGCGTCCCTTGTATTTGTTGCGCAGCAACCAAATCGATAGGGTCTGTTGGGGTTGCAAAGTGAACCAACTCCTTTCCCCTTCCTCCACCCACTTCCCGGTTTGCCATCCTGACACCAACTGTCCATCCTAATATATGTAGACTATTGTCTCTATGCGTCTATTGTAGTTGTTGCGCAGCAACCCAATTGATAGGGTCTGTTCGGCCTTTAGATTAAAAACACGCGCATATTTGACACACGCGTATTCGAATCTAACGTTGTGTATATATAAACATGCGCTTATTCTAATTCAACGTTGTGTCAAAATTTCAAATCAATCGGTGAAGAACTTTCGTAGATTTAAGATTTTTATCAAACACATATTGACATTTTTATGTCTGTTTGTGCTTTCGATTAAAAACACACGCGTATTCCACACGCGTTTATTCAAATCCAACGTTGTGTTTATAAATACACACGCGTATTCGAATGCAATGTTGTGTCAAAATTTCAAAGCAATCGGTGAAGAACTTTCGGAGATTTGAGATTTTGAACAAACAGTTACATTTTTATTTATATAGATTAAATATTTTTGAAAAATTGAAATATTTAATAATATTTATTTTGAACAAATTTCATAGAAATCTGTGAAATGTTTAAAACATTTTATGCTACAAATATTTTGAAAATATATATACAATTAAAAATATATTAACAATTATCATTTAGAAAATTCAAATAATTACAACAATACTTCTCAACCTTGCCCCTATAAAGCCTAAATACTCCATCAAAAATCCAAACTTTAAAAATTGCATAAACACATGCAAATAATACATCAAAATGTTTTAATTAATATAGATATAAAAATATATTAAACCCCCCAAAACTTTTATTAACATATTAAATAAAAAAAAAATATATATATATATATTTTTTTTTTAATAAACTACCCCTCCAATTCCCCTGCAAAACATTATCACATTGCTAGAATATAGATAAAGAGTACAGTGAAGTATCAGTGATTGGCTGTGCATGGTGTGTGACTTACTCAAAAGCTTTCCTGGAGCAGATTTGAGCCTTTTTGTCTGTATTACCACTGGAATAGATCTAGGACTAACTTTGGTGAATAGCCATTGTATTTTAATATTTAATTATGCTACCCATTAAATCATTATTGTTTTTGCCTAAACTCTACTAAATTATTAGAACATATTTCCTATTTTACTAACACTCCCACTTGTCCTCTGACATATAATACTACTCTGCATGCAGAGTTCTCTGCACTTGTGGTGGAGAAGGGCATGTGGGAGCAGAGATCTCTAGCTGGTGATTTGCACATAAAATATTGCTACTTGAGTACCACTATACATAGTCAAAATGGTTTGTTACTATTTTAAGTCTTGTGAGTAGTTCTCCAGTATCAAAAGCACCAAAGGTGATAGGAGTCAAGGTCCAGTGTGTCTCTTTCTCACAATCTCTGCCTACTAGTTGTTTGTACAAAGAAAACATGCACCCAGAGGTGTACTCTGAGCATCTATGTTTGTATGCTAATTGAATAAATGTGTGCATTTAATTTCTTTTTAATGGTGCTGTGTGCTGTGCTCTAACCACTCTCAGCTGCAGCCTTGTGTAACAAAAGGTAAGGAGGCACTATGCCCTTATCTTCGCCTAGCAAGGTGTGGGTTTCGGTTTATATGGTACTTGGGCGCCTCTCTTCTAGAGCGTTGTGGAAATAACATGCATCCTAACTTTATCATGTTATGTAATTGATGTGTGGGATATACTTCACTATTCAAACATCAGTATTAGAGTGTGGAGGGAAACATGTTACAAGAAAGATTCATAGATACTAATTATGAAAAACAGTTAGTAAAAGAAGGATCAAGGTGCTAAATATTATTGTGCATTTTTCATCATAGACAATGCTCTCATCAAACAAATCACAGAATATAAATATGATGTGTATGAAGCCAATTATTTTGGACATAGTTATAGTTGAGTAAGTGAAGGTCATGTGTTATCTTTGCATTTCATGCACACAGAAGGGATTCATATTCATGGGTGTACTAGTCTTCAGGCTAGACCTGCAATTTCCCAAATATACTTCAGCAAGAATCCAACTTAATTATTAATATTTTGCTAGTAGGAGAATAGTTTGATTCTGCCAGCTATTTCTTTCCAAAACAACTTTATCAGAAGGTAGACCATGTACCAGTCAACGCGAGCTACCAGCAACATTGTGTTACATCAGCAGCTGACTGATTTGGTGACATGCCTGTGATATGTTTGACTGAGCTTAGCAGGGTTTATAGGGCAGTGGTCAGCTCTGCCGGAGTGTTAAATGACCATGGGTTCCCTTTTAGTGGTGCTGAGTTACTGAGCATTTTCCGTGTTTTTGATGGCTGGCCATTATGACATTAGAGAGACAGGTTATGCCAGAGGAATGTATAGGAAAGGCAAGCAAAAGTAGCCAGAACCAACAAGGGCAGGGGCAAGGGAACATCGGTTTACTAGTCTGGGCCCCGTAGATGACACAGAATATGAGGATGCATTTGTGCCCTAGAAGAGGTCCCACATTATATATAATATACAAACACCCACTATTGAACTTCAGTAGGATTAGCAATGAGTTTAGGGTGGTAGTGATGAGTACATTCTTTCATATAATACAGCAATTTCCCAAATATTCTAGTTAAAGATGAGGGGATACCATTTAGCATGTTCTCCACCGGGCTATAATGCACAGCCTGGGTAGACAACATGCACAGGATGTCAGTCCAAACCTGAGTGACGATCCACAAGGCTCAGACCAATCACGACGCTCCTGTGACGGTGACACCAGTTTTGTGATTGGTTTAGGGGAGCCTGGGTGCTGCGGGGAGTCAAAAGAACAGCAAGGACGAAGAAGAGGCTGCAGTTGGTGACCAGCATCATGCAAGTAAGTCTTTTTTTGCCCTCTAAATCCCACCTCTCCACCCTTGCCCACCCACGACTATTGCCTACCAGCCACCACTGCACCCACACCTATGCAAACAGAGCATGCATCTGTAAGATATCATGTCAATTAATGTATATCAAAGGAGACTGCAGTTTGTTCAGACATGCTGTTCCACAGTCCCGGTAAATCCACTGTTGCACATGTGGCAAACATGCTCCCCATGTGCTAGTCTGTCCTGACACAGGTGTGTTTACCATTCTCTGATTAGAGGCAATCTCAGTGTGCTGCCTTTCTTCAGAAAGGGCTTTGAAAAGTTGTGAAACAAATTAGCCTATTTTTTTAACTTCACCAGTTTAGGTAAGTGTGAAGCTTCTGAAGTTTTAAATAAAAAGGATGAACTGGGAGCCTCAAAGGGCAGAGGGATCGGTCCTGCTGCCACTCTGGGTTAAACATGCACCACTCGGCAACTGCTTACCATTTACCTGGTACCCCGACTCCTGATTTGGTTACTTCCTGCTCTACACCAAAGTCCAAAGGCGAGAATTACACCAGTGTTGGAATGAAAAGTAACAGCTTCCAGGCAGCTGCTACTTTGTTTCCCATTGCCCCTCAGGACTATGGGCTACGTGACAGCGGGGCTGAGTGACAGCGGGAAAAAGAATTCCATGCAGCCTGATGTTCCACCCTTTTTGGGCAGGACTTCCGGCTGCATGTAATAAGGGTTAGTGATAGCCAGGCTTTGCCTCAGTCAAACTTGGGAATAGTTGGAAAACTACGCCTCGCTTTGCAAAGTTTCATAACTGTTCATGACTTTGTGGGCAAAGTTATAACATCGCCCACTTTTTTTTGCAATTTAAGCCAGCCATGCAATGGTCATTTTTAAGAATGCTAAAATCATGAACAAATGCACAATGGCATAAGAAAAAAGCAAGCTGTAACAATTGAAATATTGCATTAGTCAGGAAGTATCTAGAGAAACAAAAGCAGCATGTACACAGAGGAGGCCAAATATACAGTACCTAGTTTATCAGTTTGACACTGTGCTCAAACAAAATTTAAAGATGGAGTAAGAAGTATTGACTTCTTACATTAACATGCCAATCACTAACTCCACTATGTATGTCCCTGGCTGAAAGCCGCCATATGGTTTATATTGCCTACAGAGACCTACTGATTAGGCTGTGCGAATGGCTTAGAATGGTTACCACAGCAGCAGACTCTCTGAGGCAGTGCAGGCATCCTTCATCCTCCTGTGTGGTCTAGAAATGTTTTCCATATTCCATATCAAGAACCCATAGTTAAGCTTTTGAATAATCTGCCTTTTGTCTTTCAAGAAGAAAATACAAAAAATTGACGTTCACTTATGTTTTTTACTCCTCTTTCTATGTAGTTTCCACTGCATCTGTACAGAATGATTGTATTGGTAGTGAATAAGTATGTAGGAGCATTCAGTAGATATTTTTCTTAAGGATACCTTACTATCAAACTTCTGATAACTTCACCATGGAACACAGCCATTTTACTGGGAAAAATGACTGCATTTTAGCAAATGTCCTTTTATACTGCAACCTCAAACTAAGCTAATACATATGGGCAGATTCAATAACTTAATTTTGTAGAACAATTTCAAATCCCCATAACAATTTGTGTAGCTGAATAGTTGAGGGATGTGTTAAGTCTTCAAGAAAAGCACATATTCAAAGAACATATTGTAGTTGGGTACAACATAATTATTAAGATCTCGCAAAGCCAATTGGGTGTTCAATATGAATAGTTGTGCAGAGGGAGAAAAGCTTTTGCTCTGGGGATGTTATGTTAGAGTGTTTGATAGTGACAAGCGCTCTCTTTGGTGCTGTAGGTTGGTAGTATGGTGTGATAGTCATGTGATATAGTGTGGCAGTGGGTGGAGGCAATGCGGTGGTAGTGGTGGCTGGCAACATTAAAATATGGTGAGGTGCGATGCCCTAAAACCTAACCATATATGTTGCACGTAGCCACGTACCCATGTACGCTGGGTGTACGGCACGTACCCCCCATGATTGCAGGGGTACGCACCGTACCCCTGCGATCATGGGGTGTACGCACTGTACCCGGGGGGGCGTTCCGTACCTGTTTCGGGGCGAACTCTGCTTTTACGGCAGTTTCCAGCTCCCATAGAAAAAGGGTTGTACAGAGCGTACACAACACCGATCGTACTTGCCGGGTCGTAAAAAGCAGCCGCGAACCGTACAAACGTCGTGTACTGCGGGTTCCAAGGGCGATTCGTACGGGAATTCTATTCGTACGGTCCCTGGTACGATTCGCACGGATAGCTGCATTGGGTGTGGATCGTACTACGTCGTTCGTACGGGGACGGTTACGGGTACGAATCGTATGGAAAAAAATGCTCCGTACGATGATTCGGACCGCTTTTTACGGGATCAGAATCGACCCCCTAGTATAGTTCTGGGGCTCAGAGTGCGGTGTCAAAGATATGTATGCAGTGTTAACTGTTCTTATGCTGTAGTACTGTGAGATATGAGGGATTGCCGGGGTTAAAAATGCATGTGCTGGGGTGGCAATACATGACTGGGAGGGGGAGATGCAGTGATGAGTTGTAGGGATTTGCCAGTCATATTGGGGTCAGGCATAAGGGCTATTCACAAATGTCTATAGTAATTGCTTAAGTCCCTGTTCCCAATCTTATCAATGGCCAGCACACACAACACATACTCCATCTGTGTAGTGGATACATTTTTGGCTAAGCACTGAATGCCACCAAATTGAAAGCTACAATATAAATGAACAACGAAAAGCCCAATATTATTCACTGAGCAGTAGAGTGCTTCTAAAATTCCTAAATATGAACTAGCTCTGTGAAAGCTCAAATGCTTGCTGCAGTGCTGCGGGATCCAATAGGTTGAGTTTAAATCTGACATCCTTAATTATTGAGCTAATGTGTGTTTGTAGTTTGAGATTTTTGTCAGTAGAAGCCAAGATAGTTGGCATACTCCACAACTGAAGGGTTGCAAGTTAACACCGTGAGTGAATGAAGCCATGTTGCATTGAGAGAGGGCAATTAGGAAAGGATAACTCAAGGAACTTGATTTTAGCGGGTTAAGCGTCAGGCAGTGATGTGGTATCCAAGTTGGAAGGTACTCGAGGACTTTGTCTAAATCTTCAATACGTTTAACACAAGTAAGTTTCAGATAAAGCAGAGTGTCATCTATGTGAAGGTAAGAGTAAGCGATATTAAATCTATTACGACTGGTGGCTAGAGGATCCATGTAAAGATTGAAAAGGTGAGGGAGGGAACAAAACCCAGAGGAAAACACAAAGGGACCAGATTTGAGAGATAATTAGCCACTTTCAGGACTATCTTGACAGCTCAGCTGTCTACCAGACCTATTCATAAAATGATCTAAAACATACAAATAAAGTGATCTTTGGATTTACCTAAAGGAGTATTTCTCTGCCACCTCATGCTACTTTCTATTCAACTCTTTTTCCTATTGAGTGCTATGGAGTGTTAGAATAGGGATACATGAGGGGCTATATTGCATCCTAAAAAGCTTGCAGAGTCATCACACATTAAATTATTTATCTTGTAGACGCATTTTATGCTAAAAGCTATTGTTTTTGTTTGTTCACTGCAGAGGCCTTTTAATATTGTTAAGGTCTGTACTTGTTGTGCATTGACATCCATTTTCCAAGACTGTAGAGAAGCATTTGAGGACATCCCACTCATTCCCATTCTCCTTTCCAGGATGTTCATCAGCATCACATGATTTTCCTCAAATGCTATTGATATGTCAATGAGGCTCAATGCCCTTTGTCTCAGTGAGTACAGCATTTGGAGGTATCTTCCAAGTTGTTTCTGCATCTGGTTGTCCAGGTCCTTTTAGTCTTAGTCTGACAGAGGTATGGGGCCCCCTTCTGGTAGCCACTCCTGGCTTGTCTGGGAATAAATGGAAAGTATGCCGACCAAAACAGGAGCCTAAAAGAAATCTGCATCTTTCCAGGACCACTCACTAGGTAGATAACCTTTCTAGCATATCACATATTGCAGTTTCTTGCTGAAAAAGTGGGAGTCAAGAATATTCTGAACCTCAAATTCAGGAACTTTGTCAACTAACATTGGAGGGGGAATAGAAAAAAGATTATCCACACAATAGGGCTTCAACTGAGAAGAATGAAAGACCAGATTGATCTTCTAGGTCCAGGCCAGCTGAAGTTTAAAGGCCACGGGAGTCCTTAGAAACTTTGAAGCATCCAAATTGTACCTTTTCTAAAAATGACTGTAATACTCAAATGATCTTTTGGGGAGGAAGGGGTGTCTGATTATAGGTTGGTGAAGATTCTGGGAATACAAAGCAAACACAAGTATATGATGGACGGAGTGCTGAAACTTTCCAAACACTCACACCCAGCCACAGATCTGGGTTGAATCCATCATTGTTCTTTAGCTCACTTCGCCACCCCAGTTCAGACCAAGCCATATTCAAATCAGTCTTGACCCTATTCCTCATGGGATTAGTCCAGCACGAACTACCCAGCCAGGTTTTCAACATTCTATGATCCTGGTATGTAATTAATAAAGAAGCCAGATTGATTAAAGATGTTTGCCTGTCAGTACTGCTGGGTGTTCTTACAGTGCATGTTCCTAAGACACTGTAGATTCCTATGGGCAGTTCAGATCTCAAATAGTTATTTGGCCCCATCAAGAGACATCTCCATTTCAAACAGGCTAATTTGATAGCTATGAGTTTCCGCTCGAGGATGGAGTAGTTTCTCTCAGAGTTTGAAAAGATGAGGGAACAATAGATGGAGTGTTCTAACCCATCATCTTGTCGGAGTTGTATCAGAACAGAACCAGTGGCTCCATCAGAAGTGTTCATCTCAACTATGAACTTCTGAGTTGGGTCAGGGTACTGAAGCATGGGAGCACAAGTAAAGGCTTGTTTTAGTTCTCTAAAGGCTTCTTCAGCTAGGCAATCCCATCAAAAACCTTGATGTAGCATTTCTTTCTTTTACAACTAATGTGATGCTACTAGGAAGGAGAGAAAAATGATCAATAAATTGGTGATAAAAGTTGTCAAAACTAAAGAATCATTGAGTCTTTGACGTTGGATGGTATGGGTCATTCCAGAATGACTGCTACTTTCGGAGGATCCACAGATATTCCTAGGCTGTTTAACCAAAATCCTAGATACTCAACTTTGGGGAGACTGAATTCACAGTTTTCTATTTTACAGAACAGTTGGGTTTGGAGGAGCCTGTCCAATACCCAGTAGACATGTGAATGATGTTTAATAGGATCATTAGAGTAAACTAGAATGTCATCTAAGTAAATTAAAACAAAAATGATTTAACATGTCAGTGAAGATTTGATCCATGAATCGTTGGGAGATCACCAAGGCATTTCTCAAGGCAAAGGGCATGCATTGGTTTTCGAAGTGACCTAGCGGTGTCTTCCATTCATCACTTTTCTTAATGCACATGAGATGGTATGCACCATATAAGTCTGGCTTAGTGAAATCTTTGACCCTCTTATAGATTCCAGAATTACCTTAGTTAAAGGAAGAGGACAATGGTCATTGTTAGTGATCTTATTCAGCCCTTTATAGTCAATACAGGGTCTCAACTTGTTTGACTTCTTTGGCACAAAAACATTGAGGCTCCTACTGGAAAGGAAGATCATCTTATGAGACCATTAGGTAGCTTATCGTTTAAACATTTTCTAAGGACCTCTTTCTCAAACTCAGATAGAGAATACATCCTACCAAATGGGACAGTTGTTCCAGGTTCAAGAGGGATTGCGCAATCAAATTCTCTATGAGGAGTTAGGTTCAGTTAATTAGAATTCTCACAAAGAGTGATGATATTGAACTGAAACTTCTTGAATTTATCACCGCAGTGTCAGGAACAAGACATGTATTGAACTCGTTATGGTCCAATATAAGAGAGATAACAGTGGTTATGACAAAACTAAGATAGGGAGATAGCTCAAGTCGCACAGCCATGATAACCAAGTGACGCCCAGTATGATGGTATGGTCAGTGTATTCTTAAGGCTTGCTGGGGCCAAGGGCAACTAATATATTTGGGGGCATCTGTTGGAACAACTTTGAATTTAGTAAAAAATTAAGCCTGCACAATGCCACACAGCATTGTACCTAAACTTCCACACAAAAGCATCTGAAACATGCAGCACGGCCACAAAATCATTAAAAAGACACTGGGTACAGTGTCCTGCCTGCTCTGAAGCGTGACAGGAATTAATCTAAAAATGCTACTACCATAGCATGAAAAAGTACAACAGCTACTATCATCATTATCGTTGACATTGTTTTGTTGTTATCATTATGCAATGGAATTAGACTGTCAGTGCACTTACAAATATCATTCCTTGATGTGTACTATCGTTTGCCAGGTGGATGCAAGTTACCTATGCTTTTGAAATTTAAGTAAAAATCTTTTCAACCTTCACTAATGCTTTAAGATTGCGTACTCACAAATACCTCAGTTATTTCTGGGATCACAAAGTCTATCCTGAATAAGTGATCACTGTCTAGGGGTATATGTGTGTCAGCTCAAAATAAAACATGGATGTAAAAAATGTAACATAATAAAAGCAATTCATAGAAGCATTTTAATTTTCTGCATGTCATTTTAGATCTACATTTAGGTGTAGATATAATTTCAGTCACAAGAGTAAGCAGTAACGCCCATCGAATTGTACTAGCCTAACAAAAATGGTGGTACAAATAGTAACTTTTTACTTTTTGCCCATGAGGAACATCTTCAAGCCTCTGGGGATTCCCCTTCCCATACACACCCGAGGGTTCCCATCTCATTTCCCACTTTACATATTGATTTACTGTTGCACTTCACATACCTGAATGCTTGTTTGTGTTTACCAAATTTCCATTGCCGTCCTACATTGGAGCACTGATTCCCAGTCTCTTTTAGTAGATTTAATCGCATATAATGTTACATCAAAGTGATGTAATACTAGGTGTGAATACATCAATCAATCAATCAATCATTTGTAGAGTGCACTACTCACCCGCGAGGGTCTCTGGGCGCTAAGAGGCGGGAGAGCTGCTACTGTTTGAACAGCCAGGCCTTGAGAAATCTCGTGAAGGTCAGCAGATCCTGGGTCTGTCGGTGGGGGATGGGGAGGGTGTTCCATGTCTTGGCGGCGAGGTGGGACAAAGATCTGCTGCTGGTGGTCGTTCAATGGATGCGTGGGATGGTGGCGAGGGTGAGGTCAGTGGAGCGAAGCTGGCAGTTGGGAGTTTAGAAGGTGAGTCGTTTGTTGAGGTATGTTGGTCTGGCATCGTGGAGTGCTTTGTGAGCGTGGATGAGGAGCTTAAAGGTGATCCTCTTGTTGATGGGGAGCCAGTGCAGGTCCCTCAGGTGGGTGATGATGTGGCTGTAGCGGGGGATGTCGAGGATAAGGTGTGCAGAGGCGTTCTGTAGGCTAGGCATTGAAGCTTATGATTGGACATTCATGGTTTGTGAAATGCAAAGGTCAATTTGCATTTGTAAATCAAGCCATCAACATTTGTAAGTTGAGCTTAGGTTCACAAATAGATTTTTATATCAGCGTGTACTGACACCGTTTCTTTTAGCTAGCACACTTTACTTCGCTTTGAAAAAAAATTACAAAGTGATAGCCTCAACTTTTCCCGGCAGTACCGAGGCTGGATGTGTATTAAGTTGATATGATTAATGCAATGTTGGCCTTTTGCATAAAAGGTTGCACTGGTGCTCACCTGCTGATTTAGGGTGTCATGCTTGTCCAACGGTTGCTGGGGGGGAAAGGGGTTAGATGCTACACCACATAGGGCTTCCATCCCCTGTATGTACGATGTTGTGTCTGGAGAGCAACTGATTCCCTCTGCATGTGTCTCCTGGCGCCCGTTAGGGAACTACATATCCCAGAAACCCTTGGGAAGCCAGGCGGTAAGGATGAACAGGCTCTGCCAAAGTGTTGTGCTGCCCTATAAAGCCCCTCCCCTGCCTGGGGTCGGGGCTTGACAATCAATATTTCCTGTTCGAACCTCCCTGCTCGTGTGCAGTGTTTTCTTCTACTGCTGCGGCTAAACGGTCTACACCACGCAACTGGGTCCTAGGGAAAGTGACGGAGGGTTCGGTGGCTACGGAGCTCCTGATTATTCGTTGCGCTACAGAGAAACCGTAAGTTATTGCTAGTCGGGAGTGAGCTCCTCTCATAAGTTTGACTTCCTGCTGCCCCGCTCCGTTGTTCTTCAGCGGGGGAGCAAGAGCATTTGTTCAATGCTCGCAGCACTGTGAATCCAAACAGCATGTGAGTATATCAAGACTAATTGTTATTGCCTTTCACCCCACTCCATTAGTTACCACAGAGGGAGTGCGGGCGGGTTAGGCTATACTCGTGACCCTGAGTTTCTTATCTCATGCTGAGTACCAACGGTCACTGTGCTGTAAACAGCGTGTACCTTTACTTGTTTAGTTTTTTGGAACATTGCCTCTAGCTGAGAGGGAGCCTTGCCTCGGCTCATTTTGTTGTTTGCACTGAGTGACATTTTCTAGGATTGTGGCAGTTGTGTGGATTACCTTTACCAGAATGCAACTCATACATTTACAATGCCTGCCTTTACAATGCAGTTTTTACATCGCAACATCCTTTACAAAGCATTCTTTTACATAGCATGCCATTACATCACATTTTCAGAAACTACCTTTACCACGCATTCCATTACATCGCATCATACCTTTACAATGCATACCACTACATTGCATTTAAGGTAAGTGTTGGATAGTATAGGGGTAATAATTGCTATTCTAACTCCAGTGAGTGCAACAGTAGGGTAAGTGTTGGATAGTGTAGGGGTAAAAATTGCTATTCTAACTCCAGTGAGTGCAATAGTAGAGTAAGTGTTGGATAGTGTAAGGGTACTATGCGTTGTAATGGTATGCATTGTAATGACTTGCGATGTAATGCCTGCATTGTATTGCCATGCATTGTAATGACATGCATTGTAGTGACATGCAATGTAATGGCTGTGCTGTAATGACATGCAATGTAATGGATGTTGTGATGTAATGACTGCTATGTAAAGGTAGTGCGATGCAATCACTGCATTGTAAAGGTTGTTTCCCCCTGTACCGTGATGTAACACTGCAAGCCTGAGGGCGATAATTCTTCCTCCTTCACGTACTGTGTGCCATCAAAGTTTCACCCTCTGTACTTGCGCTGCAGAAGTCTAACTATGTGGAATTCACTTTCTTGGAACAGATTATTGTTTCTGGCCCTGATGTTTATGTATTGCTGCATAAGTGTGTGTGAGTATGAATAGCAGTCCAGTATCAGTGGTACGTATGTATGTGTATTCCTGTGTTGCTTCTCACATATTTCTGATTTCTTTTACACACAGCACTTACCAGTGGGGTGGCTTCTGATGATTTACCTCGATTCTTGACCAGACATAGGTAGAAGAATACGCCTACCTGAGCCGCATGGTTTGTTGTTTTATCCACTTCCTTTTTCCCTGGGGTGTTCCCTCTCAGAGCAGTGTATTGTCACTCTGTGCGAGTTTGCACTCAGGGGAGTCGGGGGGCTTTTTAGCGATCCCTTGTCCCCGCTGGAGAACTACACAGGTTAGTGGCATATACGTTGTTTGGCGCTGCTGACAGATCCAGACATAGGGCTGCATCAGGACATTGCGGTCACTTCCATCTTTTGTGTATTAGTGTACAGACTGACTACCTCAGTAGAAAGGCAATCCAGTAATATCTTATTAGGAATAAATGAACATGTATTGCTAAAGCTCAGGGATGTGTGATGGACGACGATGCTGCAACACTTGTCTTCTACAGTCTCCCATTTCAACAATTGAAGCACATCAGTAGACGCGTCTACACAGCGCATGTTATCAGGATTGATGTTGAATAGGTAGAATAATAAGACTTTGTGAAACATCAACAAAGGACATCTGCTGCCTGAGATACAAATACTGGCCCAAGGAAGGATGGATGGGATGACAAGACTCTCATTTAAGCTCCAACAAAGGGCAGCGGCTTCCTGTGATATCAGTGCTGGAACACAGCTCATAGATTTGTCAGATTTAGAATCCCAAGTGCAGTGCTGCCAAGGCTCTTGGCTGCACAATGTTCAGTACTGTGTAAATATGTAAAGAGACCATCACATAATACCCAGGATAAATAGAATTATGAATTTAAAGGAAAACCATTGATGCCTTACACTGCAAAAAGACAAAAGTTTTTAATCTCTGCCCAGGACCAGTATCATTTAAAGTGGCCCGTGTGAAAATGATAAGTTTTTTTTTTAACCTAGTCCTCAGCTGGATCCTGCTTTCGTGACATAAACAAGTATTGTGTATAATGTTTTATTCTTCATACACATTTGCAATTAGGCTACTGTGATTTACAAACCATTTAATCCCTTTTCAGGAGTCAAGCCAAGATGAGGACTTTATTGTGACCATGATCACTGCATTAGGCGGATCTGATTGATTTTATCACAGTAAGCATATGATATTTACATATATGCAATAGTTACTGAATAAGACAATTTCATGCCTTGGCTTCATATATGTTTATCTTTAAAGCATTTGTTTCTAGCAATTAGACAGTTAACTAAGCAGAATTTGTAGGAATCCTTATATCTTCATATTCTACCAAGGGAATTGCCTGTACATCTGCTAAAATATACCTTTTGTGACTAGCAATATGAATCCATATTACATCTGGCACCTATGAGTTCATAGCATAGCTTTGATCTTTGTACTTCATTTTGTGCATTGTTCGTTATTGTATATTAATCACCACAGATTCTGTGTTTAAGTGATAATGATTTATAATATATTTATGTTTGATTTTTCCAAAATCAATACCCCCTGATGAAGGGCACCTGTCCAAAATGCATTGGGATGTTTGAAAAAAATCATGTATTGAAGGAACAATGAATATCCATAAAGAATAAACATAAAATGATTCATGAAAACAACTGTTTCTTGAACTTCTTGGATGAAACGGAGTTGAAATCTCAATTTACCTTCAATTTAACTGGATGAACTTGACATACCTATCCCACTTTAGGACACATTGTAGTGTGTTTAAGGGACGCTGTTCTCGAGATGGGGGAGAGCTTATTTGGTTGTTGACTGACACCTAGGTTCATAAGGGGATGACATAGAATTTGGGCTCCTTTTTCCTTGACTCCTGCGATGGAAGAATATAGGTGTCTGAGTAATAAAAGGAGTTCAAAGCTCTGAGTCGGTTGATGGGATTAAGTAAGGATTTATTACGAATTCGGAGCCTAGCTGATAGGTATTGAAGAAACATAGTATAAAAATACAGAATAACTAAGGGATATCCAAAACGACAGACAAAATGTATCCACAATAACAGAAAGCAAATGTGGAATTCTGAATGAGAAAAAAACTCTGGTGAGTAGATTGAAAGTTTCGATCTTCCTGCCTATACATGAGGTTGTCTTTTAGTCAGGGAAGCACAGAAAGGTGTCAGCATAGCAGAACCTCTGTAAAAGTTATCTAAAGGGAAAGGATATTGCATAGCATGAAGCCACATAACAGTGATGTCGCAAAAAGGTCTGTACCTCTCAGAATCTAAAGGGAATCCGTAATAAGCCGAAGAATTCCTTCAATTATACATGCAACAGAAGCCTCGAGAATACCAGTCACATGCTTCATTATTTTCCATCTTCAAACAACGAAACTTGGCAACTACACTCGAGATTTCATTCCTTTGGTCCACCCCTTTCGAGCCTCACTATCTCTTTCACACAATGTGCCTTTCTTTAACTGTGAGCTCACGCAACTGCACCTACAGGGGCAGAAAAACATTACAACCAAAGCAAACATTCACGTTTAATGTAAAACTCCAAGAAATCTCAGTGCTTAAGTCCTTTAGCCAACGTAATACAGCAAGCATCTCAATACACGTTCAAATACAGGATTACAGATACATATTCAGTCACAATATAGATGTAGAGCGCTGTTCAAATGGATACATTTTCAGTAATGAAATAGATACAGAGTATTATTGAAATGAATATGCAAATATATATAAGAATTGCAATATTATTCAAACTACACATACAGATATAAGTGAGAACTGCAATTCGTTGTTACAGTAAAGAAGACATTACTATGCACAATTGTATAAAGGCTAAGGGCCCCATTAGGATAGCGGGCGGATCGCCCCCGCCACGCCGGCGGGCGATCTGCCCGCCATCTGTGCCAGAATGACCCCCCACCATATTATTATGGCTGGGGGGTCCGCGGCGCACCGAAAGACCGTCCGCCGCTTTTCCGCCCCAGCCGCCTTGCGACCGGGCGGAAAATGGTTCTATATGGTGGCGGTGTCTATCAGACACCGGCAGCCATATTAGTATGGGAATTTTACAATGCCTTTCTTTGGCGGAATTGCCACCACGGAAAGGCATGCGGAGTCTGCTTTGGGGGCTCGTTGCGGGCCCTCAGGGACTCCCGGGGTTGGGGGGTGTACACCCCGGCAGTTTGATGCACAACATGGCAAGCACCGCGCGGTGCCTGCTGTGTTGTGCATGGAAGTGCACAGCATGCCTTCCTGTCATTGTGGCGGGCGGTGCTGAGTGCACCCCTCACCACAATGTCAGAAATGCTGGATGCGCCCGCCACTGTGGTGGGCGCATCCTAATTGCAGGCAAGGGACCCCCGCCCTTATTGCGGGCAGTCCCTTTCCACGATGGGATGACGGGCCCGTCATCCTAATGGGCCCCTAAGACTCCACAGTAGATGCACTTTGTGTAACTGTTACAGTGCACTACATTACATTAATAATGTAACATCACACAGGTACAGGTGGCCTAATTAAATGAGATAGGATGGAGCCAAAATGATGCTGCTCCAGTGATACCCTTTTGCACACAATCAAACGTTAAGCAATTAATTATCTATAGAATATTGAAGAGGTGCATTGCCAAATGGCCATAATTGGGTTAGGTTGGACAGTTGCATCTCTCTAAGCAAATCTCACTCATGGCAGACATCTGCCTCTGAGAAGACAGGCTCAGACATCTGGAACGCAACCCTGCCAAAATGTGTTTAAGTCAGATATTGTTCAGTTAGAAGCAGTCTCTGTGGTGGTCTGGCTAACACCTGTGTCACAAACCTCTACATTGGCCCATCTCACTACAGGGTTACTGAGGAATTGAAAATCCAAGTAATCCACATCACTGCTTGGAAGTTTTCTCAGAAAGGCCCTTCCCCAATTCTTGTGGTTAGGGTCTAGGCAAGGTTTTTGATAATATCTTTCTTTGTTGGGTCCCCCCTTACTACCAAGATAATTCTGATGATATTTTTAAGACGCCTTTCTGAATTATTCTCTGTAGGGGAGGCCCTTCTCCTGACAATCCAACCAGCCACTCTTTCAAATATCCTACTATTTGTTATCTTTAAATTAACTGTGTTGATACAACAATCAACCAGAATGTGCTCAGTAGAAATTAGATTGTATAATTGTGCATATGTATGTTTTATCATAGACCCCCCTTGTTACAACAACTCAGTGACCTTAATGCAGCTTCTATCAACATTTCCCCCTGCTGACAAGTGATTATTTTATAGCTTTCCAAATATGGCTTTGGTGAGCTAATCAAGTTCCTAGGAGAGTTTATCAAAAGTGCTTAAAAGTTGTTCTATTTATTTTCTTGCTCTAGGGGTAGTATGACAGCAGCCGGGAGCACACATGTAAATTGCCGCATTTCTAAACATTTTAATATTTGAGTGTTATTCTGCTGTGCTTTTAAAAAACCATTTCGCCTACCTGGCAAAGGCATCTTTTACTCGCTCTGGGAGCCTGCTGAGTGCAAGCAGCGCCTCCCAAACGCCGACATATGCCCCCTGATCGCCGCCATTGATGGCGTGCAAGCGAGGCCACGCCCCCTTTGGGCCACGCCCCCGCCCCTCAATCACCATAAAATGCACCACTGGAGGAAGCGCAGCGGACGAGCACAGCGGGAGCGCCGTTTGCGCGCCGAAGGCGCGCCTAAGGCAAGCCCGTCTGCGCCCGTCCGCGCACGACCGGGCCTAGGGCCAGAACCTCTGTCAGACGGGCCCACCAAGAGGGTGAGTTACTCCAGGCGTGACTTACTTAGTCTCAGACCCACCAAAAGCACACACTGTAGTTATGTCCATGATTCAGGTGGAACTCTTACAAACTGTGCCATCTGCCCCCCGGTCAAAATACAACTGACTCAGAGGCCACGTACACAGTCCGGCCTGAAACTAGCAGTACTAAATTGTAGGTCGCTCCCTATGCATGCCTTGCTCATTAACCATCTGCTCGAAGACCATGAACTTGACATTCTGTTCTTGACAGAAACATGGCTCACACCACACTCTGACTCGGATGTAGTTATAGCTCTGCCCCCGGGCTTCCTCATCCACTCCCAGCCACGTCCCGGTGGCAGAGGAGGCGGACTGGCAATTCTGCACCGAGAGTATCTCCTATGCAGAATTAGTGATGCCCTTATCAAGGACTCAGAGAGCTGCCATTTTAATATCCGCCTGTCCCCGGTAACCTCTTTGACAGGCATCCTGGTGTACCGCCCCCCCGGTCACTCTGGCCCCTTTGCTAGCGCCCTATTGTACTCCATAGCTGCTCTCGCCCACTCCACTTCCAACTTTACTGTGCTAGGGGATCTCAATATTCATTTTGACGATCCCTTAGACACAGGGGCGGCCGATCTGGCACGAGATCTTGCTGCTTATGGTCTCCGACTAGCAAACACCGGAGCTACACACATTAAGGGCCATTTCCTAGACCCAGTCTTCACCAATGTTCATACCCTCCTGGCCAAACCTGCATGCCCTCTCCCCTGGACTGACCACTTTTTGGTCCCCCTCGTACTTCCAGGAGAACTGAGGAAGCCACCCAAGCCCATTACGTACACTCGAGATAGGGCTTGGTCCAGACTCCCTATTAAGGACTGGGCTACTGCTTTAGAAGCTTCAACTCCCAACCTTACCGGGAACCCGGTTACAGCTGACAATAACTTCAGGAAGTGGATTTCCGATTCACTTGACACGATTATCCCCATGAAAACCCGGGAAGATAAAAGCGGAAAGCTAGGTTCGGCCCCTTGGTTTAACTTAGAACTTAGAGTTCTCTGCAAAAATTGCAAAAAAGCTGAACGACTATGGAGGAAGGACTGGCTTCTCCCCAATAAAGACGCGTACCGGAGGGCCGTCAGATCATACAAAGCCGCCCTGAAAACCTCTAAAGCCTCCTACTATGATGACAGAATAAAAAATGCCTCCAATTCCGCTAGAGAATCTTATCTCATAGTAAAAGAACTCCTAAAGATCCCTGAACCTCCATCACTGTCCAGCATATCCCCAGATAGGAGTAAAGAACTTGCTAAATTCTTTGACTCCAAAATCACCACCATCCTGGAGTCACTTCCACAGCCCAGTCAGCTAACCTGCCAGGACGCGATCACACCTATCACCAGCGCAGGAAGCTCCCCCGGTCCGTCTCTTAACGCCTTTAGAGCAGTCACACTGGATGAAGTCGAAAAAACCCTGGCCAAAATGAAAAGTGGCTCCCCCCTAGATCCCGCACCCATGAGATTTCTTAAAGCAGTCACCCCAGTGATCGCTCCTTCAGTCACAGAGCTGATCAATGCCTCTTTGTCTCAAGGCTTGGTCCCTCCTGGCTGGAAGGGAGCGGTTGTCAAAGCTCTGCTAAAGAAACCCCAACTAGACCCCTCTGACCTAGCCAATTACAGACCAATCTCGCTCCTTCCTGGCATCAGCAAAATCGCCGAAAAATTGGTCAACGCGCAGCTGTCCCAGTTCCTAGAATCAAATAAACTGCTGCGTCAGTCCCAAACTGGGTTTCGCCCTGGCCAGGGCACGGACACCGCCCTCCTCGCTGTCATCGAGGAGGCTAGGTGCATTTTGGATTCAGGGGGATCAGTGGCAGTGATCCTCCTGGACCTTAGTGCAGCCTTTGATACGGTGGACCACCGTGTCCTGCTCCACCGGCTGGCGAAGGCGGGTGTTGTAATCTCACCCTTCTCCCATTCCCCACTTCTCCCCTCCCCTTGCTGCCCACTTGGTATGGTCCGCGCTCCTTCCTGGAGTGTGGGTTAGAACGTTGTGAAAAGAGATTATGCCGCCGAGCTGGGAGCACCTGTTTGAACTATACTGAATAAATGAATACTTACTTGGAACCTTCAATTTTGTAGTGAATTATTACTACATTTTGGCGACGAGGACCGGGAGCTGAGCCGGGGTCAGTGAGGTGTTTTCCCCCGGATGAACTTGATGCTTGTGCGGACATAACGGATCACGCGGACTGTGGATATTCCGGCACCAGACTGTACCAATTGAGGAGCTTCCCCGCGGGACGTGAGGCATTCGTTTCTGGAACGTGGGAAGAGGTGTTGCCTTGGTGACGGTGAGCTGGTGTTGGGTGGAGGAGAGGAATCTTGCCTCCTCGTTCGAGGTCTCAGCCGTTGGTGGAGCCGGTGATTAATGTCCCGTTGGTGTAACCTGTGGTGGGTAAAGGGGCATGAGAAGAAGCAGCGGCGTTCTGAGCGGAAGCTGCCGGGCACAACGCGTGAATTGTGTGAGAGAAGCAGCGGCGTGCTGAGCTGAAGCGGTTGGGCACAACGCGTGAGGCTGTGAGAGGTCCTGAAGAGGTGCACGGACCTGGTATTATTCGGCGGCAGGTGGAGCTGAGGCTGCTGGGCACAACGCGTAATTTTGTAAGGCTGCTGGGCACAACGCGTAATTTTGTAAGTGATCTTGAAGCGGTGCATGGAGCAGTCATTAAGTGAGCCAAGTCGTTGGGGTGCAACGTGTGTGGATTAAAGTCTGCTGCTGATGTTAAGGTGGATTGGAGCTCTAACGTCGTGGCTGTGTTGCTGGCACTGACTTTCTTTGGTGTCTGTTAAGTGGAGCACAGGACCTGCTAGCAACAGCGTTCTACGAATCTACCTTTTTGGAGACAAGTTTAGACCAGTTTGCAACCTACGGGTTGTTGTTAAGCAGTAGGTGCTGTTATAAGGAACGGTCAAGCTATCCAATTATTAAAAATAACCGCGGGAGGAGCGGTGAGCGGAACACAGTGTTTAGTAAACTTATGAAACTGAACAGTGACAGCACGTTACAGCTGCGTAAGGAAATACCAGAGGAACAAAGAGTGTAGCGGACCTTTGTTTCGGTGTTTAAAAAAATTGACTGAGGCAGCACTTTGAGCTGTATGAAATATCTGCGAATATCAGGGAAGGGAGTTAACCCCTGTTGCCACACGTGAAACGGAACTGAAGCAGCGCTTTGGAACTGAGTGAGGAAATTTCAGAGGAACAGAGAGAGTGTGGCAAACTTTTGGTTCAGTGTTGGAAACTTTACCGAAGCAGCGTGTTGAAGCTGCGTGAGGAAATCCCAGAGGGGCAGGGAACGCACGGAGCTCCAGTGGTGGTGTTTATACAGATGTGAGATAGCGCGTCTAAGGAGAGATACGTGTGGACAAGGATTATGAACCTACAGGCGTCTTGAGCAAAGCATGGTAGTGAGCTCAGGGTAGTGCAAGAAACTAGGTCTTCATATTAAGAACCCCGACGACCTGAAGGAACCAACGTCAGTTACGTAGAGTTACTGAGAGGCCATCTTGGAAATAATAAACACCTTGTGAAAACCTGGACACATTCCCCACTGTAAAGAACTATTTATTTTAGGAGGTAGAACTAGACAAACAAAAAAAAACAAAAAAAAAGAGAAATCTAAATCCAGAGACCACAGAAAAGGTATTCCGGAACGTTCCTATTGGGTATTTCACGCGCCAGGTGGTGCAGCAGAATATTTCAAGGAGCTTAGGAAAAGCAAGAAGACTGTATCCTGAATAAGTAGAAAACATCAGGGAGTGAGGGTGATTTCGGGTTGTGAAAGTAGCTAAAACTAACAGATCGTAGCTATTATTTATTTAGCCTGTGCCTTGGGTTTCCCTCCCTTTCTCCCCGCCATCTTTCTGAAGGGTCACCCTAGCATTATATTTCAGCAACTCCTCCCACTTCCCCATATCACACATTTACCAGCAGTTGTTATCCTTGAGGCGTACAACTTGCGCATTAGACCATATTTTGTTTAGGGGGGTGTCCTGAAGAGCCCGGTTTTTGCACCCTTGCGCTGCCTTTCTGGGGGAGGTTGCATCTCTGAGTTTAATTCTAGTATATTATAGCACACTTAACATGGAGTGGGGCCGAAAGTATAATTTCCCGCCACCTGTGCCGTTCATGGAGGAGGATAAAATAAACATTGCAGAGTGGAAAGTGTATTTTGAAAATTATCTGTGCGTTTTAGAGGAGGAGGAAGTACCTCTTGTACCTGAAGAAAAGGCGGAAATTTTACTTCACAGTTTAGGAACTGGGGGAAGGAAAAGGTATCACGAAATGGAAAAAGTATTCATGAAAGGAACCGATAGAAACATTTATGAGAACATCTTGAATGTGTTGGATGAACATTATATACAAGCCGCATGTGTACAAAGGGATGAAGTGTTCAAGGGAAAGATGGATGGCGAAGAGGAAGTTAAAGCCAGTAAGACAATCCAGAAATTCACCGTCTTAATAGGCGGAATTGAGACAGAAATAATAACAGACTCTGGATCACGATATAGCGTGGTAAACAAGAGTGATTGGAACAGAAAATTTGCAAAAAAATATGGTAACGAATTGAAGGAGGCCAACATAGCCCTAAAAACGTATACAGGGAAGGATATAGAGGCTATTGGCTACAAAGTTATGGAAATAGTTTATAAGGAAAACAATACAAGAAGCACTATATACATAACGGAAGGTGGTCTCACCATGCTAGGGTGGAAAGATCAAAAGAAGGTGAGAATTTCACTGGGTAAAAAAATAAAAGAACAGAGAAATGTGCAGGCACGGATTCCTAACATACAAGTTACTAGGGGTGAAACAGTTAATGGGCTCAGGCAGCCATCTAAGGGTTTGTCAGTATATGAAAGGGCTGCAAGTAATAAAGAAAAGGGAAAAGAAGCTAATATGGACAAGCATAACAAGAAACAAAACACTTATCAAAGTCAAGTGGAGGAAAGAGAAATACGTAAGAAACTAGTGAGAAGGGACAGTAGGGAACAAAGAATTGTGAAAAATGGAGAATTTGAAAGGGAGGCGGAGTGTTCAAATACCACAGCCAAAGAGCGAGAATGGGAGATGTGTAAGAGAAACCAGTCCAATTGCAATGAGATGCGGCAAAGAAATACGTGGGAAGAGTTCAGGACCAAGATGTCAGAGGAGGATGTGGACAATCATGATCTGGAAAGAGAGAGGGGTTTAAGTTACATTGAGCGGAAGGGAGAGAACAAAGAAGTATACTTTCAAAGGTTCGATTATGGTAAGGTGGAGTGTGAGAGTAAGAAAACGCAGAAAAACCTAAAAGAATCCCCTTTTAAAGTCATGTCAGGGAAGAAGGGTCCATTCTATGATCATAGGAGGAAGCAGAAGTGTAAAGGTCCAGAAGACACAAATAAGTTCCTTTATGGCAAGCCCCAGAGAGAACAGGAGGGCATAATTGAGGCTGATGAGGCTCACGCAAATGATCTGGGGCTGTTGGAAACTAAATTTGATATAGGAGGGGATACAGGTTATGGCCAAGGGAATGAGGGCAGAAGAAGGCATAGTCCAGGCATGGATAAGGACACTAAAATGGAGGCATATTGTGTCAGAGGAAGTCTTCGGGGTGTGTCCTGGCCCAAGCTACAGCATAAGGAAAAGAACATTACAGCCAGTATCAATCTTCCAGAGGGGGAAGGTAACACTAGCATGAGGAGTTCGGAATTCAAGGGAGAAATAGACTGTGGGCAAGTTCAGACAAAGGGGAGCCAAGGGTTAAAAGGATGTTATACATAAACCGGTTTTCGACCCATGTCAGGATGCCTAAAGCATACACCAGTGCATCCATTGAATTGTACTGCCCACATCTTAACAGGGTACATCCTCGCTGAACCGGACAGCTACTGTTGTTTTGCATTGGTTGATTTAATTGTACAACTTTACCTGTTTTTCCTGCATTTTTAAGAGCATTATCCTGTTTCCTCATACCAATGTTGGGACCTTGGCTACTCATTGAATCCTAACAGGATATACCAAGAGATCAAATATGTATATCACCAGTCACGTCATTTAAACTCAAACTGTTCATATTGTGTGTACTACAGATAACGGTTAAGTCTCATGTGTTTCCTATTTAGACATTGGTAGGAGGTCACTTTCCCTTGACCCCATTGTTATTGTGCTGTGTATCTTTCTTCCTTTCTTTCTTTCTTTCTTTCTTTCTTTCTTTCCTTCTTTCTCTCTCTCTCTCACTCTCTCTCTCGATCTCTCTATCTTCCTATCCCTCCCGCACCCCCGTGCTCGGAGTTCGTATGTTTCTCCTCTATCCATTTTCCTTAGGGAGGAAGGTGTGTTGTAATCTCACCCTTCTCCCATTCCCCACTTCTCCCCTCCCCTTGCTGCCCACTTGGTATGGTCCGCGCTCCTTCCTGGAGTGTGGGTTAGAACGTTGTGAAAAGAGATTATGCCGCCGAGCTGGGAGCACCTGTTTGAACTATACTGAATAAACGAATACTTACTTGGAACCTTCAATTTTGTAGTGAATTATTACTACAGCGGGACTCGGGGGGACAGCGCTGGCCTGGCTAGAGTCTTTTCTCTCAGGCCGCTCTTTTCAGGTCTGGGATGGCTGCTCTCGGTCTGACTCTCTTCCTCTGATAAATGGGGTCCCCCAGGGCTCTTCATTGAGCCCTACCCTCTTTAACGCCTACATGGCCCCTCTGGAGGATGTAGTTGCCCCCTTCGAATTTAAGATCGTGAGCTACGCGGACGACACACAACTGGTCGTCTCACTGTCACACTTAGACCAGCGCCCAGATAGTCTTCTGCACTGCCTCCAGGAGATCCATCACTGGATGTGCGAATCTTCGCTCAAGCTAAATGGGTCAAAAACAGAGGTCATGCTGATGGGCAAGAAATGGACAACTATTCCACCTTCTGTTTGGCCCAACACCCTAGGTGAGGTGCCCTTCCCCAAGAAAGAACTTAAGAGCCTGGGGGTCTGGCTGGAACCAGACCTAACCATGAGAACCCAGGCTACTAAAACAGCTGGTACCTGCTTTGGACTCATGCGGTCTGTCCGCAAGATTCTTCCACTACTCCCCCCCTCCTCCAGGAAATTGCTGATTCAAGGACTAGTTCTTGCCCAACTGGACTACAGTAATGCTGTCTATTTAGGAGCCCCTGAATCCACCCTGGCCAAGCTGCAACGAACTCAAAATGCAGCTGCCCGAATGCTGCTCGGCCTCCCCACTAGATCCTCTGCAAGACCGGCCCTCAAGGCACTCCATTGGTTACCAGTACGAGAGAAGATCGAGTTCAAGGCTATGTGCATTTCCCACAAGCTCCTAAACGGACAAGGCCCTTCCATCTTGAAAGAAATGGTTACCCCGTACAAAGCCTTGAGGTCTCTACGATCGGACAACGAGCGACTGGCGAATGTCCCCAAGTATAGGAGGGCACGCACCGGAGGCCGTCGTTTCTCCGTAAAGGCAGCCTCTCGTTGGAACAAGCTTCCCCGCAGCCTGCGACTGGAACCCTGCTACCTTCGCTTTCGCAAACAACTTAAAACGCTGCTTTTTCCCAAGTAAATAGTTCCGTTCCTCCTTTTTCCCCCCTTGGCCTTTTTACAGTTTATAGCGCGGGGATGCCCTCGGGTCACCAGGCGCTCTACAAATCCTTAAATAAATAAATAAAAAAAATTGTAAAGACAATCTACCCAACAAGATTGCTCTAACTTTATTTGTGAGGCATTGTACAGCTAGCTAAAGAGCCACTATCTGATCAATGACATTCACCATCCCACACCACATAGATGTCTCTGAGTTTACTGTTATGAAGCTTAGATTTTAACAAGTGCTGTTTGTCATTCAACTTCTCACCACTTTGTTGTTATTGAAAAATAGTTACTGGGCTTCATTGTCAGGGGCTGAAACATCAGCTTCTTTATTCCTTACTAGCAGCCCGTCCCAACGTTGTCCGGGTATGAAATAGAATGTGTGTAATGTGTGTATTCAGATACGGTCATTCGTGTGTTCCACTGCTTGAGGCCCAGCTGCAGCCCTGGTTGATGTTAGCAGGCGTGTGTCCCCCCGCTTGAAGACCAGTTGCAGCCCTGGTTCATGTTAGCAGGCACATGTAATTAGTGTAGTGATCTGTCGCCTGAGCCCGGCTACAGCCCTGGCTGATGTTAGCAGGAGCGTGTAATTTGGTTTAATGTGATAGTTCAGTAACAGCGCGCATGAGAGGCTGCAGTAATTGTCCCCGCAGACACGCTCCATTGTGTTTGCCCCCGCTTGAGGGCCAGCGGCGACTGTCTAACAATTAGAATTGTGTGAGTCCTGAATGATTTTATGACCCACACCGACGCTCTTCGGCCCGAGTGCTTTTTAGACACACCCAGGCCAAGCCACACACTGCGTTCGGCCCTTTCAGATGCACCCAGGCCAAGGCACACACTGCCCAGTATGTGTGAGACAACGGGCAGTCCCCCAAGGGAGTCTTGCGAATGATTACTTACCACGCTTCGAGGTGAATGCCTTTGTGACGCCCCCAGCACACGGCCACAGCAGACGATCTGATTAATTTGCGACCCAGATGGCATGAAGTGTGGAATGTAGCACACGCCCCCAGTGTTTGTCACGCCCCCAGCGTGCCCCATGATGCGGCACAGTTGCGTAATTGGCGCTTCACATGGCATGAAGGGCAGACACACGCCCACAGCGCGTTCACACGCCCACAGCGTTTGTCACAGCCCTAGCGTGTCACACCTCCAGCGTGCCACTTGATGCTGCGCAATTACGACTAACATGGCATGAAGGGCGGAACGTACCACACGCCCCCAGCATTTGTCATGCCCACAGCAGGACACAGACACGCCCACAAGGGACTACTTTGCTGGCACGGTTCTTTTACCTTTTAAATGTATATGGTGGGCGTCTGCATAGCCTATGTCCTTCTGCTGCAACTGCCCTTTCCAACGCTGTATTGGGTGTTGTGATTGGTGCTGTGGTTACTGAGATTACCCGCCTAAAAGGTTTGGGCTCTCTCTTTATAATATTAGTATGGATATATATATATGCAAGCTTCCAAAATCCTTTCGAAACGCGGTAATGAAATCCACCAAGAAAGAAGAAAGCACTCTCACGAGGGGGAGGTTTCCAGCGTTTTATTGAAACCTTCGGGCACCAGCAAGACGCGTTTCGGCACTTAGCCTTTATTCATATATATATATTGATACCCCTCGGTTCCTTTTCACCAGAATTTGCAGCGCTCTCTCGCCGGTTCGTAAATCCCCGCGGCAGAACCACGCTGCATTTAAATCCACAGCCAATTCTCCCAGCTGGGAGAAAAACGGGACAAACTCGCGTTTGTCTTCACTTATGTGCTTTTTTATTTAATCCTCACAGCATGGAGTTTCTCAAGCAGGCAGGCACAAATCTACGTGTTTCGGGATAGCATATCCCTTGTTCACGATCAATTTGGCTGCAGGCTCTCAGTCTCAATATAGTGAGTCACATTATTACATAATTTCCTGTTTGATGTTATCTTGGCCCTCGGCCTTCTGGATGATGTGGTTTTTTGCAATTTTTTTTATACATTTTTTTATCCGTCTGCATAGCCTATGTCCTTCTGCTGCAACTTCCCTTTCCAAGGCTGTATTGGGTGTTGTGATTGGTGCTGTGGTTACTGAGATTTCCCGCCTCAAAGGTTTGGGCTCTCTCTTTATAATATTAGTATAGATAAAGTGGACATTTTCGTGAGAGCCAGTCTTGGAAATGAGACAGAATATCGAGGCCCAAAAATTCTAACTACATGAATATCGAGTTGGAAATATCGTGGAGTGGAAATATCGAGTGCAAGAATATTGTTGTCAAGAATATCGATTTGAAGGTAAGTAAGAATTAAAAAATATAGAAGTCATTAATTTAATTAGCAAAAATATAGTTGTTTAATATATGGATTTTTAAATTAGTGTTATGTATTTTAGTGTATATTTTTAAATGTATGTGATTTTTTTGTTTAAGATTTTTTATGTTTTTAATATATGTGTTACATTTTTGGTAGTTCTCAAATTTATTTTAATACAATTTTGCATTTTTTTGTTCTGTTGCAGGTTGTGGGTTTATAGGGGGATTGGGTGGTAAGTAATTTAATTATAATAAATTAATGATTATTTTTTATTGATTAATATTTATTTAATTGAGATTTTATAGTGTTAATTGTGGGAGGTAATTTATTATTAATTATTAAATAATTGGTTGATAATTAATAATAATTAATTGGTCATTAATTAGGGTAATTGTGTAATTATTTTAGGCGCAGTTTGTGGGGTATATAGGGGAAAGGATGGGAAGCAATTAATTTTTAATTAATTAATAATAAGATGTTAATTAATATTAATTAATTGAAAATTTAAATACGGAAACTGTGTGTTTAATGTTAGGTGCAGGTTGTGGGTTTAAAGGGGTAAAGGGTGGGAAGATATTTATTTTTAATTAATTAATAATTAGTTGTTAATTAATATTAATTAATTAATTAATTGAAAATTAAATATTGAAATTGTGTAATTCATTTTAGGTGTGGGTTGTGGGGCTTATAGGGGTAAAGGGTGGGAAATAGTTTATGTTTAATTAATTAATAATTATTTAATCGTTAATATTAATTAATTCATATTTAATTAGGATAATTGTTTATATTTTGTGTGTGGGATTTCTTTTCAAGGGGTAAAGGGTGGGGAGTAAATTAATTTAACTTACTTTATAATTAGTTGTTAAATACTATTAGTTTTCTAATTGAAAATAAGGGGGTTCCGCTCTTTTGCCTCACTTAAAGACGAGTTTGGTCTTCTACAACCACGTTCTTTAAGTATTTACAGGTTAGGGACTTTTTCATACGAGGCGAAAAGGTATTATTAATGCTGAACTTGTTGGTAATACTGCCCATAATATATACGTGTTCTGGCCTAGGTGCTATTGGTGTAGTCTATCAAAAACATCTTGCAGTCACCAGTGGTGTTAGCCAACAGATCGTGGCTAAATTAAGTAGGGTCCTTAGGGCTGAAATAGTGGTAGAGGAAATAAAGGACTCCATGGGCGTATTAGACCGAGAGGTAACATTGGTTAATCTAAAATTACAACAGCATCAGATAGTATATATGCTGTATTATACACCAGAGATTATATCTAAGTGGGCCTCTCGATCTTCCGATAAGTCATTACGTCCAAAATGTCAACTCTACGCTGCAGACCTCAGGCACATGTTTGATGACTGCCCAAGGCTGAATAGGTTTTGGAGTGGGGTCCCCAGTATTCTCAGCCAGCTCCTCGGCTTAAACTTCCAGTTTACTGAGAAAGAAATATTCATGGGGATTAAAAGCGAAGCAGCTGTCTACCATTATTATAGCATGTGCCCGTTTATTTGTCGCTAGAGTCTTGATTGACAATGTCAGTCCTAGTGTTAATGAGTTCTGGGTTCTATTCAGACAAGTCTATTCAGACAGGTGTATGAGATGGAACTTGCTTTGGCTAAAGCTAGAGGGCCGCCCTCTTGGCTTAAATTTAATAGGATTTGGACCAGTCTCCAATGGGAGTAACAATTCACTGCTACTCTTTTTATTTTGGTTTGGATTGTTTTCTTCTCACAGCTGGTCTAATTGTTGCCTCCATTTCCTGACTACAGTGTAAGTCAAAGATACAGAATTATGTATTGTTAACACTTCTAACGTGCATATGTAATGAATGTCTTACTTTTTGCTAAAAATAATTATTTAAAAAAAAGAAAAAATCTTGACTCACTAATGGTGATTACCAAACAAGCACAAATTAGACAAATGTTGTACAGAGTGTTACACCAAGGTGTAGAGGTATATCTACACATGCACATTTACCTTTGTGATTCTCTGCCCAATATGGCTAGCAAATAGAAGCCAGAGAAGAGCTGTCATAATAGGAGAGAGGCACTGCCTCCTCCTATTACCTTCATTCTATATTCCTTGTGTATGGGTTTTTAAATAAGCACAGGCAAAGCTAAGATGTCTCACCTTTCAATGGAGTTAGTCAACCTTTTGGCCATATAAATGATGTCTGCTGATCCTCTTTTGCAACAGGAAAAATAAAAAAATGCTTATTTGCCGATGTGAAACAGCATCCACAAAGAAAACAGGCAACAGCATGATGAGGCATAAATGTGCATGAATAGTTACGCATATGCTCCTATGAGTCATTCCACATTAAAGAGAGCGTTACCATGCATGCACGCGCATGCATCTTGATGGCCATTTTGTTTTCTGATTTATTTTGCCATCCCAAAATGGCAAACGCCCACATGTTGGAGTGTTAATATAAAAAGAATTAGAAGTACACTGTAGGGCATTTTTTTAAAAATAAAGGAGCAGCCCAGCAGCAAATTGCATCCGTGGGGCCTTCTAATTTTTTTTTTTTTAAATGAGGGAGACTGAGCATAGCAAAGGTGGAGTGGGTGGGGGTGGGCATGATGATGGTGTGGGCGGGAGCAGAAGAAAGAACAGTGGAACTGGCTGGGGGTGTAAACATTTAAAAACAGAACATTAAAAACTCTGGGGGTATGGGGGAAGTAAACAAGGAGCTGTGGGTGGCAGCAGGAAGCAACAGATAGGGAATGGAGGATCTGCAGCAGGGATCTCAGTTACAAAATAGTAGATAAGGGTGAAAGCAATCAAACACATCCCCTTGCATTGATTGTGAAGAAAACATCAGTAGTTCCCAGAATGTAAGCAGTAGAAGGTTACAAGCTGTCTAATCAAGAGGATAGTAAAGAAGTTATGACCTAGACCCAGGGAAGGGACAAACACAAGAAAATGAAAGAAAGATATTGAAGAAAAAGCAAGCAAATGAGATTGTCAAGAAAGCCTACCAATGGTAAGCACTGGGCTGCCAAAAGACCCACAGTAAGCATGGTAAAGCTGTCTGTAGGTGAGGCCTAAAGAGCTTCTTTCCCAAAACAAGTACTAATAGCATGGTCCACAATGTACAAGATTGTGGATAGCTTTGTTTAATATTATGGGAAAATATTCAAGAAGCATAAATCCATCTTCTATCCGCCAAATGTAAAATCACCAAGTATGACAGTTTATTGGCATTTGGAAGCATATTTTTTTTTCTGCCTGAAAATAAACAGACTTAATGTACTGGTACGGACAGGGATTCATCCTGGTAGCCCCGTAGTTACTGATGACAGCTGGCCTCTGTTACTAGAAATTAGGATCTCTGGGTTGTTGCTATTTAGGAACAGCTAGTTTGTCTTGCATCCAACTGCTAATGTCCTTGTGATGGTTATCTGCAGTCCTTCAAGCCAAACCATAATCACTTCATCATTGTTGCAGTATACCAAGCCAAATGATGCCATCAGCCCCTGCAGGGAACAGGTAGACATATCAAGCAGGATTTTTTATATTGATTAATGTAAAAAACATGCATGTCATACATAGGCCTATGGACATTAATATATTAGATAAATAAATACACAATATTTTGCTATGATTCTACTTATAATGAAAACCTTATACCATTACAAACAGATATTTATTTTACAGTTTTTTTTAAATTAGTTCCCCGAGGCACGTGACCCAAATATTTTGTATTATTACCCTGACAGTTCACTAAGCAATTTCGATTCTATAAGCAATTTTATGAATTAAAGGGTTCTATCCTCTGAACAAATTCACTGCATACAAAAAATATTCTATTGCATCCAAATTATAGTTAGTCAACGGATTTTGATAGTGTATTACTTTTCTTCATCACATCAAAATGTGTTGGTTTATTCAAAGTCCTGCAATTGTCAGGTTTTGTCTTTGCACTAGACATTTCTTGTTTTTATATTACAGATTTATCTTTGCAAATGCCACATCCAGGCACCGCCACCATATTGAAGACCTTTTCCGCCCGGTCGACAAGTTGACCGGCGGAAAAGCTGCGAACGGTCTTTTCGTCCGCCAATGGGCCCCCGCCATACTAATATGGCGGGGGAGAACAAGGGACATTTGGCGGGCGGATCGCCACCGCCGGCCCAGCGGTGTGATCGGCCCGCAATCATAATGGGCCCCTTTGTTTTTTTGTTCACTCTCTAAGAATGTTTGTTCACTCTCTAAGAATGTTTTCTTGGTTTACTGAAGGTATTTATTTTTCAACACATTATTATGACAAGTGCGATACCACAGACTATTAGAATTGGGTTAAATCCAGTGACAATACAGATTTTAAATATCCTAGTGTTTGTTGCACTGGTCTTAATGTGTATTTGAAGGTATTTAATATTCCTTACCTGACGCATTTATATGTGAAACTAACCCTGTGAATATTTATTTTTACTTCAGCACTTTATGATCACTATCTTTCATCCTAATTGCTCCATGAAAGCCTCTGTATCTAATTTCACACCTTTACTCACTGGTTTTTACTACTCCTTTGGCAAATCCAAAACATGTGGTTTGTTCATTTGAAAAGAAAAATTCGATGGAGAAGGTCTGAAATATGGGAATTAGGCAACACATTTGGATTTATTGTCACTACGCAATGCTCCCAATGACAGTGAGTGAATACTATCCTTGTTGCATTGGATGTATGTAGCTATTAATAGGCATATTGACTGTAGGAATAGACAGATTTGTAATTGTTTACTGTGAGCTGAAGATCTGCATCATGCATACTCTAGATCTGAAAGCAAATTCTTTGTAGCATTCCTATCCCAGTTACTGATGAATGGCCCTTGTGATAAAATGTTATCTAGACTCAAGTGAGAGGTGGCCCTGGTGGGCCTAGTATCTGATTCTTCAAGTCCCCCAGTACAAACCATCTTGAATATTGACACCATCAGAAAGACATACCAATGACTCATTCCCTCTCACTTTTCCTTTTTGACTGGCCTTTTGGATGTGCGGGTGTTTATACCAATGAGGAGTGTTTCCCTTTCAGTGGCTTTGTATCAGTTATTATAGGTTTAAACCTAAAACAGGTCAGCCTACGCATTTTCAGTCAATCCAGTGCTCACACCTTGAATGTATGTCTTTGGACTTGCTTCTATTCAGTTCGGAGCACATTCTGCTCCATTGTCAGCACAGTTTGCTACAGGTTTGGAAGCAGCACTGATCAGCTTTACATGATCAGGCACATGCTACACTTTCACTCAATCAAAGCATAATTGGTGCCTCTTTTTTCCCATGTGGAAATCATAAGTTCACTGTCCTTGTTCCTTATGTTACTGGCACTAACACAGGCTGCTGATGTGCTGGTTTAAACTTTACCTGCATTCTCAATTCCTCTTCAATGAGTTGGCCCACATTCAGTTGCTAGTCAATCACATCAGATGTGGCAAGGAGGCTGTGGGTTGCTCAGGATTTCCTTTTAAACTTTAAATCATGTGACAGATCATGAAACGATTTATCATCTCGAGTCTCCTCTTCTGGAACATCAGGTACACACATTCAGAATCCAAACAACATTTTATAAGGTTTATAGTTCACCAAATCATCTCTTGGCACTTTATGTAAAGTTCTCTGTCCCCTATATAGGTTATTTAGATAGTGTGTGACATTACTTAATTCACTGTCAAGTGATGCTTGAGAAAACTCAAGGTGAACCCATTTGAACTAAGCCTAAAGCGGTATGACACTGAGACTTTCTCTGATTTCAGTGAGCACTTGCACTAATACCCCATTGGTAAAAGCCAGCTGTCGATCTAAGTAAAAGTTCTAAATTCCAAACATTGCTACTAATGGTATAGCAAGTCTTTTGTGACTGCATGAGTTGTGATCTTCAGATTTGGCCTCGGCGACATAAAACTTACGCAAGAATCTACCACTAACAATATACATTATACATTTATATTTATTTATTTGTTTGGGTGTGCTGACATAATCCAGGCTAAATGAACTGGGAGGGTTGCACTGCTTTCTTGACAGGAGTGTGTGGTGGCTTTACTATGGTAGACTATAATTGGTTGGCAAAATTTACACTGTTAAACATATTGCTTGCATTAAAGTCCCTAAAGAATTTGCAGTGTAGCTGAAACTCTTGTGTGTGCTGAATCTATATTCTCATGGACTGCTTTAATTAGGCTAAGTAGATGTATTTGAATGGGGTATTTCTGGATCATTGAGTTTTGGAATTTTGACTGCTGTCCAAGCTGCCCCAGGAAATAAATCCGTTTCTATGAAAAGCCAAGAGATAGGGCTTTTTTTGTGCTCACTACACAATGTCAAGTGGGGGGACGGGGAGCTAATTGGAAAAGGGGAGGTCCAGTACCGGTGCTCCCAGAGACTAATGTAGTACTCACTGAGGGGTAACTGTTCCTAGAGAAAGGAGGGAAAGACAACCTATTGTGGTTGATAAGAGTGTAGGAGTAGTCTCTCAATGTAGTTGGGTGCGGATGAAGGTGGGGCAATTTCTCCTTTTAAATGTAGTGTCCTCACACACCCTTGCGAGTGTCATGCTTCATCATCGGACGTTGCTCATCGTGGGAGTGGCGCTGCTGTCCTCCATGGGCCCCGCGAGAGGGCTCTTTATCGGAGATCTTTTAAGGAGATGCCGCAGTGGTGCATGCGGGTGTGTGGGCCTAGGGGGGTGAGTGGGTAAGTTAAAATTGCCTTTGCGGTACCCAGAAACCAAGTTTTATTCAGGGGTTCGGAACGTAGGGTTAAAAAACAAAGAATGAGGAGCACCTCCTTCAAGCAAATGTGGCGGAGGGATGAGTGTCTTCCTGCTGCTCTCAAAAATCTGTGTGAGTAAGTGAAAAGGTGAGGTTAGCTCAACATGTTTCGCGCTTCGAGATGGTCCCTAATGGATCTAGGAGAACATCATTGGAGTGCTTACAGTATTTACACCTCGATCTTGGTTTGCAATAGCGTTATGGCTGCTACCTTGCATAGCTACATTAATACGCAGATTTCATTGCCCCATCAGAGACAGAGCTGCCTTTACAGTTTAGTACATTACCCTGGTGGGTCAATGTGTGCTGAATGTATACCAAGGGAGCTGCCTTTTGAAGCTAGTTATCAGTTCCCAAAGCTATTTACCTCTTATTGTCTCCCATTGTGAGTCTTTGTTACCATTGGATTCCCTATCATGCAAGGTATATGTAATCTTATTACATGAATATTTGAAAGCCCTTCCAATTACAACACAGTTCTTTGGTGCCCTGGTCTCGATGTATAGTGCATTAGTCTTGATGTATAGTGTACCTGCCTGACTTTCTTTATTATGATTATCTGAGTACAGAACTATGTGTCTCATGTGGCCGACACAGGATTGGAAATGTTTGGTGATGAGCAGATACAGTAACAGGATGCACTTAAACAAAATAATCATGCCACATATTTCAATAACAAGGGGATTGAGCAAATGGCAGGCAATAAATCAGATCAATAGATGATGAGCAAACATCAACAACTTGAGTATTTCTTTTGTTTGTCGGGTCATTCTTTAGACCAAATAAATATCCAGTGTCTAGCAGATAAGCAGTTATTTCTGAGCAAATACCTGAGAATCTGCGATTGTGAAGCCATAGAGTTGTCAAAGCAGAGACACAAACAATGCAAAATAGCAACATTGGGGGACACAAGAAAGCATAGACACTGAAAGGCATGAATACTGGTAAATAGATACTAATATAAAGGACTGCTAAAATACACAGACACTTGGAAATATGGACAATGGATCATTGAAATAGAGTCTAATGTACAGGAGAATTCATAACTATGGAAACACTCCTTTCAAGAAGCTCACAGAGATGGAATGCTGTATCAATCACAGAAGAATGCTATACAAACCCAGACTAACAGAACATTATATAGCACTAGAAATATCTGTTCAACAGAGAGGTGCAGTCTTTACCAACACAATAGGCTGTCAATCACCCACATATCAATCTTATATTTTGGTCCTTGTGAGAAGTTGGCCTGATGTGCAGTGCTCACTATTCTAGTGATCACTATATATCAGTCCAAACAACCCTTATTGATGATTGGTTGTAAGTCAACCTTATAGACCAGCTATCCTAGTAGCATGGATACGAGCAGTCTAAGGCTAAGACTCTAGAGGGCGTGTTAAGCCAGCTGTTTTACCATCACATTACCCCTTGAACACCCAGTGAAAGGACACCACACAAGTTGTTATGAAAATAAACAGTGTATTTATTTATAACAAGACTACCCTGGCTCTTTATGAGACAGGGAGCTAAGCACACAACAAAACTCTTACGAAAATACTTTTAAGTTAGCACGTTACACAAATGCCCGAGGGGCACGAAAAACCATATACGCTAAAAGTGGAATGCGAATTACTAGCAGGTAAGTAACAGTTCTAATAGGCTTTGGAATCGCTAGGACTGGACTAGGGAATCGTTAGATTACTACTAGGAGGCCTAGGGGACTCGGGTGCAGAGTGTGCACTCTCACGCGGGATGCGGGACAAAGTCTATGGAAGCTAGAATTCACAAAGTTAGTGTTCACGGGCGAACCCGACCTGGTAGGGAGAAAACGACAGTGGATCCTGACCCTTGGATAGTGAGGCTATGCTGGGACACCGGAGTGCCGAAGTTACCTAGCCCAGGGGCTGCAGCTGCATAGGTCTGAAAAGACGTCGGGGATCTCGTTGCCGGACCAGGAGCCTGGAAGGAAGAAGTTGCTGGCAGGCGACCAGTGAAGGAAAGTTCGATGGATCCAAGCCTGGATCAAGGAAGAAGAAAACCTGAAAGCAGAGGGGACCAAGTTCTTGAATCACTAGCCAGTGATTAAGTGGGCACCAGGATGGCACCGGGCGAAGTCACCGCAGTCAGGTGAGTGGGCACTGCTGGGCTCTGCAGTCTCTCGGACCAGGAGGCGTTGTCGGCGACCAGGATGGAGGTGCGAGCTGTCCCACGAAGGATGAAGTCGTTGGCGTCGAAGTTACCCAGGATTGGGCAACAAGCCTTGGCTAATTCAAGCCCACGCGGTGGACTCAAAATGGCGTCTTGAGTGGACCAGGAGGGTCCAGGGTGCTCCTCTTCTGGAAGGGAGCAAGGGCCAGTCTGGAGCAACCAGACCAGCAGCAGAAATGTCGTCGGGCGTCGTCAGGAAGGCCACAAGCCAACGGGCTAGTAGCCAAACAACGCGGTGAGCAGCGGAAAGCAGAAGGGCCCCACGCAGATCGTGGAGATGCTGGGGGGGCTGCACTTCGGAGCTGGAGCTGCTCAGAGTCGGGGCTTCTCGGACCCCAAAGCACTCACCAGTAGATTACTCGGCGGGCTTGCTGGAAAGAAGTCGTGCAGTCTTGCAGATGGCCGGTCCCTTGAGGTCTCGTCGCACCCACGGTTCTCAGCTGGGCTGTAGAGGTGGGTAGAGGTCAGAGGTGCCAGGGAAGCCGGTTCTCGTCGAGCTGGGCAGTCGGATTCCGGAGGAAGGACTTGCAGCAGACCGCAGTGTTCTTAGATGGTGCCTGCGGATGCAGGGTGACTACTCCTTAGTCACAAGGGAGAAATCTTAGGAAGAAGTCTTGAGTTCCTTTCGCAGAAAGTAGTTTCAGGATTCAAAGATGATCTGATTTGGAAGGGGGCCAGTCTCTACCTTTATCCTGTAAAAAGGGGCTGGCACGCGACTAAGTCCTGCCCTATGGGTGGGACTAGGAGGGGGGTGGTTACACCCACTTCCTTGGCGGGCTTTTCCCCAGCACAGGGTCTGGAGTGACCCTGGAACTGGTTCCAGCCAGCCTATGCACAGTGAGCACCGGGGTGCCACGTGCAGTCACCTTCCTCTAAAGCCCTGCCTACCTACAATACACAAAACCCTGTCTGGGACGGTGCTGGCACCGCCCCTGGCAGGAAACCCTTTGTCCTTATCTCCTGCTCTGGGAGGACTCCCAGCAGCAGGAGGGCAGACTTGTGTCTCGGTGGCAGCATCCATTTTGTGGATGCTAAGGCTCTGTCTGACTTTTAACCGGGTTATAGGTTACAGGCATGTCGTGTCCCTCTAGAAGGGTGGAATGCTAACCCCGTCGCCAGAATTGGCGAGGGGTTAGTATTCCAATTCGTATGACACCTTACTCGACATGTTTTGATAAAGCGATACCAGAGTTGGCACATAACCGCGAGGATTATAATGCACTTAAGAGTATATGGTATGCGATATCATGGAAACGGCTAAGGGATGGATCCCGAAAGCCGCAGACAGGCTCAGCTCATGCCAGAGCACCATCTCACACGATTCCAAGCACTCTGCCTTCAGGATTGTTAAGGCCTGCCATAGGAGTGACTGATAGGAGATCTGTGTGTCCATTTTAGGGTTAGATATAGGTATACTATATCTAAAGCAAAGGGTGAGTACACCACCTTGCCCCAGCTGTCGTGCAGCCAGTTGTGTCAGTTTTAGTTAGTCAATCCAGGGGTGGCACAATACATGCTTCAGCCCCTGGGAGACTTCTGGGTGCACCTCAGCCCTGGGTACAGGGACTTGGAGAGGGCCCAGTGCCAATTCAGTACCTGGGTACAATTTGGATAGAGAGAACAGCTAGGCTGTGGGTCTGATTAGCAGGCCCACAGCCAGGGAAAGTCGTAAACCAGTGCAGCAAAAAGCAAAAAATCTGGGTGATCATAGGATTGCAGACCCTACTCTCCTACATGACCCCCCCCAAACTTTGGGACAATAAGCTAACCTTGACCAGGTGAGTCTTCTTGCTCTAAGTGGAAATACCTGGAGAGCCCATCAGCATTGCTGTGATCAGTCCCAGGTCTATGCTCCACTGTAAAATCCATCCCCTGTAGGGAAATGGACCACCTAAGCAGTTTGGGGTTTTCACCCTTCATCTGATTTAGCCACAAGAGGGGCTTATGGTCTGTCTGAATGGTGAAGTGAGTGCCAAACAAGTAGGCCCTCAGCTTCTTCAGGGCCCAGACCACAGCAAAGGCCTCCCTCTCAATAGCTGACCAATTTTTCTCTCTGGGTGTCAACCTCCTACTAATGAAAGCAATAGGCTGATCATTACCATCAAAATTCAGTTGAGACAGAACAGCTCCCACACCCAACTCAGAAGCATCTGTTTGGACAATGAATGGCTTGGAGTAATCTGGACTCTTGAGGATAGGTGCTGTGCACATGGCCTGCTTTAGGTCATTGAATGCTTTCTGACAGCTTGCTGTCCACTGAACTTTCTTTGGCATCTTTTTGCTTGTCAGGTCATTAAGGGGGGTCACTATGGACCCATAATTTCTGACAAACTTCCTATAGTACCCAGTCAGGCCCAAGAAAGCTCGAACCTGAGTCTGGGTGATTGGAGGAGTCCAGTCCTTGATGGCCTGTATCTTACTCTCCAGTGGCTGAACCTGGCCTCCACCTACAAGGTGGCCCAGGTATACAACCTGTGACTGCCCTATCTGGCACTTTGTGGCCTTGATAGTGAGGCCTGCCTTTTGCAGGGCCTCTAACACTTTCCTCAGGTGGACCAGGTGATCCTCCCAGGTGGAGCTAAAGACAGCAATATCGTCAAGATAAGCTGCACAGAAGTCATCCAGCCCAGTGAGGACTTGATTCACCAACCTTTGGAAGGTGGCAGGTGCATTTTTCAGTCCAAAGGGCATTACCACAAATTGATAATGCCCTCCAGGGGTAGAAAATGCTGTCTTGGGTTTGGCTTCCTCAGCTAACCTGATTTGCCAATACCCAGCTGTCAAATCAAATGTGCTTAAGAAGTTGGCAGAAGCCAATCTATCTATAAGCTCATCTGCTCTTGGTATTGGGTGGGCATCAGTCTTAGTGACTGCATTGAGGCCTCTGTAGTCTACGCAAAACCTCATCTCTCTCTTACCACCCTGGGTGTGAGGCTTTGGCACTAGAACTACTGGGCTAGCCCAAGGGCTATCTGAGGGCTCAATGACTCCCAGTTCCAACATTTTCTGCACTTCAGTTTTGATGCAGTCTCTAACATGATCAGGCTGCCTGTAGATTTTACTCTTGACAGGCAGACTGTCTCCAGTGTCAACATCATGGGTACACCAATCAGTTTGGCTGGGTGTCAGAGAGAACATATGTCGAAAGGATTGCAGAACTTGCCTGCAATCCTGTTGCTGATGTTCAGTGAGGCTGCCACAAAAGACAACACCATCAACTGACCCATCATCAGGATTCTGAGTGAGCAGGTCTGGGAGAGGGTCACTCTCTTCCTCCTGTCCCTCATCTGTGGCCATGAGCAAGCTCATGTCCTTCCTGTCAACATATGCCTTGAGCCTGTTAACATGGAGCACTCTGAGAGGGCTCCTGGGAGTTCCAAGGTCCACCAAGTAGGTAACCTCTCCCTTTTGCTCAATGATGGTGTGGGGCCCAGACCATTTGTCTTTCAGAGCTGCTGGGGCCACTGGCTCCAGCACCCACACCTTCTGTCCTGGCTGGTACACAGTCAGTACAGCCTTTTGGTCATGCCAAGCTTTTTGAAGTTCCTGGCTGGCCTCAAGGTTTTTAGATGCCTTCTCCATATACTCAGCCATCCTGGAGCGGAGACCAAGTACATAGTCCACTATGTTGGTTGCAGGCTTTTTGAGAGGTCTCTCCCATCCTTCCTTCACCAAACACAGGGGTCCTCTTACAGGATGCCCATACAGAAGCTCAAAAGGGCTGTAGCCAACCCCCTTCTGTGGGACCTCTCTGTAAGCAAACAAGAGGCAGGGGATCAGGACATCCCATCTTCTCCTAAGAGGTTCAGGTAGTCCATGAATCATCCCTTTCAGGGTCCTGTTGAATCTCTCAACAAGCCCATTGCATTGTGGATGATAGGGTGTGGTGAACTTGTAGTTCACACCACACTCTTTCCACATGGCAGTCAGATATCCTGACATGAAGTTTGTACCTCTGTCAGAAACGACCTCCTTAGGGAAACCCACTCTGGAGAACACTCCAACTAGGGCTCTTGCCACTACAGGGGCTGTAGTGGTCCTAAGGGGGATAGCCTCAGGATACCTGGTGGCATGGTCCACCACCACCAGTATAAACTTGTGTCCTGATGCTGTCTGGGGTTCCATTGGACCAACAATGTCAATCCCCACTCTTTCAAAGGGAACCCCCACCACAGGTAGTGGTATGAGGGGGGCCTTTGTTGTGCCACCTGACTTACCACTGGCTTGGCAAGTGACACATGAGCGACAAAACTCCTTGGTATTCTCATTCATATGGGGCCAGTGAAAGTGTGAGACAAGCCTGTCCCAAGTCTTTGTCTGACCTAAATGACCTGCAAGGGGAATCTCATGGGCCAAGGTGAGAAGGAAACCTCTCAGAGACAAGGGGATGACCAGCCTCCTGGTTGCACCAGGCTTGGGGTCTCTTGACTCAGAGTACAGGAGTCCATCTTCCCAGTATACCCTGTGGGCACCTGTGGCATTCCCTGCAGCCTCAGCAGCAGCCTGCTGTCTGAGGGGTTCAAGGGAAGGGCAGCTCAACTGTTCCTTCCCCAGGTCTGCTCTGGAGGGTCCCCCTGAGCCCAGAAACTCAACTTGATCAAGTTCAAGCTCTTTAGGCTCAGTTTCCCTCAGCTCTTCTAGATCAGCCTCCTCAGAGACTTGATCCTCAACCTGGGGCAAGGGGGAAGGCAAAGCCTTACCCTTACTGCTCTTCTTCTTGGAAGGTGTCTGGTCCATAATTTCAGGATCCAGCACCTGTTCAGTGGGGCATCTTCTGGCCTGTGACCTAGTCACAGCAAGCACATGTGCTGGCAAGCCTAACATCTCCATGTGAGTCCTCTGCTCCACTTCTGACCATTGTGATGACTCCAAATCATTGCCCAACAAACAATCAACTGGGAGGTCTGAACTGACTACAACTTTCTTTTGTCCCTTCACTCCACCCCAGGAGAAAGCTACAATTGCCACACTATGACTAGTAGTGACATTGCTGGCATTGGTCACCAGGAAATCAGTACCTGGCATGATCTGTCCAGGGTCCACAAAGTTAGGTGTCACCATGGTGACACTGGCACAAGTGTCCCTATAGGCCTGAGCCATCTTGCCATTAATCAAAGGTGTCTGCCTGTATTTGCCCAAAGTATTGGGACTTATTTCAGGGGACATATCCATATCCCCTGTACAGACAAGGACAGCCTGAGTGAGTGTGCCAACTAAGTTGTCAGACCCCTCAGTACCCAAGGTTAACCCAACTAATGCCTTGGGAGTGACACTACCACTACTGACTGTACTAGGGGGTGCAGTTGCTTTAGGAGCTGTAGTGGCAGGAGTTTGTCCTCCTCCTCTTTTGGTGCACTCACTAAACCAGTGAGATTTACTTTTGCAGTACTGGCACCACCTTTTTGACTGGCCTTCTTGAGTCTTCTTCTTCTGGGAAGCCTGACCCCCACCCTCTTTGGTTTGTTGGGGACCTGGTGAAGACTTCTGGTCATTTTGCTCATTCTTAACATTACCCTTCTGGTCTGCTTTCTTCTGACCACCCTGGTTCTGGTTCTGGTTCTGCTTGATCCTTGTCCTGACCCATTTGTCTGCCTTCTTTCCCAATTCTTGGGGAGAGGTCAGATCTGAATCAACAAGGTGCTGGTGCAGCAACTGGTTCTGACAATTGTTCAAAATTTGTTCTCTCATCATTAGATTATACAATCCTGTGTAATCTGTAACCTTGCTACCCAGCAACCAGCCCTCCAAAGCCTTAGTGGCACAATCCACAAAATCAGACCAGTCCTGAGACTGAGTTTTCTGGGTGTCTCTGAACAGCAACCTGTACTGCTCAGTGGTTAAACCAAACCCATCAACCAGTGTATTCTTCAGGACCTGGTAATTGTTAGCATCCTCCACTCTTGTAGTGAGGAGCTTATCTCTACCTTTACCATCAAAGGAGAGCCACAGTATAGCTGCCCACTGACTCTGGGGAATGTTCTGCACAGTGCAGGCCCTCTCCAGAGCAGCCATCCATTTCTGGATGTCATCCCCTTGCTTAAAGGGGGGCACTATTTTAGTCAGGTGTTTAGTATCTAAACCCTTCTCTCTATCTCTTGGGAGATTGCTGCCACCAGTGGGAGCTAGCCCACTCATCTGCTGCTCTCTTGCCAGGGCAAGCTTCTCTTTGGCCAGGGCAATTTCTTCCCTTTCAATCCTCAGTTCAGCTTGTCTCATCCTAGCCTCATGCTCCTTTCTCTGAGGGGAAGTAAATCTCCTCTGTGGAGGATTCCTTCTCCCCTGAGAAGAGGCATTAGAGTGCAGAGATCTATTGGAGTCCCTAGAAAGAGATCTATCTCTCCTAACTCCAAGGTTAGGCCCACTTCGGGTTAGTACTGGGGGGCCCCCAGATCCTAGCCCAAGTAAGTCTAAGTTGGTCCTAGTTAGCCTTCTGACTACCTCAAGACCCTTGTCTACCTCATCCCCAGAGAGTACCTCCTGATCCTCCTCCTCAACTGCTGAATCAGTGTTGGGGAGGTCTGGATCCCCAGAGGTTCCCTCTAAGGCTGGCATGCTCTCATGTAACTGAGAGAGCTTTCTGGCATCATATGTCTCTAAGAGACCTATCAGAAAGGGAATGGTGGGGTTAGACCCCTGCTTCAGTTTTCTGGAGACACAGATCTGTCTCATCTCATGAAAGCTGAGAGCTGCATATCTTGAAGTGACCTGTGGAGGGTCAACACTGACCAGGGGAGTCTCAGTAGAGTCCTCCTGAGTCGACATGCTTTTCTAGTGAGGTGTAAGTGGTGCACTTACCTACACTATATGTTTGCCTACTGATCCCTTGCTAGAGTTGTAGTTTAGGGTGTGCTAGGCCCTAGGAGCTACAACAGCTGGTTCAGTAGAACTCAGAGTATTCTAAGCTAAGTTATATGTACCTTTAGTACTTATGTGATCTTTCACAAGATATTCTTAGGATATGTGTGGTAAAACAACAGCAAGCTCAAATCCCAACCGCTGCTCACCAATGTGAGAAGTTGGCCTGATGTGCAGTGCTCACTATTCTAGTGATCACTATATATCAGTCCAAACAACCCTTATTGATGATTGGTTGTAAGTCAACCTTATAGACCAGCTATCCTAGTAGCATGGATACGAGCAGTCTAAGGCTAAGACTCTAGAGGGCGTGTTAAGCCAGCTCTTTTACCATCACATTACCCCTTGAACACCCAGTGAAAGGACACCACACAAGTTGTTATGAAAATAAACAGTGTATTTATTTATAACAAGACTACCCTGGCTCTTTATGAGACAGGGAGCTAAGCACACAACAAAACTCTTACGAAAATACTTTTAAGTTAGCACGTTACACAAATGCCCGAGGGGCACGAAAAACCATATACGCTAAAAGTGGAATGCGAATTACTAGCAGGTAAGTAACAGTTCTAATAGGCTTTGGAATCGCTAGGACTGGACTAGGGAATCGTTAGATTACTACTAGGAGGCCTAGGGGACTCGGGTGCAGAGTGTGCACTCTCACGCGGGATGCGGGACAAAGTCTATGGAAGCTAGAATTCACAAAGTTAGTGTTCACGGGCGAACCCGACCTGGTAGGGAGAAAACGACAGTGGATCCTGACCCTTGGATAGTGAGGCTATGCTGGGACACCGGAGTGCCGAAGTTACCTAGCCCAGGGGCTGCAGCTGCATAGGTCTGAAAAGACGTCGGGGATCTCGTTGCCGGACCAGGAGCCTGGAAGGAAGAAGTTGCTGGCAGGCGACCAGTGAAGGAAAGTTCGATGGATCCAAGCCTGGATCAAGGAAGAAGAAAACCTGAAAGCAGAGGGGACCAAGTTCTTGAATCACTAGCCAGTGATTAAGTGGGCACCAGGATGGCACCGGGCGAAGTCACCGCAGTCAGGTGAGTGGGCACTGCTGGGCTCTGCAGTCTCTCGGACCAGGAGGCGTTGTCGGCGACCAGGATGGAGGTGCGAGCTGTCCCACGAAGGATGAAGTCGTTGGCGTCGAAGTTACCCAGGATTGGGCAACAAGCCTTGGCTAATTCAAGCCCACGCGGTGGACTCAAAATGGCGTCTTGAGTGGACCAGGAGGGTCCAGGGTGCTCCTCTTCTGGAAGGGAGCAAGGGCCAGTCTGGAGCAACCAGACCAGCAGCAGAAATGTCGTCGGGCGTCGTCAGGAAGGCCACAAGCCAACGGGCTAGTAGCCAAACAACGCGGTGAGCAGCGGAAAGCAGAAGGGCCCCACGCAGATCGTGGAGATGCTGGGGGGCTGCACTTCGGAGCTGGAGCTGCTCAGAGTCGGGGCTTCTCGGACCCCAAAGCACTCACCAGTAGATTACTCGGCGGGCTTGCTGGAAAGAAGTCGTGCAGTCTTGCAGATGGCCGGTCCCTTGAGGTCTCGTCGCACCCACGGTTCTCAGCTGGGCTGTAGAGGTGGGTAGAGGTCAGAGGTGCCAGGGAAGCCGGTTCTCGTCGAGCTGGGCAGTCGGATTCCGGAGGAAGGACTTGCAGCAGACCGCAGTGTTCTTAGATGGTGCCTGCGGATGCAGGGTGACTACTCCTTAGTCACAAGGGAGAAATCTTAGGAAGAAGTCTTGAGTTCCTTTCGCAGAAAGTAGTTTCAGGATTCAAAGATGATCTGATTTGGAAGGGGGCCAGTCTCTACCTTTATCCTGTAAAAAGGGGCTGGCACGCGACTAAGTCCTGCCCTATGGGTGGGACTAGGAGGGGGGTGGTTACACCCACTTCCTTGGCGGGCTTTTCCCCAGCACAGGGTCTGGAGTGACCCTGGAACTGGTTCCAGCCAGCCTATGCACAGTGAGCACCGGGGTGCCACGTGCAGTCACCTTCCTCTAAAGCCCTGCCTACCTACAATACACAAAACCCTGTCTGGGACGGTGCTGGCACCGCCCCTGGCAGGAAACCCTTTGTCCTTATCTCCTGCTCTGGGAGGACTCCCAGCAGCAGGAGGGCAGACTTGTGTCTCGGTGGCAGCATCCATTTTGTGGATGCTAAGGCTCTGTCTGACTTTTAACCGGGTTATAGGTTACAGGCATGTCGTGTCCCTCTAGAAGGGTGGAATGCTAACCCCGTCGCCAGAATTGGCGAGGGGTTAGTATTCCAATTCGTATGACCCCTTACTCGACATGTTTTGATAAAGCGATACCAGAGTTGGCACATAACCGCGAGGATTATAATGCACTTAAGAGTATATGGTATGCGATATCATGGAAACGGCTAAGGGATGGATCCCGAAAGCCGCAGACAGGCTCAGCTCATGCCAGAGCACCATCTCACACGATTCCAAGCACTCTGCCTTCAGGATTGTTAAGGCCTGCCATAGGAGTGACTGATAGGAGATCTGTGTGTCCATTTTAGGGTTAGATATAGGTATACTATATCTAAAGCAAAGGGTGAGTACACCACCTTGCCCCAGCTGTCGTGCAGCCAGTTGTGTCAGTTTTAGTTAGTCAATCCAGGGGTGGCACAATACATGCTTCAGCCCCTGGGAGACTTCTGGGTGCACCTCAGCCCTGGGTACAGGGACTTGGAGAGGGCCCAGTGCCAATTCAGTACCTGGGTACAATTTGGATAGAGAGAACAGCTAGGCTGTGGGTCTGATTAGCAGGCCCACAGCCAGGGAAAGTCGTAAACCAGTGCAGCAAAAAGCAAAAAATCTGGGTGATCATAGGATTGCAGACCCTACTCTCCTACAGTCCTGTTTTAGGATTTGGCGGGCACAGTTAAAACCATCTGTGTGGAAGAGTATTTCAGTCTCGTGATAGTAAGAGTCCTCAAACTGCCACGTTTAGAGATGTCAGCTTGTCCTGCTGACATCTTTTAACATTGCCAGGAACTGCTGACACAGCGGCTCCTGTCAATGTACTCTAAGTTTGATGGATGATACCGTTAAAATGATGCCACCATCCGTCTTCAGAAAGAAACTCCCAAAGGGTGATTTTATATTTGAAAATGTAAAAGCAAATGAATCCCACACCGTGGGAGTTGTCTCCTCCCTATGGTGTGCAGAGTCATCTTGCAGTTTTTACTACCCCATACCACCGCCAGAAGGGGCAGGGAAAACTGGCCAGTCAACCTCTCACTCTAAATTGGGTCGTCTCAGTCGGTGGCATAATTAAGGTCTGCCTGTCTGTAAATAAGGAGGGTGGGTGGAATTTCATATTGGCAGGGAGGGTACTCCATTGCCATTGACCACCAAACTTTAAATCAGCTCCTCTACCTGGAAGAAAGAACCCTTGCCTGTTCTAGTTGTTGATTGTCTATGAGCAGGCTGACTAGATTGTTCTGAAATGTTTGAATTATTCATATTTATTTTAAAGTACTTTTTTGGACAGTTAACAACAGGAAACTAGTGAATATGATTCACACATAACACTGTTCTAGTAAAAAAAGAAAAGAAGACAAGATCAAAAGAATTTGAAACTCACCCATATCTTGTTCAGAGGAAAGTGATTTGTCTGACTGTAACTAAATAATAGATATTTTAAAGGTTTTATTTAGTGAGAGCAGGAGTGTGTGTGGGAAGTGAATGACAGAGAGGGGCTCTGTATGTGCCCAAAACAGGCGACTTTGAAGCTGGGGAACTGGGTTTGAGTATCGGCCGGAAGCTCAACTTCCTGTCATTCTTGGGCAAATCACTTAGGGCCTGATTACGATCTTGCCGGACAGGGTTACTCAGTCACAAGGTTGACGGATATCCCATCCCATCAGCCAAATTACAATTCCATTATATCCTATGGAACTTGTAATTTGGTGGATGTGATATCTGTCATGTTTGTGACATAGAATTCCATTATGGAAGATCAAACTCAGGCCCTTTATCTCTCTGTGCCTCAATGTGTCTGTCTGTAATGCAACTGGTGCTCATGTAAAGTGCTCTGATACCTTCTGGTCAAGTGTGCATGAAACAGCAAAAGTAAAAACTACTGTCAATTATTGTTCTGCTAATCTTTACTTTCTAATAGCTCACATTCAAATGCCACGTCTGGGATTCACTATCAATCTGATTTGGTGGTCTGTAGCCAAATATTTGGCTTTCAATAAACAATGTAAAAAAGTGATAGTCCCGAAGATAGAGTGGGTAAGAGCACCATCAGATGAGGATGACCAGTGCAGTTTTGGAGCAGGGAGAGTAGGACCTAATTCAATGTATTTGTGAAATGTGCAAGACAGATGGCTCACTGTTGGGAGAGACATCTTTTGTTTATTTGGGGGAATAGATCAGCATGGCTCAGTATGGTTCATTGGTCAGCTGGAGGGCGGGTTCAGTTCCTGTTTCAGCGTTTGGTACCTTGATTAAATAACAGGAGGAGTAAGAGCGAGGAACAAGGAGGGGTGAGGATAGGAACCGGGCCGAGAGAGATATCACAACCATTTTTGATCTTTTTTGACAAGGCATATACATGGAAATATAAAGTCAGGATATGCACGTTGGAGAAAGATTGTAGCGTGATGTAGACTTTGTGTGATGTGGGGGAGTAGTGATTGAAATTAGGAGGATTTTGATAGATGGAGGACAGATGTATGGACAGAAAAGAAATGTTTGTAAGCTTTGAGCAATGTGGTGGGCAGATAAATGGTTCAATTTAGACAATGGTTAGAGGGAATAGAGGGAAAGAGAAATAAATGAATAGAATACTATACAGTGGGTTTAATGTGCTGTTAAATCAGTGAAATGTTTCAACAAAGAGCAAGTCCCAGATAAAGAGAGACGGTTAGACACAGTCCAAGAGGGACAGGTTAATGATAAGATGAAGCAAACTATTTGAAGCAGTAGCAGATTAGATTCAATAGGTTTATTGTATTACTGTATTACTGTATTACTGATGTGCCCTAAACTGGTCACTTCCACAGCTGAAGCTTTTCTCACACAAGCCATCTGAAAATTCTAAATGAACTCCTATGAGGATTCTAAAGGACAAACCAATACCTGAAGCCTGGAGGTAAGCATGCATACAGTAAGTACCATAATGACAAATGCCATAACAATTCTATCTCTAGAAATAAGAAGATAATACAATCATAGATTACAGTTTGGTTAAGAATGTTTGTCTCAAGGTAGGATGGGATAGGTGGAGGTGAGTTTTCCTATCAGATAACATAGGATAGGCAGAGATGAGTTGTGTTATTAGACTGGATGGAATAGTGTACCAAAATGTTCCTTTTTGCCCCGTGCTGTCCCTTTTTGTGTTGTTCCCCCTATTTTCTGCTAGATTTATTGCTAGCTTATATGATCTTGCATACTGTGTATGCGCTCTGACCCCTAACAAAATGTGTATGTCGACAGCTTCATCGAGAACTCGTCCTTCATAACCCTTTATCGATGAGCATGTCTTTAAATCCAGCCAGTAGCCTTGTCCTGCTGAGGACTCTAACTTCTTGAAAATTATTATTATGGTAACTTTTCGATCAGGGTGAATCCAACCCATGTATCTGAGGAAGCTGGGATTCTTATCTAGATTTTCCTTACCAGTATCCAGAATCCCAGGTCAGGTCGATCGGATCTTTTTGCCTGCTAAAAGTGTAGAGGGGAGGATTTTCCCAAATTCATAACTTTAGAGGCACGCCCCTCCAGGCAGGTGTCGATTTTGGATTTTTTCACCATGGCACATCTCCATCCAGCATCTGTTGAAATGTCCTTGGATCCCAGGCACCTTCTCCGCCTAATGTTGCACTCCCAAATTCCTGGGCCGCTACTCTGCATTCGCGCCAACCATCCTGACTCCTAAAAGTCTCGACCTTGCACCTGCAAACAGAAGTGCATGAGTAGTGTAGTTCCTATCATCCCAATAGGCTCTGCGCATTGGAATAATACCTACAGCAGTAAAGGCCTAGACCAGACGTTAACTAGGGCTACTACTGTCGATACTAGACTTAAAGTTTTGGGTTTGCCAGCTTAGCTCAGAGTTCACTAGAAACTTTCTCGAATGTTCAAGGAGGACTTAACTTCCCTGATTAGACAAGAAGGGATTTAGTTTCTGACAACCATAGAACATGACAACTTTGCTCTCCCCTAATCAAGAGTATATCTCGAGAGTCGTGTGAACAAAAGGCAATTTATTTTACTCAGTCAGTACGTGCATTCTTAGTCTCATCAGATTGTAGAGAAAAGGAAGAGACGGGCGTGTTCAATAAAAAGGTGTTATTTATTGATCAGTCTCTTTTCTCATACAAGAGAAATGGATCGATATTATTGCAATACTTATAGTTAAGTAAAGTGCATACATTAAAAGCAATAGTATAAAATAATACTGTAAAAACATTGATATGGTTTCTAAGCCATAAGATGTTTAAAATGAATAAAATATATTACATACACATATACATTTGACTAAACGTACTCAACTGGTGTTTCTAAATACGCCTACCCCGTGTACCTGACCTAAGTCTAATACGTGGGCGGGAATAGAAAGTTACAGTTTAAGTTAAGTTTGTTTTTGCCAAGTGAATAACTAAAGAATTCTCTGTGAGGGGTTATTCAGTTCTGTACCTGGAATCTAGGTTGAATGAGGGATGGTATCTCTCTCTCTGGTCTCGACATTCCAGGCTGCCTGCGAGAGCTACCCGGAAACGCCGGTGCTGGATTTCTCGGCAGGAGAAAGCAGCTTCTCTCAGCGCGTCAGGAAGGCGGGGCTGCGCCAGCGGGGTCTGCTCTGCTCTTCGCTTCGGCAAGTATGGCTGCTCCGTCTCGTCACCACGCGTGTGTTTGCATAGGGCAATATCGGTAATATTTATACCTTTAAGGTGCCGAGATTGACATAAGGATGGACATAGATACGTCAATAAGGATGTCATACGACTTGCTCGTTAGCACATTCTTTTACTGAAGTTCTCGGTGAAATCAAAACAATGGCCGCAGGGTTTTGCCCAGGTTGTCATAGGTTTGATTTGTTATGAGAACTCCGTATGCCTTATCAGGGGCTGGAGGAATATCGCTTGTCTAATTAGATCGCAAGCGTTATGACCTAATCAGATAACACGTTCCTGTGCCGTAGTGTGACTGCGTCAGATAACGGTATCTGCATCATGGGGGTTTTCTGCCTCATGGGCTGACTACTTAGTTAACTTGTTAGTTTGCTAACCAGAATAGGGTCAGGAATAGGGGGATCGATTCAGAACCTATAGGAATACATCACACCCACTCCACGCTAACTATGGACATATTTACTAATCTATGCATAGTATAACATAGTACAACATACTATAGAGTATAGTGTATACCTTACCACCCCAAAATACATAAATGCATTTCGAAATTTTCAAATATACGGAAAAATTGCAGTCATATGTATTGTATGCACTCAAGCTGTAGAATAATGCCAAAGTAATCGCATTTGTATACATTATTGCTATTTTGTATATGAGAATTTACACATGAAATGGCTCTAAATACAGAAAAAAAGTTCGAGACCATTCCATCACAGAATAAAATATTTATGAACATACCAGCGGGCAGCTAATGTCTATAAGCTATCTAAAATTTTGAAACCATAGTTCTCTAAGAATAGTTCTTACTTTAAGCAGAAGATAGTGTCCCGAAAAATATGCAAAAATATTTTGGGGCTGCTGAAAAATTGCTGTCCGTGAACTGGAGGGAAAATTGTTCATGTGACTTTATTTTTAAAGTTGAAGGCCGAATTCAGGGAACGCCGTGTGCGAGCTTGTTCAAAAGTCTCTATTTTTGTTCTGGCGAGAACATCATATCATTTAGGCTTTCGAAAAAACTGTCAACAGCTTCCTGGGAAAGTTCCACTAACTCGGATATAGGTGTAATCATGCATTCGTGCGCATGATTGTCTGCATTGACATTCTGATTCGCATTGCTGACAGAAGGTCGTACCTGATCGATGCTGCTTTTATCTTGAACTTCACTACCCATCAATCGTAGTGGTGAAGCTTCCACGAATGCCGTCATCAGGATTGGTAGCCTTTGAGGGCAGCACAAAGCATGAACCTTGATCGGGCTCAACAATGTTTCTGCATCCATCGGCGCATCCGATTGTAGCGTCAGACAGGTGTCTAACATGCATTCTTCTCCGCATAGCAGACACCTTAATACAGGTAAAACACATCTTTGCCACATTGGTCGAAATGATAGAAACCAAGTCATGTTCAGGTCTCTAAGCCGGGAGAGTCCCAGGATTTTTGATATCCGGTCCCGGTATCCAATGGCTAGGATTGTTTCTTCCCTTGTCGCAAGAGTTTTGTCTGTGACATGGGTTGCATAACGAAAAATAAGGACTAAGAATAGGATTCCTGCAATTAGTCCCAAGATCAGGGGAAGTCCACCAAAAATCGAATGGACGAAATCTGGAAAAATACCCAGTATGGCTTTGAATGGTGTTAATGCCATCGAAAATACTGTCTTAAATACCTTTGAGACCCCATTGGTATCAGAAATATTTAAGATTTCGTTTAGAATTTCCGCGAAATGTATGGGGGAATTAGTTGATAACAATGAATGTATCTCTGCAGTCGTTCTTGCGACTTGTAGATCATACGTTTCTTTTGATGACGTGAGCCTTGTAGGCGTCTGAAGAAGCACTGTTTTCATTCTGCTTAAAGTATCTATTCGAATAGAAGTAATTTTCAAATTGGGCCATGCCCTTGCCTCCCTGTCTGGAAAGGAGCTGGGGAACAAAGAGCGTCCACAGCACTTGACCTTCGCAGTCGTAGTTACTAGATAAGGAGTCCCGGGCATAAGACTACAACATCTGCGGTCTACAATTAGAATGTAACTCCCATTATAGAGTCTTTGAAAGAATGGTTCTATTTCTGTTGCAGGTGCGCCTTGCTGGTGACATGAAAGGTTGTATGAATTCCCTTCACAGGCTCCATGCAAACTAATTCCGTTACACAGAAGTGTGCCACTTAGTGACATCGCACAATTGTTGCCACTAAGAAACACTTTCTGTCCTTTATTACTGACACATGCATGTGAATATGGCAGGTTCCATGTTGTTTTAAGGTACCCCTTTCCCAATTTCTCGTACATGCCAGCCTGTATATATTTTTGGCAGTATTGAAACCTGAAGGTTGAGATTGGAATATTTATTATCCCATGTATTATCCATTCACTGACAGGTCGTTCTGACATTGTCACTGGTAATCTTTCGAGTTTCTCAATGCTCAGGATTGTATAATCAGCATCCTTTTGTGCCATACTGATTTGTCTATCAGTAAGGTTAAAGATTTGGAATAGTGACGTTGTGTTGATTAAACGCCAAGGCACATAGCCTGAACGCAGATTTTGTAACGTCCAGCCAAGCTGTACAATAGAGCGCAATTGTGACTGACCGTGTTGTAATAACAGTAAGTCTTGCGACAATATGTCGATTGCTGAAGACACAATGCTGTCCAAAGAAAAAATTCTGGAGGAAAGAGTCATTAACCCATTGTCCACTACAGAAAGTGTTTTTTCCAAATTAATACGGTCAATTTCCCGTATTCTCTCTGCTGTTTCAATTTGAGTAACCTTCCAGGCCTCATTGTATGCTGCATATACAGAGGCTGCTATGAAACGTTTTTGACGCTGTTTGCGCGGTCCCATAATGAAATCACGCAAGTCAGCACCATCAGTAAGTAAAGTTAGGTGTTGTTTAATTTCTGCCAGTGTGGAAGTTTGTAGCCATTGAAGGCATAATTTGCCCACACTGTAGGTGGTTATTATCCCTGGGTGATGTCTTTGGGGATATCTCGGGTCTGGCCTGGTCATTTTGAACCCCTGTGTTTTGTTCAGGAATCTATCTTGACAGTTATTTGTATCTGTGGGCCAGATCAACCACTGTTTCCAATCAGGATGTGTTCTGTTTTTGTTTAATACATAATTTACGTCTATCTCTTCATCTGTAGAGCTATTGCTTAACATTGTTGGCTTTGGAATAGACGGCTTATTTAAGTCTTTGATTTTGGCTAGGCCAAGACAGGTAGTTTGTTGAACAGTGTCATTTAAAAATATCATTTGTTCTGGGATCATGCAGGCTCTAAACAAAGATTCTATACCCTGCACTTGCCATTCTTTTGTACCCCAAACACTTTTCAATTCAACATTTTTGTCCCAATAATCAAAACCAAAAGTATTCATTTGTTCAAAAAATGAGTCTGAATATATCAATTTTGTGTTGGTTATCATGGTCTTTGTCCCTGTCTTGTTTGACAATTTAAAATAGAATGCTTCAGCATTACTTGTGTTAAAACCTGAAAAGTATGAATATTTGTCATAGAAGGTCCTTGAGCTTCCTTTTGGAGGGGTTGCACAATGTTCCCATTGATTATAATTTAAAACATTTCTAGGTTGTGCAGATCTATGTAAAAAATGGTTACCATAGTGGTTATAACAGTACATACTATCTTAATTTGTAGAACCCTGCAAATAATCATGTTTGGTAAATTTAGCAGACATTACTAAGTCAGACATCATATTATTAATGCTTTCGAAGTCCCAATCATCAGCAAATGAGCTTGGTTTTACAAAGTCACTCAAGGAGATCTTAATCTGGTGTGGATATTTCAGGATTTCGACCGGACCATAAATTTCATAGTCAGTGTTGTCCCAGGCTACCCCACCCGGTATCGGATTGGCTGTGAAGTTGACTGAAGAAAGTTCTCTTTTCTCGATGTGTGAAGATGTGTGTGGTTTGAGGATCAAGTTGATTTTCTGACTTGCTGTGTCCATTTTTGCATATTTTCCCACAATGAAGCGTCCCAAAGTTAGTATCATGATGAGCCAAAGTATGAGGATAAATGCACCAAAACCCACCCAAAATTCAATCCATGGGGAAATCAGATATGTTTCTTTCAGTTGTTTCAAAAGTTCTTTAGCTTTATCTTTAAAGGTTTTTGATGATGGCTGTGTCTTTGATTCACTGAAGCCTTCAGAGGAATCATCGAAGTTTATGAAGTAGCCGGATGCTGTTCTGTCAATTGTTCCAATTGCTTCAGGATTACTGTTTCTTGCATTTTCACTTGGTACTTCATTATAGATATGTGTGTCTCTGCTAAATGTTTTTATTTGGGTTTTCAGAGGTCTGAGTTCTATTGCATTGTTGCATAGTCCTTGTTGTTTTTCTGTAGGCGTTTCGAATGTGATGAGCCTCTTCGTTAGGACCTCTGTACTGGTAGCAAACCTTGGTGTTCTGCTACTTATTGGGAGTCCACTTGGCCTACTGTTTGTTATCGGCCACATGTTGTGGTTTTACCAGGTCGATGGATACAACTCGGTTCTCCTTTTTTCCAGCAAGTGGCGGTAGTACAACTGATCTTGTCCCGTTGATAGACAAGACTGGAACTGCTTTTCTGTAAGAAGGCCCAAATTCCTTCTTTACCGCGATCTTTTCCCTGACTAGATCCCCGACTTTTGGAATCCAGACAGGTCTTGCTGGGACAGGTGGTGGTTCTTCAGTGGTTGTTGGCTGTTGTTTCAACTTTATGTTGCTCAGGTCTTTTCTTGTTTTGTTTAAGTCCTGCAAAATAGCCAAACGGTCTTTGATATCAAAGCATTTTTCTTCTACCACTGAAGTCTGACTATCAATGTCAGAGATCAACATCCTAGTTCCAAATAATAATTCGTACGCACTGAATCCCTTCAGAGAATTTCTTGGCAAGTTATTTAGACTACGTTGGACACTTATTAGATGTTTGACCCACCCAGCTCCCGAACCTAATACCTTTGCCGTTATAGATTGCTTTATGTCACGGTTTTTTCTTTCAACAATTCCGTTCCCCTCAGGGTGAAATGGACAAGAGTACCGCAATGCCACGCCCATGCTGACCATGGCCTCCTTATAAGCTCTAGAGCTAAAAGCAGGACCGTGGTCCGAATGCAGCATGCCAATTGCGTATGTGCCGATAAAGACTCGCAAATCTTTTATAACAGTTCTGGCGTCAGCCGTTCGCTGGGGCCACATCCATATGAATCTCATGCATGAATCCACTGCGACCAAGATATATTTATAGTTACCGTCCCTTTGTAAGGGACCGCAGTGATCTAGATAAACACAGGCTAATGGTTTATCCGAGATTAGAAGGGGCGTCTGAGCTGGACGTCTCACCGTTGATACTTTCATTTTTTGACATATTTCACATTCTAGAACATAGTTCCTTGTTTGTCTTCTCATTTGTGGCCACCAGTATCTCTGTTTTAATAATGATACTGTGGCTGAGACGCCAGCATGGATGGAAGCAAGCCCTTCGTGTGCCGCTATTATTAGTCCTAACCTATGTTCCATGTTTGGAATTGCCCTATCCCCCACTCCAGGGATTCGAGCAAAAGGAACATTGTTTGCATCAGTTATGTATGAGTATTTTACTGGAAAGCCTTTCGGGAGTGTTTCTATCGAATCCTTTTCTGAAGCGCTGACAGCGTGTAATATTTCGCTGTCTATTTTTGTTTTTGACCGGGTGATGGCAGCTACGGAAGCCGTTTGCACAGCTGCCTTCGCGGCCTCATCAGCCAATGAATTCCCTGCAACGTGAACGCCATCACGTTGATGACTCAGTGTGTGTATCACGTGAGTCTTTGGTAGTTCTCGTTGTAAAAGAACTACTTGTTCCCAGAGCATTTTATGCTTGATTGTGCCTCCTTTTGCATCCTTAAAACCATTTTGAAGCCAGATCTGCAAGTATTCGTTATAAGACTGAACGCAATAATACGAATAGCACACTATGAGCGTGGGGAATTCTCGATCGGTATTTTCAAGCGCCATCTTGAATGCCAGTAGTTCAGCTCGCTGAGCTGTGCAATCTCCTAGAGATTGTGTTTTAGTGAGGGTTGGTTTAAATTTCCCTTCGTGCCAGCGACCTTTAACAATCGCGCACGCAGCACTATAAGCTTGTTTACCCCCGACTGCGGGTTGTGCTGATCCGTCTGTATATATTATACAGCCGTAATGATCTAGAGGCAGAATTTCGGTCGGCGGAGGACATTCAAATTCATATTGGAGAAATTCTTGTGTTTTTAAGTTAGGATCAAATTCGTATGCCACGTCCGTTGCAGCAAGAGAATTAGCCCATTGTATCCATCTTGGATGGAGCGCTTTAGCATTTGGAATGCTTGCCTTTGTTACCGCCTCTAGGGCTGGTATCGGTGTCACGATTATTATTCGTTTACCTTGTGCCAGGGCTCGTTCTTTTGCTATAGCTGTCTGTGTTGCAGTTAGAATTTTCTCCGTAGGGCTAAATTTCATTTCAGCCTTAGTGTACAAGTGTGATTTAAATGCAATTGGTACCTTTTCTCCCTCATTAGAGGTCAGGTATGTGAATCCGCATCTCCCTGGGATGACTCGAATCACAAGATTGCGTGTGTTATCACGTGTTTCTAATTTTGTTTTAATTAGCATGTCTGTTTGTAGGGATCTCAAAATTTCTGTGTGTATTTGAGTCCAATTGGCTCTTTTAAAATCTGGTTTTATCAAGTCATAAAGGGGTTTGACCCTTTCTGCGTAATTTGCAATGTATGTTCTTCCGAAATTTAGGAATCCTAGAATCGACTGTAGGTTTTTTAGTGTTCTAGGTGCTTGGATTACGGCACATTTCTCTAGGAAATTGTCAGCCAGGCTTTTGCCTTCACTTGATAATTCATATCCTACGAACAGGACTGTCAGATGGGCAATTCTGGATTTTTTAAAGTTGAATTTGTAACCCTCTGCAGCGAACCCAAGTATTATGGTGTTCACTCTTTTCAAGTGAGTCTCCAAGTCATCATCTGTTAAGTAAATGTCATCGACATAAGATAATGCTTCATCATCATATATTTGTAGTAATTCTGTTACTCTCACTGAGAATACTCCTGGGCTGTTCTTGTACCCCTGGGCTAACCGACAGAATTGTTTTTGAGTGCCATTTATTGAGAATGCAGTTAAATATCTGCTCTCTGGTGCTATGTTTTGACAAAAGAATCCATTAGAGATGTCTAAAGTTGTTTTGTATTTTTTGCGCACTATGTTATTCATTAGTGCAGCACTATGCGAATTTTGCACTGCAAAAGTTTTGCAACATGTGTTAAGGTGTCGGTAATCCAAAACTAGACGGTATGAATTGTCTGGTTTGGAGACCGGAAACAAAGGGTTGTTCATTTGTGAGGTGCAAGTTTCAATCACCCCCTGGTATTCTTGCTGATCTAGTATTTCATTTACCTGTTTTTTAGCTTCTTGCTTAATTGGGTACTGCCTTTGTGCAGTAGGTTGTGATTTTAACTGGATTTTGTGAGGAGGAGAGTCCTCATCCCATCCCACGTGATTTTTATATAAAGCAGGAGCTAGAGCCACTGCCCACTTTCTAGCAAGTGTGTATTTTTTATGAATTGGGATATGATTTGAGAAGGCAGGCATAATTACTTCTTCGCCATGAGGGCACTCCCTGACAAACTCTGGTGGCCAGTCTTTTTCAGCTAGAAGGATATCATAGCCCTTGGAGAGATTATCCCAAAATAGTCCCCTTATTTTCCTAGTCTTATCTCCCTCTATACGCAATGTTATTTCGTATATCTTGTGAGGTTTGCTAACTCTGGTGTCCGCAGTTTCCACTTGAAGATATTCATTCGTGTCCACTGTCTCCAGATGATTCATAAGGACTTTGCGAGCTATGCTCACTTCTGCTGCGCTGTCTAGCATTGTCTGAGCCCATTCTCCGTTTTTCAGTTGTGTCCTCAGTATTCTCGGCATTGTTAACTACCTTGATACTGGCTACCTTCTTTTTTGGAAATTGTAATTTCTTTTTTAGCTGAGCAGGTTCCTTGTCTTTGGACTTGGCGTGCTCTTCCCTTTGTTCTGATCGTCCTCTTCTTTCCGATTTCTGCGAGGAAGTCTGAAAAGATTGAGAGGGACGTGTATCAATGTCTTGATATCTATCAGGCTTTTTAATATTATCCCTATTTCTAAGGTTATATCTTTTCCCAGAGGGGTCACTCTGAGGTGACCTGTGTCTTTGGTTCGGAGATTTTTCTCTTCGCCTAGGAGACCTTCCTCGGGACTGGAATTTCTTTTCTTTAGGATTGGATTGTTTGTTTCCATCCCAGTTCTTTTTTGGTGATGTAGAATTATTATTAAAAAATATTTTTTCGGGACTTTCAATTAGTTGCGGTTTTACTGGTATTCCACCTAAACTATCTCTACCTAGTTCCTCATAGGATTTTTCTATGATTCTGGCAATTTCAGCTGGTTGGTCTGCTATATCTGTCTCTTTTAACCTCTGGCGAATCGCCACGTTTGCTGCTTCTCCTTTTATGTTGGCTAATAGTATAGCCGAGACCTGCTTGAAGTCTTTTAGTAATTTCATACCAAGAGTTAAAGCGGGTTCAGGACCATATTCATCTTGAATTTGTTTTAGCACATCTGGTATTACCGAAATGGATGGAACACCGTGCGTTTTTGTGTAGATGGAAGCAAAGACTGTACCCCAAGTGTCACAGTCCTCAATGTGTGGTGCGATTCCCATTGGAAGACAGATAGTCAGAATCCTGTGCTTTTCTAGCGGGGTAGTGTCTGGAAACACCGCCTCTATTTGGGTGATTTTCTGCGCTAGCCAGAATGGTATTTGTTCCCGTTTAGCCGGTACTTTACCTAGGCAGGACTGGATGTTCTGTGGTGTAATTTTATTTGTGTTCCCCTGGTGAGGGGTCAGCTGTGGGAGTTTAATCGCTGGCTGAATTGTTGAAGTCCGCATCACATATTGGACTAATTGTCTGTGTATTTTTATTAGTTGTTTTAGCTGTGTTAAAAGGTTTGGTGCAGACATCCCATCGATGTCTGGATGTGGTGTGTATCCGGCTAGGACCGGCCACGTTGCTCCTGGTCTACCTAAAGGACCGAGCCTGGTGATGTGATTATTATGTTTTAGGGCGCCATCAAATAAGAGCAAATGCTCTTGAAATTTGAGTGGTACTTCCACCTCCTCGAAAGGAGTGTACGTTTCAGGAGGTTCCTCTATTTTATAATAGTGGAAGTACTTTGTTACAGGATTTGCTGCTGGAAAATTTATCCATGAATAGTATACCTCTGTCTGCCGATATTCGTGTGCCTCAATTACGAATATGACTGTGCCACCTCTAGGTGTCAGACCATTTTCTATAAGTTTTATGGTTATAGATTTCCTTTTGATGACCGGGATGAGTATTATATCCGGGTCTGCGTCTTGCATGGTAGCATCAGCTGCTGCGAGTTCAGTTGCTAATCTAACTGCCTCTCTTTCATCCTCATTGTCTGACATTTTACTGTCCAAAGGGTTTTTCTTTTGTTTGCAGATCAGGTTTCTTATGGAGACAAAGTTTAGATGCACAATATTTTGGAACTGTTTTTATCCTTCAACGTTGACTTGTACCAAGAACCATACATAGGAGTTCCCTCCTGCGAGGTCTGGCGGATATAACCTTTCACCCACTCCAGACGTCTTTGGAGTATTTGGAAAAAGGGGTCTGAGTGAGAAAGCACGACTGAGTTACTCTAAATGTCTTACGTTAGTTTTATCGCCCTTTCCAAACACGTTGGGCGCCATGTAGTGTAGTTCCTATCATCCCAATAGGCTCTGCGCATTGGAATAATACCTACAGCAGTAAAGGCCTAGACCAGACGTTAACTAGGTCTACTACTGTCGATACTAGACTTAAAGTTTTGGGTTTGCCAGCTTAGCTCAGAGTTCACTAGAAACTTTCTCGAATGTTCAAGGAGGACTTAACTTCCCTGATTAGACAAGAAGGGATTTAGTTTCTGACAACCATAGAACATGACAACTTTGCTCTCCCCTAATCAAGAGTATATCTCGAGAGTCGTGTGAACAAAAGGCAATTTATTTTACTCAGTCAGTACGTGCATTCTTAGTCTCATCAGATTGTAGAGAAAAGGAAGAGACGGGCGTGTTCAATAAAAAGGTGTTATTTATTGATCAGTCTCTTTTCTCATACAAGAGAAATGGATCGATATTATTGCAATACTTATAGTTAAGTAAAGTGCATACATTAAAAGCAATAGTATAAAATAATACTGTAAAAACATTGATATGGTTTCTAAGCCATAAGATGTTTAAAATGAATAAAATATATTACATACACATATACATTTGACTAAACGTACTCAACTGGTGTTTCTAAATACGCCTACCCCGTGTACCTGACCTAAGTCTAATACGTGGGCGGGAATAGAAATTTACAGTTTAAGTTAAGTTTGTTTTTGCCAAGTGAATAACTAAAGAATTCTCTGTGAGGGGTTATTCAGTTCTGTACCTGGAATCTAGGTTGAATGAGGGATGGTATCTCTCTCTCTGGTCTCGATATTCCAGGCTGCCTGCGAGGGCTACCCGGAAACGCCGGTGCTGGATTTCTTGGCAGGAGAAAGCAGCTTCTCTCAGCGCGTCAGGAAGGCGGGGCTGCGCCAGCGGGGTCTGCTCTGCTCTTCGCTTCGGCAAGTATGGCTGCTCCGTCTCGTCACCACGCGTGTGTTTGCATAGGGCAATATCGGTAATATTTATACCTTTAAGGTGCCGAGATTGACGTAAGGATGGACATAGATACGTCAATAAGGATGTCATACGACTTGCTCGTTAGCACATTCTTTTACTGAAGTTCTCGGTGAAATCAAAACAATGGCCGCAGGGTTTTGCCCAGGTTGTCATAGGTTTGATTTGTTATGAGAACTCCGTATGCCTTATCAGGGGCTGGAGGAATATCGCTTGTCTAATTAGATCGCAAGCGTTATGACCTAATCAGATAACACGTTCCTGTGCCGTAGTGTGACTGCGTCAGATAACGGTATCTGCATCATGGGGGTTTTCTGCCTCATGGGCTGACTACTTAGTTAACTTGTTAGTTTGCTAACCAGAATAGGGTCAGGAATAGGGGGATCGATTCAGAACCTATAGGAATACATCACAACATCCTTGCACAAACTCCAAGTTACATTTAAATCCTTACAGAGAACAGCGCCTTTTTCCAACAAAAATTATTTCATCTTCGACTAAGGCTAACTAAAGAAATTACAGTTAGGCCTTTACTGGCTTCTTCTTGTCCCAGGCCTTTACACAGTCAAAAACATTTCTAATCCCACATTAAAAGCAATACATTTGAAAACATTATAAAACATTATTACATTTCAGTTCTGCAGCCTAAATCCTACTCAAGTTAATACATTACAGTTTGTTTCTCTGCATGTACAACTTTTAATATGGCACGCCTATTCTAATGCAGCATTTCACATAATAACAGCATTTCTACGTTATTCAAAGCATCACACTTCTTTTAAAGCTCTACATTAATCTGCAAACGCTAAGAATACATTTTGACTTCTTGCATTAACCCCTAACCCAATACTACATTTGTTAATACACGCATTATTGAAAACCCTCTAAATATGTGGGTGCTGACTATTTGTGGCTATGATGCACCCCTACAATTTTTAAAACAACATTGCGCTCTCTCAGTCCACCCCTTTGATGACCTGTGTCATCACACATTACACCATCTACAGGGAAAGAACTGAGTTAAACAGAGCTAGTGGCCATTCTTCCTCTCTTGAGCAATTCCATGTTTTTAAGATTTCAATACTGACTGTCCTGCAGTCTCTCTATTCGTCTCTCTTGCGCTCACAACGATCTCTCCAGTCTACTTGATTTGTACCACTTGAAGGCCCTAATCAGACCCCACAATCCAATCACACACGCCACAGCTATAATAAGAGGCTTTAGCACAAAACCAAGAAAACCCTTTGCCAATTTTGTCCCACACAGTTTCTTCAGTCAAATCTTAAATCTCATGGTGAATCGCAGTAATGTTACTTATATATTTCTCCAGATCCTTTCTGTTATCTGGTATATAAGTACCACATTCTTGCACCTTCAAAGGTTTACATACTCCTCCCTCTTTTGCTAGAAGGACATCTAAAGCAAGACGATTTTTCAAAACCATAGTCCTTATCGACAACATGTCACCTTCAACCAACACCAATGACTTAGCTGTATTCATTGACAACTCATCCGCTACACTTGCCAACCACCTGATCGTCACATCATTCAGAATCACTCCCAATGTCGGTACCATTGCACCAAAGATATCTCCAATCACAGCTCCTGCACCTCGTTTCACCCTTGCATGCTGTCCTCCAACAACTCAAAATCTTCTGTATGATAAATCTTAGGGAAAATTATCGCTAAATATCACGTTCCATACCACTTATCAGGCAATTGCACATATGCATTCTTCCCACAAACAAAGTACACCGTTGGAATAACCTGCACCACCCCTTGCAGAAAGTCCTTTGCATAACACTCCAAGGTGAAGGTATGCTCACACGTAGTATGGCCTACATACACATTCTCATATTATGTCTGTGGTCTATGAATGCATAACTTCCCTTTCTGCACCTCATCTAGAGCTATTGGACCATAACTTCCCTTTAACGTGTGTAACTTTTCTTCAACCGTCCAATCTACTCTACCCTGTCCAGAATCTCGCAACTGTTTTTATCTCCTCTATCTATCTTCTACCTGATCTATAAATATCTTCTCCGTATCTGACAACAAACAAGTCAGATTATGGCGATGAGCATAAGACGTGTCCAACTCTTGAGTCAGAATGAAGTACGTCCTAAGTCTATCTTCTGATTTGTAATAATCAAATGTATTCAAATGCTTATATGCCGGTACTTCAGGAAGCACAGCATCATAATTTGAAAAGAAATTCTCAAAATGATTTCGTCCATAGAAAATGCTAAGCAGCAAACTACATGAAATTCCATATGTCAATGGAAGGTGATGGTATCTAATGCCTTCATCTACAGAAGCAGGCAATTGCATACACACATAACAATCCTTCGCATCCATGGCTTCAATATACTCATACAACAACTTCATATTCGCATTGAGCTTAAAATGTCCGCTAGACAGATCTGCATGTATTCTACCACTCTCCTCTAGCAGCAAAGCTCTTTTGTTTCCTACTTTGACCTCTTCTTTGCTAGGAGTAGTAGGTGTAGGTGTTCCCTCAACCTCCACTGAAACTACAACTACTAGAATAATGAAGAGTATCATCCCTCCTGCGAGTGTGCCTACAATGCACCTAGCTCTACGATTCGGGTTTCCAGCCTCCATTGTCTCAGGACAGTTTTAATTCTCTTGTTCTGCACCAGCACGCAAGCATCACTTTCTTCTTCTTCGATTGCTTGCAGTACTCAAAACCCTCCTTAGAGGCTGAAAGTTCCCTCTTGGTTTCAGTTCCTTATTTACAGCAAATGATAGACAACCCTAACCCTTCTCCGTCCTCTACGGGAAGTCTTTAAGTTTCTTCTTCTTCCACTCGGACCTAGGTTGTCAAAAGCAACATTTTATTTACAGAATTGTCTCTTTTAGTCCATAATAAGATTTGTTCCAACTGCCTCTAACACATACTCCAAAAGTTCGAGACGAAGAACAATTGATTCATGAGATGGTATTTCAGGCCCAAACCTGGGAAAAATCAATCTACTCAGGATCAAATGGTGAATTCTGCTCAATATCAGGGGATTCAGAACGGTGATGGTCAGTACTCCTTCGATCTCAAGTCACGGTACCAACAGCAGCACGTCCAACTTGATGTTAGGACTGGAACTGATCACTGTCACTGCCCTCACCCTCCCCGATATCAGTACTCTTGGCATCAGTCACAGGGTAGGTCCACTCAGGAGTCACGTACATCTGGCAAGGCACCCTTGTTCGCCTTGACCTCCTTGGACCTCCACAAGCTTGCCCTTCTTCGTATTTGTCCGATTCAGATCCTTCAGACACTGGAGCAAGGTCTCTTTCAGATACCAGTCTCAAGTTCAGTCGCCTTTGTCTTTCCGGCCACTGCTCCTCTGCTCTACTGGTGCTCGTAACTTCTTCTTGCTCACCCTGCTCACGAATATCTTCAGCTGAGTTTGACTCTGGACCACTTTCACAGCAACTTCCCCTTTCGGAGGAATTTTCGGTGTCGCTATTGTCATGACCCTCCTCAACCTTATCAAGTGAGCAACGAGCTGCTTCAGACACCCTCACAGCTTGGCTTGTCCTCTCTTGTGGCCCTGCCACATCAGCTGGATTTTCATTCGGGAGACGAGCTGTTTCTTGCAAGGGTGCTAAAACTCGGCGAGTATGGAAAGCATGTATCCAGTCCAGCAACCCCCACTTCACAGCAGTGTTCGTCACCAGGATGACCTGGTATGGGCCTCTGCAGCGAACATCGAGGCAGCTTTTTCGCATGTGCTTAATAACCAGCACCCAGTGCCCTGGACTCAGGTCATGACAGAGATCGCTGGACGCCGGAACCACAGCAACCTGCACCTGATGAGACGCAGAACGGACGACATCAGCGAGTCCCTTGCAATAATCGAGGATCAGATCATATGTGATATTAATCTGTGCTGTCGACAGCACCGCTGGCAACCTCATAACCCTTCCCATCAGCACTTTATGAGGTGAGAGACCTGTTCTCCTGTCTGTTGTACTGCGCATACTCATCAACACCGCGGGGCAAGCATCAGGCCATTTCAGAGAAGTAGATGAACACACTTTCGCCATTCGAGCTTTCAAAGTCCCATTGATCTGCTCCACTATCCCAGAAGCCTCTGGACCATAGCTACAATGAAGTCTCTGATCAATGTTCAGTGCTGTGCAAAGCATCTTCATGATTTCACTATGAAAATGCGTTCCTCTGTCCGATTCCAAAGAGGTAGGGATCCCGAATCTGGGTATAAGTTCCCTCAACAACAACTTAGCCACTGTAAGTGTGTCGCACCTGCGTGTCGGGTAGGCCTCCAGTCACCTTGAAACCACACACCCCACCTCCAAGATGTTCCTCAACTTGTTGCACCTGGCCATTTCAATGAAGTCCAATTGCATTCTGTTGAAAGGTCCCCCTGACCTCCCAATGTGACTCATGGTCACTGCAGTTCTCTTGCCGACATTCATTTGCTGGCATGCAACACATCTGTGACATACAGCTCTGCCACTGCGCGGAATCGTGGGTTGTACCATGTCTGCCTGAACACTCGCACCATCGCATCTCTTCCCAAATGTACTGCACCATAAATCTGTCTCACCTTCGGGCTTACCAAGTCTTTCGGCAACACCGCTCTCCCATCAGCAGAGACCCAAATGTCCACATCTCCTTTCACACAGCCTGACTTTATCCACACATTCTTCTCACCTGTTCCTGCAAACCCTTAAGCTCATCCCGAGTATCTGCCATGGCCAGCATCATGTTAAAGTCAGTTCTTTCTTGATTCCCTTCTATATGTTTCTCAGTAAAGGAACAACCTTGTTCGGCACAGAATTGTGCAACCTCGTCTGCGTAGTGGTTTCCGAGCAACATGAAGTCTGTCCCCTTTCCCTGAGCCATGCCCTTTACAACTGCAATTTCTTTGGGGCACTGCAAGGCCTCTTGCAGCAATCTCACAAACTCCCCGTTGTGAATGGGGGATCCAGATGATGTCATATAACCTCTCTGAGACCATAACTGTCCGAAGTCATGAACCACACCAAACCCATACTGGCTGTCGGTATAAATGGTGATTCGAATCTGATCTGCTGCTAAGCAGGCATGAGTCAAAGCAATGATCTCAGCCACCTGAGCGGAGTAGACTCCTTCCAGGCACGCAGCTTCAACCACTCCTGTAATGGTACATACAGCAAAAGCTGCTCTCAACTGACCAGCACTGTCTCTTAGGCATGAACCATTGACAAAGAAAATTTAATCAGGGTTAGTCAACGGTTCAGCAACAATGTCCGGTCTCGGTTTGGTGCAAAGTTCAGTCACATCAAGACAATCATGATCCACACAATCTTCATCAAGTGTATTAGGCAACGGCATCAATGTAGCAGGATTCAACACAGAACACCTCTTAAGGGTCACATTCTCCACAGCAAGTATGACCTGCTCGTAGCGTGTGAGCCTGTTATTCGTCAGGTGTTGTGTCTTGGTCCTGGCCATCAATAATTCAACATAATGTGGAACATGTACAGTAAGCTGGTGACCCATAACAATACTCTCACACCTTTCAATGCTGACACCTGTTCCAGCACCGGATTTGAGACATCCGGGCAACGCTGAAGCTACTGGATCTAAAGTAGCTGAGAAATAGGCAACTGGTCTTCGGACACCTCCATGATCCTGCACTAAGACTTCTAAAGCACAACCTTCTCGTTCACAGCAGAATAATGTAAAAGGCTTATTGTAGTCAGGAATTCCCAGTGCCAGAGCACGACAAAGGTCCTCTCGCAGCTCGAGGAAAGCCTTCATACATTTGTTATCCCATGGTACCGGATCACTCACGTCCTTGTGTGTCAGTTTCTGCAAAGGCTTCGCCTTCAAGGAGAAGTTGGCAATCCACTGGCGACAGTAGCCAACCATCCTCAAGAACATCCTGACCTCTCTCTGCGTAGAAGGCACCATCATATTCATGATTGCCTCTATCCTATCAGGCGACACCTTCCTCTTGCCTTTTTCTATCCGGTGACCCAGATATTGCACAACATTCAAACAGCACTGCAGCTTGTTAGGTGACATCTTATGCCCATTTTCGGCCAAATGATTCAATAGAGCAATGGTATCAATCCTACATGCATCCTCAGTCTCTGAAGCCACAGGGAGGTTGTCAATGTACTGGACAAGAAAAGAGTTCTGCTGCAATACAAGACACTCAAGGTTCTTTTTCAGAATCTGATTAAAGATCGATGGACTCTCTCTATACCCCCGAGGGATACAACACCATGTTAAGACACGGTTTTCCAGCCGGAAAGCAAAAAGAAATTGGCTCTCCTCATGCAAAGGTATCAAGAAGAAAGCCTGACATAGATCAATCACAGTGAACCATTCAGCCTGGCATGGGAACTGAAACAATATTACAGATGGATTCGGTACCACTGGACAACAGGGAACATCTGTGTTGTTCACCCGGCGCAAATCCTGCACAATCCTGAATTTCCCACTCGGTTTCTGCAATCCCATAATAGGCGACTGCCCATTATCTCTCTCAGAATTCCTTGCTTAATCATGGACTCAATCACAGGCTTTATCCCTGCTATGGGTTTGGGTGTCAAATTATATTGGGGCGTTCTGGGGAACTCAACATTTTGCTTAAGCTGAATCTTAATTGGCTCAACTCCTTTAATCAATCCTATGTCTTCACCAGTAAAATCCCACACTTCTTGTGAGACTGAATCTCTCAGGTCAAATGGAAGCCCCTCCACTGTCAAAACAGGGTACATCTCTGTGCACACATGCTGATTCGCAACTTTGAAGGTAGCGTCATCATTATTAGTGTTAGATTTTGGGGTCTCTGGTTGGCACAGGTAGGTACTTGTGACAAGCAGGGACCCTCTCCTCTAGTCAGGGCAAGGGACTTACTCCTGAAAATAACCCCTGCTAACCCTCTAGGCAGTGTGGCGCGAGCAGACAAGGCTAAACTTCAGGGCGTTGTTGGTTAAGCATTTATGATCACATACAGTGACTTAGGAATGCACCACAAATGAACACCAATGTAGTATTTGTATAAAAAAAGGTTTCTTTATATATCTCTTAAGCAGGCTTAAATACAAGACCACATAACGTTTCAATGAGGTCACAATACTGTTTGGAATCAAGAGTTCTTTGTAAATACGCTTAATGTAAGTTCTTTGCGGTTCGTACCTCTGGGGCGACTCCTTTGGTGGTTAAAAAAATGGGTAAGAACGAGTCTAACAATGATGCGTACCCTCTGGCCTGAGCGTGCACCCTTTGGTGCGATGCGCACACAGTACAGTATCAAGACTGCTCGTATCAGGAAGGTGCGCTGGGGGGGGGCGAAGTTTCGCTAGAGGGGCAGCGGTGGCCTGGAATACCCTTCCTCTGGCCCTAAAGCAAAGTGCCAACCTTTTGGCCTTCCGAAAGAAACTGAAAACTTGGCTATTTTCGACCTAGATTAGTGACCGGAAACTCAGGGAGCTACCACTTTAGCGCCAGGACACCGGTTGGTATTAGTGCGCTCTACAAATGGTATAAATAAATAAATAAATACCTTCTTTGTTGTGGTTCGCCACGGGTAATGCGGGTAAAAAGGCAGACATACGTGGGACGCTGGTCGACGGCTTCACTGGTCCAGGTCCGGCTCGTAGCAGGCGCTGCGATGGGCAGCGTAGGAGCGGGACCTCAGGGAAGAGCTGCGGACGGTCCGGGTCGTCAGGGCAGAGTCCGTGGCATAGGGTGGCGTTTGAGCCGTACCTTCATGGAGAGCTGATTCCCCGAAGGCGGCAATGCAGCACTTAGCGGCTCGGATGGAACGTACCGGGCGGCTCTCTCTCTGTGCAGCGCGGCCTCGGAGGTGACACACGGTGCGGTGTAGTACGCTCAGGCGTACGCACCGTACCTCTCTGGGCAAATAACGATGATGGTCCAAGGCGAAGCTAGTTCCCAGAGGCGGCAATGCGGCACTCAGCGGCCCGGATGGAACGTATCAGGTGGCTCTCTCTCTGTGCGGCGCGGCCTCGGGGGGGGGGGTGACAGACGGTGTGGTGTGGTACGCTTCAGGCGTACGCACCGTACCTCACTAGGTAATGGACAATGGCAGTTCGTGGCGGCTGTCAGCAGAGGCGGTGCGGCTCCGGCCTTGAGGGGGGATGAAGCAGGGTGCGGGGAGGCCCCGGAGTGACACAGTGTGGGCTACAGCTGAGGACAGCAGAGACACACGGTGCCGGACGGCAACAGCACGGGTTCAATGCACTTCAAGGCGGTAAAGATTTACAGCGTGCACTCAGCAACGGTTTTCATTGGGGCACGAACACAGGCAGCCCAGCAGCTCGTTTCAAAGTGGGGAGAAGAGCCCAATTGTCTTGGGGCTAAGTTCAGAGGGCAAGCTCGCTTCCAGGCCCTTGGAGATCGTTTTGAAGCACAAGTATCTTTAGTAAAATGAAACAAGTCTTTGTAGGTTCCTTCTCTCCTTTGGCAGCAAGGCAACCACTGCAGGCCAATCCCTCAGGATAGGGACAGTATTCCTCCTTCAGCTTTCCCGGTTCCTCCTCCTCAGGCAGAGATTTCTTCTTGGTTCAAAAGCAGGATCTGATTCTTAGGAGCAGGACTCCTATCTTTATACCCAAAATCCTTTGTTCTTGCAGGCCAGGGGGGCTTTTGCCTAATCCAGTCCAGTTCCTGAGCACTTTGTTTTGGAGACTCTGGCTTTTCTTTCAGTGAGCAGGGCAGAGACATCAGACGCTCCCCAGGGGGTGGAGCCAGCATTGAGGTGGCAGAGCACAGCCCTATTCAGAATCAAGGGACACTCCTCCCACCCATCCTGGTGTAATCTCTCTATTCACCACCTGGCAGCTCATACTGTCTCCTGGAATCCCCCAGCCCTGTCACTCACAGAAACCAGACAGCAGATACACATCCTAGCAGAGGCGGGCTGAAATGGTTAGGCAAGCAACTACTAACTTTCTAAAAGTAGTATTTGCAAACACAGGATATTAAAATAAACTTTACTAAAAGATGTATTTCATTATTCTGAGTTCAGGTATACTAAACCTGACTTCCTACCATGTTCCCTGAGCCTGCTGGGATTATAGGGTGTAATAATTCGAGAAGCCCATTCTGGGCTTTGAGAACAGGTAGCCTTACAATAGTGAAAAACGAAAATGGCTGTAATTCACTATTAGGACATGCCACACACATCAGGGCTTGTCCTACCTTATGCTTACAATACACCCTGCCCTTGGGCCTACCATAGGGGTGCCTCACATGAAGTAAAGGGATGTTTTAGGGGCTGGCAAGTGTGTGCACTTGCCCAGCCAGCATGACAGTACCAGACTGCACGCAGGTTCTGCAATGGAAGACCTTAGGCACATTTTACAAGGCTGCTTCTGTGGGTGGCACAACCAGTGCTGCAGGCCCACTAGCAGCATTTGGATTTACAAGCCCTGGCACTCATGGTGCACTTTACTGGGGACTGACAGTAAACCAAATAAGCCAATCATGGAAACCAATCACATATACACTTTTCATAGGGAGCACTTGCACTTGCACTGTAGCACTGGTTGGCAGTGGCACAGTGCCCTGAGCAGCTAACACCAGCAAAACACATGACGCACAGCAGCAAAAAGTGGAAGGGAGACTCATGCCAAGGTGCCAGGTCTAACAATTAGTCTGTAATTCAACTCCTTTGGGGGTGCAATAGATGGTACAATTGAGTTCACACAGGAGATCCCTCCCTAGTAAACACACAGGACTCGAATCGCACACCACAAATTGATGTCGATCCCGGAACATTCCTATCTTTACAGGAATTGGCTCCGTCAAAGGATTTGTCATCTTCCTATTCGCAACACCTACAACTTGGATGGTCTGTCCAGAGAGGGGTAGGTTGGGGACTACTGCAGATCTCACAGTAGACCGGGTAGCACCAGTGTCAACCAAAAAGGTGTAGGATTACCATCAACATCCGCTTCCACAAATGGTCCCCTCTGGTTCACCTCCAAGACTGACCCAAGAGTGCAGTCTTCCTCCCCTCTCAGGCACCGTCATGCCAACGGGTCCAGGTAACAATCATCACTCCCATCAAAAAGAGGCATCTGCTGATATGACCGAGTCCCTGATGGGATCCTCGGTGGCTGGGGAACCTGCACTCGAGGAGCCGTAGTCCCCCCTTTGACCGATTTTGGCTTTGTTACTGTTGTCGTCACCTGAGGCCTCTGCCCCTGAGCTACCTCTTCTTCTTCTTGTACTTGATTTTCGGGATTGAAGGGACACTCGCGTCTCCAGTGTCCAATCTGATGACAGTGGTGGCACTCAGTAGTCCTCTTCAAAGTTGCCACATCTACCTTTGGTTTAGAATCATCTCCAGTTCCCTTTTCCTGACCATTCTGTCTCCTACCCAGAGTACCTCCTCCTGACTGTGCTTGACCTCCCTTGTCGGCCGTTTGCATCTGGACTAACATCAGCTTATCTTTAAGCTTCTTGGTCTTGGAATCTATTTCTTCACTGCAATACCTAGCATATCTCAAAATGTCGTCTAGCGGCTTGTTATGCCAACAAATCAAATGTTGCTGGATCATAAGACAGATATCAGGTCTCAATCCTAGAACAAACTTCTAAACAAACTCTCCCATTTCCCTAGGATCCATCACATCCAGTCCTCTATACTGCATAAAGACTCGCAACAGCCTTTCATAATACTTATGCATTGTCTCCTTAGGCTCCTGGACCGTCCAATCTATTTTCACCCAATCAATGTCCTGTTGCGGTACCTTGGCTTTTAGCCACGTAATCACCTGTTCATATATTTTTAATGACAAGGGACGATGGACCATTAGTAAGAGCAACTCGGTCTGGCTCAGAGGTAGGCCACTCAATAGCATCCTTACATGCCACCCACAGACGATGTCAAACAACGTGTTCAAATCAATCCATAGCACTTTAGAGATCTTAACAAACCGCTCAAACTGTTTGTACCACTCAACTGGGCTCTCTCTCAATTTTGAGAAATCATTAGTGAATGCTGCCAAATCCCCTCGACTCCAAGGCACATACATGTACATAACCTCCGTTAGCCACCTCCCTCAAAGGGTATGCCTCAACTCCTACCATTCCCCCTCCTGGAGGAGGTGTCGCTGCCACACTCCCTTTGACACTCTTTTTCTTTGACCATCGTTCTTCCCATTTGTCAAGTTTACTCCAAGCTCGTATACCTATAATCAGCTCTGTAATCTGGGTCTTTAAGCCAATTACCCTCTTCTCTTCTAGATCTTGATCAATGTACTGCAACCTGTGATTTCCCTGTAACATTTTTGTCCTAGACAAATCCACATCATATTTGTTCGCCAATTCAGTCATTTTCATTCATTTCATTTTCAAGCTTTATTCGACTATTAAAAACAATCACAAAAGCGTACAATAAAACACAATACAAACATAAGAATAAAAAAAAGCTCAGCAATGAAAAGATTACGGAAAGTTAAAACACCAGACTTTTCCTGTGAGAAATGGCTTTGAGTAAAAAAGTAGCAGTAAAAAAACAGATGTCTGCAGAGTCAAGTGCAAATAACAATTCCATGGCTTGGGTAATAGTATACACTGAAAATCTTAAAAACATAGGTCTAAGATAGAGACGGCGAAGATGCATATAAAGTGGGCAAATAAGCAAGAAATGCAGAGTACTTTGCCTAGTCTGACCGTCACAGGGACAAGGGGAATGGCTATGATGTTTAATCTCAGGGAAGGCAACTAAGTTATGAACAATACCAAGTCTGAATCGTGTCAGAACAAACTGATGGGACTGTTTAGTTATGAATTTTAGATACAAAGGCATGCCCTTTACTTCTGGTTTAATGGTATGATAGAATACATAGGTGGACATGGCAATACTCTTTAACCTACGCATATCAGACTTAGTTTGAATGAAAACATCTTTAAGTTCCTTTTTTGATAAGGTAACGACACAATAAGGATCCTTAATGATGTCAAGGTTAAATACATCACCAAAGGTGGAAGAGACATAGCTTAGCCAAGGAATCTTAAGGGCTTTGTCCAACTTCAAACAATCGGTGATAATTTTCCTAGAAAAAGTAGTCTCTTCTTTTGCCCAAGTTGACCTCCATACCATAAGAGGTCTTAATCCCATCAGATCAGTCAGATAATTCAAACAGATCTCACTATGGCACAATACAGTAGGTGCCGAAGGAGGTAGGCAAAGCAATCTTCTAAGAAACCCATTCTCGGTATTTTGCAATACCCTATGCTGACTATAACCCCAAATACCAGAGCCGTACAGAGCAATAGACGCACATCTATGCCTGTAAATGTCTACCATGTCAGGTATACGGCGGCTCCCTAGTTTTGCAGCAAAGCGAAAAATACTAGATGAGCTTTTGGCCATTCTACCATTAACATTTGAGATCTCCTGGGACCAAGTCCCCTTATTATTAAAGGTAACACCGAGGTAGCAGAACCTATCCACTACCTCAATATTATGGTTGTTAAAATGGAACGGCATGACAGACTTCACCCTTTTACCACAGGCCATAATAAAAGTCTTGGTGTTATTTATTTTCAATTTCTTCTCATTAATAAAATTATAAAAAGTATTCATTAATTTCTGTAGCCCATTAGGAGTACGCGAGAGGAGCACCGTATCGTCGGCATAAAGCAGAACTGGTACGGGAAGTCCACCAACCTGTGGGGAGTCTGCCTGGACCTTCTTAAGTTCAGATTCCATAGAATTGATAAAAAGGGAAAATAACAGGGGGGCCAGTACACAGCCCTGCCTTATGCCTGACTTAACCTTGATTTTCTCAGTACATTCACCCAACGAACCAAAGCGTATCTGGGCCGACAGCTTATTATAGAGGCGAGCCAGAAAGTGGATGATTGCTGAGGGGTGCCCATGGCCAATAAAGTGGACCACAAAAGTTTATGGTTCACAAGGTCGAAGGCGCTCGTAAGGTCGGCAAAACAGAGAAATAGGGAACCTTGTTTCGCTCTCGTGTATTTCCCTATGAGGAGGTCAAGATTGAGGCACTGCTCCGTTGTCCCCAGACCTTTGCGGAAACCAAATTGGGATTCAGCCATGATATTGTTTTCCTCTACCCACTCCTCCAGCCTTACCAGGAGAACCCTACTCATAATCTTCAGGGAGGAATCAAGAAGGGAGATAGGGCGGTAGTTCTTTGCCTCGCCTCTATCTCCCTTTTTATAAATGGGTAGAATTAGGGATTCACTCCACGTGGGAGGGGTATTCTCCAGGACTGATGCATTAAACACCTGGGTCAGGAGTGGGCACCAGAGAGTGGGGTTAGATTTATACAGGTCGACCGGGACCCCGTCGGGTCCCGGTGCCAATTCAGTCAATTTCTCATGTGTCGACCTTGCTTTGCGAGTCACATCCTTTGCCACAAACAACAACTCATCTGGATCGTACAGCTCCACTCTCTCCAAAAGGCAAATTTCCCTCAATTATCTCATCCACTTCTGCTTTCAACCACATTACATCCAGTCTTTTTACCTTAATCACTGCCGACAGGGTACCTCTACTAGACGCACCACTCAATTCCCTACAAGCGCTGTCTTGTTCTCTACATCTGTTCAACTTGGATGTGTCCCTAAAAGCTACCCTATTGTCCGCACTCCCATGGTCCCAGTACTCTCTCGGCCTGTCAGTCTGGGCTCCTTCAACTGTCTCCCATGTCCTTAAATCTGGCCTCAATTCACCAAAGGATTTTGGCCTCGGTCTTCTCAGATCCATCGGCCCTCTTGACGAATCTGCTGTAGCTGGTAAAGGGGTACTCGATTCCACAGGCCTTGGCATTTGACTCAAGCCACCCACTAAACTACTCGTACCACAACCAATGCTCCCTTTCATCCCTGTTTATGGTGGGTTTCCACTCCTCATTTGCTCTGGATTGTACACTGGTACTATGGGACCAATGGTAACCGGTACCGTAAGAGCATCCAACAACCTCTGGGAATTGACACTTTAATCCTTCGGGTTTTCTCCTGCCGAGAGCTTTCCCACTACTTTGACACTAAGCGGGGCTTGTGGTTCCCCAGTTCTATCTATCGGAGCTGATGACTCTCCTTCTGGCTCTGGATTCTATGGAGGTGGTCTCTCCGCTAGCAGCCTCTCTATCAAGCTATCATCAGTGTCACTATCGTCTTCTTCACCATTCTTTTTCTGCGCGTCCCCCGTCATAACTAACAGCGGATACAATTTGTCCCCCTCAATGATCTCTACTCTCCATCTCTTTTCTAATGCATCCCACTTCGCATCTTGGAACGCTTTGACTGACTACTTCACTCTTTCTTGCCTTCGGTCTCTGTTTCGCTCATGTGCTGCCCTAATCCACGCATGTAATGCCTCAAATTGCATTGGTCTAGGCAAAGGTCGCAAAGAAGCCATAATCAATTTCAACTGATATAACACTTCCAATCTAAAAGTTCCATATCTGGGGAAAGTCAACTCCTTATTTCCTTCCGTCATCTTGGCCCAATTCTCAAGCCACAATATGGTATGCAACCCCACATTTGTAGCCATATAGTGACCCGGAGTATCCTCGGGTGGAGCCTCTTCTCCCCCCCTAGGTTCTAATCTCTTTTTCTCTTTTGAACAGATCTCGCAAAACCTTAAGACATTTCATGATGAAAACAACGTTTCTCCCTTCTCAACGCCCTTCCGCTTCTTGATGACAATCCACCAATCCTAGCGCGGCTTCACACCAACCTCCCTATCATAGAGCGGCACCCCTTGACGTCACTCGCCTCCGCTCACAGCGGTTTCCCTCCTTTGCAATCCGTTTCTCACTCACGCATAATTGTCTACCGAAACCTGGCAACTGTCTGTCCACGAACGACCGGACAATTGCCTCAACTGATAGGTTACAAATTCTCAGCAACCCATGACCAGGGTTGATTATTCATGCGCTCACACATTCATTCCCCCTATCTCGGTCCACCGGGCGATCGATGGTACCTCACGATCTCCTTAACAATAGTCGACAATTACTTTTGGGTGTGCGGTACACCCGACCCACTTAAGCTACTCCTTGAGCCTAAAATGTTCCCGGGCTGCGCACGCTCACAGCCTGATCTCCTTTCACACAATAGGCATTCCAACTCCTCAAGACATCACAACAAAAGCACAAAACACAAAACACCGCAATCTAACAACACAAAACCCTATTCATACTCACTCTCCACGAACTACTGCTTCCGCCGCACCGTCACTCTCCGTCAATCTCCATGAAACGCCGTCTTCCACCGACAATCCACTAGGCAATCATCACCTAATTTTCTATGGACCTTGGGAAACTCTTATCCTAATCTAGATCTCCCCTCACTCTAGAGGGCAACCATCCTACACTGCTACCAACTGAGGAAGCTGGGATTCTTATCTAGATTTTCGTTACCAATATCCAGAATCCCAGGTTAGGTCGATCAGATCTTTTTGCCTGCTAAAAGTGTAGAGGGGAGGATTTTCTCAAATTCATAACTTTAGACAATTTTGTAATTCAGCAACCAAATTCAATACAAGGAATCACTGACTACGAACTAAAATTTGAAAATGTATTACATAGCCAGAAATAATTGAACATACAGACACCTCAACAAGATGTTCAGAAAATAAACCGGAACTAATACAAACATAATCGTACGCAGGAGTCTCAGACGACTCAAAATAAAGAGCAAAGTTAATTCAAGTAGCATTAGGCATACTATGATGATGCCAACTTGAAGTCTGGACTGCATTTACAGAAAAGGAAATAAATTTGGTTAGACTGTCCCTACACTAACTCTTAAGTGACATCCCTACGCAACACTTCCCAAAGCAAGAGCAAAGGTGTCAGAAGTGAAGACTTCCTAAGAAGTACACTCACTATTCATCGATAGCTGTTTAACTTCTGAGCTCGTTCTAAGATGCTCCTTCCTACACCCCCACTCTTCCCTGAGTTCCCTAAAATCTGCTCTAAGACAGCCTACTTCCTGCTCTCTGCGAGAGCTTGAAAAAACTGCTCTAAACCATGCGGGCACTGTCCCTAATACAAAATCCCAAAAACCTAGGTACGCCCCTCCAGGCAGGTGTCAATTTCGGATTTTTCTACTATGGCACATCTCCATCTAGCGTCCGTTGAAATGTCCTTGGATCCCCGGCACCTTCTCCGCCTAATGTTGCACTCCCAAATTTCTTGGCCGCTACTCTGCATTCGTGCCAACCATCCTGACTCCTAAAACAATGAGATTCTCGACCTTGCACCTGCAAACAGAAGTGCATGAGAACATCCTTGCACAAACTCCAAGTTACATTTCAATCCTTAATGAGAACAGCGCCTTTTTCCAACATAAATTATTCCATCTTCGACTAAGGCTAACTAATGAAATTACAGTTACTGGCTTCTTCTTGTCCCTGTCCTTTACACATTCAAAAACATTTATAATCCTACATTATAAGCAATACATTGTAAAACATTATAAAGCATTATTACATTTCAGTTGCAGCCTAAATCCTACTCACGTTAATACATTACAGTTGTTTCCCTGCACGTGCAACTTTTAATATGGTATGTCTATTCTACTGCAGATTTTCACATAATAACAGCATTTCTACGTTATTCAAAGCATCACACTTCTGTTAAAGCTCTACATTAATCTGCAAACGCTAAGAATACATTTCGACTTCTTGCATTAAGCCCGAACCCAATACTACATTTCTTAATACACACATTAGTGAAAACCCTCTAAATATGTGGGTGCTGACTACTTGTGGCTATGATGCACACCTACAGTTTTTAAAACAACATGTCGCTCTCTCATATCTGACTCACTTTCCATCACAATTAACCTTAAACGTTACCCTTGTACTGGTCTAGTGTGACCAGTTACCCATGGTTGTCCTTTCCACTCATTAGATTTTATTTGTGCTTTTCTTCTAAATCATAGCATTGGGCGTATTCTAATCCTAGTAACACATTGGTACTAAAATATAGGACCAGAAATCATTGGTCTTATTTCAGGCTGTGCCGAGGTCAAGTTCTCTGTTGCAGATGAATTCGCTTTCAAAGGGGGTTTAAAGTAAGTATATTAAGCATACGTTCTGTGATCAAATTGCAAATGATATCAGTAGATTATGATATGTTATATGTCCATAGACTGTAGACAATGCAAATAATGCACTTAATATAGGGTCAAAAATGTAGAACACGCATGGCAACATATTCAGGGTCAGGCTCTTGCCCAAGCACCTTTTGCACAGGATTGGCAATTACAAGTGGGTCAGAATTTACACACCTGGTAGTCACTTAATCCCCCGAATACATTATTACAGGTCAATCCTGTCAGCATTTAATGGAGTAAAATACCCTGTAAATACTGGGTCATAAGTAATTTGTACAGCGAGTCAAAAAATCCTTATGTTATGCCCCATCTAGAAGTACAAAAATTTGAATATATGACATTTATTGCACCTGTAAATAATACAGGGAGCACAGCTTTTAACAGAGCGATAAATATCACACTACCTTCCAGGGCCTTAGTGTAACACATACTGCATAGAAAATGTAGTTTTGAGCTGTGATATACACTACATTCACAAAATATCAATGCCTAGCCTTTTTACAGGAAGAAACTTCACCTCTTTCGACTGAAGAGCACAGTGGTGATGTCTGGGATGATTTTAAATAGGGTTAAAAGGGTAAACATATGTTTTACTATTTATGTCCATCATTTTTCCAGTCCCTGTATTTTTCACCAGAGAGGCTGAGATCTTCAAGAAATGTTTGATTGATCACAGGGTCCTTCCGGACCTTACAGCTGACCCTTTCTGACCTCCCATATATTCAGAGTTGCCATGATTTAACCCACACACGGGCCTCGAATTCTATCTTTCACCCAGTGGAACATTCACATTTATGAGTTATGACTAGGACATGTCGCACACATCACATCTGAAGCAAGGAAATGAAACTCGGAGGCTGAAAAAGGAAACAGCTCGAAGCAGGCACATTAACGAGAAGCTTTGTGCAAGGTGGTAGCTATATTTAGCACAGACATTTCCAGTATTTTAAAATATGGAGCAGGTTCGTTAACTCTATAATCTAATATGCACCTCAAGCAAGTACTTGCAGAGTGTGATGGTACCAATGATGTATGGGTCTGTCTGTATGTCAATGTCCCTATATGTCCAGTTCTTCACATTTGTATATTGCAAATGCATCTGGTTGATTCGTTTATTTTAATTTATGGATAATGAGCACCCCTATAGAAATTCGAATAATACTAATTAAAATTATTCCAAATATCCTCCTAAAATAGACCCAGGGTGATTATATCTGTAGATAATTGACACTTGTTGCAGAAAACTGTCCATGCTTGCCTCAAGCAATGGCACATCAAACCAGTGCCTTTATTCAGCACCTTTGCTTTGTAATGATCTGTACCTGCTGATATTTGCACAAACACTTAAAAATCTTGCATGTGTGCCAAGATCTGCCCCATTATGGTGGGCACGAGGGGGCAGAGAGGGAATTGTGACATATAGCAAGGGAAAACAAGATCCATATCTTCGAAGGAGACACACAATAAACTAAAAGAAAATGTCCTGGAAAATAATAGAATGTTAAAAAAGACATCATCATTGATGTTTGGATTGTGAGGGGGTACTGTCTTTAACCACTTCCGCGCTCATGACGAGCTCAGCTTGTCAAGAGCGACGACGCTCGTACGCTCATGACGAGCCGAGCTCGTCATGTAACGCGGCTTTTTTTAAAACGCAGCGCGCAGCGGGAAAACCGCTAGCGCGTATGCGGTTAAGATGATGGCCATATCATGAATGTGGTGGCCATGTTACATCAGATAATTCCACTCAAAATTTGAGGTGTTACATCAGCTGGATCATTTATATTAGCAATGCTTTTTTCACTGCCTCTGCCTTCCTTTGACGCTGGTCCCACCTCTGCCAGTCTGCTACCCAGCAGCTCCTACACAGCAGCATAGAGGACTAGTACTAGGAGACTCTGTACACCTCCCGCTCACATGTATTGCACAACCACCACCATCATCAGCTTAGATAACGTGGATTCCTTTGCCAATTTCTACTTTCAAATTGACTCATGTGCAATACTTCTGAGGGCTGATACAAAATATGCAATCAATTATTCAGTGGCTCAAGAAGGCTGGTTCTTAGCCCTTCTCTATGTATGTTATGGTGTTGAGCAAAAGCAGCTGTTCAGTGTGTTGTGAAATTTTGCAGTTACTCATGGTATTATAATGTACTTAACATATATATCTCTCGGAGATAGTTCAACACCCATTCCCTTTGAGCATTTCATGATGTGTAATAAGTTGTTTATAAAACCCTTCATCAGGGAGCATCTCTGCAGAGGTTGTTGGTGCTTTAACTAATAGAACGTTGTCCATTTCTGAAATATCTTTGGCCTGTGTAATAGGGTGCCCAGTGGAGAATCATATCAGCTGTATAAGTCTTTATCTCAGTTTCAAGTGGGTGTTGCACTGCTGCTTATGCTTTTTACAAAGTATAGTAGTCTTTGTGGTTTTTCATGACCTTGTAAATCCTTTTCATGCATCACTTTGCATGAAAGGGGCATGCCATGGGTATTGTATGGGTGTTCCCTGCAACACCCCTGAATTTTGCTGCATTCCCAGATTTACAACGTTTCATTAACCTAGGAATGCGTCAGGATCCTACACCTCCCAGGGGAGGTGCTAAGGAGGCGCAACAAGGAGAAATACCTTTTATTTCTCCTAGTTGTGTCCTCTTTCTATGCGTGCTGCATTCTGCGGTACACATGGAAAGACAAAAAAGCTTCTTGTGATTGTTTTTTTGCAGGAAGGTGTCTCTTCCTGCACAAAAACAATCAATCATCTCGCAACGCAGGCACCCTTGCACCATGGTGCATGGGTGCCTGCGTTGGCGCACGGCAGCCAATTGTGTGCCAGGCAGGGGAAAGCTCAGGGATGTGTCATATTGTTGTAAGTATGATACATTCCTGTGCTTGAAAATGATGCAGCGCGGAACAGCAAAAAGGCTTGCGGCACAGCGCTGCGTCATTTTGTTGTAAATAAGGCCCTATGTTTAGAAGTGTACAAGTCTCTGCATAATTATGTCAGATTTGTCATATAGCAAGTGATTTAGTTCTGAAGCTGTGTTATTGATGCATGACAGTGATCACTAGTTTACAAAAAAATGGCTTCCTTTTTTGCCATTTCATTTGCAGCTGCGATCCGTGCAGGTAAGAGCGGTGGGGGGATTACGGCGGACAATGACGAGGGGAAATTAAATAAATAATTCATTTTCCCTCCTCATTGTCTGTTGAAATACCCTTACCCCCCTCCCCCCACTGGGCCCCACCGCTCTTACCTGCACAGGCCGCGTTTGTTCATTTGAGACAAATAACGTTTTAGTTCCGAACTCGTCAGCAGGGAGTTGTGTTTTTCCCTTGTACACTTCTCCTTGGGTATTTGTATCTGGGTGGGACAACTGGTGTACATGCTGCTAGTATCATTTAATTGCTGCCACTGCTGAATTCTAGCAGGAATGCTGTACAGGTGTTAGTGCAGCATTTCCTTTTTTTCTTGATTGCACCATTTGCAGGGTTTATAGAGAATAATCATGCAAATGTGCTAACAATCACTAAGTTCAGCCATTTTGATTAGCGAAGGTTTTGGGACCTTTCCACAAAGGCGTTTTGGAGTAAATAAGTGAAGTGCTGCTCTTGTAGAACTCTTTTACAAACTCATAGATACATTTGTGAATATGTCCCAAAATGTCTAAAACTGAAATAAAATGGGGATATTCAGGGTCTAGTCATATACAAGTAGTACAAATAGAAAGGACGATGCCCTCTTTGCCTTTTAATTAATAGAGAGTGGTATGTTTGTGGTTGATTTAGAAAGGTATGTGAGAGTATGCAAAAGAGTGCTGCTGGAATAAATGCAAATGTAAATGCCCGCACGTTTCGAGAGCCAGAGCGGGCGGCCGCTCCTTTCGTAGTTTGGCCACGCAACTTTGGAATTCACTCCCTGTGTCCATCAGAGTCATCCAAAACCATCTAGTTTTCCGGAAAGCCATAAAGACCTGGCTTTTCCCTGTGTAACCTGTCCTTCTTTTGGTCCTTGTCTTGGAGTCTATGGTTGAGCTGCGACTCCCCGTCGCTGCGGCAGCTATGCGCATTACAAATCCGACTAATAATAATTTGTAAAGCGCATAGCTACCTCCGGAGAGGTGACCCAGCGCTGGGGGCCATCGGGAAGATTAAACAAGCTATTGCCTAGAGTCACATGGTGCTGGGATAACCTGCCACCAGAGCTGGAGATTGAACCGTGAACCCTGTGGTCTGGAGTCAGACACCCTGGCCGCTGCGCCACACTGCACTCCCCGCGATAATAAATGCTTGAGTGAATCCGCCTAAACTCTCCACCTCAGCCATCAATAATAATAATAGTCCACATTTGTAAAGCGCGTACAATCACCCGTAAGGGTCTCTAGGCGCTGGGGGCCATCGGGAAGATTAAACAAGCTATTGCCCACTGTCACATGGTGCTGGGCTAATCTGCCGCCGGAGCCGGGATCGAACCGTGAGCCCCAAAGTTCTGGAGTCAGTTACCCTGGCTGCTTGCCACACCTCTTCCACTCATCAAAGTGGGCTCAACATCATGGTGGCCTTCCATTATCTATGTAGCACATATTCTGTACCATATCCTTACACAGTGCCTCTTTTGAAGCATTTTATTTGAGATTACAGCTTTGCTCAAGAGGACATGAGACTCCAGGACTCATGAGCATCTTCACGCACAGAGTAACACATGGATTATTTTTAAAGCTATGCTCAGGCTCATGATATTGCAGTGAATGATACTAACTCATAGGTGACAAGTTTTGCTCTCTACAAATCTACGTTACATTACATTATATCACATTTATTTTAAATTTTTTACTTCATCTGTCCTTATACCAAACACATCTCACATACATAACGCAGAGGAATGATACACCCAGGGCATTATGCCGTAAAAAATGCCATCAGAGATTTGTGCTTAATCTAATGTGATATAAATTGAGAAGGGAATTTGCATGCATGTCTAATTGATTGCCTCTCCTCCAGATGTTCATTAGTTCTTGTCGGTCTTCACCATGCATAATACATCAGAACCCACTGATGTAAATAAATCGCTGACTAGAATCTGAGTTAGAAAAGAAAGTTTTGATTTTATAGTTTTGTTCTTTCCCCTGTACAGAAATTCTGGCAACATCATGGAACATCTCTACAAGGACCTCACAATATTTTTTCACCTTCCAATGTTCACATCCCCATGCACTATTTGAACTGCTTCATCTACAGAGAACTCCTCTGTTAATCATCATAACAGAAAAAGGCTAGGTGGAGCGGTATCAGTAGTAATTATCAAACTGTTGATCTACAGACGATGCTCTTTTGATTGTAGTGTTTTTCAAAAACATTAGCAAGGCAGAATTTTACAATTATCAGGGCTACTAGGGTTATGCGAATTCAGCTTTGTGGTTTATAATGTCACCAGCACTCTTTGACTGCAATATTGGACCATATTACACAGTACCCATGATGTAACTGCTTTAATTATGGTAATAATTATAATAAAATAACAACAATAAAAATAATAATGATAATCATAACAACAATAATAATCATAACAACAATCACAGTAATAATAACAATAATACAAATGATTATGCTTATGATGATGATGATTATTATTATTGTTATTGTTAATATAATTATATTCACTTGAAAAAACAAAGGTTAAAGTGATGTTATAGTTAGGTGAAAATGTCAGTTAAAAAGTTGAAAATATTGAAATTCAACAGTTATGGTTAAGCCAAAGAACTATGATGTGTACAGTTGCCATGCACAGTGCTGCCATCAATGATGCCATTTTAGATTGCATCAGTGATGTTATCAACGATGTGATTGAACACATCATGAGTGATATAATAATATATGACATCATAAGTAGTAGATGGTGAGGAAGTGAGTTACAAATCTTGAGTTAACTATAACTGGTAAAATTCAGTGATTTTTAGAGTTTCAAATGTAATATTTAAACTTACATTTTCTCCTAACGATAATGTCACTTCAACCTTTGTGTTTTTCTGTGAATTTCTATATTTTATAATGATGCCAAAGTAGGGCTACCCTGTACCGTGCCCAGCCTTCGGCCATACACGGCATTGGGTTGGCTGTGGGACCTGCACCCAACCTCTGCTGATGAACACATATTCTTGTTGTATTGCTCCCAAGACAAGGAACAGTTCTGGCACTCATGTGCAATAAAACATGTATTCAAGTTACAAAGTGACACCAATTTGATACCCTAAAGCAGCCTAATTTGTTTCTGCCAACTGTGGCCTTGTTCATCGGATATTTTACTAATGTCCTTTCACGGTTTTTATTAGGTATATACAGGGAAAACATCATAACCTTTCAAGACTCCTCTGATTCATGCAAATTGTATTTCACAACTTCCCCAAAGTGCAAACTACTGTGAAAAAGTGCTCTGTGCATTGTAAAAACCTTTGTCTGCTATTTTATCAACAATTGACCTATTCATATTTTAATATTAATGTAAATGTGCTCCCATCCCAATCAAAAGAGCTGTTCATTAAATTCATTTGCAGACAAAAATATTGTAGATGTACAGTTCCGGGCGATTTCCATAGTCTGCTATTATTTACAACAGGACAATGTTGGTCAAGCGGAATTTACAACACAGCAATGTTTTCATCACATCACATGCATATCATTGGTTGTTGCTATGCCATCTTGGCCCATGTCCTGCCCTCTAGTGGGAAAATTGAATAGTCACCCTCATGCTTTTGCACCTGCTGGGATGTCATTCGTTATATGTACGGATAGTTGACAGAAAACAAATGATTTGAATTTCATTTTGATTTCTTAATTCTATCAATTTTACTTATTAGTCCGTCTTTTATTACTGTTCCTGTCACTGAGCCTGTCTTTCATTCGGGTGTCCATATTTGACATTATAATACATTGTTCTGTAAGGTACTTGTGCCAACAAGGCCTATGCACATAGCTCTCATGCCTAGTGTACAATTTTTTCTTCATCCTGATTAATTCCTCCTGGAGTCATACTTTTCATCTCAACGATGTATCTGGATTCTAGTTTGGGTTATGTTGATTGCCTTGTTTCTCAGATTTTTGCACATGGACAATGGCAAAAAACATCAAATTGTTTTAGTTGCTGTTATGTAAGATTTCCATGTGCATTGCAATTGCATAGATCCTATCCCTGTTTGTTATTGCACAAATGTGCTACAAGAGCCGTTTCTTGTGAGGGCAGACGGTTCTTCTACCTATGTACTTTAGAACACATGGGAAGACTAGCACATAGATCACAAACCTCATTTTACATATTATGTGGTGTCTAATCTCTGTCCTGTACCAGTGGAGTAATTAGTTGTAACCATTGCAAATGTGAATGCCTTATAACTAGTGCATTTCCAAAAACCCTTTCAGTTCTGCCAACCTTATTGTGTATTCAATTTTACTAACTGGCCGTGTGCTAAAATATCCTTGAGACTATTCGCTTTTCTATATGTAAACATTGTATGGTCACCTATTATCTCTGAATCACTGGATCCATTGTCAGGATCTTCCAATTTTTGGATAGTATCTTTTTTACTTGATAATCTTTTGTTGAGACATTTGTGATCATCCTGTTAGGTGATCTTACCACACATTTCTTTTTGTTTGTGAGCAAATGTTTTTCTCTGCTTCAGTTTTCTACTTTCCAGAGGCTGTTTTCTAATATTTTTTTTAGATAGTACCAATTCACAAATCTGCTCAATGTGTCCTTACTGTGTCTTTAGAATCCTTTATGCCAGAGCAGTTCCTTTTCATATTAAGGAATGCTCCATACTGTATACTCCTTTTGAATGCAGTAGATGAAAACGTGCACATGTAAGACCGAGTTAGTGGGAGTCTGTTTTCTGTGTTTCGTTCTTTGAAATTTCTCCTCACTGATATATACTTCTGTATCCAAAATATCACTCTCTCCAAGTTGCTGTTGTGTGTGAATATTACATTGATATTATTCAGATATAATCAGAATCTGAAATGATTCCACCAATTCCTGTGTTGACCCATTGAAGATGAGGAACAAGTTGTCAATTAATCTCAACCACTTGATTGCTTTATTCACAAACTTGTCGCTTGTGGCTCCTATCCACCCCACTGTGAATAAGCACAGCTGGCTGAAAATGAAAAACCCATTGCAGTTCTGCATAGTTGTTTAAATAGTTGTTTAACAAAGATAAAGATGTTGCTGGTGAGGCACATGCTAGCATCATGTTGTGATCATGGTATTGTATATTACTTGTGGATAGAAACTATTTGCCTGCATACATTCCCTGTCAGATCTTCAAAGCTTGTGTAAGATGCAATATGTCTATAGTAATGAGTTTATACATATCTTTCTACAGTATATGTTGTAAGAGCTGTACCAATTCTCTAGTGTCCATAATTATAAGCTGAGATTTCTAAACAAGGTTGCAAGAAGATTATCAATGTGGCTGGACATGGTTTCAAGCAAGGATCCCTTTGCAAAGATAATCCAACTCCCTTGCAATCTCATTTCATTCTTATGAACTTTGGGGAGGAAATATATTTTGGGCAGAATGGTGTGTTATACTGAAAGGAATCACATTTCATCATTGTTTATCAGATTCAATCCAAACATTTATTTAAATTCTCCTGGAGTTCCAAAGTTAACTGCTCCGTTGGGTTCTCCTTATTTTTATTTAGCAATATGTGTTTCATAATTGTCGCTTTTGAGGATACCAGGTTCCCACCTTAGATTTTTTTCAAATTGAATTGTCTTCCTGTAATGTTTTTGAAGCTGCTCTTTCACCTTTTGACAGATGTTTAGCTGTCATTTATTTCAGCTCTTTAATGACAACTTCATGAAATACATCAGTTATGTTCCCTGGCGGTAATGTGGGACAGATATAAAATGTAGGTTTCTTCCCACTTTCACCAGCTCCGAGAAAGTAAAGCGAAAAATAAAAAAGTACAAATGTCACAGAAAAACGCAAAAAAATTACAAAAACATTAACTACACAAACACAAAGACACACAGTAATATAATAAATAAAAATGAGGGGTAGATAAGTTTGATTGGGGGAGGAATAAAGAGATTAAAAATGGACAGAGCAAAAACAAGATGGCCACACCCATGCAAACTGCATGCTGTCGTTCGCGCACAATTTCATGGGTGAGAACACACATCACATTACATACCACAAACAAAATGTAGCAAACAGTCTCAGCGAGCAGCTCCACTTGCTCCTCGTAGCGGAGTAGAATTTTTTTGTGACTTTGCGGAGTTCCACGTTGCGCGATTACGCAAACTTTGCCCAGGCCTAAAGCCTACTCATTTCCTTCTGCAACCCATTCCTACCGAAGCATCCTATCTCATTCCCCAATAAATATTCTGCCTCTATCCCTCTGTCATTGACCTTCCCTCCAAATCAATCCCTACTTCATCTCCTCTGGCAACCCCATGGATTTTTTTCCTGAATGGCACTTTATTTTAATCTCTCCCGTATACCATTAACTTTCTGCAAGCGTTCTCTTGCCTGCTGTGAAACCTGCTGAATCACCTTCTGTCTTCAACCTCTGCAGCACTGTGCTTCCTGATGATACAGATACCTTCTTGAGAAGCATATGCCAGTATCCTAGCATACACCTTTACTGTTCAAACCTTGAAGAAATGCCTAACAAATAAAAAAGAAAACATTTATTCATTAAGATGTGGAGAGAGCAGAAGTCACTGATTTGTATAAGGTGTCTATAGGAGTTGTTGCTCTTAGGCATCTGGCCTTTTTTTCTTCATGAAGAATGTTTTAAGGTATCAGATGTATGAGAAATGAAAAGTAAATTGGCTACAAATTGACTATTTGAAGACGTTTTATGGGCCCATAACCAGGATAAAAGGAAAAAAGACTAGAAAGGTATTTGAAAGATTTTACATCACCTTTGATATGATGCTTCTCATTAGGTCAAATGTGATGCACACAAAAAGGCTGATTTTGACTTTAGTGGATGAGGTTACTCCTTTGGGATGGTAGAGGACATTTTCCTCACCATCCTGAGTGTCCTCCACCCGCCAGATCTAGAATTGTCTGCCAACCATCACAGTGATTCCTGCCAATGTCACAAGGATTCCTGTCAATGTTGCAAACGTTTGACAGACTACTCCATCAGACAGGACAGCCTCCATCAGAAAGTACAGCCTCCGTCAAACGTTTACTAAGTTTTAATTTTCATAAATGAAGCGTCTGATTTGGAGTTTGGTTGAGAGTACCCTCTCTGCCAACATGAAGGTCCGCCTGACTGATTTAGGGGTGTATGTCAAAGTAGGCTCTGTCACCAGCATACCGCTGATGGAGTACAGACCATCAGAGGTTAGCTATACGATTGCCTGCCCAATGTAGCGTGGGCTATGGGATAACGTTTTTTGCTGTTTGCACCCACCAGGTAATAGCTAGCAGGGAAGGACAGTATGAAAAAAATAACACCCTCCCCCCACCACGGGTAAAAGCTCCTATGGTGTGGGGCTCATTAGATTTCTATTTTTTCAAAAACAAACTCCCACTTTGTGGGTGCATTTGGAAAAATTTGAAACTTTTTCGAAGTTTGACGGATGGCCATCCTGTTTAATGGAGCTGTCCGTCAAATTGTTACAACATTGACAGGAACCGCCTTGACAATGTTAAGAATTCTCTCCAGATTTGGTTGGCGGACACCTACCGATTTGGTTGGTAGAGGTCGATTGGGATGGAAGGGGCAATGTCCTCTGTCATCCCAGCAGAGTACCCTTTGTTCCCCTAAGTCAAAATTAGCCCCAAAACAAGACTTTTGTTTTTGAAAAATGACATACTTAAGGTATGCCCAACTCTAAATTGAGTTATACTCTCCACCAAACTCTAAATCAGCCACTAAGTTTTATACTTCCTCTGCGAAGTAAAACAATTTCAGACTTTGCCCATCTTCACTCAATGCAAAGCTTAACTTACCCAGTGCCCTGCATCTATTGATTTTCTGAGACAGAAAATTGTTGCTGAACCTAACCCATACCCATTCAGGTACAAGTTTTGGGGAGCAGACAGACATGTTATATAACGGAAGACTATTGCTAGGTTCAGTATGGGGAGCACCTGCTGAGACTTTGCTGGGTCAGGCAATGGACTGTCTAGAGTGGTGAAGCTCAGGACCTTATTGGAGTTTTGGAAAAGGGTATAAGAACATCTCCTGAGCAGCTGCTGCCTAGGCACTGGCCTGAATGGCAACAGTTTCAATCTGCAGCAAAAGATCAACTAAACCTGCTTTCTCATAAACAAAAAAATGCAAAATTGGAATCCAGGTGCAGGTGCAAGGTTGCTAGACACCTGCTGTGTCCCTGAGGTTTCAGATGAGGAGGCCAGCCAGTTAGCCCTAGGAGCCACTGTGGGGCCTGGGTTCAAGAGATGCCGGTCCAGTCCTTCTCACCAGGGTAAGAGGACAGGAGGTCCGAGGTCAGCAAGGTAGGACAGCAGCCCCTTCAGAGCAGCAGGCCAACAGAGTGTCAGATCTTTCAGCAGCCCAGCTGTCCACAGGTCCAGAAGTGTACTGACAAGTTGGTGTCTCAGATCCAGTATTTTTACCCAGTTGTGCCTTCGAAGTAGAGAAGAAGCTTTCAGAGGTTTCCGTTTGAAGTCCCCAGGCACCTTGCCTCCCCTGTCTTGGCTCCGGACTAACGACAGTGGGTATGCAGCCCGTTGTGTGGAGGCAGGAAACCGCCTATTCAAGTGTAAATGGAGCAGTGGCCAGCTCTTTACTCCCATCCTGCCAGTGATGGCCCATCAAGGTACACCTAAGCTCCTTATTGTATATGGCTGTCTAGGCGGAATACACAAAGCTCAACTTTTAGCTACACCCAGTCATGTGATCCAGGGACAGGCTACAGGCACTAAATGGCTTAGACAGGAAAATACCAACTTTCAAAAAGTGCCATTTTCAAAAATTGTAGTGAACAATCTCATTTCACCATATTATGCTTTTCCATCCCAGTTACAAAGACACCAAACATGAAGGAGTTACCTATTGGAAAATAAAGCTTATTGAATGTAATAAGACATCTCCAATGTTATCCTATGGGAGAGGTAAGCCTTGAAGGAGTGAAAAACAACTGTAAGACTTTTTCATTACCAGAACATGTAAAACCTAAAAGCACATGTCCTGCTTTATAAATACACTGTACCCTGCCCTCTGGGTTGTCCAGGCCTAACCCGGGGTGACTTATATTTATTAAAAAGGCGGGTTTGGGCCTGGCAAAAGGTTTGTCTTGCCAGGTCGAAATGGCAGTTTTATTACTGCACACACAGGTAGCAACGGCAGGCCTAAGACCTATTTAAAAGGGTTACTTAAGTAGGTGGCACAACGAGTGCGCCAAACCCAATTGTAGCAATTATTTTTCAGGCCCTGGGCACACATAGTGCCAGTTCACTAGGGACTTACAAGTAAATTAAATATGCCAATTAGGTATGAGCCAATGCTTTCAGAAGTAAGCACATGCACTTTAGGGTGAACAGTCACAATATCGAATTTAGAATATCGAATTGCCAAAATATCGAGTTTTTAATATCGAATGGACAAAATATCGAATTACAAAAATATAGTGGTAAAGAATATCAAAATTCAGGTAAGAAATATAAATTTTATATCAACAGTCATAATATAGTTATTAAAAATATCGATTTTTAAGTGTGTGTGTTTTAAGTGTTAGTATATGTGTTAAAAGTATGTAATATTTTTGTAATGTATGTTTGAATTTTTTAAAGTAAAGAATTTTATGTTATTTAATTTCTGCGTAATTCAAATCCATAGCGGGTTGTGGGTTTATAGGGGAGTAGGGTGGGAAGTAATTTAATTATAGTAAATTAAATATTAATTTTGAGGTATTATTAATTATTTTTAATTTAATTTTGCGCTTTCATTCTGTAGCGGGTTGTGGGTTTATTGGGGAATAGGGTGGGAAGTAATTTAATTGTAATTAAGTGATTAATTGTTTTTATTTATTGGTTTTGATAATTAATGTAATGTTAATTACTTATTAATTGTAATTAATGTTTATTAATTGGTAATCAATTTTTATTAATTGATTAATTGATAATAATATTAATTGTATTAATGTGTTATTTGGAGTGGATTGTGGGTTTATAGGGGAATAGGGTGGGAAGTAATTTAATTGTAATGTTAATTATTTAAATTGTTTTTGTGTATTGATCATTAATTTACTGTTAATTAATTAATAATATGTATTGTTATTCATAATTAATTCATTTTTAAATATTTTGTAATTGGTAATTAGCTTTAATTCATTTTTTTATTGAAATTGATACAAATTTTTTTTTCAATATTAAATCATTACTTTCCCTACTGTTGCACTCACTGGAATGGGAATAGTAATTTGTACCCCTACGCTATCCAACACTTTCCCTACTGTTGCACTCCCTGGAGTGGGAATAGTAATTTTTACCCCTACGCTATCCAACGCTTTCCCTACTGTTGCACTCTCTGGAGTGGGAATAGTCATTTTTACCACTACACTATCCAACGCTTTCCCTACTGTTGCACTCACTGGAGTGGGAATAGTAATTTTTACCCTCCCGCTATCCTACGCTAAAAATATTGAATATTAATTTTAAGGTTATTTAAGTATTTTTGAGCATGTTTTACTTAATTATATTTATTATTTAATTAATTTTACATTATTTTTAAGACACTCCAAAAATTCGATATTTTAACAAACTATATTTTTTACAAAGATATTTTGGATTCGATATTTTTGTACTTACCTGTTTGTAGATAGGAATTCAATATTCTGGTCGTCGATATTTTGTCACTGATATTTTTGTAGGTCGATATTTTACTCCTCGATATTCTGTCAGTGATTCGCACTTGATCACTGGCTAGCAGTAGTAAAGTGTGCAGAGCCCTAAGGCCAGAAAAGACGAGATCTGCCAAAAATGGAGGAAGAAGGCAAGATGTTTGGGGGAAGACCACCCGAAGGCTGACAGGTCTACAACTTACATGCACATGCGGTATGCAGAAGCGGTACCGGTAGTGCTACACAGTGCCCTAAATGTCTCAATTGTCATCAAATCGCAAGTTATTCAACATCAAACTAGACGATAAGTTGGAAGAGAATGAGTTGAAACAAGAATTACAACTGCGATTTTAACCCTTAAACCGTCTTGATTTTCCACAAAAAGCCAGTTTTAGAAATTACTTTTGCATAAATGATGCTGGTGTTATTGTGCATTGAAAGATTCTGTTAAAGAAATGTCAAATGTATTCCTTTTAGCACTGGTACAACATTTGTAGTTTCCATGTAATTTAGATTAGTTTGTGGTTAAAATGTACCCACACCTACTGTCTGTGCTACTTGCGTTAATTACACGATAAACTATTTCCTGCATTCTGGTGAGATATTCAAAGACACTGGCTATTTAAAAACCTTTGTTCCATCACTTTAGCTGACAGTTTTAAGTATGACTCACTGTGCGCATTTGAAGGATTAAGTGTGCACTTTACCGTCATTCCAACACTTCAAAAATGACAGTATTAGCCTGCAGGAGTGAGTAACAAAGTGTTCTCATCCAACTAATTAATGTGGGTGTACTGTTCTCTTGAAAAGGTGGGCCTACCTAGAATTCTTTTTAGCAAAGTTTGAGAAAAACTATAGTTACACAATCACGTATTATTCTTACGGTTCCATCAAAGGTATCAAAATGATGGCAGTGTTTGAAAGAGTTTTTGTTCCACTAAGGTTTGTAGATTTGGAAAGGCGAAGCTGAATAATATTTCTAAATGTACCTTACTTATTGATCTATGTTTAAAAGATCCATGTTTTAAAACATGTGGTTAAAAATGGCAAATTGTCAAATGCTTTGGCTAAAACGCCACATCTTCTAAAAAAAATAAATCTTTTTTATTAGTTTCATAGCAAACAAAAAAACGAAACGTCTTTTGAAGGCATTTCTGAAAGGAACACTGATGAAATATTCTAGTAATTCGACTGTGAGTTAAGCAGCTCGCCTTGCTTTCTCAGGTGTGTTTGTAGGGCGGGCAGGAAGATGTTTCAGCAGACTTTCCCTAAAGTGGCAAGGGACTTTCAACCAGTTCAGATTTTTTCAGTTTGAAATGAACTCCTGCCATTTTTAGGTCTGATGACAGACATTTCTACCTCTATGTCATAGAGCATGGCATCATTATTAATAAATACACAGAGAGAAGTGGGTCTGCTCATTACAGCCAGTTCTCATTTGGTGTATCTTTCACATTTTATTGTCTTGATGCAGTGATCATCTAAGCAGCTTAACTGAAATTTCTGAACAAAACAGCAACTCTTCCTGTTAGTATGACTTTTATTCTACTAATTATGGGCCTGATTATGATGGCGGTCAGACTTTCGTCTGACCGCCATCCTGTTGGAAATGGGACCTCCCGAATAGATCATGGCGGTCCTGCCATAGGGTTTATGATACGACCGCATTCAAGGTGGTCGCAATATATATTTTTTGTATTGCGGCATGTGCTGCGAGCTGCAAACACCCGTTGCAGGGCATAAAATACACATTTTGCATATCCCTGCACTATGTGGCAGGCTCCATGTGCCTGCCACATGGTGCAGGGATATGTAGGGGGGCACAGAACCCAAGGCTGAGAGCAAAGAGGGTAAGGGGGCCGCTAGGGGCCACAAAAGTTCCTTTCTGTCTGCATTTTCATGGCGGGTTAACCGTCATGAAACGGCCAGCGGAAAGGGACATTGTAATCCCTACAGCGATGCCTGAGCAGGTACCGCCACTGTTGTAGGGATTCAAGTCCACCCGACACACCAACGGGCTCCTTGAGCCCTTCGGATGCGTGTCGGTTGGTCTCTCCGACTGTCAACCATCTGACCTCCATGGTCCGATGGCAGTGGGACCTTCAAAGACGGGCTGACGGTGGCGGTCCCACCGCCATCATAATCAGGCCCCATGTATTTATCTGGAAACCCAATTAACTGTCCAATATGATGATGACGATATCAAATGGAATGTCATGGTATGCTTTTTCAAGTCACCTTTGTACCGCTTCCCATGATACTTTACATATTGACAAATGTTTGAAAACTGTGCCATCATGTAAGAAAGATCTTGTTTCACCAAATTGACATTTTAGTGAAATGTTACTTCATTTAAAAGTGCTTTTAAATTCCAAATTTAAATCAAACAAGGTGTAAGGGAATGAATATGATATAGGTATATAAGGCGGTCGAAGCGACTTCTGCAGCAGTAACCCAACTGATGTTAACCAGCTACTAAAATAATAAAATGGCTCTCTTGTACACTTGATTGTCTATCATCACCATTCAAAGTATTCGTTTTCTAGGTCCTAAACCATGCACATCACACTCTAAAGAGTTAGTTCATCACATGTTTGCCATATAATTACCTTGTAACATATTTATTATAAGAAAGCCCCGCTATACGTCACCCGAGTCTTGCGAACGATTAGCACATAATTTATTAACTACCACCATATTTTATGCATTATTCTCCCTAAATAATGGCAAACAATGGCAAGCAATTCTTGTTCATTTAATAACATTCTATTCCAAAGTGCATTCATAAGTATGTGTAGGCAGCACAATTGTAATGTACTAGAAAGGCTTCCTGAGCAAAAGAGAATCTCAGCAGGTTTTTGATTATTCTCAGTGCTTCAAGCCATTTTGCTTCAAGTTGTTATTCGTGAGTGGGTAAGGAAAGTGTGAAGTTTCATTCTTCAATGTCCTCAGGAGGATAAACGCTGGATCAGAGGAGCTCAAATTTTTCCTCAATTAAGTGCACTTTTGCTCTGGGATGTAGGATGACTCATAACTTCCAGCATCGACTTACCCCCTCTTAGAACACCTTCTATGTTCCATTTTGAATGTTGTACTTCTTTAGTATCAGTACCGCAAACAGTGCCATTGCAACCACAATTAGGATTCGAGCCAGTCCCATATAAACAATGAAAATGTATACCCTAGTCTAGGTGAACTAGACCTACATGTTTCTTTAACCCCCTGTCTGCGGCTGGAATTCTGCACCTGTGCGGCACATTCCGATCGCGGGCGTGGTCATGACGGCTCCCGGCCGTCATCAGCACACGCCCACCATAACTCATTACGGCCGGGAGCTGTCATCAGCACCGAACGGGTGAATTAATCCGAACACAGGGCCTCATTTAGACTATGGTGGGTTGCCTACCCCCGTCAGGGTGTTAGAGGTCATTTCCTCAGCTGCCCTGGCTGGACTTCCACTCACATTATTTTGAGATCCCTTCTGGCACCGTGGAGATCTCTATGCCTCAAGAGGAGAATCTGTCAGTATTCTTTTTTGCCAGGTATAGCCTGTGTCATTAGTCTTTTGAATATGTTGCACCAAACAGTGTAGGCTGAGCTATCTGTCAATGCCAGGTAGAACTACATTCAGCAGATACAAATTACCTTAAGTTATTACAAACAACTTTACGGTCATATTTTGAGTTGTATGCTACCCCATACTGCCACCTGGCTCAGCGTTGCAGAATTGCAGCTTTGCCGTTAGGAGATTAAGCCTAGATTTATGCGTAAATGTACCTGTCCAGAAATTTCAGTCAGTGATTTAATTTTCTAATTGGGGCCCAATGGATTTTAGAGGCCTCATTTATGAGGCCATTAAGCCGCAGTTGCGTCACTGTTTGTGATGCTGTGGCAGTGTTAAAAATGTGCCACACTGCGTCATATTTACAAAGTGAAGCAGCTAGGCAGATGAGTCACTTTGTAAATCCCTCTGCCTCATTATACCTGCAACAGGTATAACGTATGCAGGGTAGGCGTTCAGATGCAGAAAAGTCTACATCACTTCTACGGCGTCGCTGCGTGCAATCCTTATGCCTGCTTGAAGAATGCATAAGGGGTGATGCAGGCTTTTTCACATGAGGCTTGACACATTGCTTGAGTTGCGTCTGTTTCCAGACACATTCCAGAAATGCCCCAACATATATGTCAGGATTCCTGGCGTATCTGTAAATCTTTGCAGCATGGTTCGCCGCACAGTAAATATGGCGCATTCATGGTGACGCAGGGTGGCGCACTGAAAAGTGTTGCATCGCTGTTTCACCCCAACGATGCAGCACTTTTAAAAAAAAAGGCCCCAAATGTGGACGAGATTCTAAAAAGAATTGAATGAATAAGTATATGTAAACTATATATAATATCTATACTGCTAACAAATAGAAGTAGTGGAAAGAAAAAACACAAACTCAACTTGCAAATTTGCAAACATTCCTATTGTGAACAAAACGTCTATAATTAAATAATATTCTTGGTAGTGCTTTAATAAACCACTACATCTGGACAACATACTGCTAGTATCAGATGGTTTCAATTAAAGATGCTATCCTTATACACAAACATTGACTCCCCCAAAATCTAGAAAAAATCTATCACTTATTAGTCTTCGAAATAAATAATTTCTATGACTGTATAGATGCAAAACGTTACTGAAAAGAAGACTCAAATTCTATCAATATAAAAATGGAATGTTAAACAAGAAAATATGATCTAGTACATATACTGATACAGAGAGGAAACAACAAGAGTGGAACTATAATATTCCCTAAACAACATATGCCGTAACAAACTAAGGCGGTAACTGCAAACACAACAATGATGGACAGAATGTGGATCAATGTCACACATTCACACCACTGGAATCAAGCTAGCCGGGCTGATGAGAGGTGTTACCTCGAAACCGGTCCGGTCCTCGGATGCTTGTTTCCGTTCTGGGAAGGACATGGCTTTTGTAGTTCGGACTGGACTGTTCCCATGGGGCACAGGGTCAGCGCTGATTTGCATATCGCCATTGTCTAACCCAGGGTGGTGTGGAGTGGAAAAACAATGGATTTGGGCCCAGATCTTTGGACTGGGGTGAATGTGTGACATTGATCCACATTCTGTCCATCATTGTTGTGTTTGCAGTTACCGCTCTAAGTGTACTGGGGATGCTCAGACGTGAGTCCCAGGCACTCCACACCACTGGAATCAAGCTAGCCGGGCTGATGAGAGGTGTTACCTCGAAACCGGTCCGGTCCTCGGATGCTTGTTTCCGTTCTGGGAAGGACATGGCTTTTGTAGTTCGGACTGGACTGTTCCCATGGGGCACAGGGTCAGCGCTGATTTGCATATCGCCATTGTCTAACCCAGGGTGGTGTGGAGTGGAAAAACAATGGATTTGGGCCCAGATCTTTGGACTGGGGTGAATGTGTGACATTGATCCACATTCTGTCCATCATTGTTGTGTTTGCAGTTACCGCTCTAAGTGTACTGGGGATGCTCAGACGTGAGTCCCAGGCACTCCACACCACTGGAATCAAGCTAGCCGGGCTGATGAGAGGTGTTACCTCGAAACCGGTCCGGTCCCCGGATGCTTGTTTCCGTTCTGGGAAGGACATGGCTTTTGTAGTTCGGACTGGACTGTTCCCATGGGGCACAGGGTCAGCGCTGATTTGCATATCGCCATTGTCTAACCCAGGGTGGTGTGGAGTGGAAAAACGATGGATTTGGGCCCAGATCTTTGGACTGGGGTGAATGTGTGACATTGATCCACATTCTGTCCATCATTGTTGTGTTTGCAGTAACAAACTAAGGGCCAGATGTTGGTAATCTAAATTTACCTATTCTTAAATACCGAATTATACCGATTCGGTATTTAAGAATAGGTAAATGGGATGTAGGTAATTTTTTGTTAAAAATTACCGAATCGGTAAGTTTTGGTAATTACCAAATCGGTATTTACCGATTCGGTAATTGCCATTCATTCCTATGGGCCTGGGAGCTCATAGGAATGAATGGCAATTACCGAATCAGTAGATACCAATTCGGTAAAAGGGGGAAAACATTGAAGGGTGGCAGGGTGTCACTTTGACACCCTGTTGCACCCCTCAATTGTGTATGGGTGCACATGTGGCACACATACACGCCCTAAGGGCATGTATGTCTGCCACATCGCACTGTTGGAAAAGCAAAAAAAATGCTTTTTCAAAGGTTTTCATTATTTACCACCAACTTGTAGTTGGTGGTAAATTACGAATCCTTAACTGAGGAATGCACCAACTTGAGTGCTCCCTACATCCTGGATTCGGTAATTTACCGAATCGTTATGTAAAGAATTCGGTATTTTACCGCATCCTTAAATTACCGATTCGCTAAAATACCGAATCCTAAAAAAATGCCACCTACATGTAAAAAGCCCAATACCGGTCGGTAACGGCCGAAATTCGATAATTTCGGCCGTTACTGACCGGTATCAGACGATCTACATCAGGCCCTAAAAGAAGTGTAAAAACAGTCAATTTGTAATCAACATTATTTAAATCATCTTAAAATATAAATAGGAAAAAGGGACTACATTATCAAACATCTTCTACAACATAACTAAATTAATTTAATTGCAATATTATGTAACATGGACTGTGACGTGTGTACATTTAAGGTTATCCAATATTATGTATGGAATTCCATAAATATAACTCAAATATGATGATTTGCTGCTGTAGGTGCCATCACTAAAATACCTAATTTTATTTGTAGATGGGTGGGGCTGTACATTTTTTTTACCAACTTCCTTTGCAAAGTGAATGTTTTCACAAATGGCCTATGATTACATATTTTACTATACGTTTATTTTAATTTCAGTGTAATCTGAGTATTAGTTAGGGTTAAGTCATTAATGTTGGTGATGAAAGATAAGAACGACAGTGTTTGTTAAATGTTGTCCGTATCTGTTTGGGTTGCAACTGTAGCGACAGCACCCCAATATTGTCACACCCAACCATGCCAGTTCGAACAGTACATGTACATTTAGAGCAGGGGGCATAACGCAGGACCCTGCAGAAGTACATGAATCCCCACTTCTTGTGCCCCCCCTCAAACCTTCAGAGCGCCCCCATTCAGCCTAAAGAAATTGAATATCTTTGACATATAGGCACTCAGGGACCCCTCTTCTTTTTCTGCAAGGGGTGGAATTATTTTACTTTACACCACTGATTAAGAGCCTTTCTTATCAAAGGAAATAGGATTAGTAAAATACATGCTATAAATAGGTTTTTTATAATTCGAACAAAGTGGTGTGTGTTCTTTTGTTAGATATAGATCTCGCCACAGACTGCTCCATAATAGCTCGAGGACGGATGCACAGCGAACTATTACCAATGTTTACAGCGGCATGAAACTTGGAACGGGCCTGTGGAGAAGCTCGTCTCCATGGTTACAAAGAGGACTTTCTAGACACGCAGCAGTGCCAACGGTGTCTGGTCGTTTATGTCACACGGATGTCCTTTATTAAACCCCTATGACGTACTGCTTGCAAATTGAAAGCCCACGCTACTAAATTAGCCTATTTTATCTGGCTTTTAGAATAACCTTTGCTGCTAAAGATAATCCAATATTTTATGTTTGCACTTTGCACAAATACAAGCGTAAAGCAAAATGTCTCCGTACCACAATTATTTTTCCTTTAGCATCAGCTTTCTAAAATGTCTCACCCTAAGGGAAGAGCCAGTTTGTAAATTAGTGTAAAAAGGAGGCACATGGTTTGTTTATGTTTGGGTTTTGATTTTTTTTCTGTGCTAATGTAGTTTGAGGGAGAATAAAGGCTGAGAAAACAGCTCGTTATATAGCAGTGCCTAATTTGAGTTGGTGGCATCCGGTGCTCCGCACAAGGACCTAATTGAATTGTCAACATCAGCGCTCCTGACAGTCTACCACAAGATGGCGCTGTCTGAAGATGACCACAACAACAGGTAATTATTAATTCAATATACATAAAAAATGGCTATTGCCTGCCACCAACGCCATTTTTACATCTTTGGGGGGCCTCAAATATTCAGAATTTTACGACTTGTAGAGGTGTGATGGTTAGAAGTTGTGTTGTTACTATCATTTGCAGTATAGCAGGAGCAATGGGTGGTGGAAGCTGCAGTGGCCTTCCGCCGAGAGCCTGGGCACTTTTTTTTTTTTTTTAGATATTAAGTACTGTGTGGCTTATTTACAAGCCCCTTGCACTGCAGGTGCATCACTTTTAATGTGGGGAAAATGTGACTTACCGGCGGCGCAAGGGGCTGGTAAGTAAGCCCCTGTACATATAGACAGGGGGAAGGAACGATAGATACCAGTACAGAGGAGTTAGGCACAGGGCCTTTACTGGCCATTTATTCCATCAGTGTTTTCAGTAGAGGAGCTGAAGCCATTAGGAGCAGGTTTTTAACGCCTTGATCGCGGCGGTTTTTCCACCGCGGTCCGGGCGTTCTACAGAGTGGGCGCGGCTCCGTGGGCCGTTGGCTGACGGCAGCACCCGCGAGGTAGTGCTGCCGGCGGGAGCACTGAACGGGTTAAAGGTCATGGATCATCTTCCCTGTTTCCAGCTACCCAGGTTAATGACATTAGGCACTGCATATGGTAATACGTGAGAGAATGAGAGAGTGGGATAATGTGAGAGTCAGGTGGAGAGAAGAGAGAGAAAGAGAATGAAAGAGAAAGAAAAGGAGTAGAGCTGGTTTGAGCATTTTTGCCGGGGCTGTTTTTGGTTCTTCCCACTCCTGCCCTACATAAACATTCTGGCCCAAGGTCATGAATTTTTAAAGCAAGCATGGATGGGTGGGGAGCACAACTGAAGGAGCTGGTGCACAGAAACTGTTTGCCATTTTCAAATGACCCTGGGGCAGGAGACCAGATTTTGAAAATCGAAAACTGGGACATGCCACAAAGAGAGAGGTAGAACTGCAATTGTGTATCGACCAAGGGGCACAGAATGACTTAACTGAGAGCACTCACCAACATAGAAAGCTCCAAAAATGTGGCACTAGGATGAATTAAATGCAACCTTCATACCCTCTTTCATCTGTGTTAACTATATAGATTTCTGCTGGAAGCTGCTAATTTATTCTGCACTTGAACTTGTGAAATTGCACCTCTCGCTGTGTTCAGTGAGCCCTATCTGAAAAGCAGGAAAAGTGCTAAATTTACTGAAATTTGACAGGATGGTTGGTAAAAAACATGGATTCTCCTGGCAAATCTGGGACACCTGGTCACGTTACAGAAATGTGACTAGTTGGGTGGCGAAGAACAAGGACAGTTCTGGCAAACCTGGATACCTGGTCACGCTACCATGGGATGGCATGTCATAGAAGTATTCCCCATTTTTTAGCTATTCCCCCTTCTTAAATTTACTAGTGAAAGGTATACCTATGTGTAACAAGGTCTCTAAAACCATCGCAAACATCTCTGCGGAGAAAAAAAAGGAGAGGTTTTGTGTCAGGATTAGGAAGAAAAGAGGCCAGGAAACACAGAACCACAGCTGGGGAATTGGAAGATAGACTAGATCCATACAACAGGCTGAGAATGCTTTTTGTTAAATTCCTCTTGGTGTTCCAGGCAGTACTTCCAACTACACATGCCACTCTGAACTAGGGATGCTGTATATTTCGGATCTAATACAAGCCCAACCTGTCCTTTTATGGCACAGGATTTGGACTTCCCCAAAAACCATGTTTAACTGCGAAATTTTAAAAGACAGTCTCAAGCTGGACCAGGCACTCGAGATCCCTTGGCTAAAATACATTAAAAAAATGTAAGAATGATCTCGGCCACCCTGAGTTCTATAACAGTCCGGGTTCTATAATTTCTGTCTCCAGATAGGATTTTAAAAGACACTGCATGATGCATCTGGAGGTAAATAGATTTGCTGTTGAGGCAACTAAACCCTCAGTACATTTATGCCAACTGATATTGACCACTTATGGTATACAGCCATATCTAAAACTCGTATTAAGTGGTTATGATAGATTTGTACTGACCCGCTTTAGATTTGGGATTTTCCATCGTTTAATAAGCTTCCCAGAAACAAACAAGTGGTCGACAATATTATGTAGTTGCCCATGTGACAAACAGTCCCAGCAATCGACAATTCATGTGCTTTCATTCTGCAAATTTTATGTAATGCAAAGAAGGAGGTAGATTTTACCAATTTTAAGATTATTGGGATTCGAGACAATGTAGACGAGAGTTTTTATTGTTGAAACTTTTAGAAAACGAATGTTTCATAACGTCAATTGCTTCTTTTTTAAAAAGCATAGTGAAATACGGAAACAAATATTTCCATGTGAAATTATTTAGGGCGAATCAAATGAAACTGTAGCTACTACTGGAACTAAATTTTGTACTATTGAGCAATCTGTAATTACTGCCATTCTATGCATGTTTTTGTAACTATGTAATATAGACGTGTTTTCATTAATTGTATGCTTTTCTCACAAAAATCGAATAAAGCTTGTATTGAATTGAATTGAATGCGTGATAGTGAAGATGCAAAACCATTAGGGATAAAAGTTCAAAGAAATATCTGCACATGGGAAGCTATGGGGAATGATTTGGTGGAAACTGGGTGTAAGAGTTAGACCTTTGACCTCAGAGTGTATGCACTTTCGGGCTAGATCCACCATTTGCGGGACATCTTAGGAAAAGGAACATTTAAGCTCAAAGTTAGCATGTAGCCGCTGCCTGGTAACTTTTCAGATAATTATATTGCTTTCATTTCAAGTGCTCACCACTGCTTCTGTTCTATACACATTTGTTTTTTTGTCCCAGTCCCGTTCCCTTGTCTAGTGCTCTTAGGTAGGATGGCTACCTTGATTGTCTTGTACCCTACCTCCTCAGTATTTCTGATTCAATGGTGTCCAGGGGTTAGGCACCTGTATTCAGGTCAGTGTTTGACTCAGTACAACACCTTTAGCCATGGAGTCTGGTAAGAGACATTCCATGTTCTTCACCAAACTGTTTGTATACTGATGTTTAAGTTCCATGTCACTCATGACGAAGCAAGTACCATTAGCTTAAAATATGTAGTTAGCTTGTAAAAGTATTAACAGGAGGAATGCCCAAAGAAAAGGAATAACATTGAAAAAATGCCTTTCATTAAACATGCAAATAAACTTGTAGCATGAATAACCTGATTATTTTTGTAGTAAACATCAATTTCTATCCTATTTACATTGTCAAGCTAAACTAGGCCACATTTATTTCTCTATTTTCTGCATTTGCCTTTATTTGAACTTTTCTTAAATAAATAACAATTTTAGCAAGCTGTTGAACTGTGCAATGTTGAATAAATAATTCACATTAACTTCATTAGAAATTTTATGTCTGTGGAATTGGCTTACTTTAATAAATGTTTTCTTTCCTTTCTCAGCTACATGTTCTCCTTGTATTTGGTTAGATTTTAGCTGACATGTATTCACAATAATGAATACCAACAGTATATTAAAACAGTGTATGCAGAAAAATGCAAAGCTCATGTTATAATTTCATAGAAGTTACGACTAGAATGTTTCTGCTTTAACCCCTACCACGCTTGTGACAGAACCGCTCCGTCACACCACTCGGGTGGGCTGTGCTGGTGACGGAGCGGTTCCGTCATGGCCCGCTCGCCGCGCCTGCACGGTGCTGATTTCGCGCCTGTGCGGCGAGTTCTATTGAGCGAGCGGAGCCGTGATGGAACCGCTCCATCACAAGCACAGCCCACCCGAGGGGCGTGACGGAGTGGTTCCGTCACAAGCGTCGGAGCGCCGCGCTGCCCCCACCGCCCCTTAGCGCTGCGGCGGAATTGCCGCCGCAGCGAAAGGGTTAAACTAGTTTATTGTCATAAGGTGGAGTTCTGAATAACTTAGAGAGTAAGCTGCAGAGTTCTCTTGGGAACTCAATTTGAAACTAATGTACATGAAAATTTGCAGCTTAGTAGACTTCTTGCAGATAATGTTTTGCCATCTTCATATGTTACCATGGGAATGAAGAAGGATGTAGCAGACCATTGAACGATCCTTTTACCATTGGACTATAATGACCTAACACCGAAGATGGATACATATGATTTTGTGCTTAATATACGTGTTCCTAGTTAGGAGACTTCAGAGCGTTTCCACTACCTCGCTGAGAGGTTTATGCTGTTCAGACTGGTTCAGACTAATTGTTCTATGACTATCCTTTTCTTGGCTTTTGCCGTTTACTCTGTCAGCTTGCTGTTGGTGTTTTCTAAATACCTTTAAGAATACAGCGAATGCTGTGACTAACTTCTAATTGAGGGAGGAGACTCAAACGAGTTTCAAGAAATGATCTTAATGAAGAGTTCAAATAAAATATAAATTCTTAAATCTAAATTCTCCTTAAAATTCTCGCTCGTTCGACTTTTTATGGGTTCTGGTAGGTTAGGATCAATTAGAGTAGAGTAGAGACTTAGGTAACTGTACTTTATGGAACACTCTGTAATATTTTCTGATTGTTGCTTACCATTATTTTTCTTGATATTTTTGTAAACAGATTGATATAATTTTCTAATCTGAATAAAGAGATTACAAAACAAATTACTGAATTAAAATGATAAATAAAGGTTTTAAAATTCATCTAAACTCTCCTTATTGACTGAACATAACGAGTGGTGTTAACATTTGATATTCTAAAATGGTGGTAAAGATCCAGTTGAACTGAAAAAGAAAAAGGCGCAGAGTTGGAGACCACCTTTGTAAGTCAAGGGTTGAACTGATTTAAAGAAAAGATACGCCCAACACCCACATATTTGTCATTTCCAAGCCTCCTTCAACACAATAGCAACTGCTACCTCTTTATTTGAGGTCAGTAGCAGACAAATACCACCTGTGTCTTTCTCCCCCCCTCTCCTCTTCCCCGTTTCCCCTCTGACTCTAATGAATTCAATTCAATTCAAAACAGCTTTATTCCGTTGGGACATACAACCATAAAAGCACAATTTATAACACATGACATTTTAAAATTAATAAATATCAGCATTGTCACCTTTCGGTTACAAGAATGGAAGGAGCCAAGGCTAGAGGGCGATTATTTCTAATTTATTGGGGTTATAGTTTGTAAAACACCAACACAAAGTCCGTGATGTGATATACAAGAGCAGTCGCAAGGTCGTTGTCCTCGGAACACTTCCTGTGGTACTTCCTGGGGTACTTCCTGGGACACGTCTCGGGTCAAGGTCCGGGAGTCTCCAGCACATGAAAAGGAAAAGAAGAATATGCGGCTTTTAGAGTCGTGCTCTGACTTACTAAAATGCTCGGAAACAGGGAGGGGGTGAGGGAGAAAGGAACAACCACCACCGCATTCAGTGCTCTGTGTTTGACTTGGCTAAACAAAGTGTCCCGGTGATTCCTCGGTTTCCTATCCCGACCCCCCTTTCTTGAAGTTTAACAAAGAACCCAAACGAGCACGCACCTGGGAGAGCCACGCGTCCTCCTTCGCGTGGCTGGGCGATACACGGTGTCGTTGGCCTCCTGGCTTTACAGCTACCTCCGTCCACTCCTCCTCGGGTATCGGTCCGGCACCTTCTCTGCTCCTGGTGTCGTCCACGTCCAAGGATTCCGCCTTCCCGGTACTCCCCGTTCTCCTGGTCGCGTGGTCCTCCTGGCGTTTTAGTTCTTCCTCCCACGACGGACAACCAGCTTCTTCCTGGTCTCCTCTCATATGGTGAGAGGACGTTCCTGATAGGCCCGCAAAGTCAGGTGGTCCAGATGCGAAGCCGTCCTCTCGAGCACACAGGCTGTCCTTAAAGGGCCCGTAGTAATCCGCCTGTTGAGGAGACGGACAATCAGTTAGCCCCGCCGGGGCTGAGCACGGGACCCCCTGACAAGCATACATGTTAAAAGGACCTACGAATACTAGTTTCCATTATACGTCGTACAATGCAGCGGTTCTCTTAATGTAAACAATAAACACATAGTAGCTTCACAAAGTTAGTGTTAAGAGTAACACCGGAGGTTCGCAAAGTGCAGTTTAAAGTGCATAGATTATAACAGAACTCCAGATGTAAACAATAGACTCATATCAGCATAAAATGGTTATAGTAACGAGGGATCTAATCACATGGGCTTTGGAAGGTACAAAATCTAAACTGCTGGGTACATGATCAATAAAACTTCCCTAAACATAATGGGGGGTCAAATTTGCGTTAGAACAGCATACTCTTTCTAGCCTTAATTGAACTTAGAATGAATGTGGCAGTATAAAAACAAATATCAGGATCTTTGAGTGCAAAAAGTAGGGTCATAGCAGCATTAATGGTATTAGTTTCATACTTCTTAAACAAAGGTTTGAGATAGGCAATCCTAAAAGGCAGAAACAGGTCACATAAAAACAAAAAGTGCAACATGCTCTGTTTTGTAATCCCTAATCAAGATCTGCATATCCTCATTTTGATCGCCAGAGAGGGAGAGTGGAGAAGCTGTATTCTTACCAGAACCACACCTTATCCTGCAAAGCGGATGTCTCCACCTAGGATTGTGACTAGCATCTTGTAGCGTGTGAGTAGTAATACAGCTTGTAAAAAGGCCCCTATATCTGTTTTCATCTAGGATCATTTTACTACTGTCAGGGTGCTCTACAAAAGCACATATTGATTGCTAAGCCTTCCACATAAAAACCAAAATCAATATTACAAATACTTTCCCTAAAACACAGTGTGACATTGACAAGCTCACTATTAATATTTTGCTTACTTTTGTAGTTGATAATCACTATGTCAAAAGGGAAATAATTGAGCAGTCATGTGATGAGAGGGTTAATCAATTCCATAACCTTCTAAAGCACAGCCATATTCCCTGTTATTCAGCCTTAGGGCCCAAACCTTTTGCCTTCCTCCTCCATTTTTGCAATCTCGTTTTTTATAGCCTTAAAACTCTGCACACTTTACCACTGCTAACAAGAACTAAAGTGCATTTGATCACTCCTTAACACATGGTAACATTGGCTAATACCCAATTTGCATAATTGATTTACTTGTATGTTACGAGTAAAGTGGCACTACAAGTGCCCAGGCCCTGTAAATTAAATGCTATTAGTGGGCAGCAGCACTGATTGTGCCACCCACGTTGGTAGCCCTTCAAACATGCGTCGGGTCTGCCATTGCAGACTGTTTGTACAGTTTTAAAACTATCATTTTGACCTGGCAAGGCAAACTATTTGCCAGGCCCAAACCTTCCATTTTATTACATGTAAGTCACAGCTAGGGCAGGCTCTTGACAGCCCAAAGGGGAGGGTGTAGTGTATATAAAAAGTTGGGCATGTACTTTTAAGTTTGACATGTCCTGGTAGTGAAAAAGTATTAGATTCCCTTTTCACTACTACAAAGCATACCTCTCCCACGGCATAACATTGGAGTTGCATTATTATATTTAATAAGCTGTAATTTCAAAATGGGAACAGGTATCCAGTTCATGTTTGGTGTCTTTGGAATTGGTATGAAAACTCCTAACTTATGATGAAAACTACCAGCTCAAATTAAGCAGTGCCTTGCACACAGAAAGTTAGCGCATGTTGGCATGCTCTGACACCAGAAATTGAGACGAGAGATGCATGTGCATAAAATGTGCACTAGCGAATATTTTTGATTGTTACAGAGAGGGCACAGCTTTGCTGAAGGTTGCAGCAACCACTTTGTCAATGATAGAGTATCAATACATTGGCAATGCCAAGTTACAGCAGCCGGGTCTTATAATAGCATTCGAAGTTCTCTGTCAAATATGCTTGTGGCACCAGGTGCTTTTAGGGGTTAATGGTCATTAATGCTTCTGCGTCGAAATGACTCCTTATCGGTAATGAACGAGATGCGTCTTACTTGCTCATTGAGCAAATGTTTGTACAGTTTTTTATTAGTGGTTGATCCCATAATGAAGCAACTTTGACTGTTGAAAGTGTGTCTTTTAGTACCGTTGCCCGGGCATTCTGGGATGTATTTGCATGTTTTTTCCTAAATTAGGATCTTGGGGGCATATGTATCAAAAATCCGATTTGCGATTCTCAAAAAGCTATTTTTTGCGAATCCCATTTTGAGAATTGCAAATCGCGCTGTAAATAAAAAGTTGCAAACTTTCTGCGATTCCTTAAAAATCGCAGAAAATTCTGAGAATACCGTTTTTGCGATTCCTTAATTGCGAAAATCGCAAATAAGAAATCGCAAATGTAGGGAATCTGCAATTCAGGTGCAGCTTGATGACATCACACCCAGGAAGTGGGAGTGATTTGCTGCACGTGATTGCCTGAAGCAGAGTCAGAGGCTATGAGGAGAGGCGGAGGAGTGAGCACAGCATTAGCAAACTGCTACAATGGAGTCACAGGACAAGCAGAAGGTCAAGGAGGGTGCAGGAACAAAAAGAAAACACAAATTTAGCAAAAGGGAGCAGGAGGTGCTTATTGAGGAGATGGCGTGCAGTCATGAACTCCTATTTGGCAAGAAGGCACTCTGGGTACCTGAGTCCAGAAAGAGGAAGATCTGGCTGGACATACAGGAGAAGGTCAATGCTGTTGATGTGACCCAGCACACCGTCGAGGAGGTAAGGAAGCACTGGTATGACATGCGCCAAAGGTCGAAGGAGAATGTGGTAGCCAGGCTGGCAGAGGCCAACAAGATCGGGGGTGGAACATCTACTGCCACCGACTCAACACCCCATGAGGAGTTGGTGGAGTCAACCCTCCTGCCCAAGAGCATCAGTGGTGTGGCTGACATAGACAGCTCCGACCCTGCAACCACCAGCCAAGGTAAGATGCATGCCAAATGCTGCCGCACACATCACCATCCAATTCACACAGTCAGGAATGCACCAAACACAAACTACACTTGTCACTCCGGTCCACTTTTTCCAGCACACATAGCAATGCATCATGGGAGACGTAGTCAGATGCATAACAGTGGGGCAATGAGACATAGCAATGTTAACGCAGTACGTGAATTCATGTAAAGGGGAAAAGTGAGAGATAACAGTTAGCCAATACAAATTGAAAAAACTTTATTGAGTGAGAAATGCAGACAATGTCACAAAATCATAAATTCCCCTTTTCATCCGCAGCACAAGCTAGGACACAGGAAGACAGCGCAGAGTGCGAGGAGTCTGAACATTTGGATGACCAGGCCGGTCAAGGGAACTCAGACGAAAACACAGAGGCCACACCTGTCCCACAGAGGAAGCACACCATCGTGCCACCATTGCCACCACTCGAGGATGAAACACAGGCCACAGGGGAGGATGATGTACAGGCAGAGCCAGGGCAGCATGTGACCCAGGTGCGTGAACAGCACACACCTCAACATAGGGAGCAAGGAGCAGTGAGACACAGGTCAGGGGCCAGGACAAGCTCTGCCACAGACGAAGATGCCACAGTGCTTGCAGGACTGATGCAGTGCCTGCAACAGAAATCAATGAGGTCCATTAACCGTCAGCTGTGCACAATGAACAAAAGCCTGCGCTACATTGGAGAGGGCATCATGGGCATGGCAGGTGCCATTTGTGAACTGTGTGCAACATTAAACAGGGGCCAGGCAACCAGGCACAGGGCTAGCCAACGTTCAAACATTCGTCTGCACAGCTACACCAAAGCAGTGAACCGCCTGTGCATTACCACTAGCTAGCTGACATGTCGCAAAGTCAGCATGCAAGTGGAGATGTCCCACTGCTGCCACAACGATGCGAAAGGCATGGCACAGGTCACCACTGCCGTTGAACAACTGCAGACGGCAAACACAGGTGGGCCAGCACTCATGGGCTCAGGGGAGAGTGAGGAGACATCCAGCTGGAGCAGTATCACCTCACCAGTGCCAGATCCAAGAAGGCGCAGTGGGAGACAGGGTGCAGCACCTGTGGACCCATGGGAGGGCAATAAGCCCCGGGCAGCAGCAGTCCTTCCCAGAAGGAGGTGAATTTGAAACAATTAGTCACGCAAATGGGTGAGGCATCCCATTCCTACAAGACTCCATACTTTCCTGACTACCTGCACTGTGGACCTAACATGTGCTACGTGCAGCGACACTCATTGTGTTGGTCAGACTGTGTGACAAACTTTCATCCTGCAGTTAAAGGTTTGAATAAACACAGATCTGCTACAACATATATGTTGCCTCGTGTCATCATTACTCACCTAGAAGTAGTTCAGTATGATCTCAGCCCATCCCTGGCGTCCGGCTGCTGCCCCAACTCCAACTGCTGGTCTGCCAGGGGGACCTGAGCCATCATCGTCCGACGTATCAGTATCACTCAGTTCTAATGAGATGCCTTTTTTCATAGCTATGTTGTGGAGCATTGCACAGGTAGCCACAATCTTGCAGCAGGTCTCAGGGCTGTATTGGAGTGCTTCTCCGGTTTTATGCAGGCAGTGGAAATGGCTTTTCAGGGTCTCAAAGTTCCGCACTATTACACAGCGCGTAGATTTGTGTGAACGGTTGTATCTCCTCTCCCTTGTATTGGCTGGATTTAGGTATGGGGTCAGTATGGAGTCCCACACTGCATATGCACTGTCACCTGCAGGGATGGAAACAAGAGGTGAGTCAATGTCCCACCCCCCAAAGATGTACTGTATGTAGGGATGTGTGCCATGGATTTACCTAGCAGGTAGCCCTCACCAAAGTCGCCAGCATTGAGACGTCTGTATATCCCGCCATGTCTAAAGATGAAAGAGTCATGAGTACTGCCTGGGTATTTTGCTACAATGTCATTGATGAAATGTTTGGCATTGCAGACGACCTGTATGTTCAGGGAATTGTATGATTTACGGTTTCTGAATACATATTCATTGGTTGATGGGGGTGTGAGGGCCACATGGGTCCCATCTATGCAGCCAATTACGTGGGAGAATCGTGCAATCTGGTAGAAGTTCAGTTTTGGTTGCTGTAATGCCGGTTGTGTGCTAGGGAATTGTATGTGATGTTGTAGCCTCTGTACCATCGCATCTAAGAATGCATGGAAGAAGCGCAACAGGCCACTCTGTGAGACCCCACCTGCCACTGCTATCACCCCTTGAAAACTCCCTGAGGCCAGTAGGTGCAGTGAGCACAGGACCTGCATATGGGTGGGAATGGTTTGGGTCCTGCGTGTTGGGTGTTCCAGATAGGGTTTCAGCTCCTCTATCCGGTCTAAAAAGGTCTTTGTGTCCAGCCTGTACTTCTCATGGATCTCCTCCTCAGTCTGCTGAAACAGAGTGATGTGCACTCTTAAGATCCGTTCATGTCGCATGCTCCTCTGTGCTGCTGCCGGAATTCGCAGCTTCCTGGCTATCACATATAGCGCTGCCATTGTGGAAGTCCCTGTTGCAGTGTGGGCCTGTTTATATAGCTTGCACCTGGTTATTACCTGCATTGACTTGGTGGTAATATTGAAGTGCAAAATAGTGAATTTTCAAAAATTGCAATTTGCACATTTTTCATACATTCCTTTGCGAATTCTTAAATTGCTATTTCTCAATTTGTGATTTTCGCAGCCTGCATATCGCAGACTGCGAATTCACAGAGAAATTCGCAGACTTCGGGCCTCGCAAATTAAAAAATCGCAAAAATTGTGATTTTTAATTTGCGATGCAAAAATGTGTCATACATCGCATTACTCTATTTCGTGTAAACGCTGTTTTTTTGCCATTCGTTGCATTTGCAAACGCAAAATAGTTTCATACATATGCTTGGTGTGCAAAAAATTATTACAGGAGCCCTGATTTATGGGGCAGATCTTGTTAGACCAAATGTAAGCCTTAATTGTGTCTGTGAGCCATCTCCTTTTCATTGTCCGACATTTAAAAATGATGTCAATTTATTTGGAAAAGCTTTGGCTCCATAGGCCAAGGTTTGAAGGTTTTGGAGTTTTTTACAAAGTAAGGCCCTATCGACATGGTCAAATGCCTTTGAGAAGTCGATACAGCAGGCGTAAAGCAACTGGCTTTTGCTGATTGCTCTTCCCACGAAAACTTGAAGTGCTGCCATATTATCTAGAGGGCTTGAGTCATGCTTAAAGCCAGTCTTGTTAAAAAAACTAGTTTTTCGGACACTATCCGTGATTCTAAATCTTCTAAAAGGAGCCTTGCGGAGCATTTAGCCTCTGCATGCAGCGAGGCAATCAATAGATAGCTCTCTGGGTTTGCATAAAAATCCTTTTTGTAAATTGGGCGCAGCACAGATCCATTCCAGGAAGAAGGAACTGAGTTTGATTCAAGGCAATAATAATACAATTTTTAAAAAGCTGCTATCCAATATGTTATATCTTGTTACAAAATATTCGCTGGCAGGCCATTTGGGCTGGGGGTGCAGTCACTCCAGTTTTTACTGCTGCAATTCTCTATAGCTTTCCCTGGTACTTCATGGGTGTCTGGATGAGTTAAGAGAGGTTAATCAGAGTCAGGTGTGTCCCTGGAATACAGGGACTGGTTGTATGATATCCAGGACTGATGCTCCAGAACATTCTCATCAATTCCTGGGATTGAATTTTGGAATCACTTGATCACCCTCCAAAAGACTTAACAGCTTTTACTGGAGCCATCCTTGTGCAATTCTCTGGATATCTCATTGTAATTACATTGTTTCACTGACCGGAGTGATTTTTATGTCTCGCCTACGCAGCGCGCATGCGCTGAATAGAAAAAAGTCCTTTAGCTATCGAGACGGTTTTGGGACCAAAAACGTGCACTCGTTGCATTGCTTTCAATGGCAACGCGTGCAAGTTTGGCGATTGTCTTGCAGGAGTGAGCAGATGTGGCATATGTTAGCAATTATCGTGCCTCGCTGCTCGCTCCCGCAAGGGAATCCAGGCCCCTCCTCTCTCCCCAGCCCCCTGCTGCCGCAGGAGGCGCGTGCGCTTCTTTTTACCTCTTACGAGCCTATCTTTTTTCTGTACTTTTCCACGTACCTTTGTCTTTCATGTTTACTTTTTTCTGTTCATCTCCTGCTATGTGCTTTCCCAAAATTTCGTTATTCGTCTTTTTTTAGTTTCTTTCTCTGTTATGGTTTTCCCTACATGTGATCATCATGAGAATTTTGTCTTCAGACAGAGGAGGCCTACATGTAACAAATGAATGTTCTATCTAGTGGGACACAGTTTACCAGCCTCACTCAAGCTTCTAGAGTGATGGGTTCCTTGCGCCATTATGTGCCAGTCACTGAAGGCTTGAATGAGATAACTGACTCTAGCTCTGTTCGAGTGGCTCGGCTCATGCACAGGCTCTTCGAGCCAGGGACAGCCCTTGGCTCGGCTCTGGCACGGCTCTCCTTGTGCATAAGTTGGCTCTCCCATCTCTATTCCCAGCTTTCTACACGTGGTGCATTGCTACGTGAGAAGAGTCCACTGCTCCACTGCTGCTCGAGTTGAGCATCTGCCATTCTCATAAATGCACCTCTTTGAGAGGGGGGTGGGTTCCATCTTGGAGTTCAGTGAAACCGCATCTTTTCAAGCGTGACACGCCGTTGCAAAGTAATCTCCATGCTGAGCAGCAGGACAAATCATAGAATTAAGCAGAGCGTCTCGTTAGTTGAGCAGAGGAGATTATGCAAATGATTTTAAACTAAAATGTCGCCGGGAAGCGCACATTTATGCCAGCCTTTAATTAAAAATGGAAGGAAAAGCCAGAAATTGTCTGTCAGCATGGACCCAAGAAGGCTCACGCTTGATGCTTTTCAAAAAGCACCCTTCTGTTTCCTTAATATCGCACTATTTGGTTCCTTCCTTTGTCTTGGTGCTTCTCTGCAAAGACTTGGCCATCACTTTTTCGTTCTCTCGTGTGGGCTGAGCCATAAATGTACTGACGTTTGAGTTAATAGGACCATTATATGAATTAGTCACTTCGGCGGCAGGTTCCAATATTAATATATGTAACGCTGGAGATATAACTCTTTAAACAATAACTTTTTTTTCTTTCCACTGACAGTAATTGCAACTTTAGCTGTGGGGCTGTGCCCGGTTAGTCTGTCTTTGCATCTTTGAACAGCCCCTCCAGATACGTCAACGCGCTGTAACAGCTGCTTCTGATGCTGCCTCAGATGTGCAAATTTTGTCAGAGGAAATGATGGACTCGAAACGTTCTTCCGGTTGCTCGAGGCTGTATAAGTCGAAAACTTGTTTTTTAGATCTGGAATTAACCAAGGCACTTTGATTGACTAAAAATATATTGGTAATATACTTATAGGGGTTTTAAGCTACTCTCTTTGTCCATTGTTATTGTGTGATTAAAATGTTTAGTGTGAGGCTACTAGGTGTCTGTTGCGAGGAATATTATGGCTTAACAAAACAAGCATTGGCATAGCCAATAGGTCTCGCCTTTGGGACCTTATAAGTGTTTAGCCATGCAACAGTTGATGTTGTTGCACCAAGGATATTGTGCTGCATAACTAAATACTTATAAGGTCCCAAAAGTGAGACCTATTGGCTATGCCAATGTTTGTTTTATAGGCTTTCCTTAGTATTTTTTGCCTTTCTAACTATTACATCTCTTGAGGATTTGATGGTCTAAGCTTGCTTGTGCATATTTTTCTCCCAGTTCCTTCCTGTTTTTGTGTATCAATTTTTAATTTGAGGCTTTCTTCAGATGTGTTGAGAGGTTGTACGAACCCTGAGAAATTGTTTGAGCTCTATTTGAGTTCATTCCCAAATTTGGAGGGGGTTTCCATCAGCCCATAGCATGATGTCTTTGGCCGCTTGCCACTCCTTATATCAACCATGCGATGCGGGGTTCCAGAGCACAGAACCTCTTAAATGTGTGTCGGCTTGTGAGCCGATCAATAGTGTGGGGTCATAAAACTGTTCTGGTTTTGAAGTAAAATGTTTTGCGGATGTTGGTTGCTTTCACATCTGGGGATTATTTTGAAAGGAGCTGATCTTGCAAAACAAGGACACAAATGCAAAAGTGTAATTGAGTGTTGAGCTGTCTTCCTTGCCTTAGGAGTGCAGGCCATTAGGTGTCGGGGGCTATGCGGCCTTTGAGGGCCCGGAGGCCAATGCCCTCTAGGAAGCTAAGGAATGAATGATCAGGTTTTGGTGGACCTATGAAGGGAAAGATTTTTTGTGGAATTCCCCATTTGGCATCTACTTTGTTCAGGAATCCAGCCCTTACATTATGGTTAGCAAGTTTAAGTTAAAATCTCTAGTTACTATCCATGGGATGGAACATGGGCTGATAATAGTTGTTCCAACAAGCCCTCTATTAACTTTATTGAGAGATGCTTTTCAGGAACTCTTTGGTTTATATAGATGTTCAGTAGTAGAAGCAGGCCTCTGGCTGATACGAACTTCCTGTTGTTAATTTTGATGCCATCACGCACAAAGTGTTTAGGTTCAATTCTTATTTGGTCAGGGCCTTATTGATTGCTATGTAAATTGAAAGCCCTCCCTTCAGGTGACCTCCTTTTTTCCCTGTTCAGCAGGCAAATTAAGCCCTTTAAAACACTTTAGAGGAAAATCCTTACCCGACAAAGATTCTTGCAAGCATATTATGTTATTAGATGATAGAAAATCTTTCAGATCTGGGTCAAACAAGATTATTTTAATCCCTGCTATAATCCTGGAGATCATTGATATAACGCTTTAGTTGTTCTTACTTTGAATTTTTCCTTGGCCATTAATTCATGCCAAGTCATTGTGGTTCAAGGAGAATGGGATCCACCGCCAATCATCTTGTGGCACGTTAGAATGCGTGGGTTCTTGGGTTTGTGACCAAGGAATCATTAGGTTTGCTGCAGATGGAAAATTCCTTAGTGACTGTGGTCATTCTTCTTGATGACAGTGTATTCAGGCGGCCTTGTCTTTCTTTTGTGGCAATGAGGGCATCACAGTTTTGCTGGCGAATGTTAAATATTGATTTGATGTATTATGGCTTCTAGCAGCCAATTTGATGTTTGAATTAAGTGCTCCTATATTGGTTCTCTTCTCCTGTTTTTCAGTTTCTGGTTCCTGTGCAAGAGTGGAATTAGAGATTGTGTGTGGAGCAGCGAAGCTGGGATAACATTTGGAAGTTGTCTGTTTTAATCATAAGGCTTTTGCTGCATTTTCCTTTCTTTTAAGTTGTTTCCTCATTCTCTTTATTCTGCCCTCATTCAGATCTGGAGTTATTATCTCTGCCGGTGCTGAGGACAGGACCATTACCTCAAGTTTGCTTTGCAAACAGGGTTCTGTATTAGTATTTGAAACATTTTGGGGGTTATCTTCCCAATTAGGGCTCTCTGTTATCGGCTGTTCATGGGGCAGATGGACTTTTTCTTGTTTTTCCAGGGTAGTAAGAGACAGGTTGCAAACTGGTGTTGTCTGAGCGATTCAGCCTGGGTTGTCACATTAGTGTTTTTAACCTCACTTTCCAAACTTGGCAAAACGCATGATAAAGATGTTATTTTTTATAAAATTGGATCAATCGGACCACCAGGATGTATGTATGCAGAGGATTCGGTTGATTCTTTCAGGAGGTCTTTTACCGTCACCAAAAGGTGTTCAAATCTTGTGTCAATTGATGTAATACACTGAGCAAGTGTTTCCTACAAAGCAATCTGGATATCCAGCTTGTCTAATTGTAATGTCCTAGAAGTCGTAACTATGGTACTAAGTAGTCTCTGCCATGGCTGGCTCCTGTATTTGGTTTACCCTAGCTAAATGGAAGGAGCTTGAAAGACCATCAAGACCATCAAGGTCTCCCACAAAGGCTGAGGATAGGATAGCGCCATAGCATTCCGAATTACTCTTAGAGTCACTTATCAACCCCAAAGTGAGAGGCAGTGCTTCCTGCTGTTGAGATAGGACATCAATAGCTGGGAGACACGACTCATCCAAAATAAACACATTACTTGGAGTGTGGGAGGGAGAGGGAAGCAGAGTTTTGCACTCCAGGCCTTCTCTCTCACTAAGAGAGGGGGTTTGCATTTGGTCCAGGCTGGGCTCATTGCTTCGATGCCTGCTAGTCTCGGTAATTACTCAGTTCAGCGTTGAGGATTCTGGGTGATTTGAGGTATCTTGATAAGCAAGATGAGAGGAATGAGTTACTACCAGGAAAGGGTCCTTGGTCAAGTATACAGGTCATTTGATTCTTCCAAGATGTCATCCCAGGTGGGTGCAATCATACTGAAAGATGAAGTAGACTACTTGCTAGCCACTCTTCCAGAAGCTGTGCACGGATGACCTACACAACTATGATAACTTACAAGGACATCCAATTATCACTGCATCTCATCAAACAGATACATAGATTTGGGTTGGAGCCAAGAAGAGAAACACATTTTCGCAAACAGGGATGGAATTGTCATGATCCCACATGAAAAGGAGCAGAAGGAATCTTTGATTCAGTCAGCCCACCTCCAAGCACAGGACTTCCCTTCCCGTGAAAAGAAGAAATGGGGACTGAATGGATAAAATACATTCACAGAGAGAAAATGTTAGGGAGAGCCCGGTTGGAGATAGGCTCTACAAGAAATTACAGAACATGTTATAGCTAGGGATTATGCAAGTATATACATTTTTATTATAAAGTCGTCGTCAGTACAGTTTTTTAACTTCTGAGTCCTAATGCGAGGACTTAACACCACCATCCATTTCCGTTTCTGTTTTTCTGGACTATCCGTGTTGTTTAAATAGTTTCACTCGTTAATTCATTTAACCTGAACTCTAATCAGAGCTCAGCAACATATTGCAATTTTATGATCCACAAAGTTAACTCAAAATACTATAAGGTGCACAATTCTAGTGACTTCTGGCAGACAGGGTGTGAGAAATCTGCACACCTACTGAGCTACCAATCTCAACATAGTTGCCCTCCTGGGGTGTGATAATTAAATACTCATGAGCACAGATAATGAGTGTGAGAAACGGTGTTACTAGTTGAGGGGGCTGAAACCCTTACTCAATCAGCAACCACAATCCTTGTCAGAGTGAGCCACAAGCAAACCCCAAATTAACCTTTGCTCAACACTCTGGTAGCTTGGGACAGAGCAGTCAGACTTAATGTAAAGGCAAATAAAGTATTTATGCAACACTTCAAACAGTATGAAAGCGAAAACAAAACACACCAATTTAGAAAAATAAACTACATTTAAACAAAAGCAAGACCGAAGAGTTATTTGAGGACCAATATTTATACCTGGGCCTTCCTTTGAAATGGGAGAAGCTTTTAGAGGTTTCCGTCTGAAGTCCCCAGATATCCTGCCTTCCCTGTCCTGGCTCCAGATTAATTGTAGGAGGTATGCAGCACTTTGGTGGAGTTAGAACACAGCCTATTCAAGTGTAAGTAGGGCAGTGCCCAGCTCCGCCCTCCCATCCTGCCAGTGATAGTGCGATCATGCACACCTAAGCTCCATATTGTGTGTGACTATCTAGGAGGAAAACACACATCCCAACTGTCATGTGACCCAGAGACAGGCTGCAGGCCCTAAATGGCTAAGGCAGGAAATGCCATCTTTCTAAAAGTTTGCTTTGCTTTTGTTGCCCTGAGTGGGAAGAGTATGCCCAGATGTTGGTCCCGTGCTCAGTGCACCTGCGCCACTGGATTCAAGCTAGCCTGGCTGATGAGGGTTGATGCCCCAAAACTGGTCCCAGGATGCTTGTTTCTGATCTAGGAAAAACCTGGCTTGGCAGTTCGGGCTGGACTGTTCCCATGAGGAACAGGGTCAAGACTGATTTGCATATTGCTGGGTCCAAACTGGGGTGGTGTGGTGAGCAAAAGAATGATGGATCAAACGCAGATCATTGTGACTGGGGGTGAATTTTGTATTGTTCAGGATTCCATCCATCATTTGTTCCTTTTGCATCTTTCTAAAAGTGGCATTATCAAAATTGTAATTGAAAATCCAACTTCACTGTGAGAGAGGGTTTTTCATTAAAACTCCAAAGAAACCAAACATGAACTGGCTACCTGCTCCCATTTGGAAATTATCACTTATTACCTGTTACAAGGTAACTTCAATGTTATCTTAAGGGAGAGGTAGGCCTTGCTGTACCAAATTTAGTACCAGGACATCTGAAGCTAAAAATTACATGTCCAACTTTTTAAATAAACTGCATTCTGCCCTCTGCGATGTCCAGGTCCTAACCTAGGAGAGACATATAAGTATTAAAAAGGAGGATTTGGACCTGGCAAATGGTTTATTTTGCCAGATCAAAATGGCAGTTTAAAAAGTGCACACACAGGCTGCAATGGCACACCTGAGACATGTTGAAAGTGCTAATTAATTGGGTGGCACAAACAGCGCTGCAGGACCACTAGAAGCATTTAATTTACAGGCCCTGCGCACAGGTGGAACCGCTTTACTTGGGAATTAGAAGTAAAGTAAATATGGCAATTGTTAATTAGCCAATTGTACTATGTTTTAACAATAGAGCACAAGCACTTTAGCACTAGTTAGCAGTGGTAAAGTTCGCAGTGTCCTAAGAGCCAACAAAAACGGGTTCAGAAAACAGGAGGATGAAGGCAAAAGGTTTGGGAATGACCCTGCAGAAAGGGCCAAGTTCAACAATGAGAATTAGAACATTAAAACAAATAGTCATGATATAACACTTACCAAGTAAGAGGCATGAGATTAGCAGAAGGAATAGTTTGTTCAGAGCACTTGTTCAGCATTCACTACAGCTCTTTCTTGCAGGAGTGGTATGGAGCAAGATCAGTAGCACAATTCAAACAAGGTGTCATGAACAGACCATACAGTAACAACAGTGTGAGCTATATCATAGAGCTGAATACTAAGGGCCTCATTTGGAGTGCTCCTGTTAAACCTAGTTGGAACGGTAACTAAAATCGCACTCAGAGACTTGGGCTGCTCAAAGCTACGCATTAACAACAAATATGGTAAATTGAGAGGCAAAGGGGGTTATGTCATTGGAGTCTAAGGGTGTGTGATGTGAAATATGCTGCCCTGCCAATTTGGTGACTCAAAGTCATTGACAGTATCTTTGGTCAAGGGATTAGGTAGTCAGGCATGGAAGACTATAGCATGATTAATAGAACCTTGAAAAGTGGCCCTGCTGGATACTCAACTGCAAAATATGATAACCACAGATGTAGTCTGGAATACAAAGTGACCATCACCTTGACGAAGTACAGAACAGGACAGCCTTACATCGGACATCTTTGTCTGCAATTGGTCTAACTGAGGCTGCTGCATAGTAATGAGGCTTACTTATTGTTCACTCCATTAATTACTCTCATTTATCTAGCTGTTCCATGGTTTCTGTAAAGGAGACCACCCTCCCACACCCTGTTTGTCAAGTTGATCTATGTGCCGCACCCTAACACCATGTTGATACAGCTGCACATTAGATAATTATGAAATAAACAATAAAGAAAAATGAGGCACCTTTTAAAGCAGTGGAATAATGTCTACTTCCACATAGTCATAGCACATGAGTGCCTATATAAGGCCACCCTTCTACATCTGTAAATGATATATGTTGTACTTCATACAAATCATCAGTGCTTTATATTTACATATAATGCTGCTTATGCCATGTTTCCTAACCGTACATATGCATACTACATGCAATGTATAAAGTGTGCATACATTTGGTTTGGCAAGTCCTGAATTTTAAAATGTTCATTTAATTGCACGTTGTATCATTACAAGGTTAATTTGCCATGCCCAGTCCCATTAAACAGCTATGGATTGTTCAAAGTTAAGGAAGGGTTGCCACAAAATCTCTTCCCAAAAACTGACATCCTTCCCTTCTTCACTCCTCACCTTAAGAGGAAGAATAATGTGGTGTCCTGGATGATAAAACCACTGTCAGCTCTGCCATTAGGAAGATAGATCTGTTGGACATGCTGCGAATGCAATGGCACCTGACACTATTTCTACTGATGTTGCTCTTATTCATCAAGTGAACCACTAATGTCCAACATGGGAAAACGTCTAGCCTCAAAATGTCCATGCAGTACATGACTAAAGCTCCTACCATGTCATGGACATTTTTAAGTGGGTATGGGAAATCTTCCCCTCCAGTTTAGGGGTGTGGTTCCAGCAGACACCTGCCATCACGACACACCCACTATGTAGCAGAGATTGAGTGGAACTGCTTCCACAGATATTTCTTCCTGAAGAGGATCCATTCATGCAGATAGGAAACATTTTTGTGACAAAACCCCTTCTTCTCTGATGTAATCCTAAACTCAGGTGAGGGGGGTTTCCTCTGTGACATTAGTAGTCTGTCAGCCAGGCTGCCAAAGCCTAAATCAAAGAGTAAGGCCCTGATTATGAGTTTTTGGTGGAGCAGTGGCACAGCAGTCCAAACTGCCATGCCACCGCCCCATCGAAGCTTGCGCTGCCCACCAGCTTACAACTTTAGTAGTCTGGCAGGCGGGCCGCGTGGCGGTCCCATGGCAGTGCCTCTTTTAAAAGCGGTGGTGCCATTAAAAAAAGGCACTGCAAGGGGACTGCACTACAAGGTTAGTGCAGGTCTTGGACTTGAAAGTCTATGCCATGCAGGAACATATGTGCATTCACACAGGTGGGCACATGTTATGCCCCACTGTGTGCATCCACATATGTTTGAGGCACAGGGGGCCCCTGAAGGGCCCCCATTGTTTTCTCTCTACAAGGGTTTTTCATGGTGGTGGAACCACCATGAAAAGCCTGGCGGAGAGGAAACTCGTAATATGCTTGGTGGGACCGTGCAGTCCTGCCAAGCATATTGTGACCTCTGGCTGCCACTTATACGCCAGGGAACAGCGGTTCCCTGGTGGAGCCGGAGGTCCGATTGCCCAAGTTGTAATTGGGCAGCTGCGCTGCCGGTGTGGCAGTGGCTGGATATGCCACTCCCGTGCCACCACTAGTCTTGCGGTCCTCGGCCCACCAGACTCGTAATAGGGCCCTCAGTGTGTGAAGTTTTCTCGTGAGTGACTACACTGCACATGTTCACACTGCATGCATTTAAGGATGAAAAGGGCATGCTTAAATTGCAACTTTTTCACAGTTCAAAATAGTGCCTGGAAAACACTAAGGAGGTTATTCACAAAGGTAAACATAGCCATTAATGCACCTTTCTGATCAAAATTCTCTTTATTATGGCTTTCAGGAATTCACAAAGGGTTTCCTTTAAGACATAAGACCATCTACATGTTTAGAAATCTTCAACACAAGGGTTCCACACTCATAAATCCAATGCGAGGGGTAGGAAAATTGGCTTTCAGAGGTGTGGTTTGCCTTGGAAGTTTTGGAACACCTACAAATGTACAATTGTGGGCATTCGTAAACTCCTTTAATTCCCCTTCCCACCCTATAAATAGTGGGATGGTAACAGCATGATTTGTACTCCATCTAAGGGCTGGTGTAAACCCCTTTTCAAGGTGGGAGAGGATTGCACCACTATACTCCTTCCCCCGCCCCCCAGGTTTCTGCACAGAGATCAGTATCTTCCCTGTGGATAAATAAAAAGCATTTACAAAGAGCATCCTATTCCGACTGTGTAGACTTCTCTGCTATGGGTAACTCTATACAGGGAGAATCAGTCTCAGGTATGGAAAGTCACATGATCTTCAAAAGAGCATAGTTGGAAAACATCAATTTTATTGGCAGATAGGTAACTTTATGTAAAAAAAAACTACATTTGAGCTGACATTCAGGGTATCCAAACTGGGTAGGGAAGACATATTTCTTTAGTGAGAAACAAGAACTGTCAGTTGTTGTTGAATCTCAATTCTCAACCTCTTTGTCTGAAATTCGTGATAGCATGAACGTGCAGGTACACCAGCACAGACGAGCTAAGTTCTAATTTTAGCATTGAGCCAAACAAAGCACCGAACCATATTCTTCAATTATGTCGGTAATTTAGAGTGTGAATGTTTTTCCAGGCTTCTTTAAGCGCGTTTTAAATTGCAGGATTACAGAAGAAACAGTATTAGCAACTGTAGTTTTCTTTGACATTTCCAAAGCCGAATCCCACAAGCATATGGTGCATCTTTCAACAGCTGCTGAGATCAGAGATTATTATGACACACATAATGTTTTTCATTAAGAGGATTTGGTGATAAAGAAGAAATAATAATTTCACTGTAGGACTCTCATATTTATAAAATATTGCTATTATAAAGATGGTCACACACTCTACCTCTAAGGTTTTATGTAACATGCATGCACAGGATATGCTGGTAGGAACTGCAAGGCCGCTCTTTAGGTGGAAATGATTGTCCCTTTTCCCACATTTCAAAACCTGCATTCCCTCTCTTGCCCTTACTGGTGGCTTTGCCGCACCTCCTTTAGACCCTGGTTCCTTGTGTTGAGGCGGTCAGAAGGGAGCAAGGGTTGCTAGTCCAATCCCTGCACACACTCCTGTTTATATATTGATCAAAAATCCATGATTTGTGGTAAGCACTGCACTCTTGCATCTGTTTTATGATAAGTTTCAACATTTCGCACCTAATGAGTCAGTCAGTCAGTCAAATATCTTTAATCGGTTTATGTGCAACCCATAAAAGCATTCTACGAAAAAACAGATTTTATCAACAAATGTACGTCCCTAATATATAAAACACAATCAAAGCTCATAAATACCTATAAAATCAATGAATGAGATTAGTACAAACAATTTCATTTTAACACAATGATAAAAATATACTTGATAAAATATGAGGTTATTTTCCTCAGGGTTCTTACAGCTGCAGATAAAAAATTAGCAATGTTAAAAGTTTCCCAAACATCTGTCAACATTTGCAAGTAGAGAAGGGCTGGTCTCACATGCATAAAGCCTTTGTTAATTAAAATTGGAAAAATAAAACGTTTCCTAATGACAGTAAGGTGTTCACAGAAAAATAAGAAGTGTATCATATCCTGTCCCGAAAAGTTATCGCAGGTGCAGGGGCCAAGATCATCTACCTTCTTCCAACCTTTCTGTTCACCAAGAAGGAAATTAAGTTGATTGAGTCTGAATCTAGTCAATAAGAAACGGTAATTGTTATTTGTGACATAGCCTAGATATGGTTCCATGGATAGTGTTCTTTTACATAGCTGGTGGGCCCTTACTGTCACCCTTACCAGCTCTCTCTCTTCTCTATCCGTGGTGGCTATGCGCAGGTATGTTTCCTTGCACATTTTATATCTCCCTTATCTAATGTTTCTGGGGAGTGATATAATTCTGGTCTACCCAGCTTAACTGATAGCTTCTGAACGTATTTGAGCCAGGGTATACACAACCCACGATCGAGTGACATGCAGTCTTTCAAGATATTATGGTTAAGCACTAAGTCAGGCTTTAACCAGGTAGCTAACCATTTCTGTAGGGGTGCCACGGCAATTGCATCTTCAACAAAGCCAATTCCGCATTCCTGGTGGACAATGTAATTGGCTGTTGTTTTAGGAACAGTTAAAAGGTTCTTTAAAAATCTTCAAAAATCTGTATGGCCTTCGTGTTTTTTATGCCCCACAAGTCGGCCCCATACATGGCTAGTGATATACACTTGGCTCTGTATATTTGAATTAGGGCCTTCATTGGCCTGGCTCCTAGCTTTCTGGCGAAACCCAACACAGCCGATGTTGCTCTTGTCAAAACAGTTTTTTTCGCTGTAATTTGGGTTCCCCAGGATCCTTGGTCGTCGAATAATACTCCCAAATATGGGAACGACAAGACCCTGGTTAGTATATGTCCCTCACAATAAAGGGTTTTGACCTTTAGGGATTTCTGTCCAATGGCCATTATATGTGATTTTGAAAAGTTTACACTTAGGTCTAATGACTTTATAAAGGCCGAGAAAGAGTCTAACAATGACTGGGGTCCCACTGCCATTCTCGCTAAGAGGGTGGCATCATCCGCATATAAAAGTGCGGGAATCAAGCGTTTCCCTGCACAGGGAATATCTTTACAGGAGGCAGTTAGGGTGGTATCTAAGTTGTTAATATAAAATGTAAAGAGCAGGGGCGCCAAAATGCACCCCTGCCTGACTCCATTTGAAATGGGTATACCTTCCGTGCAATTGCCCTGCTTATCATAGCTCACCGTTGCAGATAAGTCCCTGTGCAGGTCCGCTAAAAAATAGACGATGTTTTTGTCTACGCCAAGAGTTATGAGAATGGACCACAACTTTGACCTGTTTACTCGGTCAAAGGCCGAGGACAGGTCCATGAAGGCCAAAAAATAGTGCTCCCTTCTTTGCCACCGTATATTTACCTATCAATAATTGCAGGTTTAGGCATTGATCTATTGTGCCCATCCCTTTTCTGAAGCCGTACTGGGCTACAGAAAGCATTCTCGTTTCCTCAAGCCATCGGGTCAGTTGGCTTAGGACCACCCTGCCAAGTACTTTTACAGAGGAGTCAATTAGAGATATCGGGCGATAACAGCTCGGGTCACCTCTATTCCCTTTCTTATATATTGGTATAATGACAGATCTTGCCCATGTAGGAGGCAGGCCCAAATGACAAGCATTGACAAAGACATTATACAATATCTTTGTCCAGGTCTTTACATCTGCTTTAAAAAGGTTTGCCGGGACTCCATCAGGTCCCGGAGCTTTATTGCTCGTCATTTGCAAACCTAATGAAATTCACCTGGATAGAAACATGAAGTAACTTTCCACATAGTCCCAATTTGGTGTGGAAAACACAAATTTCGCATCCAATACCTAATTTGACACAGGAAATCTCTGAATGGGCAGAAATTTTTGCGCCGTCAAGAATTTTCCTTTTGCAAATAAAAAAACATTTACCTGAAAAGTGTAATAGCCTATATTAAATAACACACATATGAATGCAATTTGTGGTAGGTAATCATACTTAGACATTATAAGCATACATAAGAAATAATTATGTGCTGTTTTAAGTTAGCTTAAATGTTGAGGTCACATTAATTGAAAATATTACATTATCATTGAAAGGCCTGTTTTTAATGTTGAGCTGTTGTTTTGCATGTGCTATTTTTCTATTTTGCTGCAGATGCTGTAACTTTCCAGAAGTCTTCAGTAAGTGAATAGACTTTCCTTTTGTATTAGACAACTGATGGTTCTCACCAGGAGGAGAGGAGACAACAGGAAAGATGATTCGTGGGAAGAACGGTCTGACCCACAAAATGTGGACAAAGTATCTTTTCAAGGACTTGTTTCTGTGGCCCATTGTGAAGATGTGAGAAACTGGGTAGTTTACCTACTACCACGGGTTTACTGAAATCCTATTGGATGTTGTGAATGAAGAATGTAATATTTTGTTTCCATCTATAATATTGTGATTTTATATTAATCAGTGCTCCTAAAGATTAAAAGGCTTCTTTCACTCACATTTGCGGGAGACCATTTTCTGGGTTTCTTGAGAACTTATATTTCTTCATAGGAGATTGCTTTTGAGCCTATTTCTTGTTTGTTAGATGTCTGCTGATTTCTAGTTAAGAATAATTCCCAGCTTAATTCCTTCCTTTAAATGATGTGCAAAGACGTTATGCTTATGCATTTATTATCTCACCAGAACTCTTTCCTGGGTTTCTGAACTGACACATCATTCTATTCCAATCTAATTTAATTTAGATTAGGAAAACTCTTTAATTGAACATGTTTGCTATAATATTACAACATTAACATGTATTCTTACCATCATTGTACTGTTCCTTATATTAAAAACATTGATTACTTGATTACATTCATTTCTGATGTTGATGCTTAAAAGATTAATACTTATTGAATAACTAATTAAATGTTAGGAAAAGTGATAAACAAAAACTATTTAACTCACACAAACTCATTTTATTGACTCTGCTAAAGTCTTGAATGATTTTTTTTATTATATATGGTTTCTCCTTTTAACTTTTCCTCGTCAAAGGTCCATATGACTAATGGTGGGGTTATTTTATGATTACACCTTAATATTAAGGTATTGAAAACCCTGCTTCCTCAACTGCAACAAGTAAATAAAAAACCACACTCTCCGGTATTTGTTGTGACAAATACCTTACCCTTTTACTGCCGCCTTGCAATCAGAACCTTCTTCAAAGAAACTTCCTTGATGAAGATGAGGAAAGCTGTGGAAACAAGGTGATCAGTATGCCACATCCCTAAGCTTAGGAGGAGGATGGGAGTGCTGTAACAACTGGGCCCAAACCGGTTCAGTAGCTGAAGTCTAGGTGAAAGGGGAGCTAGGACTACTGAATTTGGGAGAGCCATGTGGCCCCACTCCAAGCCCCATAAGAGCCAACTAATAGGAATCTTGAAACAGGCTGTTGATAGCATCTCTGCATAAGTCAAGAGGGGCTTGGTGCTGATGGTGGACAGCAGAATGTCATCACAACAGTGAAGTGACCCTATTGTCATGAGCCATGACAGACAATGAGCTCTGTCAGTTGGACAGTGAGTTTGAGACACCAAACAGATCTAAAGGCCTACAGGACATGTATGAGTTAGATGTATTCCTGGAGATGTGGGGCGTGTCTGTGTGCCTTAATTACTGATACTTTGAATCTCTGGTGTGTTGTTCACCATTGCTTCATATGTCCTTTATTCAATTTAAGGTATTTGAATTGTGTAGATGCAGTTTTGTGTTTTTCAAACTTTTATCAATCTTCCATCTTTACATCCTCATCCCTACCTCAATTACATACCCTGCTCAATTGTGCTCAATGTGTTGCCTATGCAGACTCCCAAGTATTCATATTTTGTAACATTAGGCAAACAGAGACGGTACAGTGTGCACAAGCAATTTAATTTGCCTTTAGCATCTTATACAAACACTGACAAATACATCTCACCTGCCCAAACATCTTAGATTTATTAAGCTGCATATGCAGCGGTATTCAAATAACTTAAGAAATTGTATATATGAATTTGAAGTGCCAGAAGTCGTTTTGGGCAGTTGCTTTTCAAAGTGTTGTGTTAGTTTGTATTATTTTCTACTTAATTGGTCATTGCTCGGTTTTCCAGTGGAGAACAGATTATAAAGGTAGCTTTATACATGCTTCATGCCTTCAGAATGTATATCATCCCTATATGAACCTACACTCTTAGCTTTTTCTACACCTATGTACCAGCAAGGAGTAGGTTTTCTCTAGGGCACACATTTAAATAACGGATTTATCCACATAAACAAATGTCAGACTCTTTCAAATTGCAAGTTTCTTATCATAGTGTATGAAAAAACGTTAAAAGTTATATATATTGAATTCAGTTAAATTTCACATTTTATCAGTGTACAATTGTTCCTTCAACAAACATGATACAGAATTCTTCACATACTTTAGTCCTCTGCTTGACCCAGTGCCATCAACGAACAAAACATGTATCCAGAATGTGAGTGAAAGTGCCACTAAGGTTTTGGAACAGCTGACACTACATCCATTCAATATGAGAAGTGTCAGTCATGACATATGGCATTTTGCCTCTTTACTTTGGCTTGAAATTTCATTGGTGCATTAGGTTTACATGTTGGCTTCTGTCGCAATGCATGGATATTGAAGCATGTATTCCTTGAAATGGGGATGTGGCCTAATGGCTAGAGCGTTCAAACTCGAAGCTGGGGAACCAGGTACGAGCTTCGGCAGGAACACTCAGCATCCTGTGATTCTGGGCAAATCACTTAGGGCCAGATGTAGCAATCCAAATTGCGATCGCAAACGCTGCGGATTTCAGCATTTACGATCTCAATTCAGCTATGTGCAATGTAGGTACACAAATATCTACGCACAAAATAAGGAATCGCTAAAATTTTGATTCCTTATTATGCGCAAGCATTTAGAGAATCGCAATTTGCGATTCACTAAATGCTATGCTAGTAGGCATCGCACATTGGGATATTGTCTTAAGGAATCGCATATTACCACCAACTTCAAGTTGGTGGTAATTTGCGATTTCCATTCAAAAAGCACTTATTTGCTTTTTAAAAGTGCCATGTGGCACAGATTCGTGCCCTTAGGGCATGTCTGCGCCCCACAAGTGCACACGTGCACATTTCAGGGGTGCAACAGGGTGTCCCTTTGGAACCCTTGCACCCTTGCAATTGTGCACGCAATTTGCGAGTACCTATTGGGTACTCGCAAATTGCGAGCGCAATTCCCATTCATTCCTATGGGCCTCTAGGCCCATAGGAATGAATGGGAAGGTATTCCTTGATTGTGAATCGCAATTTGCAATTCTCAATTAAGGAATATTAAGGAATCAAAAAAAAATCTGCAATTCCTACCTACATGGCATTCTGCGAGTCCTTAATAGTGATTCCCTAAAAATCGAAAGGAAGGACTCGCTAAACTGATTTTACCTACATCTGGCCCTAAGTCTTCCCGTGCCTAACAAAAAAATGTATGTGTCCGTCTGTAACGCAATTGGTGCTTCTGTAAAGCATTCTGATAACTTCGCGTCTAGTTCGTGCTATATAAAAATATTTTGTTGATAAATGGAAGATTATTCTCACCATTTTGAGGCAAACACAGTGCATGAGGAGATCCGATGACAGCAGTAGTGTCCTCCCAGGCAGATGTCAACCCAGGGCAAGCACTGACGGCTTGTGATGCCACTTCAGCCTCTGAATGCCACTGCATAGCATCTGCCTCAGGGCTCATGGGCAGTGGCTCCAGGGTAGTGGCTCCACAATGTCTATGAAAGCAAATAGAATCATATTTATTAACAAATACGTCAAATGGTGGGTGCGAACTGACAAGAAAAATCATATAGAGACTCAGGCAATTATCTTTGATGCAAATCAGACAAAACAAATACTCTTCATCACAAATTAACAAATAGCGGCAATTCTGCCCCAAATTTTAAATCATATATACACAGTACTGGGTCAGTGCGCAAGGGTCAATGACGTTTCGATCCTATAGTGATGTAAGGCTCATAATCAGGACATTACATAATGATGCCCGAGAATATTACTCAGTAGTAAAAAGAGGAATAAGTAAGAGAAAGAAAAAAGAGAAATTAAACGATAAAGAAAATTAGTTGCCAATCTAATGAGTAATTACATGAGTAATTATTGGTGTAAACCCAGCAATCCAGTTGTTACTCACAAATTGACCCAAGTGAGGGAGGTGCATACGTTAATTAAGCGTGTAGGGCCGTTAAGTCAGGTAAAGACCCAAAACTATATCTGTGAAGGGGGCTCGAGATCCGTGAAGGAATAGACCAGTGTGCATGCTCAAGGGGTGGTTGCAATGGACAAACCAACCTGGAAACTAGAAGAACATAGATACTCAAAAAGATGCTATCACAAAATAGTCGCCTGCTCACCGTGGGAAAAACCAGCAAAACTAAGCAATGGGACAGTGCCCAGTAAAGGAGAACTGTAATCCACAGCACGATTGCCGAACCAGGAGACTTAAAATCTAAAATCAAGGACTTACGAAGTTAATTACACTGTGAGACAGTCACAATTAATTCCAGCAATCTAGACACATGGTAATGTTGCCATTACCTTAGAACTGTTGAACAGGGCAATACGGAGCGTGATCCAATTCAAGGACTGGGTGCATGGGGTGCGACCGCAATGCAACCGTGATTCAAGGTGGAAAGTATAGAGAAATGATCCACATCCAATTTGCGGCAATCTGCAATGAAGGGTATGTACAGATTGGACAAGTTTAAAAAAGTAGCACTCTCATCCAAAAGTGGAAAGTTGCGGTAATCATTACCTTTGTGCCAAAGTCCGACAATGCAGAGCGCATTCTCAGTAGAGGGCCGGTTGCATGGAGATTGTGATTGCGTAGCTGCTGCTCGTTATGGCGGGGAACTGAGGACGCGCCAGGGCCATCTGTGCCTTCAAGTGCTTCGGACTCATGGAAACACCGGCATGATAATATGGAGTGTGCAGGAAAATGCCACTGCCAATGCTTATTAAACATGTCTCAGGTCTGCCATTTCAGCCTGTGAGCAGTTTTAAGTTGCCATTTTGAACTGGCAAAACGAACCTTTTGCCATGCCTAAACCTTCCTTTTTAATACATATACACCACCCCTAGTGTAGGCCCCAAACAGCCCATAGGGTAGGGTGCCCTGTATTTAAAAAGTTATACATGTACTTTTAAGTTTTACATTTCCTGGTTGTGAAAACTCCTAAATCAATTTTTTACTATTGCAGCCCTAGCTCTGTCATTGAATAACATTGGGTTACCTTGTTATATTTAATACGCTAAAACGTTTGTTTGGAAGCAGGTAGCAATATCATGTTTGGTGTCTGACGAATAGTAATTTCAAACTCTCTTTAATGATAAAGTTGGTTTGTGTCACAGTTCTGAAAATTCAACTTTTAGAAAGTTGGCATATTCTTCTCCTAATGATTTAGTACCTGCAGCCTGTTCCTGGGTCACATGACTCTGTGTAGTTGGCAGTTGGCCTTTGTGTATTACTCCCAGACAGCATCGCAATATAGGGTATGGGTATTGGCAGGATGGGCCATCGTGGTTCGATGGGGGGTGGAGCAGAGCTGTCACCTACCATACTTGCACTTAAAGGCACTGGTGCAGCTTCCACACAAAGGACTTCACACTAGCCTGTTGTGTCCCCGTTCCCAGCAGACAGGGACCAGGACAGAGAGGCTGGAAATTCCAGACACTTCTGTGGGGGAAAAATTGAAGAAGATTCTACCACCTCAGAGGGCTATCAACTATAAAAATGGGTCCCTCTGATTCACTCTTCAGAACACTGCTGGACCTGTGGATCCTACAGAAGGATGGCTGCCCTGCTGCCAGTGGACTACACTGCTGCCTGAGGTCTGCACTGCTGACTGAAAAGTAAGACTGGCCTTCAACCCTTCATCCCAGGCTGAAGTGACTCCAAGGGTCAGCTGACTGACCTCCCATTTTGAGTACAGCGACACAACAAGCTCCAAAGGCCACTCTGCAACTGCCCAGCTGACCTGCTGCAACTGAACCTGCCTAGACTTGCAACTGGATCTGTATGTGTCCTGTTGGCCTCTGCCGGATCGAGTTTCTGATCCCCAAGAGGTGCCTCCCAGGTCATTGATCCTAAATGTGCCATCAGTTGAGCTCCCCTTTGAAGAAAAGGAGAAATCCTGCAGTTTTAGGCTCTTCATGACCTTTCAGCCCCAATATGAAGCTCTAGTGTATGTGACTCTTCATGCTATGGCAACCAAAAGCAATGACCAGCAACGCGAGATCTGTACTTTGCATTACAGCATCAACAGCTGAAGGTAACTACCAATGCAAATCTCCAGCAACTACTGTCCAGGAGACCCAATAGGACCTTTGATCTACAGCGGCGCTTGGCCTGCTTTTCGCACTACAGCATAAATACATTCCACATTGCCTCTAAGTTAAGCCTGACTGATTTTGTGCCAAGCAGCCTGAGGGTCGAACAAAGAGTAATTTAGGGACTTTTGTGGATCACCCTGACAAGGATTGTGGCTGTTGCTTGAGAAGTGCTCACACCCCTCTTAACTAACAACCACATTTCCCAGTGTCCTTCACACTCTGTAGTAGTGTGTGGCAGCCATATGCCACCTTACCTTTGGTTTTTATTAGGGGTCACTGTTAGTGGTATTGCTGGAAGGACAAGGGGCTGAATCAACACCCAGCGGGACTGCGAGGACCAGCAGCCCGTGGGTGCAACGCTGTGTGCTCTTCCCGCCCCCTCTCACAAACGGCCATTTAAGCAGCGCCTCACGGCCTCCGCTCCGCGGGAGCCACTCGGCAGAAGGACAAGGGGCTGAATCAACACCCAGGGAGACTGCGAGGACCAGCAGCCCGTGGGTGCAACGCTGTGTGCTCTTCCCGCCCCCTCTCACCAACGCAATTTAAGCAGCGCCTCACGGCCCCTGCTCCACGGGAGCCGCTCGGCAGAAGGACAAGGGGCTGAATCAACACCCAGCAGGACTGCGAGGACCAGCAGCCCGTGAGTGCAACGCTGTGTGCTCTTCCCGCCCCCTTTCACCAACGGCCATTTAAGCAGCGCCTCACGGCCCCCGCTCTGCGGGAGCCGCTCGGCAGAAGGACAAGGGGCTGAATAAACACCCAGCGGGACTGCGAGGACCAGCAGCCCGTGGGTGCAATGCTGTGTGCTCTTCCCGCCCCCTCTTCACGTGTGCTATATATCTACGCATACACTCCGCTACGCGGAACGCGCCCGGGGCGCGCCGGGCGAAGCCCGGGTCAAGGGCGGGCCCGTTGTAGCCCGTTCGAGACCGCTTGAGCATGGGCCGGCTCATCCCTCTTTCGTCTATAATTCCAGGTGAGAATCTGCATGAGAAACATCTTGAACTGTGCTCTTTGTGGGAACCTACCTGGGTGCTGGACTGTGTGCTGCTCAGATAAAGTTATTGCTGGGTGAGGACTTTTTTTTACAGAAAAACAGACACACACAAGAACAATACCTTTTACTGACCATATAGAAAATCCTGGAAGTCATTAGAATCCAAATGAAAAGCAGAATATGATATTGCCAAAATTCCACCAGAGCACAAAATGCACCTTGAGACTCAGTGCATGCACAGAGAATGAGATTACTCCAATCCGGAGAAATTAGTAGATTTAGCAACCTCCAGTTGCATTGAGAACACAACTTGTCACATTACTAGCGGAGTTGAGTATTAATTGCCATCTCCATTTATTCACCCTGTCACAAGCCATTCACCATGCTGAAACCATGGAAGCGCCTCAGAAAGGTCAACTCTTTCCTATCTGTGCAGCAGACTACTCACTTCACATAAACGCAGAGTACAACCTGGAAATTAGGAGTGCTTTGGAAAGCAACCAGTTTGATCAGTTAACCACATAAAAACATCAAGGAAAAAATACACACTATCACAAATTAAGCACTCTAGAGAACAGTGCACGCTCCTGAAGTGAAAGTGTAAAACATCACTATCACCCTATAAACGTGTTCCCTCAACTTAAAACAATGCTCATCTCTCTTCACCTCCTAACCACCCAACATTCCCAACTCAACCCAACTTTCTCTATCTTCTTCCCTCAACAAAATGTCCCATAACATTTTACCAGACCTGACCACAGGCAATGAACCACCTGACACATATCTTGCCAACAAAATGTCTGAACTATGTTCTTGCACTGAAATGCAAAATGCTTTATCTTTGGCACAGAAATAGACAATAGGCCACAAGCTGAATGTGGAGGGTGGGTTAAAGAAGGAGATCTTTAGAGTTAGGCACGCAAGATGGGGTCTGACCCAAGAGAGAAACAGAAAGATAAGTTGATATGACAGGACACAACTGCAAACATAGTGGTAAGGAAGCCAAAGAGGACTCACACTGCAGGTGGCACAGAGAGGTACATCAATATTGGCAGAAAGTATGGACAGCTACGGAGAGTATAAGGAATATAAAAGGTTATATGAAGTATCATGCTGCAGCGCAGTCCCTCCCAGGATTGCTGCAACATTCTGATGTTGCAGACTGAACACGTCAGTGGCATAAAGTGAACAGAAGAATCTACAGTCATGAGCAGTTCATTTGTAACCGGCTACCCCATCTAATATCCACTGTGCCTCTTACACACTTATTCGATACAGAATCTTCAATTTACCTCCTTGCCATTTTCCACGTGACATAGCAATAGCACCTTATATCTTGGTATGTGTAGAGAAGGTCCTGGATCTCTTGCTTGAGACCTCACAATCCATACATAGAGAGGTGTAAATTGCCAGTCCCCCACTCAGCCACCAATCCCTCCAAGCGTAAGGTTACCAGTTGACTACAAGTCAACAGGGATCCATTTTCTGGTTCTTGGCCTTAATTTTAACCACCAATTGCATTCTGGGACATGTGTTAATTTCAGTACTGTGTATATCAGTGTTTTCCTTTAATGTATACTACCGACGCTTTAAGGATGAAGCGTATACCAGGATTGCACCCGAAAAGAATGCATTCAGATAAACTTGTCAAAAAGAGGTGTGCGAGGCATACATATTTTCATTGTTTAATTTCAGCTGAACCAACTGGAACAAAACACCTGTAAACAATGACTTGTAAAACTAAAGCTGTGCGCTAGAACAAGCTTTCCCTGATGACAAGGAGCCATTTGATAAACATATCTAAGTGTCACTCAAATCTCAAGGGCTCATAACTCCAACAACTCCAACTCAACTGCCAACCATGGTACATTGAATTTCATTCAAGCACTGACCCAAAAGACGTCTGCCCATTAAGGTGTGCATTCTCCTGCACAGACAGAGACTATGGCTAGAAAACAGCGAGAGAGTCTTCCACCAAAGAACACATTTTGTTGCCCTTCATCAATGACAATGGATCCTTTTGATCCATGATCACAAGCTGCACCAGAGTATTGGTTACCCAGTTGTCCACACTGTCACTGCCCACAGAAAAACAATGAAACACTGAAACACTTAACTTGTCAAATCACTCATGTCCATTGTCCTACTAATACAGCAGTCCTGGATGGCAGCTTTACTCAGTATTTGCAAATATTTAAACATTTACTTGAACCGGATAGCACTGACTAAGCATTCAGTAAGGAAGTTGTTTCAGCCATCCATGCATCTGCACATCTATCCATCCATGCAATTTTCCACTCACCAGTACATGACTAGTGGACACATTAAGTCACGGGCATTCCCACAAAATGCCTGGACTGATCTATCTCAAAAACGAAGATGCATATTACTACAACAAACAGTACAACTGCCTGGTAGAACAGGGATTCAAGGTGCAAATAGACCTTGAAGCATACACAACACTTGACTTCCATAATCACTATTTTACAATTATCTATAATAACAGCAAGTCGCAGGCTGTCAAAAGATAAAAAAAGATGCATTTGAGTAGCTGTGTATTTTTTACTTGTATTAAAAAACACGCCATATAATAAACATTCCTTGAGGAATTATTCACATAAAAATGTCACACTTATATTGGTCATGAATGTGATCTAGACACTAAAAGAATTACAACCGTAATAAAGGATATATTCCAATTTCTCTGTATTTTTTACAATAGAAGAAATTCATTTTGACATTTCATGATAGAATATATATACACGCGTTGTAAGCAATATACACAAAGTAAATAGCAACACAGTAACTACCAGAACATTCCCATAAGATGCACCAATTTTTAAGGGGGTTGGTGGTAGTGTAGACACCCTTTTACCAACAAGTAATATGGTCAGTACAAATAACAGCCCATATCTTTCACAGGTCTTAATATTCCAAACAATTTGAGATAAATTTGAATCCAAAAAAACAGAGGCAAGAAGGGTAGTTTGTCGACATTTCGGTCTTTTATGGCCACATGGGTCTGCAAGACCATCCCCAGGACTCAGCGTTGCACATAGGGAAACTCCTGTAGATACTTGCTGGTGTCTCACTCACTTATAGTGAGATTTCCAAAAAGGATTCCACCAAACCATCACAACTTGTTCCAGAAACTATCTCCTTTCAACTCAAATAAATCTTCAGCAAAACAGCATCCGGCTACTCCTCAAGGAATTCTTTGTATATGCACTTGATCTTACCCAATTCCTTGGGGATAATTTGGTTGCCCTATTTTGTCGGTATATAATAAACACTGGCATTACTGGAAACACCTTCCATCCATGCACATGCCCAGAAAATGTGGTTGGCATACTGCCTAGAATCCATTGCTGATGCAGCAGTTTTTGTGCTCTAAATTATTCGCTAGGGAAAATGTTCAAATCTGTGATGCTTTATTGCCTGAGACACAACCTAGCCATATAAACTATGGGACATTAGCCAAGGAAGATTAGCATGACAATGAAATTGAGGTCAAACACCAAACTCCCATTCTGGGGTCATATTACAGATGTAGTGCATGTTCCTGGATTGCGCTGGGCACACTTTTCAAATGGTGGGCCCAGCGAAATTCAGGAAAATGCATCACATTATGGTGAATGCGCTGCCCCCAGGGGGCAGCGCATTCATGTGAAAAATGGAGCAGCTGCTTTAAAGCCACTCTGTGTGTCACACTGATGGCGGCAACCCGCTTGCACTTTTAAAGGAGATTAGAGATCCCCTTGCAGTCGCGTGCAGTCAGTGACTGCACAGGTCTGCACAGGGATGTCTAGGGCATCCCTGGGACCCCCTTCTCCCCCACAGAGGGCTGCCATCAGGGGGAACACTGACAGTGTGCGTCCTGAGAGCTTCTTTACCTCTGCGGCTGTGTCTGTAATACAGTGCATGCTCAGAGGCAAAGGGATTCCCTCATTTGCATGGGGCACACCTCGATGCAAATGAGGAAATGCCCTCTAAATACAGCGCTGGCACTGTATGTGCGCCAGCGGTCCCTGCATTACAGAAGGGGCAGCACAAGCATTTATGGCTCCTTCTGTAATACAAAAGTGCCCCGGGGTGCACAAAGTAGGCGCAAATGCCCACTGGGCCTTCTGGGCACTTTCATAATACGGCCCCTTGTGATGTATGTGAGCAAGTGAACAAAAATGATGTCCTAACTATTTCCTTTCAATCTTCAATAAATGCTCGTCCGACATGTTACCCTAAAGTCTCTCTACTTGCAAAACACCCCATGAAGGTCTGCCAAAGACATGCAGTCTCTGTCATCTGTGTCATCTACGTGCGGGGAGCAACTAAGCTAGTTCCCATGGTTAAATTTCCTCAGACCTCCAGTGACCCTGCTACTAGTCCTCTCAACTTTTAGAGGTAAGACCAGAGTGGTACCTCAGGGGTTTAAAACCTTTCCAATAAAAATAAAATTAAACCATTACTTCCTTCCGCCACTTTTTCTCCACCATCCCATTATTTGCCAGTGTCAGTTCATACTTCCTTACTTAATGTAAGCTCCTTAATCAGGAATCATATGGAAATTCCTGACCTTATTGTGGACTGGCAACTTGATTTGTGTTTTTTTATAACTGAAACTTGCCTATGGGGAACACAGTGCACCTGACATGGCTGTGGCAGTACTTGATGGATTTAGGATTAACTATATCAGCAGACAGGCTTGCGTGCCGAGGCGACATGGCGGACCTGATGTGAGCTCTGCTCCGTCGCGGGACTCCGACACGCTGTTTGAGCCTCATTACCCAGTTTTTGCAACAGAGGGTGAGGGTCCTGCATTGGTGAGGGTCCTGCATTGGTGATGATGCGGTGAGTCTCATTGCCGCTATTCAACATCGCTATCGTCATTTTTGTGCCCGTTCACCGTTGCGGCAGTTTTCACTTCACGGAGATGCGAGCGGCCGCCATTTTGAGTCGCGGTGCTCGCATCTTTCATTTTTGCCGATTTTCGGACGTCTTCAGCTACGGTGTAGCCTTTCCTATTCCTGACATCATGCCTGCATGTACAGACACCTCTGGGAATGGTGTAACTCACAAGTATTTCGTTTTCGCCTAAATATGTTAGGAATGGAGCAGCTCCTTCTCAAGTGTTTTTACCATTGAATGTGTGAAGAAATCAAGTCAAGGGCATAATTGGTGTCTCACAGCACTTAGATGTTGGACGCGTGCGGCCGCCATTATGGGTCGCGGTGCTCGCGTCTTGCCCTGTTGCCGATTGTCTGCCGTTTCTCAACTAGATACTTCTATACACAATAATTGGGATGCATTTAAAGCATCATTTAGAGCATTCACTATTGCTTATTCCTCCAAGAAAAAGAAACTATTGAGTGCTGAATATAAAGAAACCCTAACTCTAATCAAATCTTTGGAGCATAAATACTTTTCATCTAAATCCTCCACTTCACTACAAGAGTTAATTAAAGCTAAATCCACTCAACAAAATTGCCACTGTAGAGGCTTGTAACATTCTCCTCAAGGTTAAATCAAAATTTCATGGAGGCCGTAACAAAGCAGGGAAAATGTTAGCAAATTATTTAAAAATTAAATCAAAATGTAAAAATATTCGCCCTATCCACTCAGAATCGAACAATAAACTCCTATTATTCGACGCCAATATTGTTGACACATTTCAATAATTTTATAATATATTATACACAGATACTACTAATCCCTTTGAGGAAGATTTTGTATCTTTCTTCCAAGCTATTTCTAAACCTAAAGCTTTACCAGATATCTTCTCACCACTGGAGGAGGAAATTTCTCTTCAATAAATATCTGACGCTCTCAAATCCATGAAAAAATCTAAGGCTCCTGCCCCGACGGGTTCTCAATTGAAATATTTTTAGCCTTTCTTCAATTTTTGCTCCAAGATTATTAGAACTTTTTAATTCATTCCTCTCCAAATCTAAGGCCTCTGGCTCTTTTTTAGAAGCTCTCATAATTGTCATCCCTAAACCAGACAAAGATCCCTCCTTATGTAAAAACTTCCATCCCATATCACTAATCAAATTACGATTGTAAGATTTATGCAAAGATTTTGGCTACCCGTTTGGAGAAAGTTATTCCTCTTCTCGTTAACCCAGATCAGGCTGGTTTTGCCAAAGGTCGTTTAGCTTCTGATAATGCCAGAATGTTTTCCAATATTCTCACTCTTAGTGCAAAATATCCCTCTCCCTTAGCTGCATTATCTTTAGATGCGGAGAAAGCTTTTGACCGTATTAATTGGGATTTCATGGTTCACACTTTACAATGGTTTAGATTTGGTCCAAAGTTTATTTCTTCTGTCAAATTATTATATACAGATCCAAAAGCTTGTGTTTTTGTTAATGGTCTTTTTCCCCATATTTTGGTTTACAAATAGGTACACGTCAGGGATGCCCTCTATCCCCACTACTTTTCTTGTTATGTTTGGAACCATTCCTTGAACGAATTAGAAATAACCCCCTTATTACTGGTTTTACACTAAAATCACACCAAGTTAAACTTTCTGCGTATGCAGATGATATTCTTATCTATATGTCCAACCCTGTTTCTTCTCTACCCCCTCTTTTTACATGAAATCTCATTATTCTCTAATGTTGCTGGCTATAAACTTAACTTTTACAAGACTAAGATTTTACCTTTAAATTCTTCCTGTTATCAACATATGTTTAATTCTACCAATTTTACATGGTGCCCTCAAAAAATTAAGTATTTAGGAACTTGGTTCTCCTCTAATCTTTGTGATGCATTATCCCACAACTTTGCTGCTCTAAAACTTAAAATTACCAATTTGTTGTCATTGTGGTCTCCTTTATTTTTATCTTGTTGGGGCAGACTCGATACAATTAAAATGATGATTGTTCCAGAGGTATTGTTCACATTATCAATGTTACCATTTAAAATTCCCCATTATTATTTTACACAGATTAACTCTATATGTACTAAGTTTTTGTGGAATAATAAACATGCATGTATTGCCTGATCAAAATTAATTTGTCCCAAATCTGAAGGGGGTGTTGTTTCCCTGATTTTAGACTATATCACAATGCTTTTCTGATTCGTCAGTTTTATGTTATGTCCAAAGATTATCAAACTGTACCTAAACCTTCTTGGGTCACTGTTGAATGTTCATTGTTAAATGAGTTTTCACTACAGGATGTTGTATTCATGACCAATTGTACTTTTATTTCTAAATATCCAATTTTAAAATAGTCACAGTATCTCTTACATTCACTTTTCTTTAAGCATTTTGACAAATATCAGTCTTTTCTAGCTTCCACATTGTGGTATAACAAATACATCAAATTTCATCACAAAACATTTTATCACAAATAATTCAAAGAAAAGGGCATTTATTATGTAAATCAAATGATTGTTAATAATGCCATTTAGCCTTTCTACCCATTACAATAGAAATGTAATCTACCTGATTCATGTATTCAACAATATAATATTTTGGTTCCTGTACTCCATAGTTATTTACAGAATTTCATCTCTCAGCCAACTCCAATTTCTTTCACCACAGATTCACCTTTATATCAAATTTCTCCAAATATTATTCCAAGTGCAATGTTCAGATATAAATCTTTATTTTCGCCTAATTGCACACAAAATAAATCTAATATTGAACTTGACTGGGAACAGGATGTATCCCAAACTTTGTCTATCTCTCATAGGGACAAGTCATGGCAAAAACTCTTCAAGACATCCAAAGCTGCAAATATCATCCAATCCCTCTTTTTTATCTATAATATATATGTGATTACTCCCCTCCTTCTGCATAAATTCAACAAATCAATCCTATCTTCTTGTTGGTCATGTCTTACTGCTGAAGGTTCTTTAACACACTTACTTAATTATTGTTGCAAGGTTCATGCCTTTTGGAAAGCTGTATGGTCAAAATGTTTATTGATTTTTTCTTATAACATCCAACTTAACATACTTAATGTATTTTTAGGTACTCTGTCTCCTGATTTTGATCAAATTACTTCCAAATCAATTTTATTTGATTTATGTATTGCTGTTGCTTTTAAGGTTATATTAACTTGCTGGAAATACACTTCTAAGTTATCTTCTTTATGCTGGTGGAATTTAATATGTGATGAGCATAGAATTGCTTCAATTCTGCTACAGATTAAATCATATCTATTATGGTTACCATTCACTGCTTATCTGTTATTAAACTCACCTTATTCATAATGTCATCTTTTATATTCTACACTTACTTCTTCTCCTCTATTTCTTTTTCCTTTCTTTTCCTTATCTTTTTCTCTTTCTATTCCTTTCTTTTTCATACTCCTTTCTTTCTTTCTTTTTATAATAAAATCTTCTAAAATTTTCTTTATTATCCTTTTCTATACTTTCACAGGTACTTAATATTTCTTAGTTCAAAGTTCAGTTCTAAAAAGGGTTTGTGCTATTTCTTAGCTGTTTTATAAGAGTGTTACTACATATTCATGAATTCCTCTTTTTACATCCCTTTAGTTCACTCGTTTTATAGATGTGAATATTGTATAATTGTATACTCATATTTTTATATGAACGAAATATTATATTTGTATTTCTGTGTTCTTTATTATTAATAAAAATTATTTAACAAAAAAAACTACATCAACAGACAAATTAAGAAAGGTGGGGGTGGGGGGTGGAGGAGTTGGCTGTTATTGATCACCAACACGTTAAAGTTTCTTTGGTTCCACAAGCACTCTCAAAGTAGAAGTATCTGCATTTAATGTTTGCTGTGCTCCAACTTCCACAGTTACATATGTTCTGATCCATCATCCTCCAGGTCCAGCAATTAACTTTACCAATTCATTTGTTCAGTTTTCAATCTCCGCCTGCTCTTAAGGCACATCTTATATTCTGCAATTTGAACATTAGAGTGGATGGCTCCAATTTCCCCACCAGTAAAAGGACTGCTGGATTCCTTCTTTACTGTAGAACCCAACTGATTGGTTTTCCTCCTCATGAATCTTGGCACTGCATCGGTGTAGATCCTAAATATCAAGTAGGAATATCATGGAACCTTAATTTTGAGGACCTCAATATATTGAAAGTTAATTATGTATATATTTTCTATACTTAACTACACTTATTTAAAGCAATATCATATATACCCTGAAGGTACACAGATGTGTAGTTAATAGTAAATCTATAGTCCCATGAGATGTACTTACTTTTCAATATTTTGGGCCTTAGGATTTTGTCCACAATATTAAAGTATCACGATATTCCTAATCTCGATATTCATAAGTACAACCCACTGCTCTGATTTTTTGTTCGCCAATCCAAACTTTGTAACACAATTTAATAGGAAGGTTTTAGGATGATCTGACCACTATCTCATCACCTTGAGGTTAGTCATTCAGGTTTTGCAAACATTTGTAGGAACAGTTCCTGTGAAATTTATTGAAAAAAAAGAAAATACTCTAAAGCCACACTTAGAAATCTTTGTCAAGAAGTTATGGCTCATGGGAACAAACCTGGAAATGCCCCCAAAAAATAATAACTCGTGGTGTTCGTGGGCATTTGAGCAAATGTTGCTACTTATGAAAATAAAGCATCTCAGAATACGCCCTTGTACCTACTTTGGAAAAGAATTGGCAGAAAGATTATGATCAGGCAAGCAAGACTAGGTGTATGCAATCATTAAAGCAAACAACCAGTCATTGCAGTGTCTGTAATATTCTTTCACCAGGACTAATGCTAAAAAATTGTTCAAGGATGTTATGGAACTGACCAATACAATTGCCTACGGCAAAACAATGTAATTATTCCTTCATTGCAATTACGTGAAGCACTCTTGTCTCACTTTTTCTCAGAAACTCAAGCAATCTTTTTCAACATGAATTCAAACCTTTCTTTTTGTAATTCAGGCATCACGCAGTCCAGATGTTCAAGGCCTAGAGATGTTACGCAGCTTCTATTCACCAAACTCCAACAGTTAGAGACTTGCCTCTTGATGTTGCTGCATCATGTAATGTAGTTATACACAACATGAGTTACAGGGGTTGTTGCACTGATCTTCAGAAATGCATTCTCCTGGAGAACATGTGTGGGCCTTGCTGGGAGGGGTGGGGTATTGGGAGGCTGCTGCCCCCAAAGTTTGTGCTGCCACTCCCCCTTGCTACACCACTGTGTGAAACAAGACACTTCTATTTCATGCAGTAAGAAATCAATGGGCTTTCTGGAGTAATGCCATTAACACACCACAGAAATACCCTACTGTAAACTACATGAGAAAGTGTGAGCAATCCTTTTTGCCTACTTGTACTTCCAAGATTTTTGATTGCCTCCACTTTAATTTCCATCTTCCCTGAAGTATGAGTTCTGTATCTATCTCCTCAACTTCAGTTGCAATACAAAACATTGAACTTATTCCAAGTTACAGCATCATTTATAGAAATGTGAAGTCTATCATTGGTCAGGATCTCCAGTATGCTAATGTTCACTAGTAAACTTATTTATTTATTTATTTAGAGAGTTTTATATAGCGCGAACGTGACCCTTGGGTATCAGAGCGCTTCACAGATACATATACATGAGGTAGATTTGAGATACAACTCGCATAACATTACCATATAGTGAATGAGGTAGGTACGTATAGACCTATATAGTAAACGTATCAAACTGATATGAGGTAGGTTAGGTATACGTCTAAAAGGGGATATATCCTGGAATATGTACAATGGTTTGCTAAAATTAGGCTAGTAATAACATCGTTATTACACATTTCTATATAATTTCTGGGTGTACGCGTGCGTGCAAGCATGTGTGTGTGCAGATGCACCCTGTCACTTTGTGGCTTTTAAAGTGGTCCCGGAGGAGGGAAAACTGCTCCCCAGACGCTGAGCTCAGCTGCAGTCCTGCTGTCCTCTGCCACATGCCCACTGACATGAGCAGACATAGCAACTCGCGGAAGCATGGTGAAGTGGTGAACCTACTGACTGATGGGACTGTGAAGGTGGAGAAAAGAATAAAAAAAATAACACATTAGTGTTACTACCTTTACACTGCAATTAATTGTGCAGATCCAAATTGTTTCATTTTGCTCTAAGACTCTGTTAATAGGATCAGGACATGGCTGAGTAAAATAAGTAAAAAAAACAATTACTGAGCAATAATTACTTCTAGACCCCAAAGCTAATTCACCTTTGCTGCAGCTGCAAGAGCAGGCACAAGCACCTCTTGCAGAAAAGTGTGTAATTAGAATAAATAAAATGAAGCGCCAAGCGCACACAATGTTTTGGTCCATGAGCCATGATTATAAACTGCTCTGTGAGGACTGTGAGATAGGCGTGCATTTCATTATTTAAATCAAATGGTCATAGATCTTTTACATGTGTGTGCCTCACAGAAGTGTCCACCAAGCTAGGAAACTGTGTCAGATGAGATGAAAAAAAAATAATTTTGTTGCCTATTTGGAAATACAAAATTGTCAGGTTCTGTGAATGTAGTTGGAAAAGTTCACGAAATTGCAGATGATCACCTCCACAACAGAGGTTCAGTGAATAAGGGTGAAAAACGCACCCGCAATAACACCTGATGAACATACTACTCACTAAACATTGGGCCTTTCAACGTAGCCACAATGGGCCTGCTCACAGGCTATGACCCTGCATGTTTCAAATTCTGAATCAACATCAGTGCTCCCACTCCCATCCAAAGTGGCAAAAATACAATAGGTATTACCACACCCAAGACACTCTGCTTGGCCATGGATAACAACTGTGTGCACGTCATCAAATATAACCAAGAAAGCTCATTGCCACACCAACAGTATGACAATGAGTATGATGGTTTACTCACAGATGAGTCAAGAAACTACAATTAAAGAAGAAAGCAGGGCACACTGGGAAATAGCAGAGTGTGCACACTTTATCTTCAGAGAAAAGTATAAGCAGTATCGGCACAACACATGCTATAGGTTGTCCCACAACTTGGTGAATTTTGGAAAATGTCTACTCTGTAAACTGGAGAGACATTACAGCAGTTTTCCTGAACTTTGTAGGTTTTTTCACCTTGCTGAGGGAGAGATTAGGTGAGCTGATGAAAGATAATCTAGGACTAGATGTACGTTTTTTACGTTTGCAAATGGCCTGATTCAGGGCGTATTTAGGGCATCCCTTCCTAATAACAAATTGCAGTGCCATGTATGAATGTTTTGCGACAGAAATACAATTGCAAAGCATTTGCAATTTACCAACAACTTCAAGTTGGTAGTAACCCATTCGCCGATGAAGAGGGCCCCCAAGGAACCCCTTCCACTTTGTGAATGTTTGTAAAAAAAAATTGAGAGCACGTAGTGGTCCCATGGACCACTGCCTACTCTTACAAAATGAAAAGAAATCTTTTCATTTCTATTTTTGAAATGCATCCCATTTTCCTTTAACGAAAATGGCATGCATTTAAAATGTATTGCTTTATTGAGAAACAATCACAGACATGGTGATCTGCGCGACCCATGCAGCCCACCATCCCTGTGATTTTTGCTATTCCTAATAGGTCACAACCCGAAATGTACTTCATTAATATTCATAAGGGAGGTCTATTTGCAAACCACTTGGAATCGCAAAATGTGTAATATACACATTTGTACATGGGTGTTTAAGATTACCAAATAACAAATTGCAAAAAATCGCTATTTGGTAATCGCAAACGATTATCTACGAACATTTCGTCCCTAGTGAACAAGAAATGTGCCAGCTGTCAAAAGGAAACAATATCTCATCCGCTGAAGATGAAAGGCCACTAAAGGTGCTTCTTTTCAGAGACCCGTCTGATTTGACTATCTGTCTGCTACATTCAAGGAATTGAGGAATATGAGGACTAACACAACAGAAGAGTGTCCTTATCTACACTGGACATTTCCCTAAGTAGAAACTTTTTCTTTTTTTTATTTTTTTTATTTCCACAGTTGTACCAAGTGACAGTACCTATTAAATTCATTCAGTCAATTAATACAATTACATACAAAGAGAAAGTCTTGATTCAGGAATTACTTAACATTTGAATAACAGATGATAATTCCCTCATCACTCCTCCATATGGTCTTTGATGGCGCCCCAGATTAACATGCCAAGACGTGTTTTTTCCGACCCCCTTCAATGCATACAGACTCCATTCCATTTCATATATATTATATAGCTTGGCTCTCCAAAATTCAAATGTAGGTGCCTCCGGTTGAAGCCGTTCAGTTGCGATACATAAACGTGCTACGGTCATAGCCATAAATAAGAAGTATTTATTCTTAAATATCACATTATCATTTCCAAGATTTTTCCCCCCTCCTAATAACATAAACGCAGGAGAAATTCTAAACGGATTATGTAAAACATTTGTAATAAAACTTTCTAAGCTAGTCAAAAAAAATACTAACTTAGGGCAATTAAAGAATGTATGCAAAATATCTGCATCTACCCCACCACAGCGGAAGCATTTACCATCATATTGTGTGCCCCAGGTTGCCATCCGTTTTGGAGTATAATATAGCCTGAACACTGTCTTGTATACTTGAGCCTTTAGATTAGCTGACAAGCATACCTCTTTGGCCATCATTATAGTATTTTGAATGTCAAGTTCTGATTCCCCTAACTGATTCTGCCAATACGTGTTATATTTCTGTAAATCATAATTTCTATACTCCATCAAAATCTGATATAACATACCAATCCTTTTCCTAGAGTGAATACCTTCCACTAATTTATTGGGGGCGGGTTTGATTTGCTTCTTTAAACAAAAATCGCGAATTTGAAGATATTTAAAAAAAGAAGATTGGGGCAACTTATATTTAGCAGCTAAATTTCAATAAGTAGTAAATATCGCATCAATTTCATATAAGTCCCCTATTTTACCTAAACCTTTCTTTGACCACTCCTTTGCCACTCTATCCCAAAATACAGAAGAGAGTAATTTATCCGCACTAAAGGGGGTATAATATGTAATTCTGCCAAACTTTATAAGTTTCAGTACCCTTCTCCATACTTTAAAGGCCGAATCTAGTACCTTAAAGCGTGTATGTTTGTAGTAATTCCCCTCTAACTCCTTTAATAGACAACCCTTTGCGTGCTCCCCTAATAACAAAAAAAATATTGATGGAGCTTCCGCTTCTTCCTCAATTGGCTCCCCTGTCACAATGAATATCATTCTTTGCAAAAAACATGCATAATAATAAAATACAAAGTCCGGTATCCCTCGCCCACCCCGTTCCTCCGGTAGTGTCAGCCATTTCATTGCTCGCCTGATTTTCCCCGGAACCCAAAAAAATTTCGAGCATAGATACTGAAGTTGTTGTATATATTTCAATGGAAACTCCAGTGGGACACTGCGAAATAGATATAGTATCTTGGCTAAAACATTCATTTTAATGATATTCCCTCTGCCAATTATGGATAACTGCCAGCGCCCCCACCTCTCAAGTGATTGCTTTACTTGTTGGGTTGTCTCTTGCCAATTAATGTCAATTATCTCTTGCATTTGGGTTCTGATTTGTATGCCTAGATATATTACTTCAGTATTTTCAAACAAGGGAACCCATTTTAGGTAGCTGAGGACCTCGGGTAATTAGTAATTTTTATCACGAACATGGGTCCTGAGCTTAACAATTATTTCTGTAGATGGCAAACATAGACGTAAATAAGAACTACGGCTTAGTTTTCCAATGTCCAGCCGGACAAGGATTTGTTTATTTTCAAGGTTTTCTGGAAATGTGCGAATACGTGAGACACGACATGAATCAATAAACTGGGCACAAGCTTGTACCAAGTCAAAGGAAAAAACAATAAGGGGAAAGAGTAAGGAAAACTTAAACAGGCAAAAGAGGTGGAGCAAATGGCGGCTTTCAGTACAATGCAATCTTGTGTAAGCACACATTAACAGTTACTGCAATTAATATATACAGTTGAGACATGCAGTTCTGTTACAACAGTTGAAGTGACGTTTCGATCCCTAGCTCCATTTATTAATTGGGATCATCTTCAGGACTAGTATTTATGCTATTGCCTGAAATGTTATAAGCCAAGATGCAGCGGTCGAGTGACCTTCAGGGGTACATCTAGGTATGGAGCCTTGTCCGTGTGGTCGGTCACCTTGTCGTTTGCTAGAGGAGCCTAGAGAGGCTTCTGCGAGTTGGAAGACGGGACGAGAGTTTAGCAAGTTTGAAGAGCTTCGCCCTAGTGCGGACAGCCTTTGACATGTGTCTGGGGCTCTGAGGCTCAATTACTTGGTTGAGCCTTACGGGTTTAGGGAGGCGGCTGCCTGGATAAGCAGTCCGCTGCCTTCTGATCCTCAATGGGGTCGTGTGTTCTGATGGGTCCCGTCCTTCTTGCATTCTAAACCCGTAAGGCTCAACCAAGTAATTGAGCCTCAGAGCCCCAGACACATGTCAAAGGCTGTCCGCACTAGGACGAAGCTCTTCAAACTTGCTAAACTCTCGTCCCGTCTTCCAACTCGCAGAAGCCTCTCTAGGCTCCTCTAGCAAACGACAAGGTGACCAACCACACGGACAATGCTCCATACCTAGATGTACCCCTGAAGGTCACTCGACCGCTGCATCTTGGCTTCTAACATTTCAGGCAATAGCATAAATACGAGTCCTGAAGATGATCCCAGTTAATAAATGGAGCTAGGGATCGTAACGTCACGTCGACTGTTGTAACAGAACTGCATGTCTCAACTGTATATATTAATTGCAGTAACTGTTAGTGTGTGCTTACACAAGATTGCATTGTACTGTGAGCCACCATTTGCTCCACCTCTTTTGCCTGTTTAAGTTTTCCTTACTCTTTCCCCTTATTGTTTTTTCCTTTGACTTGGTACAGGCTTGTGCCCAGTTTATTGATTCATGTTGCGTCTCACGTATTCGCAAATTTCCAGAAAACCTTGAAAATAAACAAATCCTTGTCCGGCTGGACATTGGAAAACTAAGCCGTAGTTCTTATTTAAGTCTATGTTTGCCATCTACAGAAATAATTGTTAAGCTCAGGACCCATGTTCTTGATAAAAATTAGATATATTACTTCAGCAGTTACCCTTGGGTCATTGAACTGTATAGTATCTGTGCACACCACTTGAGTCTTTGCTGCATTTAGCTTATAGTCAGAGATTGCACCAAAATCGCTGGCTAATTGCTCAATCTCTGCTATTGCCCCCCCCCCAGGATCAACTGTAGTAATGGCAATATCATCAGCATAGGCAAATACTGAATGTGAAATATTTTTGACCATGAATGGTTTGATATGAGGTGAATTTAACAAATTAGTAATAAACGGATTTATAAATAAAGCAAAAAGCAATGGGGAGCACGGACACCCTTGTCGTGTCCCACTAGTTATTATGATCTTTTCAGAACTCATACCCATGGCCGCTATTCTTGCATTTGGTGACTTATATAGAACCTGAATTGTTGTCAAAAAGTCCTTTCCAAATCCCATCCTTGTCATCACATCCAATAAATATTGCCACTCAACGCGATCGAACGCCTTCGCGGCGTCAAGCAATATAAGCTCCAGATCTCTTTTTTCCGCTTCTGCTATGTCGAATAAAGTGATAACCTTATTGATATGTGTAACCGTGCCCCTATTTGGAATAAACCCATGTTGATTTATTGAGACAAGCGGTGTAATACCTTTAGATAAACGGTTTGCTATCCTTTTGGAATATATCTTGCTATCACAATTAAGCAATGATATTGGGTGGTTGGAACCAGGTAATTCAGGAGGCTTCCCTTTTTTAATAAACACTACACTTGAGGCCTCATTCCAAGTATGTGTGGCTTTCCCAGTTTGTGCCATTCTAAAGGTCTCCAACATGATGTTTTTCAGTGATTCAAAAAGGCACCTGTGTACTTCACCAGGGATAAGATCTAGGCCTGCCGCCTTTCCATTCGGTATATTTTTTACTGCCACCTCCAATTCTTCCATGGAGAAGGGACTATCTAAAAATTCTTTCTCACTGTCTGTTAATTTATTAACAATACCATCTTCCCATACAGAGACAGCTTCTGGATTCGGCTGGTGAGTATATAGTTCCACATAAAACTGCTGAAAAATATCAAGTATTTTCCCCGGATCTTCATGAACCACTCCATTCTGATCTTGTAGCTTGGAGATTAAACGGGAGGTCTCTTTCATTTTTAATCTCAATGCTAGAGATCGACCAATTGACTCCCCATATTCATGAGTGTGTCTTCTATTTACTAGATATTTCCGCACTATCTCTTCACTCCATACCCCAGTTATATTGGCCCGGCACCGTGCAACTTTTCCCTCAGCCTCAGAAACATTCAATACGTTATCACTCTTTCCAATTTCCCTAATCAGATCTTCTTCCGCAATCCTTAAACAGTTATAAAGATCTTGCATTTGAGATCGTAGTTTATTTTGATGATAGATCCCATAACTCACAGCCTCCCCTCTAAAGCAGGCCTTGAATGTATCCCATATCATCTCGGTGCTAGCCGAGTTCGCGTTATTATTAATAAATTCTGGTATCCATTTATGCATATAAGCTCTATACTGTTCATCTAAGCAGAGCTTTCTATCGTATGTAAATCTCCTGGATTGTTTTGTCTCTTTTACTATTGGACATTCAATTAAGATTGGGGAGTGGTCTGATGATACCCTAGGAAATAACAGTATCTTAGTCCCATATTGAATAGATGCAGATATTAAAAAATAGTCCAAACGGACAAATTTCTTGTGTGGAGATGAGTAATAAGTATATCCTGGAAGTGTCGGGTGATTTTTACTCCAGATATCTATCAGACCGTGATCTGTAACCAGATTATATAAGGCTTTAAAAACTCGTGGTTTGCGGCCCATGTAATTCTCCAAACCAACAGCTAACTCCCTCGTATTTAGATTAATATTAAAATCCCCACACAAGATTAAAGGGGTACTCCAATTCGCAAGTTCAATATTTAACCATTCAAAGACTTCCCCCTCGTCCATATTAGACCCATAAATCGAGCATATTGTGAATTGTCCGGCCCCAAACTTTAATTCCGATATTGCCCATCTGCCCCACTTGTCCGTCAAACTACGACCTAAAGTGCAGAAGCGTGGTTTAGAAAGAATCATAACCCCTCTAGTCATGTTGGTTTGTTGAGAAGCGGTAATTAAAGTATATCCTGGATCTGTTATAAGCGTCTGTTTATCCCATGGTAAGTGTGTCTCTTGTAGACAAAGTATATCTGGTTGAAAAAAGCGAATTTCGGAGGCGATTCTCTTCCTTTTATTGATATTATTAAGGCCAGATACATTGAAAGAGCAAATTTTAATGTTTCAAGACATAAGGTAATAATTTCCAACACCTCCGACCAGTATTAGTTCTGATTGTAAGAATGTATCCTAACTTAATTACAAACCTTAAATTAATAGCTCCAAACCAAAAATGTATTTTCTTTTCATTATTGTCACCTGATACCAGCGTGTTTTTTTCCCCCTTTACCCCGTGTAACCTCCACCACCTACCCCCCCAGCTGCCCCCCCTCCAGGATCCCCCCCTGCCCCCCACACCCCCCCTTTTCCGAGGCCATTGGACTCGCGGTCCTGTTGATGGTAGCGAGCTTCCCGCTCCCTCTGTCATTTTCCCACATGTCTAAGCACACTATCACTTTATATGTTAGCTTCGATTTGCTATCAACCCTCAAAACTCAGACAGCAGCTAAATCATATTGAGCTAAGAAGAAAAAAAAAAAAGCAAAGTTATTGATACTAAATTGACCATATTATCATTCACGTAGCTAGTTTTCATACTCAATAGTACTCCAATATGATAAATCTGAAAGTCTAGGAATCATTTATAGACTGCAAGTGTTCCTTTGCTGCTGCGACATTGGTAAAGAACCGAACATTCTCCTTGTAAATCACTTTAAGTTTCGCCGGGTTCATAATATAGGCTTGAGCACTCTTTGTTTGAAATTGATTCAGCAACTGTCGTAGCTGCCAGCGAGTATCCATTTTATATTTACTGTAATCTGGTGTTGCAAAGAAGGTAAACCCTTCCCCCATACTTTTGCTATTTGGTCGAGTGTGCATAAATATATCTTCTCTGGCACGAAAGTTGTTGAAGGCCACAAGAAAAGGTCTAGGTTTACTTACATTTTGCCCAGATCGAAGCTGAATATTGAAGGGGTGTCTATGGGCCCGCTCAATCTCGGGCTCCCACTCCCATTTATTCAAATCCGGGAATGCCTTCTGAAAGAATTCCACAATAAACTTACGTGGATCCTGCCCTTCTTTACCTTCAGGGATTTGCATAAGTCTTAAGTTATTGCGCCGAGCGCGGTTCTCAAAATCGGCCATTTTCCATAGTAGGTCCTCTTTATTAGCACTTAAAGTTTCCGTGACCGCTTTCTGTTTTACCAATTCATCTTCGATATTGGATACTCTGGTTTCCACCTCAGTAAACCTCTCCCCGAACTCAGACTGTGACTTTGCTAGTCTCAGGATAGAACTTTGAAGCTTTCGGCAAGAGTTCTGAATTTTATGACTTTCTTGCTCGGATTTGTACATGTGGCTCAAAATTGTCTGATATATCGTAGCTAAAGTGATATTATCCATCAAACCATCTTGATGCCCCCCGACGGCCCCCTCTGTCATGAACACATCCCCTCCACCCCTCACTGTGATCGGGCTATCTTCTGTATATTCACCAACTTCATCATCGTCCCCCTCACTCTCAACCTCCTCCATACGCATTTGCTTAGTATACTGTATGGCCAGAACTTCACACGATGAGGCTGAGTTTTCTGACATCGAGTAATAGTCACCTGACTCTGCCTCGTTAGCTATAATTGTAGCCGACTTCGCTGCCAGAAACTTTTCTAGCATGGTTGAGCCATCAGGGGGATCTATAGTGTTACATTGCGATAGTCCGGAGCTACGCTCGCCTTCTACCGCGGTAGACCCAGTACTATCGTGTAAACCAGATGAGATAGCAAGTACTGGTATAACATTTTGTGGCACACGCATTGGTTCTAGCTCTGTCGACTTATTGTTCAGCATCGCCTCCCTTGATACCAGTGTGGAGGGCTCTATCGAGCAGCTTTCCGATTGAAGTACCGGTTGTGTACTGAGGATCTTCTCCTTTCGTTTTTTTTTCATCTGCCGCCGTAAACAGGGCAGAAATCGTCTGTTTTACTTTCCCAGGATTCTCACAGACTGTCCCTACCCCATTTTTTTTGCGCAGCAGCACCGCTCGTGTCTTTCTCACCTCCAGATGCGGTCACGTCGCGGTCGCAGTCGTACTTGTCTCCTGGACTCGTTTGTTGCGTGTACCTTTCATTGCCATTGCTTCAGAAACTCTTGCGGCTCCTCTCTCCACACCATGTCCAGCGAGGCGGCGTTCACCGCGAAGCCAAGCCGCAGCACCTGTGTAGGTTACCGCCCACCAGGCTCGGCGGAGTCTCACCAGCGCTGTAACCACTTCCAGCATCAACGCTCTTCTTCTTCTTCGTCTCACTTGCCCTATTCTCTAGGGTTTTTCTACAAAGCTGTTCGCTTTCTGTTTTCCGTTTAAGTTTATATCAGACACTGAAGCGCCAGCGTTCTCACACTCTGTCTCGCACCGCTAGCAGCGTCTTCATATCATAGACCTATGGGTCAGCGAGAGAGATCAGCTCACACGTCCGACACGTCCGAACGTGCGGGCGCCATCTTGCCTCAGTATGAAACGTTTTCATGCGACATCCTTTTATCAATATGTTTGCCGAAAGTTAAACTCCGAGTCTCAATTATTTTTTTTGAGAATGGTATTGCCCTTACACCTTGGGACTATGAGAGAGGCATATCTAACTACAGGGAGGAAATCGATCTGTTGGTGTGACAAAAAAACCTCGAATGCTCAGGAATACCCAGTTCACCAGTCTTACATAGCTTGCCCAGTACCTGGCTTGAGAAAAGTCTCCATCAGCCCACCCATTTAGCGGAGCTTCGTCATGTCGAGAACTAAGAGAGAAGGGTCATATGTAGCCAATGTTGCTCCAAGGCTAACATACTAGACCTCGTACTCTCAGGAGATCTCAGCCACTATGGTTGTTCAAGGTATGAGGGAACTGATGGAGTGCAGTGCAAGTGGTAAACGTGTGTGAAATAAAAATGACTAGAAGGACAAAAAGTATGTTTATTCGAGATTGTCCTAATGCCATATGATAAAAACCGCCTGATAGTTTGGAATAAATTTACTATCTTTTGGCAACAAGTGAGGTCGACATGTTTCAGCCGTACAGCTAACTAGCCCAGCTTTCTTCAGGACCTTATAGATATTGTGTGCTACTGCTGAAAAAATCATTGGTGAAAAGTGTTAGTCATCCAATTTGTTCATTAGGAAAAAATAGATCAGTGGTATATTACCACCCTACCAGACATGTATCCCATGTATATGTAGTTTAAGAGCTATTTCTTCATTCCTAAAAAAAAAGGAATTTCTGTCAAAAAAGAAATAAATCTTGTGGTGGTGAACAAAACATATACTCAAAGCATAGAGGTAGAACAAGTCACTTTGTCGATAATACACTGTATTCGACTATGCCCATTCATCACATAATTCTAATTGGGCAATTTGAGTTTGACAATTAGTAAATACTCACCCAGCTTTCTGTGGGAGTAAGCCTCACCTCACCCAGCAACTGCTCGGTGGCTGAGGCCCCGCTCTATTTGTAAGATAAAACAGGGGGACAAGGGGTAATCACATCATCCATCTCATGTACCCTCGTTATACTCTAAAATCAAATTAATAAAACCTAAATTAAAAAAAAACTTTGACCATGACATTCAACACCATTGGCGGGTGCAGACTGGCATCAGACGTAGTAAGTACTTTGCTTTGAAAATTGAACAGTGTCTAATCTAACTTATTATTGTAATTTGTTGTCTTTTATTCTATTTAAACCTCAACTTGAGGTTCAAAGTAGCGAGTCTTTATAAAGTATCGTGATATACTCTCTCAACCATGTGCCCACTTATCCCTATAAACTTGATCAGGTGTGGGCAAACGGGCATTTGCTGGAGTGTCCCTTCACAAATGATTCAATCAAAACATGTTGCACAATGAAGGGTCTGCCATGTTATTATATTTAAGGTGTTGTTAAACCCATAGCTAGAGTAATTATGCTGTATCTGATTTAGTGATTTTAAGTTACAGAACAAAGAACCTACAGAGTTCTGGAACCCTCACATTGTATTATTATCAGGAGCAGAAATAAATAAAAGAATATCGTTTGCATACGCAGAAAGTTTCAACTGGGGATCACCATGAGAAAAACCGGAAATGGAGTCATTGTTACGGATAGAAGTCAAAAAGGGTTCAAGGGCTAGAACGACAAGAAGGGGGGATAAAGGACAGCCTTGACGAATGCCACGTTGGAGAGGGAAATATGATGCGACGCGACCATTAACTAAGACCGAGGCTTAAGGAGCAGAGTATAGTAAGGAGGTAAGTGATTTGAATTTAGGACCAAATCCATGCCAGTGTAACGATGCAAACAAAAAGGACCAGTCTACTCTATCAAAAGCTTTCTCTGCATCGACAGAGATAGCAGCCAGAGAAGTAGAAAGGGAGAGAACTTTTTTTAAAAACCTTGAGAAAAAGACGAGAATGATGATAAAGTTAGTCTACCCGTAACAAAACCACATTGCTCTTTACTAATAAGATGAGGCATGAGGGGCTTTCTTATTGTTCACTCCTGGTCTGTAAGTAACAATGAATTGATACTCCTCAAAGAACAGCATCCAGCGTAATTGTCTGGGCGTAAGATGACGGGCTGCTCTTATAAACTGCAGGTTACGATGGTCCATTTAGACCGAAACCTGATGGATCGCTCCCAACAACCAATGCCTCCACTCCAAAAAGGCGTCTCTTATTGCCAGTAGCTCTTTTTCTGCGATGGTGTAATTTTCTTCCGCCGGGCTGAGTTTCCGTGACATGTAAGCGATAGGGTGTAGGATTCCAGTGTTTTCATGTCTTTGTGAAAGAACCGCCCCCAACGCAACTTCAGACGCATCTGCTTCCACTATAAACGGTAAGTCGGGGTTTGCGTGAGTCAATACAGGAGCACTGATAAAGGCTTTTTTCAACCCATCAAACGCACGCTGAGCTTCGGCATTCCAAAGAAACGGGACGTTCTTTCTTGTCAGACGGGTTAAGGGGGTCACCAGGGCAGAGAAACCACCTATGAACCGTCTATAAAAGTTAGCAAAACCCAGTAGACACTGGATATCCTTGACTGTACACGGACGAGGCCAGTCCTTTATGGCTTTGACTTTCCTCTCAGCCATTACCTGGCCCGATGGCGTAAGCATCACTCCCAAGAATTCAACGGTGGTCACGTGAAATTCACATTTCGTAATTTTACAATAAAGATGGTGTTTCATCAGGGCTTCTAGTACTCTGCTCACGTGTCTTTGATGTTCGTCCGTCGTGTTGGAGTATACCAAAATGTCATCGATGTAGACGACTACAAAGAGGTCCAGGAACTCCCTTAACACCTCGTTCAAAAAGAATTGGAATGCGGCTGGGGCGTTACACAGCCCAAAGGGCATCACTAGATATTCGAAGAGCCCATTCCGCGTCTTGAAAGCCGTCTTCCATTCATCGCCCCTTCATATGCGAACCAGGTGGTATGCCCCTCGCAGGTCCAACGTGGTGTATATTGTGGCTGTTCTGACTTGTTCCAATAAAACAGGAATCAGGGGCAAAGGGTACTGATTCTTTATCGTGATGGTGTTTAGGGCGCGATAGTCGATGCAGCACCTTTTTTCGCCTTTGCCTTCGGTATAAAAAATAATGGCGACGATGCCGGTGACCTTGAAGGGCGAATGTACCCGAGAGCCAGATACTTGTCCAAATATGCTCTCAAGTATTCGGTTTCCGGCACCGTAAGGGCGTAGAGCCTGCCGTTCGGTACTACCGCTCCTGGAACTAGATCGATACGACAATCGAAGGCTCTGTGAGGTGGAAGAGCCTCCGCCTGTTCCTCACTGAATACCGTTGAGAAAGCAGAATAACAGGACGGGAGTTTCACTTCTTTTTCGGCCGCTGTGGCGATGTTATATACCCTTGCCAAGGTCTGAGACGGACTCTCAGTATTCACCAAACACTGTTCTTTGCAATAATCCGAAACAAAATTGATCGTCCTCGATGTCCAATGGATGTATGGTTTGTGTTTTTGTAGCCATGGAAGCCCCAATATGATGCCATATTGCGGAGCTTGTATGATGTTAAACGAGATTGTTTCCTGGTGCAGGTTGTTGCATATGCACCGATATTCCGGGGTGTGGTACTTTATGGGTCCTGCGATCAGTTCACTACCATCTACCGTATATACCGGTTCAGGTTGTTCCTTTGCTATGAGCTGTATCCCCAGCCTTTCTGCTTCTGTATAGTCCATAAAACACCCAGTGACCCCGGAGTCCACCATGGCCTTGACTCCTTTTTCTCCGGTCTCCAGCAACAATGACATGGACAGGAATACATGATTCCTTTCTTTATCGCAACAGGGCATGATTGAAGGGATGGTGGTTCTGCTTGAGGGTTCCCCTCCTTCCACTCTCAAGCACTGGAGTTTTCCGACTTCTTCTCCAATGTTCCAGCTGCGGCTTGACCAGTCCTAAGCCTTCCGGTTTTTGGTTTCACTGGACACTCCCGTAGGTAGTGCCCCTTTTTTCCGCAATACAAACAGAGTCCATTTTTTCTGCGATGTTCTTTTTCGCTAAAAGACAACGAAGCCCTGACGGCTCCTATCTCCATTGCGTCTTGGGTGGAAGCAGGTTTCTCGCCACCCCCTCCTCCTCGCTCATAACCCACTACTACAGTCTCTTTCTTTCTTAGTTTGCCTTTGCACTCCCTTATTCGGTGGTCCAGACGGAGAGCAAGCTCTATAAGTGCAGAACAGGTACGGGGTTGAGGGTCTATGTGTGCCAGCACATCTTTCATTTCGTCATTCAGTCCTTGGTAGAATAAAGCGGACTGTTTGACCTCAGGCCGATCCGTTTCCGCAACCAAGCGACGGAAGTTGTTCAAATAAGACACCAAATCCGTAGTACCTTGTTTAAGAACCAACAGCTCACGGTCTGCTGAGAACGTTTCAGCTCTACGGTCGAATGTTTTTTCGAATTCTACCCTGAATTTGTCCCAATCGTAGAGTAAGGGATCGTCTCTTCTAACTACGGGGACCGCCCACTGTAATGCCTCCCCACCAAGGTAGGAAATCAAAAAGGCCACCCGGGCCTGATTTGTTGAAAACATTTTTGGTTTGCACATGAAGTGTAGGAGTATTTGTGTCATAAAAACCTGCACCTTTTTGTTGTCCCCATAAAACCTTTCAGGGCAGCCAGCGGGATTTGTGTGGGCATTTCTACGACTAAGGAAGGGGGAGAAGTGGTACTAGCCCCAGCATCAAATGGATTCCCTTGCATCCCGTCCATGCGAGCCCGTAATTGAGCGTTTTCCGTTCTGGAAGCAGCGACCTCTCGGATTGGAGGCAGCCAGTTCCGTCTGCACTAAAGCTAGGGCAGCCAGAACATCATCAAGCGTGGCCATTCTCCGTCAACACAGCCAAGAGGAGGACAGTTTCCCTGGGCAGATAATTCTGTCAGGCTCCGCCACAATTCTCCTCGGGGCTGTGCTGAGAGACCCATACCCACACCCACGCAACCACCCTGTGGCCCGGTTATATACCACAGACTAACAGTATGGTTCCGCGAGCGCGGGAAAGGAAGGGGACAGCGGGGAGGGAGATCTGAAATGACAAAGACAAGGTGTTTAGAATCGCACCCCTCCCTATCTACTCTATAACTCTTAATTACTACCAGAGTTGTAATACCCCTTTCTTACAAATTCTCACTCATACCTGAAAAGGAAAATGCATAATCTTTATATACAGGAGAGGAAGGTAAGGGTCCTATCTGTGACAGCAACCAGCTAAAAAGAACAAGAATGAAAATGAGATTAGGAATCTTTCTAACCAATTGCATAAGCTTCTTACAGCACCTCACCTACCACTTTATGACAGTGTTCTGCCTTGAGCCACATCCTCCATTTGCTTAGGCACCCCCCTTTGTAGTTCCTCTCCTGCACGTAAATAAAGCACAAAAGAGGTTGTCGACAAACAAATTATAAGCAATACACTGAAGGTTCACTGCACCTTCATATCCTGTTTTAACCAGCATTCAAAAAGATAGAATGTATAACACGGAAGAGTTTGTATACCACAGTCTTGAGTTTCAATGCACTCTTCCCTTGATACCAGATTGATCCCAATCGGTTGAGAATTGGATAGCGAGTTTGTAACACCCAAAGTACTATAATCCAACTCGCTCAAAATATGTCTTGAATTGTTCTCGCCAAATAGCGAGTATCCTAAGAGTTTCCCCCGCAAGAGAACGCAACCGCTATTCTCCGCAACGGGGAAAACAAACACAAGTATCTTGAGGACTCTGGGGCTTCTGATACACACAGCCGTGTATATCTCCCAAAATGGACACAGCGCCAGTTCCGCTTGTCACAGCGTCCGTGTGC